>NC_063232.1:7702500-8380000 GCF_020740725.1 Corvus hawaiiensis
AGCGGACAGTTTACATACCTAGAGCTAGTCCGTGTCACAGGGCTTTGCTGGCTCTGATGAAATAGATCAAAAATGCCCAAGAGCCCATCCATAGTTCAGCTTCACCTTGCAAAACATTGACTCTCCTTGACCATCACCTTGCACAAAACAGGAACAGGACACTGACTGCAGCCAAAGCATGTTCAATTTGATGTAGATTTTCCAGCTGCAAATTGTTTCTTTTCATTGAGGAGAGGGCACATATTGAAAAGGATGGATTCTACAGGCAACAGCCTCTCCAGCACTGCATCCCTTGGATCTCACTGCCTGTGGACAACTCACCCTCTGAAGGCCTGTCCACCTGTGACACCTCTACGGAGGACACAGGCACAGGGTGTCTGACCTGTGCCAACAGAGGATGCTCTGAAGGAACAGAGCCTTTCACTCATGGCCTATTGCTCAGCTCCCACCAGTTGCCCAGTGCTCATTCCTGATGCATAGCAGGTAGAGCTGAACTGGTGCTGGTTCTTATCTGGGAAGGTTTATTCTGCTTCATTTTTAGTAACAGCTTATGCAAAATGTTCCATAACAAGCTCTTCCTCTACCACCTGCTGGAAGCTATCTGTGAGCACGCAGGCAGGCCACAGTGCATTAATGTGGGGATCCATTCATCTCCCCCAGCATGAAGTGAAATACTCCCAAACACTCACACAGAGGGATGCTGGCTTCTGAGGCTTTGCAGCACTTTTACTGCTCTTGCTGTATTAAAGTTTAATTACTTTTTAACTTAGATATTTTTTTTTAAGATTATTGATTTTCTAAGATAAATCATTATGATTTTCTAAGATTAACTTAGATATTCACATCAAACATAAACTGTTCAGAAGGACAACTGTCAACCAGCCAAGACCTCTTTGGCAGGACTTTGGGATCATATTTTACTCTTCTGGTGATGGCAGCTCTGGCACAGACTTGCTTCAGTTCTGTAAAATTATGTCTATATATGTTTGATCCCTTTGGGGAGACTGCCAAAGCACCAAGATTAATTAGCAACTTACCTAAAATACACTCTCTCTTAGATAGATCTTAAAGGGTTCCTTGTCACAGACAGCTTTATCAAAACACATTCTGGAATACTAATGAATCTATATGACATAAGATGACATTTTGAACTCTGTCCCAGTGCCCATTCTCATTTCCACACTAAGTAAAACGACTTTTATTAGCTTCATGACAGCTCTGCACTTACATCAGCTCTGCAGAATTCCAGCCAAATCACAGAAAATAAACTCACTTCAGGGACAAATACAGCCTCATTATGCTTCCAGCTACTGCAACATCCTCGATCAATATAGCTTTGACTGTAAATAAGAAGGCAGGAATGTATTCAAATTGATGTGTGACCACAGGGCAAAAGTAATTGCAGAGGCTCTTAGCAATTGTGTTCACTCGCAGTGCCTTTCTCAAAGGAAAAGAACAAGGGATGGATATTAAATCATTCCTGTAAATCCTAGGAAAAAGTTACAGACTAGAAGAGGTTTCAAGTGTCTGCTACAAGCAAGATGGAGACAACACCTTACTTACTCCTGGCAGTAGTGATGCTTCATTTATTAGTGCTCATTTCCAAACTGATTCCAATACTGCTGGCCAACAAGCTGGACTTCTCAGGGAAAAAGCACAGCTGTTCCAGGCCAGGCTTGAGAGAGGCTGCACTTCAGCCTGCTTCCAGCTGGGAGCTGGCAGGTGCCCTTGCCTGCAGGAGCCTGCATCAGCAGCACACCTGGGTACTGCAATGCAACGAGCCACACATTTTCCCTCTTCACCTGATCCTCAGGCTCACAGAGGGAGTTTTTAGGGTAGAAACATTAGTTCATGGACTCATCCAGTTCTCGTATAGGAGAATGGGGGGATACTGCAGTGAGAACCTCACCACAATTACCAGTGCAGCACTGAGGGGTTTGTGCTACAACAGCATCAGCCCAGGGACAGCCCAGGACTGCACAATTACAGAATTGGATGTTACGGTAGCTCTGCTCATCAGACCAATACAGCTAAAAATAAACCAGGAAGACATTCCTCACCTAAGGCTCCGGAGGGTTCTGGTATGTAGCTGAGTCATACAATAATCATCAAATTAAACACATCTTGATCCCTGGTTTATGCTCCATCAGCACAAACTAAAAAACCAAGCTTTTGTGCATATTGAAAAAGCAACACTGCACCCACTGAAACAAGGCACAAGGAAGTAATTTGAAGGTCAAGGACTCCTGGAAAGCGACTGCAGCAGTAAGAACAAATTGCACTAAGAAAGGAGGAAGTGAGGACTAGCTCACACACATTTTTTTCCAAATAGAATTTGAGAAAATATGTTTAGTGCTTGTGGAAGACATCAGGCTGACAGAAACATCCTTTGTCCATGAAACAGCACAAGCCTCCCCCATCCTGTCAGCACCACACACGTTCTGCTAGCTAACTGCACTGCCAGTGAGATCATCTGTGCCAGACACTTATCACAATTCACTAGCGCCAGGACAACTCAAAGGGAAAATGCAAGCTCCACTTGTGATGGCTTGTCATTTTCCCATACCAGTTATCACTGGGGTCTGTTTCCCCAGCTGCCATTTGTACCTGAGCCCCTCAGGTGTGTGACAGGTATGTGTCTGGTCACTGCACTCCAGAAATGGTAGCTACACTTTACTCTGGTGTAAGCACTTTGTCTGCAAGGGAAAGTTCTCAGATCTGCCTGGATGTACCAAAAGATTGTTATGTGGGCACTGGCCCCATTCTCCTACCACTGAAGACACTTCTGCAAGGACAAGGCCATGGTGTGACTGGTTCTTAGGACCTCAGTCTGCAGAACTGCATTCAACAATCTAGATTAGACTGCACTACGAAGTCATTCTTTACCTCCTTCTTCCTTTTTTTACTTTAACTTGTAGCACTTCTCCTACACTAAAGGTCCTCTTGAAAACCTTCACAGTAGCTGCTTGCAATCAAATGATTCTGTGTAGTTTCTAGTCACTTCTTTCTACAACAGACAACACTGCAAGGGTACGTGGCAGGCCACATTCTGAGAAGACAGTACAGCCTTAAGTTATATGCTGATTTAACATACATATGGGATGGCAAGGATCTACAAAAGTTTGTGAAAGGGATCCCAACTCCTACTGTAGAAAAAAACAAAAGAAAAAAGCCCACGAAAAAAAACCACAAACAAAAAAAACCCCACAAAAATTAAAAAACCCAAACCAAAACCACCCAAACCGTCATAAACCCCACCAGATTTCTCAGTTCAATAAATGAGTGACAACCAAACACTAGTATGTTGATTTTTTTCAAAGCCTGAAGTGTTTTAACTTTCACACACACACGTTTGAGACTTTAACTTCCCACTTGAAGAAAGGCAGAGTTTGAAAACAGGCCAGCCAGTATCACTGAGCATTCAGAGCACCAGCTGCCTCAGGCACAATGCATTTGAACTTGCAGAGCTCCAGTCACAGGGTCCTGCAGCCAGTGTGGTCTCACAACAGGTGAGAAGTCCAGCTGAGAAGCATGAACTGCCTGAAACAAGGTGGTTTTGCAGATCCACCATCACACACATCCTCATCTTGTATCTTTCTGATGTATAGGTTTAAACAGGTACTAAATGAATTCAGGGTGGGATGACAACCCCCCTTTCCATGGTTAAAACATCCCTTGCCTTTGTCTCCCCAGTCACAAACGACACCAATCTCTCTGTCTCTGTCCTTTTCCAGGAAAACTGCTGCATTACTGTCTCCTACAGGCATCGGTGCCCCAGTAGTAACATCAGAGGAGCAGACCTTGGCCACAAGTACAAGCTTCAGTCTCAAGTTCAGTCTCAGTAAGACCATTGCAAATTCACCTTTCCAGTTTAAAACTTGTTATACAGGTTGAGCTTACTGCTAAGGAAACCTATCAACCCAATCACTGTGAGCTACACTTAAAACTGCCTTGAGAGCTCTCACCCCCCCCAAAGCGTTGCTTTATCTCACAAACTACTTCAACATGGAGCTGAACAACCTCACTGCTCCTTCAGGCATGTAGGAACAGTGTCAGAGGAAAAGGGCTAACAGTGTCAGTCACACTATATAATGTTTTAAAGCTTAAACTATATATGTTTTAAAGCTTCTTTCGCTAAATTCTGCGTCAAGAATATATCTCCAAAACACCCTACTCTACAGCCAACACCCAGGCCAAAGAAAAGTGCCTCCCAAAAAGACAAGTAACACCCACCCATTAGCTACAAACACCTCCGTGTCTGTAAAGCCACAACACTGCTGCTGAGAGTTTGCTGTTCTCCAGGTTGTAGAGGTGACCAACTGAGGGAGACAGGACGCACAGAAAGGCTGCAGCAGTGCAAGACCTAGTTGCCTGGGTCATCAGCTACAGCCAACAGTCCACAGACAATCTTTTCCAATATTCTTGTACTGACTTCACAGAAGCTGTAATTTCATGTTAATGAGCACTGCCTCTGATGAAATAAATCACAGCTCTCACCCAGATACTCCTGCCCCTGAACAGACTGTCCCTGTGCCCTGAACAAGACCAGTGAATTGACTGAAGTTAACTTTAACATGGCAAAAGGGGGAAAAAAACTGTGTGTGCAAGGACAAGATAAATTTTCAGTCAAATCATCCTCCTGTCCCATTTTGTGACGTAAATGCACGAACACTTCGGCAGCAGGCAGACAGTGAGGTCCCCAGGGTCAGGACACATGGCTGGAGAGGCCAGACTGCTCCTCTCCAAGCCAGTGCCAGCTGAGCAGCATCTGAATGGCTCCTGCATTTCCTACAGGACCTTCTCTGTTACCACTGCCCAGAAACTGAGTTTGACAGACCTGCAGCAGCCCACAACAGCACGCACAGGAACAACACTGCACACACAGTTCAGGTTTGCTGTTTCTTGACCAGACCCCAGGCAGGCCCAGGCCTTGCTGTACACTGTGTTCTGCAAACCACCTCAGCCAGGTTGGTCCAGGGTAATCACTTAAAGATCACGTTTAACTTTACACTAGAGGCCCCAGCAAGAGCAGAGCTCCTTGAAGTAAGAGCTGGGCATGTAGGCCAGTGGCCACAAGATCTTGCTTAGAGGCTCTAAAAAGGTAGGGACCAGTCTGGCTGAGAGGAGACGTGGAAGAGACCCCCAGCCTCCATGCTGCTCTCACAACCTTCCCAGGTACATGGGGTGAGGAGGAAGGAACACCCGCCTCACATCCTCTTCACGAATCGCTTTTCATTTTGTTCACAACTACCTTAAAGCTCAACCTGAAGGTACATCTCCTCCTCCCCCAGGCTGGCTGGGACAGTGGCCAGCAGCCCTGCTGGGCCAGAGCAGGTTTCACTGCTGAACCCCACGGTTCATTATCAGCCCAACACAAGACACCTGCCCAGAGCTAAGCCTCCACCTTCCCATGCAGAGTATGGCTCTTCCCACCTGGCACGGCCCTGGGGACACCCTCCTAAAGGTATCTGCAGAGCCAAATCAGAATCCCAGTGGGATTAGCTGTCCACAGAGATGCAGCAGCCATATCCAGAACAATCACCACTAACAACAGGAGTGTCAGAACAGAAATTAAGCCTCCAGTCCCTGGGACTAAGCTAGTTTAATGATTAGAAGTCAATATTCAGGGCTAAAAGTGGAAGACCACCCCACTTGCCTCTCAGTCATCAGGGCTGGCCAAATTCAGAGTACCATGAGACCTTTGGTGTCTTCAGGACTCTGAGTTAGTACAGCCCTTTTGGAAGCTGAGTTCTTCCACCTCATTTTCCCAGAAGCTGCCAGGGAGAAGTTATCCCCCTGCCTTACCCACATCACTTTGCCATGTACACCCACCTAACCTGACTTCTACCCTACCCATTAGGATACCAGCAAAGCACATTTGCATTGAGAATCAGTGGGGAAATTTAATCGAAGACCTAACAAACTGGACATATGATGCTGGGAAGCCAGAATGCCTGAAAAGGAAGCACTGCATAAAAAATGTAAAGCTGCAACTCCAAGCTCCACAGGCTTTCGAGAGCTCACTCTCCATGTGCCTTTGTTTGAACAGCAGTATATCCATGTTCTGTACCCAGCTCCCACACACTCCACACGTCCTCCCCTACTCCTCCCACCTACAGGCAAACAAGCTCTGCAAACAAAGCTCAAGCAGCTTTGTGGAAGCCCTGGTAGAAGGACAATGCTATTCCCTGTGGAGAAGCAAAGATACCCACATAATGGAGCTGTCTGCTTGGGATGCTGTTCTGGTCGCTTGAGGATGGGATCAAGTATAGGCCTTACAATAATTTGTTATTTGTGTAACACATCCTTATTACCATCCACTGAAATTATTAATAGCTTAATTCACTCTTTTTTTTTTGTTTTGTTTGTTTTGTTCTTCTTTAAATCAAAGCCATTCCTGTTGGGTAAAACAGTCTGAACTGCAATTTACACTGACAATGTAAAACAGCCCTACTGTAAACACATACCTACCCCTTCACATTCCCTCCAATGATCAGAAACAATAAAACAGCTATTTATGAAACAGAAAGATCAATCTAGGATGCACTTCTGCAGGAGACAGACACAGGGTACAGCTGGGGGGTGGGAAAGTTTGAGACAGTGCTACTGGCCTAGAGGGGTTTTGGTTATTAACTGTGTGGAAGGCCCCCCCACTGCAGTGAAAATCCAGACAGGCCTCATTCCCTGCACCAGCAACACTGAGCTGTGCACTCACCCTGCAATGTTTTATTGATAAGGCCCCAGTAATTTTGTGTTAGTCAGGCACAGGCAACCAACCATCAAAAATCAGATCTGTGGCACAGGTGGTTTTAAACTAAATATAGCAACACATGGACTAGAAAATGCAGGACAGCTAGCAAGGCACAGAACCTGACCTCGAGGTAGCATGAGGAGGCAGGGATTACAGCATGGTCCATTAATACCAAGGAACATCTTACCAAGAAGGAAGTAATCAAGGAATAAGCAACTGGAGTCAATGCCTACCACCATCTGGTCTCAACCCTGAAAGCTGCAGGCAGTTTTTAAAGGAGATGCTACCAAAGAACCCCCATGATTGTGGATATATTGTGTGGCATTTCCACAACTTCACACACCTGAAGCAGCAAGGCAGTATTTGCAAAAGCTCTGGTCCCCCAGAAGCCACTTCCAAAACTGGGCAGCCCTAAAGGCATATTATAAACATATTAAAAATCATCTGAACTGCCATGTTTAAATGATTTCTCTGATTGACTGTTTTACAGCTTTGTTTGTTTACTTTCATTCTTACCTGCTGATGTTGCCTGGCTGCTGCTGTGATAAACTCAACAAGAGTATCTAATAACGGCTTACACATGATCTGTAACAAAGAAAGACACAGTCTCTTGTTAGTGGTTTGCTGACAGACAGGAGTTTGTTTTTCAAGCAAAATAGTCTATATTTTACACAGCTTCTTGAGTAAGAAGAAAATGACACAAGAAAGAGAAATGCCCAGAAATCAGCAACAGCTTATTTGAAAATTAACAGCTTTGTTCACACCACCTCTGAGTGAAATTTTGATCACAACAGAACACAGCAGCAAAACTCTTCACCTCTATTCACTTGGAAAAATCAGGCAAGTATTTTTCACCCCCTGTGTTCTGCTTACTGATGACTAAAGTCTGCATCTGGCTGACACTTTCTGTAGTGTCAGTTCACTTTGTGCAGAGCCCCAGTTCCAGGCAAAGGAGAAAACGTTGAGTTGTAGCCAGATGTGGACTGGTCTCTTCTCCCAGGGAACAAATGACAGGACAAAAGGGAAGGGCCTAAAGTTGCACCAGGGGAGGTTTACATTAGGTATTAGGAAAAATCTCTTCACTGAAAGAGTTGTCAGGCACTCACACAGGCTTCTCAGGGAAGCAGTTGAATCACCATCCCTGGAGGTATTTAGAAAGACGTGGATGTGGTGATTTTAAAAGACATTTCTACAAGGAACAGTCATATGGAATCCACAGGCTCTACAAACCTGCAGATGGGATCTTAGGTTTGCTGTCCATGTGGGCAACACACAACCTTGCTCTCCCTCCATTTCTCAAACTTACGTATGAGGCATCGTGGGCTGGTGTCCTAAGAAACCTGGCAAGCAGAGGAACTCTCTCCTGGATAGAGTCCCTCAGAGTCTGAAAGCATCTTCCCCCAGTTACACAAGCCTACAGCTCCTCCCACCCTCATGTCAGACATCAATTCTAAAAGGTTTCAAGAAAGGGCTTCTGGCAGCTGTCTCTAGCTTGCTCGGACCTAAAAATCCCTGAAGAATTGTATGACATTCAGGCCCAAGGCCTGTTTCTTAAAAACTGGCTGTCCTCATCGTGGAGACCAGCCCCAGGCATAGGTCAAGCTTGCAGGAAATACCTCAAACATTTCAGACACTTGCACAGTCTGAGTATCAGGCTTAGAGATTAGATTCCAATTAGACTTTACACTCCTCAGCCTTCTTGGAAGAAAACTGAGAAACTGAGCATGCAGTCGGAGCAGAGCTGGACAGGAGCTACACTGGTTGTTCAAACAAGGTGACCTGTGTTGCCTTTGTGCAAAATTTGCTCCTCCATCTTGTCTTGAATACTGGTAAAAAATTAGAGCTTCTTAGGCCATGTTTTAAAGAGCAGCCTTCTGTTCACCTGCTTTCTGCATGCAGTATCCCAGTCCAAACCATAAATAAGATCCTGGCCTCCTGCAGTGTTGCTATAAAAACATGCAGAATTAAGAGTCTGGTGAAGATCCAAGGAAACCTCACAGCAGTTTCAAAAGTCTGCAGTAAAGCAGAGAAGTTTCTCTCCCTACTTTCCCCAGAATTATAATCATACTTTGGAGCCAGCAGAAGACAACATAGCACACAGTCAGCAGCACTTACTGGGAAGCGTTTGAAGAGATCATGGAACATGGAGCATGTAAGGGGACTGTTCCGTTTACTAAGGAACTGGGTCAGTGCCTGCTGATAGATAACAGCCACCTTCTTCACATTCAAACAACCTGGGTTCAAAAGCTGTAGGGAAAAAACCAGAACAAAAGCTTTTCCAGTGAAACACAAGAATGAATCACTAACAATGAATAAATTAATTTTCATAATTTCTCAGAGATTTTTCCAACAACTAAATATACTTGAGATATGACACAGAACCATGAAGAAACAACCAAGTGGGCCCCAAATATGCTCTCCCAGGCACTGACAGCCATATGACCTTTTCACCAAAGGGCAGCACAGCTTCCTAGCAGGACTACACACACTCCATGTAGTGTGGGGGCTGTGCTCTAGGTTTGGGGTTGGCACATTTAATACACAAGGCTCACAGAGCCCATCCTGCAGTAGCTGGGCTGTGCACATGGTGTTCTCAGCTGAAGAGCTACTTGAATCTGTAGATTTTAGTGTACGTACGTATTTGTATCTACATACACTTAGCAGCTATGTCCAGGACTCCTAGGTACTCAGCAGACAAGCCCTAGCACTGATCAGGGATCCAGCAATTCCAAAACTGTGTCCATGCTCCAATATCCCCCTCTGGTGGGGAACAAGAACCCCAGACACATAGCAACCATTTGAGACCTGCTCAGGCTACATGGATCTAAACAAACAGGAGTCATTACACTGCATCCCAACGTTCCTGACTGTTCTCATATTGCCAGGGAAATACTGCTCTTTGGGAAGAGCGAAAAATTAGGGCCCAGGACGAAAAAGCTGTAATCTTCACAGTAGTGAACATGTGCCCAAGCAATTTTTCCTTGGCCCCATGGAAAGCTAAAGCCATGTTAACGTGGTGTCCCGTTCTCAGGTCAAACTCCCAGTGCTACTGCAGCTGAACACAGGCTAAAGTGGAACAAAGCAGATGGGTCTTGAAATGTGTGACCTCAGTTTTTCTAGCTGAGTGTCTCTACTTAGCACCTATTTGACACATGCATCTGCAGAGGAAAAAATTGATTCCTCCTTCTATGCATATATTTACTGTAAAAAACTTCTTCTATAGTTTTTCCATAAATTTGGCTACTGCATCCTAGTGTCTGCTCTAGTCCCACTTTCCTGCTTATTGAAAAGCTGCAAGTTAAGCTCACAAAGCACAGCTCACTGGAAAGACACCACACTTTTGTCTCTGGTTCCCCACAGCAAAACCTCCCTGGCCTCAAGACAATGTCAGCACCAGCAGCATCACACGAACTGAGCTGTCACTTCCCTCAAACCAGCAGCTCACATCAGTTACTGGCTCTGTCCCTGCCTGGTCAGGACCAGAGCTCTGCTCCCATTGGAATAAGAGGCTTCCCTGTGAAGCTGCATAAGGGTGCTGTGAAACATGTCTCACTACAGCCTCAAAGTCAAGTATGTTGTTCATATTCCCCCCAGAGCTCCCATTTTGTTTTTCTTTCACAAAAGGCCCAGCACTGCAGGAGCTACTTGGATTAACACCCTCGGCTTCTCACTAGCCCTAGAAACACTGGCTGTCTTTTCAGCCTCCAGTAATACATCAGTGTGTGTAATTTCCATGAGGGAGCTCCATTTCTTTTTCTACCCCAAAAGATGTCAGCAGGATTAAGGCACTAATTCCTGTGCTCAGTTAGAGGGGTTCAGCAGCAAGGTCAGGATCAGCTGGTGAGACTGAGACACTACTTGCTACGTTTCTAGTGGAGGTGACCGGAGTGGGCTGCCCAATATAAAGGGTCACCATACTGTGAAATGCAGCAGACACAGTAGGTGCTAGGGGATCAAGAGTAAGGGTCCCCTAGTAATGGACACCTGTAGCACAGTCAGATGAAGTCTCCCTCCGAACAACTACCACCAAAATCAGGGCTGCTCCACACACTCTTCACCCTTCACTCTTCCCCTTAGACCAAACCTCAGGGGAATAAGAATTTACTCTCATCCACATCTGTCTCTTCCTGCTCCTCAGCACCCTCTGGAAAAAAACTCAGAGTGACTGCCAGGACTTTAATGGAAAAAACAGCAAATCAGGGAGGAGAACAGCACAAATACACATCAGGCTTCTTTGGACAACCTGGATCCACTGAATCAATTGCCCGTGTGCCTGTGGGCAAGCAGGCACTGAAAGGCAGGAGGGTGAGAGCCAGAAAGGGATGGGGAACTTTCCAGTGTTATGGAAATCATGTAGACAGGTACCTGCAAGCAGCAGGCCCAGTGACAATGAACGAGCAAGGCCCACTCAGCAAAACCAGGTAATGCAGCTTTACTGGCAAAAAGCACATCCTCAGGAGCAGCCTCATGTCTTACCTGACACGCCTGCTTCGCCCTGCTGTCACTCTGTTTCTCTGGCTCAGGGGGAGGCAGAGTTGATGCTGTGTTTCCTTTCAACACTTTCAGCAGGTATAATGAGGCACTATAGAAGAAAAGGGAAGAACACAGCAGTTACCACAGTGCCACAGTGCCACTGCAAAGCCACCTGAGGGCAGAGGCCAAGCAGCGCAGGCAGCTTATTCTGTAGCAAAGATGGTTACAGAATTTGCGAGGGCCCCTTCTCTCAGTCTAACCCACTCTGGCCAGACCTAAAGACAGAGAAATCTTAGGAAGCTGAATCATTATATTATTTACTGTTTTCACAGTCAGATATGCCCACTATCAGCCTGGTTTCCTCAAGCTCAAGCTTTTGCACTGCTGGAGGAGCCTGCACAGCTCAGCCAGTGCTGCAGCATGGCCTCTCAACCCCAGCTGCCACGTGCTGGAGAACTCAGGCATATCCATTGGGAGAGCGTGCAAACCTCTGCGCTTTTGGAAAACGCAGTATTTACTGCGCACTGCTCCACTGAGGACTGCCACTGCTGGGAAGCTGTCAGGGAGCCATGCAGCACACACAGCCAGCCCTGTGCTGCCAGAAGTACCACGGTTCCTGCACAGCCACGGGGCAGATGTGCTGCAGAGCCAACACTGTCCAGTGACACTATGCAACATGGTACCCACTGCACACACAGCTGAGTCGAAAAATCCCAGACTGAGTATGAAAGTCCTCATGAAACTGGCTGCATGTCACAAGAGAGCCTGCTGGTAAATGGCACTCCCATTTACACCATGGAACAGCAAGAACACTCAACTTTCTAACAAATACGTATCTGGCTTATCCTAATTTTCCTGTGTTCTACAGCAAAGGAGAAAATACTGGTATGTACAGTCAGGACTTGATCACTATTGTCCTCATTGTGCTATCATGGAGACAGTAAACACTGCATTTAAAGAATAATCATCACAGGTTGACTAGGAATTACACTCATCCCCCACTGAATCACACACACTGCATTACTCCCAGAAGAAGCCACAAGAAAGCACTTCCCACCAGCCACAGCAAAGCTGTACCAGACCATTTCTGTATCACAGAAGCTATAAAAGACAACCACCAAAAAACAGACATGCTTGAAAATGCTTCAGATTGCCAGGAGTGACTAGTCCTTATGTAAGACACAGATGCTGGTACCGAGCCTTCTGCGAGGCTCTCGCTTCCCAGACTCTTAACACACAACACCACACCTGCTCAGATCTCCCAGCATCAGCAGAGATGCTCCTTATGAACACTCACCTGAAGTAATAGAGAGCCACTGCAGAGTCGGTGTGCTTGCAGGCTTTCTTGACAAGTCTTTGCACTAAAGCGTGCACATCTTCTTGCAGGGAGGCCACTCTCTTGCAGTACTGCTTATTGCGGCACAGCGAGTTCCTGCACAGCATTAAAACAAACCCAAAGCCATTACCTACAGAGAGAGCTCTAGGGAACAGATGGCCAGGAACACTTATCACTTTATCAGGGTGAGTGAGAACAAAACCAGAACACACTGAGTGATAAGAAACAATGCTAGCTGTGGGCAGCACGTGGCTGTGGCAAGAAGGGTGAGAACACTTAACCACTCTTCACCTTCAAGCACAAATATAGGCATCAGAGCTGACTTCCCTTCAGAGCTCCCACAAAGGGGACTGGCTACCTCAAACCTTGTTACTTCACAACTGCTTCTCAACTGGGGCAAGAGAGCAGCACTGAAAATGCTTTAGAGAGTGCTGAGGATGTCAAGAAGTGGTGCACAGAGGACACACGTGATACAGAATGCATTAAGTCTGTCTAGCTGGTGTCATCCCTCACTTCTGGCCCTGAACAGAGGATTTGCACTCTGCCTGTCTCAGAAATAACTTGTTGAGTGTTTGTTCCAGCCACAGCAGCAATCCTGTAAGCCTTGGGAGTTGTTGCATGTCAGACTCAGAGGCCAGAGGCCCACGGAGGTATTCAGTGACATGGCTCCATACCTGCAATACCTGTGTTAGTTCCTGAGGCTTCCACCTGCAAACAGGTTTGACACTTGAAGTCCTTTAGCCTAGAAAATCCAGACCCTAATTCCTTTCCTGCAGGTTATAACTAAGCACTGTGTATATGTGTGGTGCTTGTAATCTAACCCTACACAACCTATAAGCATAGCAACTGCCTTCAGCCTTAGGCCAGCTCCTGGTCTTCAACCAATACCACAGCTGTTTATCAAAAGCCATTGTCTATTATCTGGAGGTCTAAGGATACTTACTTGAAGATACTGGCTGTTTTCTGGAGGAAGTCAACCTCCTGCTTGTCAGAGTCTGAGCTCATGCACTGTTCAATTAGCTGAAGCAGTGGCTCAATGATATCAAACACCAAGGGGTTCTCTGCTTGCTTAACCAGGAACACATCGATCAGATCCAACACCTGCAATCACAGAGTTGCTGACGTGAGGAGTACAGCAGACAGTGAAACAAGATGGATTTACCTAGAGCAGCTACCAGTAGGCTATGGAGCAGCTGGAAGGGGCTGAAGAAAATTATTTGCAGCTGAGATCTGTACACATTCTGGTATCATTTGTACAGTTAGGGCATGGGAAACTGGAAATTAAAATTTGAAACTGAGGATTAAGAGTTGTCTGTTGGCTTCAACTTTATTTCATGCAGTGACACCATTTAGAAAGAACAGTTACAAGAATCAGTGTCACCTGGCCAGACCTGCAGCCACTCTAACCTGGCACAGGTCCCTGTCAGCACCACTGACTGACAGCTCTCACCCCTGCAAGCCCCTCTTGAATTCCAGACAGTACATTAGCATAAAATCAGCCTTTTTCATAAAATAGCATCAGAAGGGAAACGAAGTAGAGCCACTGGCTCACTTCACTGTTCAGCCTTCACCTTGGCTAACCTGACTACTGACTCCCACTTCTGTCTGGGAGCGGCTGGAGTTGTCCCTGGATGCTGGAATGTCCCAGAAGGTCCATGCTGACGCCAGGCGGCCTGAACTCAGCATTACAGTTACAACCAACCAGGGCGTTTATTACAATCCCCCCTGATTTTATGGGCATAACAAGCCAATAAAAGCTTATGCTGCAAAATGACCCGAGGCATTTTATGCCCGTCTCACTAAGGAACACCAAGCTTGTCCAGTTTACAAAAACTGACAAACCTCTTTGGGTAGCTGCAGGAAAGGATCTTATAAATTTAAGCATTTCAGATCAGCAAATGAAAACCACGGTGAACTTCTTGACAGCACAATCCTGGTTTTTAAACAGGCCTGTGAAGCCTCAGTCACTGATCCCAACAGTGGCGTGCCAGGTGCTGTACAAAGCCAGAACAATCCAGTCCTAGCTTCCAGGAGCTCACAATATATGTGAATGTCCAAGCTGTTCAGTGTTAGGTAGCTCACCGCATGCATAGACTTCAACTAACATGCTACTAAGCCAGAGGTCTTCACACCAAACACTTCTCTCCCACCTTAGCCTTGAAATCCCTCCGTAGAATCTTCTCTTTCCGCATTCTGTCTTTCTCATCTTTCTTCGCCTGGATCCGTTTCTGCTGCTCAGCAAAAAGGGCTGAGATGTTCTTGTCAAGAGCCATCATAGCCTCATCATCCAGCTCTTCATCACTCTTATCTCCTTCCTTTTGATTTTAGAAGACAAAACCCAACTCATCAACTCATATACTTCAAAAAGACAGGGGGGAGGGAACCAGAGCCAAGACCACACTCCAGTAGGGATATAGTTAACCCAGAATAATACTGCAGGGAAGGAACACAGATGCTCAGGCCCATGAGAAATCTCACTTATATTTCCCATCAGGTAATCTGGCTGCACAGCACTAACATGTTGAGAGGATCAGAAGAGGAAAGAGGCTGAAGTTTTGACCTGACTCTCTCTGTGCTGTTTCTCCTTCAGTAAAGCGTTTCATATGTTCCTAAGTCTGCAACCTTTATGGGAATCATTAAACCAAACTCTATCACTGCTACAGTAACTCTCCAGAGTAGCCTTCAAGGAACACTCCTCCACACAGGCCAGCCAACACACGGAACAGTATCTCAGTGCTTTAGTTCACATCAATCTCATTTATTACAGGCAGGAGCACAAGCTGTGTCAGGCTAGACTGGACAAGCTAAAGTACTCAAGGAACATAAAGTGCTCTTAGGAACAATAAATAAAAGAACAAGTGACTTATTCCCACAGCTCACCTTAGATCCTGAGCTGTTTTAAGTGCCATACAAAGATGGCTGCCAGGGCTGTGACTCCATGAGTTCAGGCAGGATGTGGGTTACTAGATTATCTCCCACCACCCCAAACTCCTGCTATCTGTATCAAGGTAGGCAGTAAAAACATACCAAAGTATTCCCTGCTTGGAGAACTTTCATCAGCTGACTGCGAAAATTATCATCAACTTCTTCACTCTCCTCATCTCCACTGTCAGTGCTGTCTTCATCCGAGGAATCCTCACTTCCTTCCTCATCCTAAGGAAGGAAAGTTCATCTCCTGAGCCCACCATACAAGATGAACTCAATTCTCAGAAGTGTCACTGTTCAGAAATAAAAACTCAACCCTCCCCTCCCCTACTGCTTTCCTTCTAGCCCTCAGGTTCAAGTACAGACACCTCAGATAATGGGGTATCATGTCTCCACAAGAGCTAAAAGTGGAACATAATACAGACTTCTCTGTCATATTAAATAAGTATCAAAGAGAAGCTTCCAAGGAACAGCTCCCATGTGACCCTCCTCTCTGCCGATGCCTGTGACTTGAATCTCTACAGTCCTTAAAAGAGTGAGATCTGGAATCCGGCTGGCTGTGCATCACAGCCACGATTCTGTCTGTGGCTGCCAAAAGGAGAGGCCTGTGCTCATTCTAGGATGCAGCTATTTCTTCTCAGAAAGGCATCTATTCAACCAGCCACACCTACAACAGCAGGCCAAGAGACTCAAGCATGCACTTCCAACAAGCCATTTGTGTGTTGCACCTTTAAAGTAAATCTTAATAGAGCGACAGCTGTTTTCCTCAAATACAAAAATGATGTTAATCTCTTACCACAGCTCAGGAGAAACATTATACACTAAGGATATGAAGAGTGTTTGTCACTGGCAATGGCACAATTACCATGTCCTGTGAAGATTTCGTCTTTTTGTTCGATTCTTCCATCACAACGACTGCACTTTCTTCATTTTGCTCTTGGTTAGGGTCAAAAACCTACCAAAAAAAAATGCACTTGTGTTTTTTCAATGTTTTGTTTTAAAGCATTTCTTGTGTACAACAGACAGAAATTTCAGCACAGTAAACCAGCTAAATAACAAAATTTTAAGTGAGGACATTAAGTTTCTGCTTGTTAACATGCCACGGTCTTTCTGTAAGTAACAAAAAATGTGGAGAAAACTGAAGAGGCCAGTGGCATCGCACATCTTGGTTTGTTACAAATGAAGCAGTTGGTTCATTGCAAAGTACCTGACAGCCCATCTTTGCAATCCACACATTACTTTCTCAGTAGACACCGCACTTCTTAGTGGTACAACCAACTCAGATTTTTAGTGTCACTTATTTTTAGCACATCTATGAAAAAACCACCTTTCTAGAAAAAAGAAATGCTACCATTTATACTCACTTGTAAGATCTACCAGTTATATAAACTGACCCAGGAATTTCTTCAGCCTAAAACTACCAAATAATACAGCTTAAAGTTAGCAGATCTCAAGCTCCTGTAAAAAAACAACCAAACAAAAAAACCCAAGAAACAAACTCCTCCTCCACAAAAACAAACAAAAAAAAGCCCCAACTCTCTCTAAACTACAGTTCAAATTCAGTAGCACACATCGTCGGACATTTCCTAAATCAAGTAGACTTTAAATTAAACCCAAAATCGAGACGTGCTAGTACACACATCTGTTAGAGACAAAACAGGCAAACAGTACAAGGCCCTGCTAGTGCCTCACTTACGTCCAGGATCAGCTGCAAGCCCCTCTTGGTCAGGTTGGGGCATATCCATACAAACACACTCTTGGAAATCCGACGTAAGAGGAGGCTGGGCTGGGCAAGGAGGGAGAGAAGGATTTCCACCATCACTTCAACCCATCCTGGCTCTGAGATGTCTGCACAGGAACAAACAAACAATGACAGGAAGAGGCATTGGTACATCAGTAAGAAACTACAGAAAAATTCACCAAGGAATAAAAAATAGAATTGTCCTTCTAGCTGACTCTTCAAAGTACCCACTCAGCAACACAGACCAGAAGGCTGGGAGGGAGAAACTACAGGGAGAAACATGCTTGAAATGGTCTTTTGACCACTGCAAAGCCTTACCAGGTAACAAGAGCTACTATTTATTAAATCATTACTTAGATTAGCAGTTCTGCAAGTCCCATGACACCTGCTTGGCCACAATAAAGCAATTAGCAGCTGGTCAGCAAAAGTATACGCATTTTATAGTGTTTTCAATGAAATCAGAAGTCGCAGCAGCCCATGAAAAGTGATGGCATTTGAAATTCGTCCTTTAGTCCAAAAGTTTGGAAATCCTGATCTACAACCAACCAAACCACCAAAGAATTACAGCTTTTATTTTCACAGTGCCCTCAAATTGATTTACGCAGATTTCAGGAGAACAAGACCACAGCTGGGGAGGAAATCAAAAGATCAAGCCAAGTTTTTTCCTGGTCAAGTCCCAACATAGAGGACCCACAGGCCCCAAACAAGGATCAGCCTCCATCTCCAAACATGCTGTGTATGCACCCAGGACACACTTAGTTTGCTCAGAACTCAAGCAAAGAAGAAAACATGTTTCATGCCTGCTAGGTGTTCGAGCCCACAGCTTTGCCAGGCAGACACCACCAGTTCACCACCAGTCAAGCTCATGGCCCACACAGAACAACAACTCAAGAGTGAACTCCCTTGGAGTGCTCACCCAAACAAGGGTGGCTGTGGAGCTCAGCTCTCCTTTCTGAGGCACACAGGAACACAACCCCCTGACAGAGAGCTGGAGCAGAAGACTTAGGCATGGAAAGAGAATGAAGAAGGGATTCTACTGGGGGTAAGTGCATCAAGCCAGAACCAATGCAGAGTGCTTCACTAATGCAGAACTGCCATCTTCTGTCTTTGACAGACCACTGCCAATCCCACTCCCTTTCTTTCTGCAGGAAGGACTCACCAGTCTTCTTCTTCTTGGCTTCTTTGCTGAACGCCCTCTCTGTGCAGCTCAGAAGGTCACTCAGAACATCCACTGTTTCAGACTGATTCTGTTTGATCACAAGCAGACAGTAAAGGCTCAGAATTCCCCACTACCAACAACAACAGAAGGAATATGCTCCAAATCTAAGGACCACTCTAAACAGGTACAAATATTACAGTCAACTACTATAACTCTTTTGCAGAAAAAAACCATGAAATTAAGTAAAAATTGCTCCAGTCAGCAGCAAATCAAGGGCAGAACTAATGCTCAGGCCAAGCTTTGCCCCTTACAGATCTATGGGTAGTGTAAGAATCACAGTTTATTAGCTGCCAGTTGCCCATTTTCAGAAGCCAGAGGTTCTGAAAGGCTGGATCTCCGAACACAGAGAAACTCCCCATCTTGGTGTTCAGAAAGGCAGCTATCAGCATGTTTTATACCACAGAAATATTCTTCAGAGGTCTTACCTTGAAAATATGAATGGCCATTGAAAGCAGAAGTTGTTGGAAAGCACCAACTTTGGCACTGTCTGATTTGTTTTCCTTCTTCTGCAGATTCTTCACAGACTGAAGTGTTCTGAAGAAAGAAACCTCTCTGAGTTTTTCGCAATTACAACAGCAATCTTCTCATATGATCAGACTAAAAATGTGACCAAAACTGTAGTACTGTTTTGTGTAGTTGACATTTAATTTATTGGCATTGGATACACATATGGTACACAATCTTAACCCAATAACGGTATCTCACTGAATGTGGGTTATAAAAAAACAGCACTTGTGCACAGACTGCATTCCTAATACCACAGCCAAGGCTAGACCTTTACAGAAAACTGAACTCAGAAAAGAGTCATTGAGAAGTTTGTACAAGCATTATTAGGAGAAAAGATGAGCAGACTGTTACAATCGTGTCTGGGAGAGCGACTATGAGCAAAAACAGAAAAGGACACAGCTATCACATAATTAACACATAGAAGGAAGAGGAAGAAAGGAATGGGGTGAAAAGAAACAGAAAGATACTCCGAAACCCAGGCATGGGTGCAGGATACTCAGAGGAAAGAAAAAGAACTGCCAGGGCCTGTGAAATGGCTGTGCTACAGCAACCAGAACAGCAGGAGGCAGAGAGAATACGTCTACTACTGTCCCAAAGAGAGACCAAGACCACGGCTTTCCCACCTTTCTCACTTCACCAGTCTAGCACCCAGTTTCCCAAGGCTCTCACCTTTCCCAGATATCCCTCTGTTCCTTGGTAAAAGGTTTCACAGTTTTGACATGCTCACTGGAGAGCAGCTTGTTGGCATATTCAACAAGAAGAAAGACCCACAGCTTCCCATCTGCAGTCACACCATGGACGTGCTTCTCTCTCAAGGCTGCAGCCTTTGCTGTATCCCCCAAAACAGGCAGGGTGTTTAATGTCTGAAGTAACCTGCAAAGAAAGACAGCCAGCATGTTACTGTCAGAGGAACCAAATGGCCTGCTCCCACTTTCCAAAGTAACGCCCACCAGCAAAGCGCACTCATCCTACAGCTCTGGGCACTCACTGCCACCCAGACTGACAGTGCCCAACTTTCAACCCACACATGTACACAAGACAGTAATGTAGAGCTCATTATCTTTGTGGACCCAAGCACATCTGGTGCTCTCAAGGATACAATTAATCTCAGCTGTTTCCCACTCTGTGTCCCACCATGTCCTTTGCTTTCCTTCTACTGAGGTTTGGCAATCATCTAAAAACATCTATTACCAACTCTATCTCCCTTAGTACAGGGAGGGCTGTGGAGTCACCAGCACCTCACACACAGAGTGGGCAGAAAGCCAACAGCCACAAGCACAACCCCAGCACCTCCCTCTTGGGTCCTTCCCCTTCCAGCTTGCAAGAGGCAATGGAAATACTATAGGAAAAAGCAGTATGAGCTCAACTCCACATCTGCCATATCATCTCACACATACACATCAGATTTGCCATGGACAAAACATGGATCTTTGAAAAATCCATTCAGGATCTCCTTAAAAAAAGCCATTCCCTGGTGCTGGAGTCAAAGAAATCCTCCAAAAGCAGCCTACCATTCCAAACGTCTTGCCTCACCATTCACAAGCTGATCTCATCCTCAGGAAAAAAGAGAAATTTCCAAGCTTAAAGCACACAATCAAATACTTACCCAAAGAAGTAGTTTTCTGTCTCCATATGATCCTGTTCATTTAAGGGCTCTGATGGAAGGACACTCGCCTCAGCTATCTGGGAATTCTTTTTCTTAGCAACAAAGAAAGCATGGAAGAAGCAAAACCTAGAATAGACAGAAATAGGAACAAAATGAAAACCCAGATTGGTCATAACAAAGCAAAATCAGCCCATGTGTGCAAACCAAACAGCGCCACATTCAAGAAGTCCAAGCACTGAAAAAAACCACTATTTACAATGAGACCCTTTTCTCGAGATACACAGGGTAAAGAAGAGAAGAAGATGCTCAGGACTTCACAAAAGTGAAGCACCAACACTTAAGGCCACAAAACACAATACTCAGACTGTCAGATGTGGATCATATTCTCCAAGACACTTTAAGTGACAGATAAATACCTATTAAGACCTGATGTTACAAGTAAAATCTTCAAGCAGTTTAGGCAAGTAGGAATGGAAAATTTATGGAAAACAAAGAGGACTAATGTGGTTTTAAGTGACAACTACTTACGGCACAGGTTAGTCCAATTATGCAGAAGGTATTTTGAAAACACAATATAGTCTCCTAAATTATTTATTATGGAGCATTTCCATTACTGGATTTTCCTAGTGTCATGGGGACAGCTTATCTGGAATACTGCTGTTGAGCTAAAAAGAATTATCCCAAACACACGTGTCTTTACATCAGTCTCACCTGGCAATGTCCATCACAAGGCTCTCTTCTTTTTTCGTTGCACTTTCAGTGATGCTAACCAGTCGGTGGATGATCCATTTTCTCAATCGAGCAGCCTTCTGGTGTGCTCTTTGAATAAGAAGGTGGGTACCATCAGCAGTCTGAACACTAACCCAACATAAATACACACCACACAATCCACTGCATCAAGAGGTGACTTTCAGATATTTAGAGGCTTTACACTAGAATTGGCAAAGTTACGTAGTAACAAAGCAACAGGTACAAAAGAAGAGATATAATCTTCTCAAGTTTGCCTTTTACTATGCAAAAGGTAATCTATTTACCCCACAGAGATTCTGCAGGTGAGCAAAAAGCACTTCAAGAATTGCAGCAGTCAGTAGAGTGAGGTTTATAGGTGCACAGGTAACACATAACCTGGCCTGAGTGCCAGTGTGTCTAATACAGAGATAAAAGAGAGGCACAATTCCTACAAAGACCTGAGAAGCTGTAGTGAAAGAGGAAATCATGGGACATATTCTCCAAAGCAAATGTCAGGGCTAGAAAAAGAAGAGAAAAGGCTCTTTTGGTGATCCAGTCTGCTTTGGGCAGGCTGGCTGGTTTTCACTATGCTTGCAGAATTTGCAGGATTGAATTTTGTCCCAGCAGAAGAGTCAGATGCTGGGGCTAAACTTTCTGAGACCGAGCAAATAAACGATTGTCAACTCATGGCAAGGGAACCAGCAAATGCTGAGAAGAAGGTGCAATACCCATGTACTCACATGTCTGCATTTTCCCGGTTCTGTTTTTGCCGGTTACTTGAGAAGTCTAAACAACAGTCCAAGTCTGGCCTGAGGAACATGTCTTTGAGCCAGCAGATGTATTTTTGCAAGGCCACTGCCTGCAGATGTCTGACTACCCTGGAAGTACTCAACAACACTGGCTTCCCTTGATTGGTAAGGGTAGAGAAGCCCATCATCACAGCCAGCTGCCTCTCTGGGTCATCGCAGCCACTCAAAAAGGTATCTATATATCCCTCCATCTCTGTAGCAAACTTAAATCCCTGTGGAAACTGAAAAACACGGTCAAAAGAAGCAGGTTAGGAACTTCATACTCAGCCTGAGTGGCTCTGTAAATACAAATCATAGAATCATAGAATGGCCTGGGCTGGAAGGGACCTCAAAGTTCATCTCATTCCGACTCCCTGCCATGGGCCTGAAGGGACAACTTCCACTAGATCAGACTGCTCCAAGCCCCATCCAACCTAGCCTTGAACACTTCCAGTGTAAATCACATGAAAGAATTTGGCTGCAGTAAGTAAATTAAAGTCACATGCCTGAATATTTGTCCTAAGGCTTACAGTCAGTCATCAATTTCACCTCATGGTATTCCTCTCACAGCAGCAGCCACTGTAAGCAACCACAGAATCCTGCCATGTACCAACATCAACCTTGTAACTTGCACCTTCCAGAACAGTGAGGCTTCAGTAGACTGACCACATGCTGGTCAGTGCAACTAAGCTCTCAGGCTGATCAACTCTTTACTTTGTGTGGAAGTTCCAGGGTGTTTCTCACATCATCTGCCTTAGAGTTTCCCTAGATTTGGAAATTCCCCACCATCAATTCCAGTTTCATCTAGCAGCCCTGGAGCCTGCTGACCTACAGGGGTTAGAATAAATGCCACCTCCTCTCCCTGGTGTCTCAGAAGCATTGAGGCATTCTGAAAGGAGGGGGAGTTGATATGTTTTAGCTTAAACTCAAACCCTGAAGTGTGGCTGTTTTGTGCTAAGTCTTATCTTCGGTCCTGCCACTGCCCCACAAGCCATACAGCTGGCAGGCTGCTGGCCTTGGACACTGTCCAGCAGCATAGAGACGACCAGGACATGTCCCATTTCACCATGCATCCCAATCCCTTACAGTCTTTCATAGCCCACAGTGTTCAATCCCACTCAACTTGTTCTGGAAAAAAAATATATGCTTAACTGGAGAAATCTCAAAGAGGCGGTTTCATTCCAGAAGTCCAACACATCTTTTTTTAAATTAATAAAACAACTTGTTTGATCTACTGTCACATTCAATACAGTGACCTAGCAGGAGCAAAACAGTAATGAAAGTCTAGGGAACACTGTTCTTTCAAATAAAGGAGCTATAAACTTGTAATTAACTACAAATCCATCCAATTATAACATAAATAGCCCTGAAAGAGATCTCAGAAAAAACACAATCTAGCAAGCTCCTGCTTCTACTGTTGGAGAACTCAGTACTTGTGCACCAATATGAAAACCGGGAGAAAAACTCCAGGAAAGACACTGTAAACAGGCTAATAGCTCTCAACAGAGGGTTCAACAATCACCTCTCAAGAAAAGCGAATCAGGTTTATTTGCTCCCTTATTGATAAAGTAGAATCAGGAGGATAACTGCCAGTAGATATCAGACTCCAGCTTTGTCTAGTTCCATCTCCAACAATCACCAGAATCCCATAAGGAAGTGCAAGGTAACAGCATTTACTTCCCAAAACAACCTACCTATGTCAAGAAACAAAACAAAATAAACCCCAAAACCAGAATCTAATTCAAACGAAGATCTTTTCTACTCTCTCATCATCAACAATATTAGGAGCATCTCCTTCCATTTAGTCTCATTATCTTCACAGGATTTGTACACTTCAGACAGGAACCAAATTAACAAATTTTTGATGCACATGGAAGAGCACAGCCTAATTTACTGTGCAACAAGCACAAAAAGTAAGAAATAGGAAAACTACTAAGCCAGTGGATAAATCCTGGAGAAAGCTTGGTCCATTTAGGCAGGCACCATGGTACGCAGTATTTGCAGAGCAAACCCACGCATCTATTGCTGCTTTGATAACAGAACAAAAAGATCACACAGACCTATTTCTCCCCAGAGACAACAACTATTTTTGGGCCCACATGAGGAGGTTTGGGATTGCGTTACCACAAAAAGCCAAGCTAAAACCTATTTTTATCAGTATTTCCCTTTTATTTTTCCTCCATTTATTACCGGGTCATGTTGTTTGCTGGCTTCCCAGAAGGGAAGGAGGAAGAGGAGTTCCAAAATCCAAGTCCAAATAAATTTTGTGCTTAAACCTCAGATGTGCTTAGTGAAACAAGCACTAACAAACAAAAGCACGAGTCGTCCCTTTTTGTCTTTGTGTTCCAATGTTCATGCGACACCCAGCACAATGATAAACAAAAAGGAGCTTCTGGATACACAAAACCAAAGGGACTGTTAAAGGATGCCACATGACACTGTCAATTTGCTGAGGGCTGCCCTTCCTCTGCTTCCCCCATCATTAGAGCTTTCTCGGCAGCGGCAATGAAAGCAGGTGGAGCAGTGCTGAACAGTTTCCATTCCCTTAAAATAGGCAATGACAATCAAACACAGGCTATACTCAGTCCACTGCAACCAGTGGTCAAACAATAACCTTGCTTTTCATAAGAGTTCAAGGTCTAAAACTACATAAACTTTTTTTTATACAAGATGATTTGAAACTAGAAGTGGGGCAGAGAACTTGTGCTCAAGACATGGCCTTTAGCTTGTTCAAAGACCTACCTGAGTCGCTACCACGTGTTCTCCATAGTGCAGCATCACCTTCCCTTTGAGAACCACCTGCAGCTGCTCCATGGACAGCAAGGGGAGAGCACTGCCCAGCAATCGGTAGCACATGTAACTGAGTGGGAACAAAGAACATTCCCTCAGGCTAAGGCACAGCAGTAAATCCACACACAGGGGTAAGACAAAGAGGGAGTGCTGGGGCAGGCTACAGGAGCATGCAGAGAGATGTAAGTCAAAATCCCTGAGTCAAGAAACAGAAGGATAACATAGGAAATGACCAACAGTGTATGTTAAAACAAACCTCACAGGTCCTGATTTCTCCTTCAATAGCCCATTCTCCACAACTTCATTCCAGAACAGTTCAAAAGCACCTTCCTTCAATGCAACTTGTAGCAAATCAAATACTACACTGGGCAATTTCTTGTCTTCCTTCTCAGACTTGGCAGCACTTTTCAGAAGCTCTACAAGTCTAGAAGAAGGAATAAAATAATGTGAGAGATCTGACCTGGAAGGGAATTGCAGAAGGCCAAATTCATCCTGCCGAAGGACACAGAACATTTCCCAAGAACTGCAGGCTGTGCCTCCTGGGAGAAATGACACAACCATAACTTGGGAATCTGCATAACAATTAACACCTAACCCTTAGCAGCACCTGTAGTGGCAAATACAGGCAGGTATCAGAATCACAGCCATATTTCTCTCACTGCTAGCCAAGAGAAAAAGAATGTTCATTTAAACCTCCTTATTTAAGAACTTACCTGGAAATATTTTCCTTATTTACAACAGTAGGTGAGCCAAACAGCTTCTTCAGTTTCTTAGGTTTCAGAACACCGGGGAATTTCTGCATTCCCACAAGCAAAAGGTGCAGGTTCTCTGGAGATGTGAAGGCTGAAGAGAGGTCACCTTGCAAGATGTCAAACAGGACCTCCTCAAACACAGTTTCAGGAACCTAGACAAGAACAAGGGTGAAAGCATATGAGAAATATCTGAGGGCATCTTACTAACTTGCAGTGAAATAAGTACATTAAAGTATCTGCATTGGAGGACATTTTACTAAAAGCTTGCAGTGTTCTGGAAACTCTAGAAATAGTCTTTATGTGACACAACGTAAAATAAGTAACAGATGTGTCCATGACTGCCAGACAGTCCCAGGTGCTTAACCATGGGGAGTAGGACAGTATGTTGTCATCAGACAGCAATTCTGGTCAACTGACTCCAGCTGCAATTGTTCTCTTGCTGTCTGACTGCTCTGCCTGGACAACCCAGGCCGGGCAACCCACGCACACAGAAACTTTCTATTTTTATTTAACACTGCTAGTCTTCATATCTACAAACAACGTCCACTTTAAAAAAAGGAAATAAACTATTTTCTTTTACTAC
Source organism: Corvus hawaiiensis (assembly GCF_020740725.1). Taxonomy (NCBI): domain Eukaryota; kingdom Metazoa; phylum Chordata; class Aves; order Passeriformes; family Corvidae; genus Corvus; species Corvus hawaiiensis. The sequence goes on from NC_063232.1 coordinate 7,728,701, forward strand.
ATACTCAGAGTTCTTTACTCCTCGTCCCTACATCATTTCATTCCCCACAGCCCAAAATTCAACCTTAGGCCCAGACTTGGTGGTTTGCTGTTCAGAGTTTTCAGCATACATCTATTCAAAAGAGTAGATGGTCTAACACATCATCCAAGCAGGTGAACTGGGGAACAGACTGTGGGATTGTCCACAATGAAGTCAAGCTAAGCTAAACCAGAGCACCCTCCCCAGAATACAAGCATCTGCCCACAGGCAATATAGGGACAGCTCCCACAGTTTACACTCACTCTTCCACACTCCATGTAACTTCCAGCCATGAACAAACTAAAGGAAAATCTGACCCCAAAGCCAAGCCCTCTCTTCCTCTCCACCCCACCCCCACAACTCCACGCGCTGTGCCTGTACCTCAGAGGTGATGTCAATAAGAGTTTTGCGCGGGAGATCTCGGAGGTGCGTTTGGTAATTTGTCAGCTGCTGGAGAAGCTGGATGCTCTCCAGCAGAGCTTTCTGGTCCTAGAAAGGAAAGAGAAGCCAAAAACAGAGGACATATATCAGAAATTAAGCTGATGGCTCAGGTAGTAATCCACTCTTTAGATGTTTATGCCTACTTGTAATAAGAAACAGACAATTGTTTCTTAATAGGCCACTCAGCTTTTTTCAAAATGGTGTTTTCCAGCTGGGTATGACAACAGACCCCTTCCTTCCAGGAGAGGTAGGAACCTCCTGTACTATTTGACACAGTTCCTACATTCTGCTCAGGAACAGACACTAAAAAGGCACAAAGAGTTCATGGGTTATGCAATAGAAATGAACTGACCTCGATGCTTCAAATGCCATTGCATCGATTACCAGTGACCCAGCCTTCCTCTGTCAATCCTCTTTCCACATCAGAAGCCCCAGAACCAGAACTGACACACCTGACAGCAGTGTTACCTTCACAAGCCGCCCAGACTGGAACAGAGCCATGACTCCAAAAAAGTTCCCAAAAGCAGCATTTCTCACAAGTTTCTGAAAGAAAGGAAAAAAAAAAAAAAAAAAATAGGAAGAAAGAGAAAATAGCTGAAAATCTACTTTCCTGAGAGGTTAGATTTCACATGCAGCTACATGATCAGTGGAACAAGATGGCAGGAAGATCCAGCCTTGAACACCTGACCATGGAAAGAACATACTGAAAAGCAACCCCCTGCACAATATTTAAGAACTGTCCTAGACTACCTCTTCATCACACTGACAAATCTCAACTAAAACAGGGCCAAATGACAATGTCATCAACTTCCAGTTTTTAGAAATATTTGTTATTTCATTATAGTCATTTGCTTTAAGAAGAACCCTAAAACTACAGTATACACCAAGACTTCAAAGAATAGGGAACAATTAATTTAAAGTAGCAGTTGGCAAATGTTGTCATGAGCTGACTTACTTTTTTCACTTTTTCCAGATTGTGTTTTTCTTTTATCTGTTCCAAAATGCTGCACAGTGGAATTTCCTCAAAAGCCTGCAAAACCTGAGAAGAGAGATGGAATAGCTGTTTGCAGTTCTTCCATTTCATGACATATTGGGTTAAGCTAAACTACAGCTGAACAGTTGTTCAGCACAGCAGCAGATGTGCTGCTTTATCAGGCCAGAATAAAGACAACCAGATCAGTAAAGATGTATAGAACAGGAACTAGGCTGGGAGAGCTGGGGTTGTGCAGCCTGGAGAAGGCTCCGAGGAGATCTTAGAGCTTCTTCCAGTGCCTAAAGAGGCTCCAAGAGAGCTGCAGAGGGACTTTGGAGTCCCAGAGTGCCAGGACGAGGAGGAATGACTTCACATTGACAGAAGCTCAGTTTAGGTTAGATATTAGAAAGAAATTGTTCCCTGTGAAGGTGGTGAGGCCCTCACACAGGCTGCCCAGAGAAGCTGTGGCTGCCCCATCCTTGGAAGTGTCCAAGGCCAGGCTGGACAGGACTTGGAGCAACCTGGGATAGTGGAAGATGTCCATGCCCATGGCAGGGGGTGGAAGGAGATGATTTTTAAGGTTCCATCCAATCCAAACCATTTCTAGGATTCCATGCAAACACAAATATTGTTACTGATATTCCAGGTTTTCTCTCTGTACATGACAGATTAATAATGAGAACATTTTGCTGAAACTACCTGACCCCATAACAGAGGTAATCAAAATTTTCACCATGGGCAAGGCCCTGATCAAAGCGGGAAACACATAAGCTCTTCTGCTTTATCAAATTCTCAGGTGAGATGAGGTCAGATACCACTGGTGATCCCAATTGCTGGGAGTCTTTGCTATGTCACAGACTCAACCACTGTGGAGGAAAAAACTCTGAAGTGTTTGTTAAAGGGTTGCCCTTTCATATATCCCACATCAACAGACCAAGACCAGGGGCAAGTCAGTTTTAAGAAGCAGCAATAGTACTAAATGCAGAATAATTGAAAACTTGGTCAAAGTTTGTAAATTAAGGACAGTCCTTGAAGCAGGACTGAATTCTGTAGTATGAATGTGATACCGGTATAGTTCATATTTTTAAGAGTTTCTTAAGCAGAGTAGCACCATCTAAAACCACTACAGTCATCGTGAGAGCCTTCCCTCCCATGTGCACGCAGGAGCGGTCAGAAGGGAGCCCTCCAGCCTTGCACAGACAGCAAAAGGGACCCCAGGCATGGACAGAGGCTGCCGACGGCTCTGATCCGCGCTGGGCAACACTGACCTGCGCCAAGGCCAAGCTGAAGCCAGGGCGGGCGGCCTCGCGGGTGGCTCCCAGTCCCTCCACCAGCCTCTTCAGGGTGTACTTGAGCTCATCGTCCTGCAAGAGAGACCGAGCTGGGCGGTGCCTGGGCTGCTCCAAGCGCGGCCCGGCCGCCGGACCCCCGCGCCCGGCCCGTGCCCCGTCCGCACTGACGCGTTCCCAAGCGGGAGCGGAGGGATGAGCCGTGTGACCCACTGCCCGCCCGCACCCACCGCCCCTCCGGCCCCCGCCTCACCTTCTTGCCCTCCCGCAGGTGCCGCAGGAGGCTCTCAGTGGCCTCCAGCCGCACCTCCTGCTCCGGCTTGGCGATGTCCCAGAAGAAGTCGAGGAAGGCGCGGCCCTGCCGAAGAACCCCGCGGGGGTCGGTCACCGCCGCGCCGCCGTCCCGCTGCTCCCGCTGCTCCATCTGCTCCCTCTCCTCCATCCCCGCCATGCCGCCACCGCTGCCGCACGTGGGGCCGCCCGCCGCTCCGCCTCTTCCGGGGCAGCGGGGCCGCCGCCGGACGGGCTCGGCCGCCGTGTGACCCGCTACCCTCAGGCCCCGGTACCTCAGCCCCGCTCCCCTCAGCGGTTCCGCTCAGCCCCACTCCCCGCTCCCCTCAGCGCACCCCGCTCCTCTCGGCCCCACTCCCCGCTCCCCTCAGCGCACCCCGCTCCTCTCGGCCCCACTCCCCGCTCCCCTCAGCGCACCCCGCTCCTCTCGGCCCCACTCCCCGCTCCCCTCAGCGCTTCCCGCTCCTCTCGGCCCCACTCCCCGCTCCCGTCAGCGCACCCCGCTCCTCTCGGCCCCACTCCTGTCCCCTCAGCGCTTCCCGCTCCTCTCGGCCCCACTCCTGCTCCCCTCAGCGCACCCCGCTCCTCTCAGCCCCATTCCTGTCCCTTCAGACCCCGCTGCCCTCATGGCCTCCCTTCACACCCCTCTCCCTCAGCCCCTCATCCCACAAAACCGGATTGCTTACCCGGTGTGCCACAAGCCAATAGCCACACACTTGACGGACACATTGATTGATTATTTCAGAGTTGCGCGAGCCGCGGTGCTCGGTGGTGTTCCACAAATCCAGCACACCCCCACGGGCTTTTCACACCATTATTTATACTCAGAAATTCAGAGTCAGTATCTTCCCAAGTACTGCTCATCTATTGGGGTTGATTAGTAATCTACAAGTTGTGTAACCTCAATTTCTACACATGCTGAGGGGAAGGGTCTTCACAGGGTCTTTTTAGAATTATAATGAACACAGGTTAGCTATAGGATACATGACCTTGAGTCTTTTGCTAAATTAACAGTGTATACACAGACATACATCAATATCCGAATTTCTACATCCTTAACACTCATTAGTTCCAGGATGTCCTTGAGTAAGGGATGCTGACTGCTGCCTGCCCCATGGGTTAGGTCTCCTCTCTTGCTGAAAGTATGCAAAGATCTTACACTAAAGAACATCCCTACTTAAGATAATATTGACATATTCCACATTTTGCAACAGCCCTGCTCCTCTGTAGGACTCATTCGTCCCTCCTCTGCCCCAAGGGCTCCCTGGGCTTCCCTCACCTGGTTCCCATTTCTGGAGGGAGGGTTGGATCCAGGCTGGATCCTGTCTCCGCGGGGCTCGACGGGGGCAGAGGGGCAAAGCATGCGGAGTGAGCCGGGATCGGCGATTCGGGGTCAGGCACCCGAGGTGTGGGGACAGTCGGTTATCGTATGAGAATCTGTCATGTGGTTTTATTAAAGAACATTAAATGATGGCCTGGCAAAAGGAGACAAACCAGTTGGTGCAAACGGTATTTTTTAAGGACACTGTGAAACTCTCAGATACCGCCCCTTGTCTTAATTTGTAATAAAATCCAGCACTATCCTCCGGAGCACTGCGCAGTGCTGCTGCCCTGCCAGACACCTGTGCCACCCGCGGGAGTGCAGGGAATGACCCCGGAGCAGGATCCTTCCCTGTGATCACTGTGATTCCTAGAGGATGACTGTGACACCTGGAGCAGGATGTATTTCCATGATTTCTGTGATCCCCGCCCGCAGCGACAGCGGGATGCTTGGGGAATCAGAGCCGCGGGCTGGGCTTGTATCAGCACTGGAGAGTCCAACGCTCACCGGAGGCGTTACCGCAGCCCATCCCGGGCACATCCCCGGGCGGATCCCCGAGAGATCCCGGGCACATCCACCGGCAGATCTCAGGCAGATCCGGAGCAGATCCCCAGGCAGAGCCGCGGGCAAATCCCGCACAGATCCCAGAGCAGACACCGACCAGATGCCCGGGCAGATGTCGTCCCAGAGCCGACGGGACGGAGCCGCGCGGCACATCTCCAGACAGGCAGCGGCGCGGACAGCCCCGTCACGGCGGGGAGCTGGAGGCAGGCACGGCGCGGGGCAGCCCCGGCCCGCGCGCCGCCATATATAAGCGTTGCGGGGTCCTCGGGCGCGGTCCTGTCACGCTCGCACGGGGACGAGGCCGCGGCGGCGATGGCGGATTTCGATCCCTACGACGACCGGGCCTACAGCAGCTTCGGCGGTGGCCGCGGGTAAGTGGGGCTGGGGGCAGCACTCAGGGCTCCCCCCGTAGCTGGGACGGGAGCGGGGAGCAGCGCCCCCGGCCGGGCGAGGCTGGGGCGCGGCCGCAGGGCCCGGCCTGCCCCGCTCCGTGGGGATGGCGGGCGGGGGTTGCGGAACGAGGACGCTGCCTCTGGGAACTGTTTGGGCTCGTCCTGCCCCCTGCCCGTTCTCCTCCAGAGCGCGGGAGCGCCCTTCCGCTGGCCGTGGCGGACCCGCTTTGTGCGGCGGGGTGGGGGCTGCGGGTCCCGGGGGGGGTCCCGGCCGTCCCCGCACTGCTCTGGCCAGCGCCGCAGAATTCAGGGCTGGGCGGCTCGGGAGCGCCGGCAAGAGGCGGGAGGGGGAGGGTGTCGCTGTTCCCGCCGTCCCGGAGGCGAGTGGAGGGGGGATTTAGGGAGGTGCTGGGCCAGAGCCAAGTAAGGCCCTAAGGAGCTTGTGCGGGGCCGGAGCAGGATGAGTGGAGGGAGCGTCCCTGAAGGACTGGAGCAGGGCAGGAGGCCGCAGTGCTGGCGGGACGAGACGCCCCCGGGAGCGGGCAGCGTTGTGGTGCCTGCGGCGGGAGGAAATGGGAGGGCTTTGTGGTATCTCCGCTCGAGGAGCGCTGGGAGCCGCCGTCCTGCGTTATCCGGGGCTCCGGGTGCTGACTGCAAATCCCTGATCCTTAGGAATCGGGCTTGCCTGTGTCTCTGCTGAGAGTGTTTTTAGGGGAGGAGCTGTAGAAACAATAACCAGTAACTAGAAGTTTATCTTAAATTAGGTTAGGAAGATGCAATCAAACAATTGATTTTTTTTTTTTTGGAGGTTGATGCTGTTACAAGTTTCTGTGTGCACTGAAATAAAACAGTAGTCATGAAGCTGTGGAATAAACTTCCTTGTGAGCAAATCTTCTCAAGTATATTATTGTATAATCTAATCTTCCAAGGTGTGTTTCCTGATCAAGAGTGTTCATGCCCTTTTCTGCTCTTAGGTGAATAACTTGGTTTCATTTCAGACTCTTTAGGCAGCAGGGAGGAGCTGCTGGAGTTAGAACAGCAGTAAGTTTTTTTTGTCTTTGGAAATACTCTGACACCTTAAGCTTTTCAAGCTAATTTTCATGCATTGATACCATTTGTGTCTAATTCAGAGATGTCCCAGAGCAAGCAGATGATGTAGCCACTTGAATTTCTGTTATTTTTTTAAATTCTGTAACAAAATAACTTTGCCAGCAGCATAAAGTGGCACTTGACTCATAATAAACTCAGATATTGCTGCACAGTGTATCCTGGTCAATGTAGGCACATTCTGTGAAGTAAAAAATGCCAGTTAAAATTTTATCTGATATTCAGATTCCTGTAAGAAAACTTAAACTTGCTCTCAGGCAAGATGTGGATCCTTCTTTGGTGAACTAAAGGCATCCTGCAAATTAATAGATGTCCTTACAGATAAGAAAATGAACTTACTCTGATTCACCTGCAGTTCTAAACATCAGATACTACAAATATTAGAGTCCAATGTATACTTCTATCTAATTTATCATTATCACTATTAAGTTACTAATAGCTAATTCACAATTTAACAGGTATCTGTGTGTGTTCTATAAAGTTCTGTGATATATGCAGTGTAATGAAAACATGACTGTTCTGGAAGGTTCTGATTAAGAATCCCATGCTAATTTAAAGTGGTTCCTGCTCAGGTACTCTAGGACTGTAGGAATAGTGTAAACTCAGCTGAGATGTAATAGTTTTTGTGGAAGTTGCATTTTGCATAACCTTTGGTGTACATAGTAAGAGAGCACAGGATTTCAGTATGACAGATGGGAAACCAGTGCCCAACAGGTTCTAACATATGTAAGTTATCTGCCTCTTTCTCATATCATCAAAATTATGGTGGAAGTCAGGATATGACTGGTGTGATGAGATGGGATTTTGCTACACCTGAGATGTTTAGTGATGCACTGACTAAAAGCTGAATCATAATATTCAGGAATGCAAAAGTCACTTTATTCCTGGTGAAGAATGTGGTGCTGACATTAGTGACAAAAGGCTTACTATAAGCTTTTTATAAGGTGTTTTGGAGCCTGAAATTTGACAGGAAAGCCTGCAGTTAAGCGTACTGAGGCCTAGTTGAAACTGAACATCTGTAAAGCTTCTCAGAGTTGATAGAAAGGGAGTGTTTACCACTCCTGACATGCTGCTAGGCTGTTTATTTAGGTGTGTCTTGAAGTGCTGGGCACCTTACTAAAGGTTGAGATTCACCTGCTGAAGTGCTGGTCAGTGAAAATGGGGAGTTAGTCCTTATGCTTCTGGCAGCTTGGGTCCCATGTATTACCCATCTAGCATTAAAAGATACCTCCTAATTTTTAGGCTTGGGTAAGCTTTTTGCTGAAGACATCTGATACTTACTCCAGACATGTCCTGGGCTGCTTGAATAAATTTGGTTTGAATTTAGTGTTGTGGTCTTGGAGGGTTGACCCTGTCATCCTGCTGATCCTTATGCTGCCCCAGAAAAGCTCTGTCAGAACTGAGGTAGGCTGTTGTCTCTGCTGTGCAAAAGGTAAATCCTGAGCTTTGATCTCTAGTGAAAGGCTATTTAACTCAAATACTGGCTTTCAAAATATCCTTCATTTTGAATTTTTGGCAGATCTTTTTTTCTGGAGACATAACTAAACTTTGCAAAAGAGTAATGGGAGTTACTCAAAATGGGAGTTTAGTTGTTTTCTATCCAATATGGCCAAAGCTGTTAACTCAGCCCACAAAAGTTTAATTATGGGGGTGTTGCTAGAAGCAAGCTTTCCTCTTCAGCTTTCTGCTTTGGTTTTCTGAAAAGGAAATCAGATCATGTCTTTCAGATTCCCACAGTAAGATGACATAATTATTACCTAATTGTGTCTAAGCAAAAGTTTAGAGTGGGAAATGCAGATACTCATTCAGTACTCTGGTTTGCTTAGTTCAGATGTGTTTTCAATTATTTTTTTACTTTTGTCCTACTTTGTTGCAAATGAGAGAATCTTCTTCCAATCTCATTGTTTGGTTACTGAAGTCAGCCGTTTTCCTTTATTTCAGTTTCAGTGTTGGAAAAAATGTAGGGAAGTATAGAAACAGCTTCTTTTTGTCTTACTATACCTAAGTTCCATAAGAAACTTGGTTTGGAACTGTTATTGACCATTTCTGTTCTTCAAATGGAAAGTAAAATACCAAAGGTATAGTTATGTATTTGATAACTAAAGCCTTAATATCAAGTTGGAGAAGAATGTTTAATTTTCTGACTTTAAAATCAGTCTGGATTGCACAGTAGGGCATGGATTTCCACACAATGCACCCCATGAAGTTCTGGTGCACTGTGGTAGAAAGGTTTGTCAGTAGCACAGAAAATCCTTTTAGGGATTGAGGGTGTGAATTTAGAAGTGGCTCAAATGCAGCTGAGTAGAGGTTGCTGATGCAAGTTGTAGTTCCAGCTCTTGCTCTCCTTCTTTCCATCTTGGCAAAGTGCTCTTTGCAGCTGTCCAGATCACCTTGTTGGTCTGGCTGAGGATTCAACTCCAGGGTGGGTTTTTAGGTGAATCAGCTCCCTGTGAGGTGACTGGCAGCACAGGGAATGTCCTGAGAATATGTAGGAGGAGGGAGTGCTCCTTTGAAACTCACCTGGGGAAATTCTGATGTTCCTGTAGGACATAAACATTAAGATTTTCTTTTTTTGGATGCAGGTTAAATGTATGGTATTTTAATAGCTGTTCCTAACACTGTACATGAGAATTAAGGACAAAGGCATGGAATTGATTCTACATGTTCTGGGATTATTTAGAACTGTAACTCAGCTTTCTTGGAGTTCCTCCTTAAAACTCAGTCTTGTGACTAAAGTTAATTCACAACTATTATAGCTTTAGTTCTCCAGTATGTTTTTGACTTGTTAATGAGACAAAGGCAGATGAGGAATATTGTCAAAAATGCTAAAATGCAAACCTGGGTGGACACTAATTAAAGATATGTAGATTGTGATTCAAGTAGATTTAGCAGCATGTTGATAGTGTTGGTGACAAACGATTCTTGCATGGAGCTGCTAAATAAGGCACAAATGATGGGCTCACCTAGGAAGAGTTAAGAAATCTTATTCAAGCTTAATGCATTATCTGATTCATTAGTAATAAAATATTTATTCTTGAATGAAAAAAAATACTGTCAAGTACCTTGCTTGCCCAGTGGAATTTTTGGCTGCATGCAACCGGCCAGAATAAAAGGAAATGATAAAATTATTTGACCTACTGGATTTTAGGGAGGACTGCAGCAATCTAATTTGTCACATTGGCAAATCCTGCTTTGGTACAGCTTGTGTTCCACCGTGGTTTTAAATGCATGGGGAGCCTCAGGGAAAGGGAACAGACACAAGCAAAGCCCAGTAGAAGGAAGGTGATAAAGGGAAGATAGAGTAGTAAGTAGATATTTCAGGTAAAGGTCAGAGATTGCTTACGTGGGACAAATGGTGTTGGAACCAGTGGTATCCTATAGTCTACAATTCCAGGAACTTTAAGTTCAGGTTGCCTTGTATATACCTTGCTCTCAAAGTTGGCCTTTGAAGATGAGGCTCTGCAGGAAGTTCACACAGATGTGTTACATTAGTACAGTAAAGAATTTAGCTGGGACAATTTATTTCCTAAGCACCCAGTGCCAAGAGTTTAACTGGTTAGTGAGGGACAAGACAGGAAAAGACCACCCAGTTTACCTCTGTAATTCACAAGACAAAAGAAAACGTAAACATCCAGACAGCACAGAATTTTTTTCTGCCTCAGAACCCCTTGTTCAACCAAATTTATTTTGTGTTCAGTTCAAAGCATTCCAGTCCAGATATCTAACAATTATGGCCACAGCTTCAGACTGAGGGGAAGGTGTTTCTGTTAAGCTAAATGTTGCTGAGATAACTTGGATGATTGTGGAGTGGGTGTTGGTAATACACTGTTTAGTTAAAAGCATTGGATCCAGCTTAATTTCAGGATAAGCTGACAAACCTGTGCCATGCAAGTATTTCTTCTTTGCTATAAATTATTCTTAAAATCTGTTCTAAGATGTTGTTTTTTGGAGGTAATGTTTTTGAGCAGGGGACAGTAGAGATAACCTTACACTGCTTTCCTTAATGAATTGGGGATTGAGAAGTTCATTCATCGCTTCATTAATGAGTTCGCCTCGTAATGTATTCAGTTTCCCACTGAACTACTGCATCAGGTAATACTGGAAAGGAGTTGACCAACAGTTCAGGTGGTAGGTACAGGCAAAAAGATAGAAAAATTAACCAAAGTTGTGGGAAAATCAACTTGCAGCTAGACGTAGCACCTGAGCAGTGCTATGGATTGCACTGTGGCTGTGCTGGGAGGCAGTTCCAGAGGCACTGTGCTTTTTTCAACAGGTCTCGTGGTGGTGGCCTTGGTTCCCGCAGAAATAAAGAGCTGCCAACAGAACCCCCTTTCACAGCATATGTGGGAAATCTGCCCTTCAACACTGTCCAAGGAGACATAGATGCCATCTTCAAGGATCTCAGCATAAGGAGCGTACGACTAGTCAGAGACAAGGAAACAGACAAATTTAAAGGTGAGCGTTCAGAGTTCTTTGGTGGCAGATGAAAAACTAGTAGGAGAAAAAGTCACTTTAATAGGGAATTTCAGTCTAAAGCACAGTTTTTCTCTGCTTTATGTTGACTTATGCAGGTTTTCTTATTCACTAATATATAAATGTATAATTTGAATGAGAGTCATTGTTCCATCACCTTGAGATACAGAGTAACATGAATGAGGAGTCAATATTTGCCCTGACATAAAATAACTTTCTCAAACCTTGTCTGGTATGAATTCTACCAGAGCTGACCCACTTAAGTCCCATGACCTTAAGCATTGAGTAATTCCTTTACTTCAGAAGACTCCCCTTGCTTCAGCTCTGGGGTTTTTTTTAGTAGACAGGGAGAAAAAGCAAATAGATAACCCACTCAGGCAGTTGTTTTAGAGGAAGCAAATTCAATTGCTGTGGGACTTGTCTGGTGGAAATGGACTATATTTGTAAGTTACTTTAAGGGGTGGAAAAGGCTTACGTTGGATAACAGAGGACCTTTGAAAAGGAGTAAATCCACTAAATGATGTGATGACACAAAATCACACTTCTGGCCACATAGGTATTTCAGTTTCTTGTTTAAAAACACAAGGAACAAAGTGTCAGTATTCAGCTGAATAACTGTCTGAAGGCATAGATCAGATGTAATCTATAATGAGAACTCTGTGGGAAAGGGAATTAGGCTCTTGGCATTCACAGAGTGCCCAGAGTTCTGTTTCAGGATTTGCCCCATCATTAACAGGTGCAGGTAAATGTGTTCATTGTTGATGATGATGATTGGTTTCTGAGCCATGCACATCTTGAATTTGCACATCACAACTCATGTTTAAAAGAGAAGGAAGCTATTAGCAGATATGCAGGAGGAGTAGCTTCTTACAAAGGCCTTTTAAAGTGCTACTAACTTGAGATTTGTTCCTTACAGGATTTTGTTACGTAGAGTTCGATGAGGTGGAGTCACTCAAGGAAGCTCTTACATATGATGGTGCAGTAAGTACACCTGCAATTAATTTGTGAAATCAAAGACAAGCATAAGTCTCAAACCCTTTGGCAGCCCTTATGATACATCCTGAACAGATTCTTCCATTGATTTAACAGCTTTTGGGTGACCGATCACTCCGAGTGGACATAGCAGAAGGCAGGAAACAGGATAAAGGTGGCTTTGGCTTCAGAAAAGGTGGCGGGCCGGATGACAGAGGTGACTTCCCTTTTTCTAAGTAGCTTCTTAATACAGTGGTCGTAGTTATGGCTTCTGGTGCTGACTAATGCTAAGACAAGGCATGCAAGTGAACATGAAGATTATATTGAAAGGTGAAATGTTGTATGTATATAATTACCTGTTTCTAACCAGCTGCTGCTGCTGCTCCTGAGGTGTCTGGAATTAAGCTGTGCTTTGTGTCCAAAGGCTGGATGTATTGTCACTCCTAACCCAGGAAGTGAGACCAATACCCCTAATAATGTGTTGTGTCTTGCAGAGGACAATCATAAGCCCAACAGTCTGATCTGCTACTATTTTATGATGATGTATGAAAAGTGAGTAAGCACAAATAGACAAGTGCTTATTTTGGAGTATGTCTCTTGTTCCAGTGTAGAAACATTCTTGCCTGTAGCTGAAAGTTGGTTGAACCAGACTCACCAGAGGTTTCCATTGAATGTGCATTAGAGAAATTTTTCTGACCACTTATTCTTGTTTAACTTAAACTGTTTGTTCCTGTGCAATGGAACTTGGTAGTACCAAAAGAAAAGGATTTTCCATCAGCATAACTTTGGATATTGAAGGACTGAAACATTGGTTTGGTATTCCCTTGCTCAGTCTTTCCCACAGCTTCAGACCTGAACACAATTGTGGCTTTTTTCCTAGGAATGGGAGGAGGTTCCCGAGAATCCAGAGGAGGTGGATGGGATTCCAGAGATGACTTCAATTCTGGTATCAGTATTAACACTTGTACAGATAGGAAGCCTAAAAGGCACTGAAATGTTATCATTTTCATTTGTCCCCATTACTGGTTTGATTGAATCTACTGTATGTGCCAACTTTGGACATCCTGCAGCTGTGGTGGGATTCCTCATGGGGCATCTGCCGTTGCCTTGTAACAGAGGAAAGAGTCTTGATCAAAAAGTCTATGAAATGACCCTAAATGACAGAATTCTTGTCCAGATGTAGCCTATGGTGACTGTTTTAAGCATTTCTCAAACATACAACTAAGTAAATTTCTGAATAGTAGCAGAAACAGACAGATCATGTAGGAAGACTGATATTCTGTCAGAGCAGAGGCTTTCATCTTCTTAAGGAGATGTGATGTCACTGTACATGTGTCCCTGAAGTAACTGACTTCTCTAAAGTCAGATTAGTGTCCCAAAGCACTTGTAAAAGCAAAATGTTCATTAACTTTTGGACCTGTTTTGGTAATGCAGCTGCAGCAAGTGACTGAGCTTACTGAGTGGAAGGTAGTGACTGAGCTACCGGGTTTGCTCTTAACTTCCAGTCAGTTCCAGCTATTAGAATGCAGGGTATCATTAACACAATTGCTTTTGTCCTCTGAACTCATGGGTTTGGTCCATTTTCTGATGGGAGATGTTGGCAAGTACAACTTTGCAGTGTCTGGTCTCTGCGTGAGTGGAATGAACGATGTAGGAGAAGCAAAGTGTGCCCTTGCCCCCAGCATGGACTGGAGCGTGATGCTGGCGAGAGAAGCTTGCTGCAGCGCTGTGCTTAACCTGCCTCTGGAGCTAAGCGTTCTGTGTCACAGCTTTGTACCTTCTTTGGCAGCTTCTCCAAATGTGGATGCATTTCAGCCTGATAAATGCTGGATGAGTGATTTGTGAGCCAAAAGTTTAGCATTTCAGTCTTAGCTGCTACAGAAGCTTTTCTTCTCAGGTTGTTCAGCCTTGCTTTAGATCAAGTCTTTAAAGATGGCCTGTTTGGCACTGAAGTAAGTAAGGGACAGCTCTGCAACTCTGCCAAATACTGAAGTGGAAAGGAAAATCTCAGTTGGGACCCAAACAACTTTCTCTTCCAGGCAGCTTCTGAAAATCTGAGTGTATTCCCTTTCTGTATGCTGTTAGCCTGAAGTATCTTCCTCCCACTGAAATGCAGGCAGTGGGGGCTTGGAGAGATACTCAAGGAGAATCACTGGTACAGACTGGAACTCTGGTCAGTGACGATAGTTCTTGATTTTTTTTTTTGTGATACATAAACTGAAGAAATGCAGTCAGTTTAAAGTCTCATTTGGTTTTTTTCCCCAGCCCTTTAAGTAGTCTAGTAAATGCCTGGTCAGTTTATAGTACAGCTAAACAGCCTTGGGGTTTTACTTCGTTTTATAAGGACTGTGTATTTCACTACTCCCCAGCTATTTTCCCATTTGCTCTGCTCCTGCAGATTTCATGCTAAGGCTGTGTAGCCAGTGTGATGATCTGGCTATGGAAGTACTCTGAGTTCTTGTAGTGTTGTCTGTCAAGTCAGCTAATGGTGTTAACAAACTGAAGTTGCAGCTGAGGTTCATATTTTAAACACGCTTGACCCACTCTCCAACACTCCAATAAGCCTCTAGGTGGATAAAGCACTTCCTGAACTTGGCATAGTATACTTGGTTTCAAATGGAACCCGAACAACTCCTCCAGAAGGTGCTAGAGCTCTGTGAAACAATCTGTCTGCAGACAAAGGCTCTCAGTGCATCACCTTGGACTGACAGCGGTGACTAGCAAGGTTTTCCAGTTATCCAGATAAAAGTCTAGATTAAAAACATTTCAAAATATGCTCTTTAAATTCACTGTCTTCCATCTTCAGGATTCAAAGATGATGACTTCTTGGGAGGTCGGGGTAGAGGAACCCGCCCTGGAGACCGGCGACCACCAGGTGCCTCCATGGGAAGTGGTGGCACTGGTCGCTTCAGAGATGGGCCTCCCCTTCGTGGGTCTTCCATGGACTTTAGAGAGCCAACAGAAGGTAAACTCCTACCATGTGTGATTCAGTCTTCCTGTGCAAAGGAGACTCCTGGTTTTGTTGTCAGGGTAAAGCTCCTGCCCTTGACAGGCAGATCTCACAAGTGGAATGTTTTTCCTTTCAGAGGAAAGAGCACAGCGACCCCGACTCCAGCTCAAACCTCGAACAGTCGATACTCCCCTCAATCAAGTAGCCAATCCAAACTCTGCAATCTTTGGAGGAGCCAAGCCCCGGGAGGAAGTAGTAAAAGAGCACGACTGAGTTTGGGGTTGAGAGGGAATGGGGAGGCGGGAGAAAAAGCAAGACAGTACAGAGTGACTAGCTCTGCTGGAATGTCAACCCTGCAGTTTACCATTCCTGCCATCTGGTATTTGTCCTCTTTGAAACCGAAAACACAGAGCTTGTGAATGCATGTCAGCTGTTAACAAGTGGTTTTTAGTACGTTCTTGGCTTTGCTGTATCTAGTGCCTGCTTTGTGCTGAGTTTCCCTCTTCTGTTTCCTTCCAAGCAGCACAGTTGCCAGTAGATAAGGCAGTGTGGCTGCTTCCACAAGTGTGGAGGTCTCTGGACAAAGGTGCTGCTTCACTTCTTCCTTTCTGGGTTTGTTTTACTTTAGAAGCACAGGTTAGACTTAGTTATTTCCCTGGATCGTTTCCTTTTACTTCCTCAGTGTTCCTCTTCTGACCTGCATGTCTCGTTCTGTATTGCTGTGGCTCTGAAGAGGAAAACTGAAGAGTCCAGATGAGTTGAACAGAAATTTACAGTTCTAACTGAGTAGTGAAATACCATTTATGACAATTGGTGATAGTTGCTGTTCACAGCAGAGCCCCTTACAAAACAAAGGGGGTCAGCTGCCCTTTCACATGGGTTGTCAGGAAGGATCAATTTAATGGATGCCTTGCCTGACAAGCCTGGTGAATAGCTGGTGGAATCAGTATGGATAAAGCCTCTTCCAGCAGCCTCTTCCTGCTGGCTCTTGACTTCCAAATGGTATGATGCTACTACACCTCTGAGCTCAAGGTTAGTGCTGCAAAGCTGTGCCTGTTTGAGCACAACTGCTCACTGGCTCTTTCTGCTTACTTTTCTGGGTTTTACGTGTTTGGTAAATTTTTAAATGAAGTTTCTACAAATAAAATTGACTTTTTTATTTTTGTTGGAGTGTATACTTTGCCATGCAGTATTTGACCGTCACTATCCCCTGTATTTCTTTGCCCAGTGGGGTACAGTTGTAGCACCTCAGCTTTCAGAATACTTTGAAAATGGGCAGATTAGAGATCTTTCTGCTATAGATTCTCATGCAGAAGTTTTGGTAAAAAGCATCTCTTGTTGCTGCACCTCTCTTCACTTGAAATGTTTCTTGTCAGTGTTGTGTGGGAGGAGGGAGGGGAGGCTAAAGCAAAAGGAGAAATCATTAATGTTTAAAACCAAAACCTGGTTCTACCACACTGAAGTGTGGACATGTCCAGTGTATGGGAAGAGCTTGGGCCCCTGTTGCCAGTGCTGAGAGCCTTCAGATAAACCAGCCAGCACCCCAGAGTACTTACAAGAAGAGATTGGAAGCATGGCTGCCCCACTACCAGCACCACTGCTAGTGATGAATTTATTCCCTACGGTTCCCATTTTAAGTCAGAGTCCCAGCAATTTACAGAACTACTCTTTCCTTCTTTCTGCCTTTCACTTAATCTGCTTCTGAGATAAGAACCATTTGTCTAACACTAATACTTAATTTTAAGACAGACATGCATTTGTGTGGTTGTATTCCAAACCAATAATTGATCTATTTACATCTTCAATGTGGAAAAGATTTTAAGAACAAATTCCCATATAAAAACTCACTTCTAGTCAAGACAGTTGACTTTTAAATGTAAAAACAAAGGAAAAAAAAAAAAAAGAATTCCAAACACTTAACACATTCTGCTTCATAACAAAATAAATTTATGGATATGGTATTTTGTGAATGATCTTTTAAATAAAAGAAAACATTAAGTAATACTTAACATTGGTCTTTATTGAGTCTACTCTACCATGTTTCTCCCCCCCCTCAGTTTTCAAATATTGTGTTAATTTGTCTTAGAGCCATTCTGATACAAAATAAAGGGGGGAAGAGGAAAAGATAAAGGGGAGGAATCTAATCTAAAGAGTGCTGGAACAGTGAAGTCAAAATTGTTTATGGGTGGAAATGAGCCCAACTTTTTTGTCCTGTGACTTCAGTGTCACTTGAGTGCATTGCTAAGGCTGCTAGGTGGGATTTGGAATTCCTGCAGCTTGCAGGTCTTGCAGCTGGTCAGGCTGTGCTCCTCCAGATGGGTGCTGCTGCCCTGTGCCCAGCACCAGGCAGGATGTGTCCTTCCAGTGTGAGTACTGAGCTCTGTGGGCTTTGTGCTGAGATAGTAAATGGATCAGCTACTGCTGTTTTGCCCACTTCCTCCAACTTTTCCAACTGACCCGTTTCCCACTAGGAATAATAGTTAAGGAGGCTGTTGCCCTGTGGCTTTGAAGTGTGTGCTTACTGCAGGGTAAATTGAAAGAGATAGAGCCATGTTTTTATTGAGGAAATGAGCTCTGACCTCCCTGCTGGTTTTACTGCTTTCCATAGCCTGAAAGGATGGGAGGTGTTCCTGCTTCCAGCTGCTCAGTCCACCCTCTCTTTAGACCTACTCTTACCACAGCTTGAGCAGAGTCCCAGTCCTGCTCTGGAGCCTGTGCTGGAGCTGTGTGTGCCAGTACCTGGCTGTCGGGCATGTCAGCCTGAGGAGTGCAGAAGAGCAGGGCTGGTTGAGAGTTGGTCCCCTGCAGCTCTTGCCACAGCTTATCCACAGCTGCCCTGTGAAACTGGTGCTGCTGGAAGCAGGGATTTCATCACTGCATGGAGAAAAGGAACCCTGATGAGTGAGAGAGGTGGCAAACGGCTCATCTTAGTTCTGGAAGGGTTTCCCACTAGTGAATGCAGCCTGGTCCCAAAATCACTGTGTCTTTTTTTTTTTTTTAGTAATTTTTCATATGCAAACATTCATGCATTGCATGGCTTCTTTGGAGCATTCCACACTGTTCCTCCCCTGGTGCAGGGTCAGACTCCTCCAGTCCTTTTTCTTTCCCTCCTTCAAAAATTCAGTGGATGGATGTTTTCCTATACAGAAGCTTATCAACCAGTTTGTGTCAACAGTTGACACAACTATATTTAATGTATGGATGCGGCATTTGAGTTTTGTAGGAGGAAGCAAGATTTTCTTTCCATCCCACCAGGAAAAGCAGTTGAGGTTTAACCTGTGATGCTTAACTTTACCTGCAGCTTAAGGCTAAGCCTCGCATGGTAAAGCCCAGACTGAGGAGGTACCAGCAGTGTAGCAAATGGATAATTCACTTTGCGGGTATTCATGTTCTCACTGAGTTATTTCTGGTAGCTGTGCAGAGCTTTCTTCCAGCTTAAATGTAGAAAAATAAACAAAACTGAAGGCAGGAAGGCACCAGGCAGGTTTTGGAACTGAAGCTGAGTTTGCTTTGCTACTGTAGGAAGTGCTTTGCCATGTTACTCCAGTTTGGTTGCAGGTGGGAAAGCTGGGAGTCTGGAAGAGCTGTTGGACACTGCAGCAGTGAACAGCAGCATTTAATGTGCTGCAAAACTCTGCTGTCAACCACCAAAAAGTAATCCCCACTGAACTCCTGAGTCCAGGAATGGCCCTGGGAGAGCTCATCCCAGCACTCAGAGCAGCACCCAGTGCTGGCACGGGTGTGTTGCCGACTTGCTGGGCTGTGCGAGCCTGGAGCAGATTCTGAGGGGGCTCTTTGTGCTTGTGGCCATCAAGGTTGTTCTGACGGCTGAAGAAAGAGGTGGAGGAGTGTTCACACATTCAAATAATGGGCTGGTGATGGTAGAGTCACATTAAATTCATGCCCTCGAGTGTGGCTTACTGGCCTTCCTAAGCAACAACTTGTTCTCCTGCTGAGATGTGTTGCCACTATTCAGAGTCTCCAGTGCTGCCCATGAATTTCTGAAGTTCTGCAGGTCTCCCAGGGCTGATGATGATTGTGGCCAAGCTTGCTGTCCCAGGGCAGTTTTGGATTATACTGATATTTTTAACTTATGTCATGAATGCTGTTACAGTTTCAATCCTGAATTTAGTACATAATCTAGTAGGAGCATTTCCTACCTGTATTACTGGCTGCTGACTTGTCTTCAGAAAAGATGGTAAAACTGTGAGAATTTTAGAGCAAATCCTGTAATGTTGCAACCAACCTTTCCTCTTTGTAGGAAAGATTTAATATTAAAGCCAGCAGATTTTGGAATGCACGTGCAGCCCCTTCAATCAGAGCGCTGGCGTGTTGCAGCTTGCAGAGCAGTCCTTGTCCTGCTACTTTGGACAAATCTGCTTGGAGTGACTTTGCTGGAATCCCCCTGTTTTCCTGGGCGTGTTTTGGACAGCGGCTCTGTGCGTCAGGTTGGCTCCAAGGCATAGTCACAGGTTTTCTGTACCGACCCCGTTCCCTCTCTGTGCGCAGAAGCCGTCTCGTGGTTATTCGCACTCACAGCAAGAGCAGCTGTTATCATTGAGCATCTTGAAATCTGTGTTATGTTCTACATTCTGGTGGTTTCTTTGTTTCACTACCAGTGGAGTGCAAACGCTCTGAAGGAAAGGGACCGCTCGCCTATTCCAGCATATTCTAGTGTAGAATCAGTTACCTTTGTACCTTTCAAGGGCTTCCCTGGGACGGATTCTCGGGATGCAATTTAGTTGGTGTTGCTTGTGTTAAATTGTTAGAAAAGGGAGTTTCTGTGACTGGAAAGGAATTTGATTTCCAGCTGAGAGTGGAATTTTCTCATCTGGTAGTTGACTCCCTCCTCTTAAATGCCACTTACCCACTGCAGGAACAAAGTATATTCAAACTGGCAGAGAGATATCTTTTATTTGGTGCATACATTTTATTTATATAATTTGTAATTTATTCTGTTGTTTGTGACAGCACTTGCTATAGCAGTATTAAACCAAACTGAATAGAAGCACTTAGGATGGTGTAATCATATTTTTGACCCTGCCTGCTGAAAGGCTTTAATCCTTCAGTGCCAGACACTTGACTCTCAAGCCTGATGCACATTAGTAATAGCAATACCTTGATGACATTATCTGTTCAGCCCCTGCAGGGAAGCTCTGCTGTTCTCCTGAGTTTGCTCACAGGAACCCGAGATGGACACAAGACACGAGCCATTAGGTTCTGGTGGTGCATGCGGTGTCTTGGTGTGCCCATGGAGGCAGCGTTATTAGGTCTTAAATCGTGTTCCTCATCTTACTGTACCTGTTTGAGTGACTAAATCTAAAGCGTTTTCTGGTTTCCTTTTCCATCGCGTCAACAACTCTGTTCTGTGACATCACCTGCTCAACAGCAGGTTCAGTGTGACATCAGCTTCCCTCACTTCTGTCCCCTCTGCAGCAAAGTACATCCAAGGGCTTTGAGGACTTTCAGCGTTACAGGAACAACCCTGTTACCTGTGTGCTCACCAATTCCTGTGTAAAGCTCTAGAGTATCCCAGGGTTGATGTTTTTGGGATGTTATTGCTGGGAATGTTGCCACCACGTTTCTGCCCAGTAGGTTTCAGCCAGGTTAGTGTTCCCTGTGGTCAGGATTTGCTTCCTACCACAAGATTGTTTTGTTCATGTCACCGTGCTCCCGAGATCTGCCTCTTTCTTTTAAATAAACCAAAAACTCACAAAGTACCTCTATAAACCCCTGCAAAATCTGTACTGTAACGAATCTGTATAATTTGTATTGCTGTATAAAAATTCAAATAAAAGCATTCAAACCTTCTAGGTTTTTGTCTTCAAATTTAAGAATTCTTGTGTCTACAAGGATGAACTCAGCAGGATAAGAACGGGAAACTTTGTGGCCATAGGGATGTTTGGGATTAGTCTTTGCAAAGTTCACTTGGCCAAAGTTTTGTGAAGCACCCAGGGATCCTGGCTGTGAGATGACTTTCCACTGGGTGGTAGCAGCATTTATTTTCCTTCAGCAGGAACGGAGCCACTTTCGGTTTCAGCTCAGAGAGATCTGACGTGCAGCTGGGGCAGGGGAGGAGGCAGCACTTCCCCTTTGCCTGGGGAAAGACTCGTTCCACTACGGCAGAGAGAAAAGCCGTTTCTAGGTGTACACAAAACTATCCAGGACTACTTCAGCACATCAGAAAATTTCCTCCAAGATATGGCTTGCATTAAAGCGCCATGAAAATGTTGCTAAACAAATGGAATTCATTGTAATCCCTGGTAGTGGTTGGGATGAGACACGTGCTCATTCTGTCTCAAAGCAAGAGGGGCTTGATGCTGGTGCACAGCAATGCTTGACTCGCAAAGCTGGTGAGCTTGGAGCCTGTTGGAGCTGGGAAAATGCATGAGCATGAGCTTGGAGCATGTTGGGGCTTTCTCAAACCTTCCAGCACTGGGTGTGTTTGTGCAGAAGGTGAGGTTTAGATGATGCCCTGTTTTCCGGTCCTTGTTTCACTGCTGATTTTTGATCAGAGTTAGTCACAACACCTGATTCAAGCAAGCCAGCTGGTCTTGGAGCAGCCCCTACCTTTATCTGAAAGAATGTAAACCACCCCTCAGGGCATTTGGTTTCCCAGGGCCCAGGTAAGCTGTGCAGGGTAGAAGATGGGTTCTAATGAGCCCTCTGGGCCCAAGAGATCTCTCTGCAGCTTGTCAGCTTTATATCAAAAGGTGAAAAAGTGGGTTAGGTTAGCTGGTGAGCCTGCCTGAAGGAGTAGGAACTATGTGTTTGTCATGGGGGGAAAACAAACCCAAGTTGAAACGGGTGAGCTTTAAAAAGAACGTGAAAGGTGAAATTATACTGTGGTGTTTCTATAACTTATTGCAGTAGTTAAAAATGTGCTGCTCCTATGTCTTTGACCTTTTGTCAAATCAGAAATGGTTTCCAGCAGCAGGTCTCAATGAGGCAGAGGGTTACAGGAGGGAGAGGACAGACAAGGGTAGAGCCCAGTTTCCCAAGCCAGGTTTGATGCCTGAGGGGTCATTCTGTGTGTGTTGGAGGGGCGTTGGTCTGGCCTCACAAAGAGCAGAACCTGTGGCTGTGCTGGAGAGTTCTCAGAGTGAGGACTCATCCTAAACCTTTACATCCAGCCCTTCTTGGGAGAAATGTGAAGAAGGGAGATAGGATCCCCACAGAGGCATGTGCTGCTGCAGTAATTACCCTCTAATCAAGGTGGTTGGCCTCTCCAGAGGACTGATGCCTTTGAAAGGCATCACTCTGCCCAAGAGCTGTCATATCACACTGGAGTGACTCTGCTGCATTGCTCCTTGGGCACAGGAGCAGCTTCTGCCTGCTCTGAAGAGGCTGAGTGGTCCATCAGGGGACAGTCTGGGGACTAACACGAGGTGCAGCCCAAGCCAACCAGGGTAACGTCCGCACCACAGCACCGAGTCATCCCTGAAGCTCTGAGACCCACCAGAGAACCTGTAAACAAATACGTGGCTCCTTTTTAGCAGTGGCTGTTCCTGATGTGATTGATTCCAAGTACAAAAGGCAAATTTAGTCTCCAGCATATTTAGACTATCAGTTCTGCTATAAAGAACTCTTTTGCAAAACTTCTGTTG
Source organism: Corvus hawaiiensis (assembly GCF_020740725.1). NCBI lineage: Eukaryota > Metazoa > Chordata > Aves > Passeriformes > Corvidae > Corvus > Corvus hawaiiensis. The sequence goes on from NC_063232.1 coordinate 7,751,099, forward strand.
TCAGCTTATGTTTGAACATGTAAAAACCCTGCAAGAAATCTGTTAGTAAACTATTTAATCATTAAGACCTCTGCTAGAAATGCCAATTTTGAAACAACTTTTTTGGCAGTGAAAAAAAACATTTCACCTTTTGCAATGTCCTTTACACAAAGACCACCCAGAAACCACGTGAGCAATTGAAAGCTGGGTCTGCCTCTTTTTATCTTTGGTTCAGATTATACTGATTTCAAGATAGGCTTCAGCACCCGGATTTTGTCTGGGAATGGCTCTGGAAGGTGCATTATTTTTGCATCTCAGGTTAGAATTGGAAGAGAGAAAGTCTATTTGCATGTACAGTGGTTAATATCTTATTGAAGTAATGTTTCCTCTGAAAGCTCAATAGCCAGATTTCATCCCAGAGTTGCAAAAATTGTAACCATGTGGCTCCTTAATCATTTTTGTGATGAAGAGTCCCCTTCTCGCACAGAGAGCTGGGTGTAGGTGGCTGGTTGTGGCAGCTTCAGAGTGCCCTAATTTAAATATAACAAAATTTCCCTTTACTGTGTAATTTACATGTAAGAGAGGCTTTGTAGAGCCTTAGTGAAAGCAGCATGAAACGTTTTGTTTATGGTTGTAACTCGTGAGCCCCGTGGCTCTTGCACTCTTGTTGCACAACCACGCATTTCTGTCTGTGTGCAGACTTCCCTAGTGCTGGAGTAGGGTCCCTCTTTCATGGAGTGTGACAGGGCTCACAGCCAGTACATAAATTCCCTATTATTCATGAACCCTCCTTATTCCATTCAAGCACCAAAAATTTTTAGGAATTACGGTTTTTTTTTATTTTGAGGAATGCAGTGAAATTGTGCCTGCTGCGTGCAAAATGCCAATGCTGAAGCCTATGAGCTGATTTTATTCTTACAGCGCTGGACAGCAACTCCAGGTTTGCCCACTAGCAATGGTGACCTCGGGCTATTTGCTGCCTTTGAAACTTGTTACCATCTTTTCCATAAAAACTAAGAGAGGGCTTGCAGTTTGTTGTGCCTGCTTTGAGATTTTCCAGGCAGCACCTGCCACTTCCAGCGCGCAGCGTCGTTCCTGTGAAGGCTCTTTGCCAAAAGGAAGCCTGAACTTTCCTTGGGGCACCAGCCCCATCTGAACCTCAAGGGAAGTGACCTCGGTGCCGTGCGTGGTCCGAGCCTGTCCCTGTCGCCACGGGGTCACCGTGAGCCGAGCGGGGTTGTGCAGGCGCCGTCCCTCGGGGAGCCGCGAGGCGCTGCCCGGATGCTGGGGTTGGTGATTCACAGGGGACAGGAAACCAGCAGCTGCTCCGAGCCCGGGAGGAACCGGCTCCAGCCCCGGCAGCTGCGCCCCAGAGGTGCTGGAGGAGATGGGACACAGCGGGGAGAGCGGCTGAGGCTGTGGGTAAGGCGGGGGAGGGAGGGAGGGGTGGGGAGAGGAAAGTGTCCGGAGGTGCTTGGGGCTCCTCTGGGGCCACTAGCCCACCGAGCTCAGAGATCCCAGGTTAGACCTCGGTGACCCTTTAAAGAAGTTCAAGGTCATCCCTGTAAAACCTTTCTGAAAAGCAGCATGGTGGATGTTCCCTCCTCGCTGCTGCTTCTGGCCGTCACCAGCTCCAAGGTGGGAATTACCAACTCTCTCTTCTCAGCAGCATTTAGACCCCTCTGGACCTGAGATGAGTCCGTCCTACACAACCTGCATTGCCTGTTTTACAGTACTGTCCTTTACCTCTCCTCATCCATCTGCTGATGGAAACGTGGGTTTAATTACATTATTTCTGCACTCACATCTTCTAAAATACTCTGGAAGATTCAATCTTTGCTGAGCTTCCCTCATCCTTGCGTGGTCTTTCTTCTGGCTCCTGCCTGTAGCTTCTGGGACTGCTGCAGCCCACGCTGCTCCCCCTCCAAAGCCCAATCCTCAAAAATAGCTGATTCAAACGACAGTTTCTGGGTTTTCCATTGATTACAGACCTGACTGGTTTCATGGATATGAATGTATTTATTTTACTGCATGTAAGTTCTTGAAATTGCTAATTCTAGATGGAAAGAGATTTGGTTTTGCATGAGTTTTCTCTTGCGTGATCAATGCTCAGTGTAATATGGGCCATGAGGCAGATAATTTAGCAGAAGAGGGTAATTTTGGGATAATCTTGTGTGAGATTGGCTCATTTTCGTGGTACTGGAGTATGTAGTTACACAGGGGTTGCCTGTATTGCTAACATGGCATCCCCTGGGCTCCCAGTGGAAGTGGATGATGCTGTGAGGCTTCAATGCTGCCTGGAACAGGGAAGTTACAAATACAAGATATGTCTGTGAGTTACCTTTTTGTGCTGCCATGCCTGTTGTGACTGGGGTTTTGCACCGTATTTTCCACCCAAGGTTTTTTTTAAAGTATTTTCCGAAGTTATAATCTATGTGAAAGTTGGTTTATCAATTCTAATTTTCCCCTTTTATCATATGTTCTACTGAAATGCATCTATTGGCATAAAATCCTGATCTGCCTGAATAGCTGTAAAAACCCCAGACTTTATGGCAGCAGCTTTCCTAAGAAGCCTGACACTGGCATAAATCTGGTAGGAAATGAGATGACCTCTGGAAAGGAGCTTTTTTGGAGGCTCAGTGCTGGTCATTGAAGTGGTTCCAGCCACAGGAGCTTCCTTGGTCTGAGACTTCAATTTCTGAATTGATGGGACTTTCTGTGGCAATCTGTGCCACACAGGCAAACAGAAAGTGGAGTTGCTTTTCTTAGACATGTTAGAGACATTGAGTCAAGCTGAATATTGCATCTGTTCAACAAGTCAGTGTGCTGAATTTCATATGGCAAGTCTTTAAATACACTCTCCACTTCGTATTTCATACCAGTGACTCATCCTACCAGCCTGAAGTAGAATTAATTTACTGCAAACTGGTGCAGACCACAAAACTTTCTGGAGGGGAGAGAAGGTGACTGGTTTATATTTGTCTTTTGGGGATTTTTTGATGAATAGATAGAATACATAATATAAATACATTATTTTAGTCGTTATCTTGCAATGTAAACACAGGGGTGGGCTTGACGTCTGCAAAGGGCTAAAATGTCTTCAGCAGAAATTATCTCATGGAAAACCAGGCGTTGCTGAGGCCACATCAACACATTCCTCACCCTCCTGGTTTCTCAGTAAAAAGTTAAAGTTCACTTTAAGTGCTCTTGCAGGTTTTTTTTAGTGAGCTTTGTGCCTCTTCTGCTGCTTTTGGGAAGTTCTTCCAGACTTTCCATCCATTAGGAATTTTATTTCCAGTCTGTGCATATCCAGCTTATATCCACTCACTTTACATGCCAGAATCGCCTTAGTTCAATTCAAAAGTTTTTCTCATTTTGTTGTGCAGCTCTTGGACAGACGGACAGTGAGTGTCCATGTCCTCTTACTCTCCATTTCAGTGGAATTAAAAGCAGGAGACCTTTTAGTCTTCCTGGATAAAACCACCTCTCCTTCCCTTGGATCTTCATAGTGAGCCTTGTTACTGGGGTGAATCCTTAAATTAGGAATGACAAGACCTGGCACAGAGTGGATAAGATTTTGCAAGTTCATTAATTCTTCCTAAACTTTTTTAGTAAGAAAAAGCCTGTCTCCTTGATTGCTAAAAATATCTGAGGCCAGAGAAGGAGCAGCCCCTGTTTGGGAAGGCGAGCTTCGCCCTCTGAAGGAGACCACAGCCCTATCCAGACTCCAGTGTGTTGCTCTCCCAGGCATTGCTTGTCTGGAGCAGCTGCTCCTGGGGGATTTGCGGGGTTGTGGTGCTCAGGGTGTGCCATGGCCCCCCTGGCTTCCTCAGCACAAAACGGGGAAAAACAGGCAAAAGGAGAAGAGAGAAGTGTGTGAACAGAACAGGGCATTGCGACACTTAACTAAACTAGATGGGAACCTGTTTGCTCCCCGAGTGTGGGTTTAGCATCTTGAAAGCAGGGCTGGCCATCCATGAACTCCACATGTCCTTCTGTGCTGAGACCTCCATGGCTCGAGTCTATTTGTTCTCCTCTCCAACTCCCCAAGGCAGAGCACAGCGAAGCATGTTCAGCCTTCCAAATATTTTATTTATATCCTGCCAGCCATGAGTAAGTGCTTCCAGCCTTCTGCTTGTCATAAATCTGTTCATCACCTCCTTCTGTCATCTCCTTACCAGAGCAGGGCTTGTACCAAAAGAAAGGATTTTCCATGAACTTGGGTATTTGGGGAGCACAAATGATCTCAGGGCTGATGGTGTGTGTGTGACTTGGGGGATAAAGCTGTGATGGGGTGGGACACACCATGTCCTGTTCATCAGCCCCTCAAATAACCACTTTTTGTGTCCCTGGTGAGTGGGGGCTCAGGAGCAGCCAGGTTTTGCTGCCTCACTGCCCGCGACTGAAATAAAACTGGCTCTGGAAGGGAGAAGGTGGCCTGCCATGCAATGGGACAAACTAGGTCAGTGTTGTCAGGTGCCTTCAGCTCTGCCTTCCCTTCACTTTAAAGAAAAAAAAGAGAGAAAAAAAAGAGAAAGAAAAAAGAGAAAAAAAGCCAGAAAGCCCACAAACAAAGCAGCAGCATTGCAGCCCTTTGTATTTTGGTCACCAGCATTGGGCCAACTTCCTGCAGCTGCCTCTTGGAGATGCTTTGGAGATGATCTACAGCTCATGATTTCCATGGGGGATGCTGAGCAAAGGAAAAATGATGGGAGAAACCACAGGGTTTTGACTAGGCCCTGTTGGGTTCTGGTCCTGCACCTCTGAGGTGGGTGCGTGGAGGTCTGGGCACTTAAATTTCGAACAACTCGTCTCATCTTCTTCAGGAAGTGCTGCAAAAAACTGTGCAGAGAAAGAGAGGCCTCTGGGGGTCTATAAAGGGCAAAGCCATGGTGGAGCGAGTGCTGGTAGCTGCTGGGTCCTGAAGAGCCCAGGGAACCTGGAACATAATAGGAATAAGCCCAGTTTGTTCTCAAGCAAGGGGTGGTCTCAAAGCCTCATTGAGGTCACTTCTGGGCAGCCAGACGGTGTTTGGGAACCACTGAGAGGATGCTGACACCAAACCCCTTCAGCCATTGCTCCCTGTTTTGCTCAAGGTCTGTCTGAGTGGAAATGAGGGACTTCCCTTCGTCTCCGTTCCCTGCCCCATGCTGATTTACACCATGATTATTTTCACCATGCCCTGGTAATTAGGACCTTGGCACAGGACTGAGACTTCAGTGACGAACTGGACCACAAACCTCCCACCAACATGCTCAGCTGCTGTCCCAAGTGCTTGGCAGGGACAGGAGGATGTTGCTCAGTCCCCACAGGCTCAGCTGCCATGGAAGGCTTTGGGTTTTCTCCGACGTGACCGAGCTGTCAGAGCAACTTCCAAACTTCTGTGGAGTTTGGGCAGAGAAATGTTGTTTATTCCACTTTAATCAGGCAGAGACAGAAGGTGCTGAGCAGGGCAGTATCAAGCTGCTGCTTTCTATTGTCTGCTACTGGCATTTGTTTCATTAATTTGAATTATTTTAATTATCAATTATTATAACATATCTTTCCTCCTCCATTCACCAGTATAATCCAGGCTTAAGTTGTAATAAGAGAGGTTGAAGGTAGGCAGTAGGAAAGCTTCCTGCTAGCCAGAGCGATGACGTACTGGCCTTTGGCACATTGAAGCATCTCCATCCCTAGGGAAAAAAGTTTATTAAAAACACAAAATAAATTAAAATAATCTGTAATTTAAAAAAATCTGGCCCTGGGGAATAGGAATGGGCTCAATGATCCATCTCAGTGCCAGCAGGCTGCTTTCTGTGATATTTATAGGATGTTTTGTATTTTAAAGGAAGAAGTTGAAGCCAAATCATGCTGATTGTTGAAAACTGTTAGCTGCTGTTTCTGGAAAAGCCTGTCATGGAAAGGAGGGGAAGGAGCCGGTGGCTGAGCCAGCTCAATGCAGAAAAAGGCATGGGGAATTTAACAGTGGAAGTCACTCTGAGCTGCAGAAAAGAGCCAGAGCACATTGTGCAAAGGTCTTGACCATTTAACTATTGCTGAGTGCCTCCCTTTTTCCCTCTATTCTAGATATTAAAAAATTACTGTCTGCTGACAGCGTTTGATGGCAGCAGTGTGGGTTTGGGGATTAGGAATGAGTAATTCGGAGCAGTGCAGGAAAGGGCATTGCCTCTGCTGCCCCGTCATACAACCCGAAAGTCCCTTCTGCACCCTCAGCAGCCTCCTGGCTCCATGGGGGTGTGAGGGCAAACAGCACGTGGCTTTTTGGGGGTAAAAGCTCTCTGAGGGATAGCCTCACACCCCCGTGTGCTCCCCCAGCTCACGGGGTCCCCTTGCCGTGTGTTTCAGGCTGGATTTGGCTGGGCCATGGTGCAGCCGGAGCTGTGGGCGGCTGCGGCGCTGATGCTGCTCGGGGCGGCCCTCAGCCTCTGCCTCAAGTGCCAGCGCTCCGGTAAGTTCTGCCCGCGGGCTCTGGGTCCTGCCCGCCGCCCTGGCTGGGCTTTCCTCTTGGAATGTCCCCCCCGCCGTGTGGATTTGGTTCTGCTCAGCCATGGACCAGCTTTGCCCTTGTGGGGATGCTCACACAGCTTGAGCGGGGCAGAGGCTCTGCCAGAGAGCTGCGGGGGAAGGAGCACCCAAACTGCAGCACCCCTTCCTTGGGGTGGGTGCAACACTGTGGGCTGCAGACCCCTCTCCGTGGTCATCGTGGTTTTGGGACTCCACCTGGGAGGACCAGCTCCGGTTACACAAATCCTGCAGAGGGTCTGGGACAGGAGGGCAGGCATGGAAGGGGAGTCTGGAGGATAAATTCATACAGACAGTAGGGTGAGCACCCAGTGGGGTTTGAGCCCCTTCCCAAGCACTGGGGGGGTTTTAGTGGGGGAGAGGCTGCAGTTTGGGGACAGGACTGGTTGCTTTGCTTTGTGGGGTTTGAGACAAAAACCACAATTTAAACATGGTTTCAAAAAATTTCATCAAAACCCTAGTGCAGCTGCTGCTCACTGCCTCCACTGTCCTGATGTGTTGAAGAAGTTCTGTGAATGTATTTTATTGGCCTTTCTGATCTCTAACTCCCAAATCATCCTTTCTAAGAGCTTTTTGTTCCCTTCTCTTCCAGCTACCAAACGGGAGACACAGCTCCATGAGCAGAGGAGCCAGTAAGTTGCCTTTCCCTGTTGTGTTTCTCCCCCAAACAACTCACCCAGGGTGAGCCCCAGAACCAGATCCAAGCTGAAATCTGGGTTTATATAAAATAAAATAATTCCAGGATGGGATGCAAGGTGGTGTCCCCCAGCCCAAGGTGCTGCTGAAGGGGCAATGCCTTTACAGAGAATAATCCAAAATTAAACTGAAGCTCTGACTGTAATGTCTTGAGTCACTAACTAGTTGGAAAAAGGTCTGGGAGAGAAGGGCAAGTTCCTACCCTGTTCTGTTGTGCCCTGAGATGAGACAGAAAGGTTGGTTACTTTGTAAAGAAGCCCCTGCCCTTGACTGGTGCTGGTGGGACCCTGTACCAGAGCAACCACTGACCTGCGGCACAAGAAATGAAGGAAATGCAGCGTACACACATGCACCACCCCTTATTTCCTTCAGCAACAGACAAACCACAGTAAATTACATTTAAAAAGAAAAGTTGGGTTGTAAGCTTTGTTACAAGAGCAAACGAGGTGCAACAGGGCTCTGCAAAGGCCTCCAAGGGTTGGGGTGTTTGTTTCTGTGGGGAAAGGCTCCAGAGGGATCCATTGCAGACTGATGGAGCAGCCACTGAAGGCTCCATCCCCCACGGGCTCCATCCCTCACAGACTCTTGCTGAATTGTCTCAACTTCTTGAAACATACCTGGGTTAGGTGCTTTGACTTCAGGTTTGTGGTGGTGTGTGCTCTTTTTAGAGATGTGGTGTGGGTGTCTTGCAAGCAAAGTGGTTTGACTCTACGTTTGGGTTTTTTGATATCTCTCCCACCAGCCCTGTGCCATGAATCCCAGCTGGGTATGGGGCAACCCCAATGAAAGAGGGGGAAATGGTTCCCAAAATTGGAGTTAATAAGTGTCTGTGTAGAAACACCTGCAGTAGAAAAGGTGTTGAATCCTCTCGTGCTCTGAAAAGCAGCTCTCCTATTAACTAAAAAGTAAAGAGGTTACTGGGCATAGGTTATCACTGATAACATTATTTTATTCATATTGATGTTAAGGAATGATGGGAGGGGCAGAGGCAGCAGTGGAGGCGAAGCAGTGGGGTTTGAAGCCATTTCATGCATGAACATCCATTTTTTTTGTGGGTAAAAAAGGCTCTTCTGGCCTTTGGTTGCTGAAGCATCAGAATGGGAATCCTAAGAGATGTTTTCCTTATCCCTGAACCCTTCCCTTAACTGATGTTGGCTGCTCTACCAGTGGTCCAAAACCACATATTGTCTTTAAAGGATCAAAGAAGAGTCTCCAGGAAGATGTTGCCAGCTCATACAGGCCCTGCATGACATGCTGAGTGATGCAGCTTGGCATGTCCCAGACCCCAGCATGGTGCTCTCTGCCCTCCACTCACCAAAGAGTCAAGTCTCTTTTATCTGTTTTCTTTGTCATAAACCCCAAAATTCAGCTGAGGTTTCACTGCTATTTTTTCCAGGCTCGAAAGCCAGCAGAGATTTGAGGTGATTCGATCCCATACCAGTGAGTATGAGCATTGCATGTGGCTCCTGCCTCGTGGTGTGGGGGCTCTGCATGCATAGAGCAGGGTGAAAGTAATATTCAAAGGGTCACCTTGAAGCCAGGCCATGAAATGATGAGGCCTGGATTGTCCAAGCCACCTTAGATGCTTCTAGGGATGCGAATTCTGAGCTCTAGGAAAAAAATGCCTTTTGCATTGAAAATAATTCACTAAAGCAATGTTGTTGAAAAGTGACACCTCAACTTCTGGGGCTCTTGGAACCATGCTGTGCACCCTGTGAAAATGAAGGTGTGGGTGATAGGAGTGACTCATTCATCATCCCCCCTCACTGCTTCCTGCGGCAGGTTGGGTTCAGCGCTGACCTTTTGGCTTTTATATCACAATGAGCAGCTGCTGAGTCCATGTGAAATGTGTCCATCTGCAGATGGCTCTGCCCTGCCCCAGGACTCTGCTGGGTCCAAGCCCCTTAACCCCTCCACAAGTCTCTGTTTCATCCCAGCCCGACCAAAGCTCTCGACTGCACCTCACAGTGTGGAGGGAGGGGAATGACCCCCAAATCGAGCGGGTTTGGGGGACAGCAGGCAACAAGGCAGCAGCTGGGATTGTAGCTTCCTCCAGCAAGTGTTTGCAAGCTCTGCGGTCTGCACAGACACCAGCTTTTTCTCTAGTTGTTTCCTGTTTTGACCATTTTTGAACATTCAAGGAACAATTTGGAAGCTATTTTAGGATGCATTAGGAAAATGCTTGCCAGTCCTGGGGATTCCTCTCTGGTGGATGTTCTGTGCTCTTTGAAATATCTGCTGCTGCCATAATAATTTACACGATAATTGTGTTGTTGTTGCCAGCTGCAACCCGAAGGCTGGAAAAAATTAAGGAACCTGAAAACTTCTCAATAGCAAGGTAGGTAAAAAACTCAAATAAAATCTAGCTCTAGAGCTAAGGTTGGATGAAGTTCACACAACATACATGAACACTTGGGATTGCATTCTGGGCCCTATAGATGTGGCTTGGATTTAGAATTTTAGAATCAAAGAATAGTTTGGGTTGCAAGGGACCTTTCAAGGTCATCTAGTCCAACCCCCCAGTGAGGAGCAGGGACATCTTCAACTTGATCAGGTTGCTTCATTTATCGATGGTCAATAGTATGTTTAGACTTCTTCTGGATTTTCTTCAGTCTGACTGCATTCTTCTGGCAACTGATTAAATCAAACCCAGGAAAGTGAGCTGTGGCTGTACATAATAGATACATTGTGGAAAAGAAATGGCCATTATTCACTTACAAGCAGTTTGATGTGAAAAATCCCCTTCTCCCCATCACCAAAACCCCCAGAAACTGCACAGCCATGATAACTCTGCTGCAGTGTTCAAACATAGGTATTTTTGTCTTGGGATTTTACCCCAAATTCTTCATCTCCCCTTGCTCCGTGTGTGTTTGATAACCTCACAGGGAAGTTTCATGGATGGTCCTTCTGATGGTGTGTAACTGCTGGTAGGGTGTGCTCAGACCTGGGATTTTAGGTCTCATTTCTCTCTTTCAGGAAAGCCACCGAAGAGCTCAGTGCTTCCTGTCACACTGGATATGGTGAGCAGCTTCCTAGGACAGGCAGATCCAATGAATCACAGAATCACAGAACGGTTCGGGTTGGAAAGGACCTTAAAGATCATCTCCTTCCAACCCCCTGCCATGGGCAGGGACACCTTCCACTATTCCCAGGTTGCTCCAAGCCCTGTACAGCCTCGCCTTGGACACTTCCAGGGATGGGGCAGTCGCAGCTTCTCTGGGCAGCCTGTGTGAGGGCCTCACCACCCTCATAGGGAAAAACTTCTTCCCAATATCCCATCTATCCCTGTCCTCTGTCAGTGGGAAGCCATTCCCCCTTGTCCTGCCACTCCCAGCCCTTGTCCAGTCTCTCTTGCCTCCAGACACTGAAAGGGGCTCTAAGGTCTCCCCAGAGCCTTCTCTTTTCCAGGCTGAACAACCCCAGCTTTCCCAGCCTGTCTCCAGAGCAGAGGGGCTCCAGCCCTTGGAGCATTTTTGTGCACTCCTCTGGACTTGATCCAACAAGTCCACCTCCATCTTAATTTGAGTCTATCCTAGGTCTGAGTTTAAAGCCCAGTGCTCATCCTGCTCTGGCTGACCAGTCTTGGTTAGAGCCACAGGCATAGATTGTTTAAAATATTCCCCCAGCTATCCCAATTCCTGTACCCTGGAGTGTCCAACCTTGCAGCCATGTCCCCTGACCTCAGAGCTGAGTGGGGGTAGAGCTGCTGCTGCTGCTGAAATACTCAGTGTCTCCATTGTCAAACTGCTCCCATCACTCCCATCATCTCTTGTCCCCAGGGAGCAGGGATGAGTCCAGGTACCAGAATTTCCTTGCAGGTAAGTGCTGCAGCCACATGTCTGGGGGTTTGGGAAGGAAGGCTGCCGAGGGGATGGGAGGTCCCAGGGCATGGGAGCTGGCAGGGAGCACACAGGCAGCTGGCACTGCACCTGGCAGAGCTCTGGCTCGGTCAGTTTAGAGATTGCTTTGTAAGACACACACTGATCTGACTAACGGGCAGAGCTCCCGAGCCCTCTGCTCCCTCCCGGGGCAGTGTGAGCTGGTGCTTGCCCTAAGAGGATTATTGGTGCGTGGGGCTGTGCTCTCCTTTCCCAAGCTGGGGAGCATATTCCCCATCTCCCTGCCAGCTGGCAGGATGTGTCCATGAGAAGTGCAGAGCCAGGGTTTTCTCAGGACCTGGGGTGAATCAGGGCTACCTCCCTGTGCTCCAGCCACCTGGCTCTGCTGTGGATGGGCTTCGGGGCTGTGCCAGGGCTTATGGCTGCTGGGGACATTGGCTGTGGCTGTGCTGGGGGGTTTGTCCAGCTGTCCCCAGGGATGGCTGTTCAGGTTGATGCCATGGTGGGGTGCTGACAGCAAACCCTTGTGCTTGCAGAGAACTGCCTGCAAGAAGATGCTGCCTATGTGTAAGTACCCTGTGCTGCCACCAGCCCGGTTGAGTGGAGCCATACTGGTCCCAGTGCTGTCCTGGTACTCCCATAGCTCAGCCTGGGAAGCCTGTGCTGGGCAGGAGAAGCTAACAGTGCTGCTCTTCTCACAGGGAGCCCATATCTCTGGATTACTACTACAACTGCACCAGGTTCTTCGCCCCACCCCGTGGTAGCTGCCCAGGCAAGCAAGGTGGGTTCCTTCGCATGGCTGTCCCATGGCTTCAGGGAGCTTGTGAGACTGTTCTTGCTGAGGTCTGTGCATCACTGTGTATGGCCTGAAGCAAGTGTGGGTCCAGGAGACACATTCATTAAAAGGGTGTAGCAGGGCTGTGGGGCTTGAGGGATGTCCAAGCCCCCATCAGTCCATCTGTTGCCTATAAACAGGACAGCCCAAAACCATTGGCGATAATGCTCCTGTGGGAGTGACCACCCGATTCCACTGCACTGGGATATCCCATCCCTAGGTCACCACAGGCCATCACAAAGACTATCTATCTTTTAGCTAATCTACATTTCATTGTGGGAAACAGCCCCCTCCTGCTGAGGGATCTTCCCAGGTCACTTCCTTAGGTCCTTTGTCACTCCTCTTTCTTCTGTCAGAGAAAGATGAGGATTCCTATTCCTATGAAAATGTCACCATTGGAGCGTCTCGGGGCTCCGATCCAGGTAAGTGTGTTGCTGTCATGGTTCGTGTGTGTTACACAAAGTGCAGAGAGGGACGGTGACCTGCTTAGCCAAGAGAAACCTGCTTGTTCACAGCTCAGCTCTTCCTACTGGCTCTGTGCCATGGAGCTGGAGCTCCAGGGGCGGCTGCATGCACAGAGCAGGCCTGGAGCATTTCCCCTTTCTGCAGGAAAATGCACATGGTGATACCTCCAACCTGATCCCTTTGACTTGGTGGTTTCTGCAGCAATTCAGGAGCTTTGGGGTCTACATCTCTAGGTTTTTAGTGTTGTTACAGCCAGGCTGATCATGGTTCTAGCCCATGGTTCAGCTTTCTCACCGTATCCAGTACAAGAAGGCTGCAGCCACAAAGCTTCTGGAGGATGACATTGGCCCAGTGTCCATTCAGGGCTTCCAGCATCAGTCCTGGGATGTTGTAATCAAAAAAGGAAGTCAGTTTGGTTTCCTTCTGTGAGTTAACACACGCTTTCTGCACTGCTAAAGCCTGCCCTGCTCCTGCCTGGCTTTGTGCAGAGTGATTAGAGGAGGCAGGATCAGCAGGGACCCGTCTGATCCCCATCCGTGCCTGCACATATCCAGGCACATGGCCAGGGCTGGAAAAATGATGAGGCAGCATCAGCAGATCTGTGCCGGCTGGAAACTCGGCCACGTGCACTGCGCAGTCAGGGTGCGGTGGTGGGAGGGGGGTTTCACAAAGGCCCATTTTTAGTCCATTTGCTGTTCAGTATTGTCCTGTCCAAACTCTTCCTTGTCACAGATGACACTGTAGACTATGAGAACAGCATGGCGATACACACATGGAAACTCCAGCAAGGGCAAGGTACGTTCTCAGCTGTTATTTGCTGTTTGGGGATGGGGCTCATGGGCAGACTGCCTGCTACACTAGGCCAGTATAGACCATGCCAGGGCAACACAGCCATCACCCTTGTCTTGAATTTTTTCCCCAACTGTGATAAATATCCAAGGCAATGTGCAAATTGCTGCACAGGCCCATAACTGAATGCTGCTCCATTGGGACGTGGTGTTTCTCGTACTCAAAAGGCCACCATTTGGGTGGCTGTGCCTAAACCCTGACCATGGGATGCTACAGAAAAATGTTGCTCTTCAGGTCTTATATCCTCTTACATTTGAGGTTGCCCCAGCGCGAGCACAGCTGTGTAATCCCCTGTGACACAGAACTGTGTGCACACACCCACTGGGTCAGCCCTTGACTCTCCTGCTGTAATCAGGGGGCCTATTTCTCAAGTTGACCTTTTAACTGCAGTTTAATCTAACTTGTGGCTTCCTGTTGAGGCATGGGGGGGAGTTCTGGCCTGGGAGATAGTGGGGAGTGTACACATAGATATTTAAGAGCTTTTTGTCTCTGGTGTGAAAGTTGCCTAAGGAAACTGATTCCTGTTTGCACACTCTCTAGATTAAATCCCTTTTGGCTCTGAAGAGCTGCCCAGAGTGTTTGCAAATTTGCTATGATCATTTTGAAGCCTCTTCAAGGAGACCTTGACACTGATCTAAGGTTTCTTAGACCAGGCACAAAAACACATCAGCACCAAAGGCTAAATATTGGCAGGACACATGGTGTGTCAGTGGTCTGTGTGTTTTTACATCAACCCACTCATTGATGAGTGCTTCCCATCCTCACCCACAGCCCCGCTGACAGAGAGCCCGGATGATGAGCCAGACTACATCAACGCGGGTCCTGTGTCAGGCCCTGCCCTGCTATCAGAGCAAAGGTAGAAACAGAGTAAATGGTTGATATGTTTATGTCGAGTGGAAGGATTTGGTTTATGGTGTTTATTTAGGGGTGGGAGGATTTGGTTTATGCCAAAGGGAGTTCGGCTGGCAGCACCAGCACAGCAGCCCACATGGGCAGTGGAGGAGTGGGAGGAGCCCACCCTGTGCTGTGCCACATCTCTGGCTAATGCCAAGCTGACTAACATGGACCACGGAGACAAATTTGTCCAAGTCCATGTCCCAGCTCCAGTGCTGCCCTCCTCCAACAGGCACAGGAACTCTGAACTGCTCCAGAGCAGCTTAAGGCAGCGCTGCTACGTGCTGTGGACAGGGACACCCAGAACCCCCTGGCTCTGAGCAGGGATTCCCTCAGCTAAGCCCTGCCTGCTGTGCTAAGACCACATATCCTGCCCCATTATCAGCACCAACCTGATGCTGCTGATAAAGAATTAGTCAAGGAAGATAAAGGAAAAAAACCTGCAGAGAGCTGCAGGAAGGTTGCATGACAGAGGGACAGTGAATGATGTACTCGTTAGTGCTGGTCACCCTGCTCCAGGCTGGACTAGGACTCCAGCTGGGAGATGGACTGGGACCAGTATCGCTCTCCTTGTTGGATTTTTACTCTCTTGAGCACCTGCAGAGACCCAGTGGGATTGTCCTTATGCCATGTGCCAGCTGCTGTAGTTTTATAGGGTTTTATATTCCCCAGACTGTAGGCACCAGCAGTGCACAGACTCCCAAAATCAGATCTTTCTGAAGCCATGCAGACTACTTAAGATTTGTACCCACCATGCAAAGCACAGTCATCCTATTCTGCACCCTATGGCATTTGCTTCTGCCAGATGTAGCTGGACATGGAAAAACCCAGCCTGAGAAACCTGACCCAGCCATACCTTGCTGCCAGGCATTTTTTGCCATTATAATGATGCCTCTGTTGTAGCCTTTGCCAGCATAATAATATTCTGAAATCTCAATCTCCAACTAACAAATGCCAGCAGAAGTTCCCCACCAAGGGAGGCTGAATTGAGGAATGGGCTCCTGGTGCCTCCGTGTGTCCTGCTCTGATCAGGGATCATCCTCCAGGAGCACAACTGGTGTTTCTGCTTAGACATGGACATTTTGTAGTGTATGTCACTGCTTGTCCCTGGAAAGAAAATGTAGCAGGCAGAAGAGTTAAGTTGAAAGCAGGGATTAAAAGTCAGTGGACTCACTGTTTTTTCTCCTCTTATTTCAAGTATTCTGCATGAAGTCTGAAGAAATCTTTTGCTGAGCTGTAAGAGTGCACCCAGCGAACGTGCACAGGGAGAGGGGAGATTTCCATGCCTCAGTGAAATCTCTTCTCCAAACTGTGCCTGCAATGATGTAGAAGGATGTTACTGAAAGGACGAAATGCGCTGCTTGAAGCCCCACAGAAGTCCAGCTGCAAACCGCTGCCCCCAGCGACCATGGGCAAGCCCCAGGCTCCTCATCCCATCTCATTTCCCTGCATGTCCACTCGGGGGAAGATGGCCAGGCTGGGCAATGTTTTCTGCTGTCAGGCATGAAATGAATCCTTAACTTGCTGAGCAGTAATGCAGCCGGCTACCTAATTTGTCAGGGTGACTCATGCACGATGGTATTAAGCCATAGGGATTATGTTTGGATTTAGTTCCTGTGCTCTCCTACAGAAGCAGTTTCCTACACAAGAGGAACTGACAAGACAGAGGTTGTGTTTATAACAGCAGTGGTTGTCTGGAGCTGAATGAGATTCCAACCTGTTCACAAAAGCTAAAGAGGATTAAATGCCTGCCTTATCCATGGCTTGTAATTCACAGTGTTGGTCTATAGCAGTTTTCCTCATGTTTCAGTATCAGTTTCATAATGATACAAAGCACCAGCAACAACTGTGAGGGTCAGATCCACAGCCACCAGCCTCA
This sequence comes from Corvus hawaiiensis, assembly GCF_020740725.1. NCBI lineage: Eukaryota > Metazoa > Chordata > Aves > Passeriformes > Corvidae > Corvus > Corvus hawaiiensis. Next base: position 7,767,060 of record NC_063232.1, read on the forward strand.
GAAACTGTACCAGTCCCTCAATATGGCTGTAGGAACATCATCCCAGAAAGAGAATCTCTATCTCCTGAGCCCTGATGCACAGATCTGGCACTTCTGGAACACTTATTTATTAAAACTGAAAGCATCCAAAGAAAATGGGGCGTTTTGTTACGGTTTGCAATTATACAGATGTCTTCATGGTCAGGTGACCCAGAAATGGGAGGACTTGAGGTGACATGGGAGTAATGTGCAGGATCTTATGGGGAGAAAATGCCTTAAAAGCCTTCTTCCTCAAAATCGGATTGGAAAACTGTGTTTCAGGAAAGAACACAGCCCACACTCACGGTGAGTGAGCAGAGAAGGGGAGCTAAGGGTTAGAGAGCCGTGGAGTGGGAGAAGGGATGTCAGACGCTTCCTGCTAAAAATGACTTGGCTCTAACTTCAGCAGAATCACCCAGAGACCACAGGTGCCCACCGTTGGTGTAGCTGAAACTGTGGGTGGGTTGGAGTCTGGCTTAGGAGAAGGTTTACTAGTGGCTCCTACAATTGCTACAAGTTTCCACAGGACTTTTACAACAGAGAAAATCTAGTGCACTTCAGGGATGCACACAGGCAGGGAGCTACAGCCTGGTTTTCTGCTCGCCCCAGCCCAGCTTCTCCTCGCATCCTTAGGTTTCCTGATGGTCAAATGCTCTGCAAAAAGTCTGCACAGGTGCATGGCAGCAGGGTCCCCGTGAGCTAGAAGCACAGAGTGACAGCCTGTGCTGGCTCTGCACAGGCTCCCAGGCAGGTAACGGGTGCTTGAAATTGTCCCTGGCCCTCACAGGGCTATGAGACTGTTGGGATTCATCCTCAGCACCTGAAGAAGCTCCTGCTGTCCATGAAGTGCTGCAGACTGTGGATTGTTCACTGCAAGGGTGAGCTTGTTCCAAGTGATGTCTGATGATCTTACCCACTGGTAATTCATCTCCCAATCAAGGGAGCCATTCATGAATAGGAGATTAGCAGCAGTGACAGATCCTTGGCACACAGCAACAGATCCAGCTGGAGACCTCCCAGAAAGTTCTAAGCATTAGGTCAGTGCACGGTCAAAACATGAAAAGACAAGATTTACTGCTCTCCTCACTAAGCAGGGAGGCAGATTACACCAATTAGATTTTCTTGGTACAAGGTTCCTCCATTGCCAAAGTCTGAGTTTGAAAGTTGTGGAGCCAAAGCAGGCAGGGCAAGAGCTGGATGTGGAGAATTTTCCCTTTGCTTACTGGGTGTCTGAGCAAATCTCCCTTTGCAGCTCTCCAGAGCAGTCAGCTGTAGTGAGGGGTAAATCCATCCTTAGCTTTGTAAAAGCTTCTGGAGCACTTCTCAGCCAGTCACCTCATTACACTGGAAGGTATCCAGGGACTGTTTCAGGAACTCTCATCAATGTTTGTTATTAGTCTTGCTCTGAACAACCTCAGTTTGTCTTTGCCATGAGTGAGTACGGATGTGTGTGTTCACTGACACGCTGTCCTTTCAGGATTGGCTTTAGGTTTGCAAGGATTTCTGGTGCTCAATCAGAATTGCTAGACGCAGTGTCATTTAAACCTAATACAAGGAGACTTACATCTCCCCTGGGCCCACCTCCTTCTCCTCACATTAGGTAGGCAGTCAAGTGAGAAATTCACTTCCTGTTTTCAATTTAAGATGCTTTAGAAAAGTAGTTCTGGCACTGCTGGTGCAGCTCTGAAATGGAGCTGGGGAGCCTGTGCTAAGTGCTGGGAAGCAGCAGCTCTGCACTCAGAGGGGGAACAAACACCTTTGGAGAGTAGGAGGTGTTGGTGGCCTCTGGGATCAATACTAGTCCTCTTCTAAAGAAAAGTGAGTGTGATTATGTCCCCACAGAGCTGGAAATGATTAGCCCAGAGGAGAGTGCTCCAAACTGGAGCTGTGAAATGCAGCTACTGAATATAGTTGAGAAGAAACCCTCTGAAACCAGGTAGGAACAGGAGCCATGACCCTCCATGTTCCTCACCCTTCCACTGGCACCACCACTGTAGGCAGGCACATTCCACAGGGTGAGGACTGGCCTTGAGTCGTCCTAATACAGTGTTTGCTGCTTTATGAAACATCCATGGTAACACCTCTTCCTTCCCCATTCAGCAATGAACACATTTAACAAGAAAGCAGAGACAGAGTAGGCTGGTTATGATGTGCAGTCAAAGGAAAATTAACCTTATTTAAATTTTTGGGGACGAAAGCTGTGATGCTGTGTCTGTAGAGAACTCAGCAGCTCAAGCCCCAGTATTAAACTATTAGTTGTGTACTTAATATTGAGTTTGTGCTGATAGTCACTGGCTGGGAACCAAAGCCTAAGTGCAGTACATATCTAGTGAAGGAAGAATGTACTTTTGAGCACTACATCCATTATTCCAAGAGCTGTTCGCTGCATGCCCTGCACTTTAGCTGCCAATACCCTTGCTCTCCTGCACATTGAATCACAAAAGTTTGTCTGCAGGCTCTGCCAGAGGAGCTGCAGGAAGACTTGAGGGGAAAGTCACGATGCCACCAGCTCTTGCTGCTGAAACTTGTGACCCCTTTGGCTTGTCAGAGAATGGGAGAGTGTGCCCAGCCCCTGCCTCAGTGCAGGACCAGTCCCCAGGCTGAAGCCAATTAGTGCTGCCAGGAAGGATCCGTTTGGCACCAAGACAGCTGCAGTAGGGAACTGAACACTTGGGGTGGAAATCATCAACAAAACGGGCAGAAGTGCAACACCAGCAACTTGTGACTCTGTGCTCTTTCGTGTGACTGCTGTAACCAGACCAGGCTTCATTATATTAAGATGTATCTGCTTGGAGGCACAAGTCCCACATCTCATATCAGGTGGTCAAATTCAATTTATATTTACTTTCTCTCTGCATTTCACACTTAATTGCCCATCTACACTGGCAAGGTGTTTCCAAAACTGGACAGGAAAACATGATTCTGTAGCTTCTTGGCAGGCTGAAACTATGCCATTACCTAACCTGGACAAGCAGGGACAGGAAAGGGACCTCACATGCAGAGCATCCCAGAATTTAGTAAAATTTTTAAAGATTACAGAAGGAATATCCAAAATATAGTGGCACCATTAAGAAATGTGTAAAATTTCTCCTGTATGTTTGGTGAAAATACCTTCCCTACCCACAGGACAAAGTGGCACTTGCACAATGTATCTCAATTATAACTTCAGTTAATGCTGTATTTTGTGCAAAAAAATTCCTTCTTGGTCTTGGTAAGATCACTGATGACCAGGCTTGAAGTGTAATCCCTAACAGCAGGGTTCCATTTTCATTTCTCCTGCTTAGGTCTCAGTACCACGGACATAAGCAGTTTTGCTGAGTGCACTGGAAAGATCTTACTGCTCTGGACTGTCACAGTCCTCCATTCTATCCTGGTTATAAAACACATAAAAGTTCACAGGTTAAAGTAAATTTTAGAGCTTTATTGGTCTAAATAAAAAAGCATGAATCATTTTTGCAAAAAAATCTGGTTTCCTCTCAGCAGGCTCGAGGAGGTGCCTAACTGGCTGCAGGGGCTGCAGTCTTCTGGCACAGCCGGGCCAGCAGCCCAGCCATTTGTAAAAGGGAGTTCACACCTTCTGCTATCTTCATGTGAGTGTACCCGATTTCCTGGTGACAGAGACATTGTCCAGTCTTCTGTTTGCCCCCCCAGTCTGTGTATATTTTACTAATGACTAAATAGAACATACCTCTTACTGCTAAAAGACCAGCTTCAAGTCACTCTAACTTCACAGAATGTATCTACTCTATAAACCAACTAAAATGCCTTTTGTTTTGAAAATCAAAGCCTTTTTTCCCCCCCCACTTCCTTTGTAAGAAGCAAGGTGCCTACATATAAGGACAGGTTTCAAATATGAAGAGTGATTTCATATCACCATCTTAACCATTTGTCAACTGCCTGTTAATATAATTTAATATTTTACTATCTGTTGGACTAGAATCAAGTACGCACTTGATAAACATTTTCAAGGAGTTATTTGAGGTTTTGGTACAAATAATAAATTCAGCATTACATCTGCTATTAATTTTGGCTGATCACTAAAGTGCCCCCTGGCACTTCTGTGGATGTTCAGATGCTAAACTTCAAGTGACCCTTACTGACAAACTGATGATGCAGTGGGAAAGAAAGCTGTAATGAGTCAAGAAACACTTTCTTTATGCTAATATACAAGAAATTTTAAATGGAAACCCCTGAGGCTGCCCCCGATCACATCCTCTTCTTGAAAAGGCCCAAAAGATTCCCATCAGGAGCTGGGTTAGTACTAACCTTGATAAATTCCAGTTTCAGATATTCTGGCATTTGAAAGGTTTTACACACACGGAAGATATTGCCAATGACATCTTCTGGAGAGTATCCAAGTCGCCACAGGTGGGCAAGAATCTGTGCAGGCAAGAACAATCCCCCATTTATCTGCCAGGTGAGTCAAGATATTGACTTTTGGAACAGCTGTATATAACTGAAATTGCATGTACTATTTATCAGCTGATTTAACCTCAAGCATCTAGCAAGTAATTTCACTACAGCTTCCTTTTCTGCATGTCGGCTTATTTATCTGAACAAACTCCCACACAAAAGGGATTTAGTTCATCTACGTGGTATTGCCCTTATCTTAAAAAACAACACACATTGTGAATTCCTCAAAGCAAACAAAAAAATTTGTAGAGAAATAATGTCTTTCTATACTGACACAAGACATGAAAACCAACCTTGTATGCTTCATCAATATTTGCATTTATGCAGTGTTGTATCATTTCCTTCACAAGCAGAGGATGAGGCTCATCACATACCTGTATCCAAGAGAAATATTACACTTAAAATATTAGAAGACTTTGTGTTAAACCTCTGGTATTTTCACCAAGCTTCCATGGAGCTGAAGTACTGAATCAGAAATATTCCATAATACAGACTAAATTTTAAGTAATCTGACTTTTCAGATAGTCTGTCATGGCAGACTCAACAGCATGAAATGAGAACACCCAAGTATAGGTTCCCAAGTTATCACTGAAATTTCCCAGCAGTTATGTGATTTGTGTGCTTTGAGAGAGCTGCAAAGCCACAGGGGCTCAGATGTGCCATTAGGGACATCTTTTCAAAAGGCATATGGGCTTTTTAAAGTCTAATGCTGTAACTGCTACATACACAGGGCTGTCTGCAAACTAGCAAAAAGGCTTATGTGTCCAATGGAATCTCACACAGCCATAGGGCTAAACTTCTGGCAAAACTGTTTTCAGCTATTACTGACCTTAAAGACATTTTCACTGTTTATAAAGCCAAATCCAGAGTATGTGGATTGTAGGTTGTTTAATGCCTGTGAAAGAAAAAAAAAGACACTATTTATTTTCTGAAGTGCTCTACTTCTCACTCCTCTCCCCAGGATGAAATGCACTTCAGGAAATGATGCCAAATAAGCAGTTTGCAATTAAACAACAGAAAAAAAATCACCAATTTCTGCTGACTTTATTTCCTCCCACAAATTTGGTATCCACTTCCCACCAACTCACTTTTAATAAGCATTTTAAGCCCTCACAAAACCAAATAGTTTAGTTACTCTTGGGCCATAAGTCACATCCCCGTTGCTTTACCTCTCCAGAGAGAAATCCTTGAGAGCTGCAATTCAGAAGTTTTTTGCTTTAAATAGAAGCCTTTGTTTCAGTGTCTTTCTCCTCTTACCTGTCTCATATCACCTTGGGCTGTGAAGATAATGGCTTCTAGTCCATCGTCTGTATATGATACATCCTCTTTCTCAACAATTTTCAGTAGTCTGGCAAGGATTTGTGCATCTGTCAGCTTGGTGTAACGCAGCACTGCACACCGAGACTGTATAGGTTCTGAGGACAGAGATGTGTAATTAGCTTCTCCCTTTTTCTCAAAAAACCCCACAATGAAACATGTCTTCATTTCAGTTTCCAACAATTCTTACATCTTGTAAAGAAAACTGGTATGTAAGCTCCAAGCAGAACACAGCCTCTCCTTAAGCACATACAATTGTTACGGTCCTTCCCTTGAGCCCAAATGTGCTACTGGAGTTTTTCCAGTTTTGTGGAAATATATACAAAGCTCAGCTTCCTCTGTTCTCCTGGATTTCTGAATATAGATGTTTATCACGTTATTTTATCAAGGGAGCTCTAAAGGTCTGCAATGTGTTCACCTATAGGCAAACTTAAGATTATGATTCAGAAAGGACAAAAAGGGTACCCAGTAAACAATACATCAAACATCTTAAACTGTAGCAGAGTGGGATGCAGATTAAGCCCAAAGCTTCTGCAGTCACATATGGCACTATCCATTAAAAATGGCTGCTCAAAGGGTTCTCTGACTATACAAATAAACTCTCCTATCAGCTGAACTACAGGTGGCTTGATTTTTCAGAAGTACCATGCTTTCTTGCAACAAGCTGGTCCAAGGTATTTCTGGAAGCTGCCTTGGAAGTTAGCCAACAGTATGGAGAACATATGACAAGAACACCCAGGAACCAGCAGCACTTACCTATGATTTTGTCAGAGGCATTGCACGCAAGTGCGAAGCGTGTTGTTTTGGAATAAATTTCCATTGTTCTTCTCAATGCTTGCTGTGCTCCATCTGTCATGCTGGAGGGAGACAAGGAGTTAGGACAGATTTTGCTCTTTGCTCACTCATAAGTGCAGCCTAAGAACTATTTTCATACAAGCTTCAGAGTTTACTGATATTAAGCTGTGCTTTGTAAATGACTTAATATTCTGGTTTGATAAACTAAGCAGCTTTTTCTAGTCACGTGAACAAACCCTGCAATGTCACTGAGACCTCCAAAACATGCAAACTGACATCCATAACATGCAAAATGAAATCATTAATGCTCTGAAGAACACTGCTAAGAATATTAATACACCACCTGCATAAGGTGGAGGAGGAGAATGTTCCATTTTCGTCCAGTGAAATTCTCTATATGAGCCAAACTCTTCAAAGAGAAGGAATCACAGAATCACAGAATGGTTTGGGTTGGAAGGGACCTTAAAGCTCATCCAGTTCCAACTCCCTGCCATGGACAGGGACACCTTCCACTAGACCAAGTTGCTCCAAGCCCTATCCAACCTGACCTTGAACAGTTCCAGGGATGGGGCATCTTTCCAGCAAACTGAAAGGTGCTGTTTCATATCCAGAGCACTCCACGTCAATATTCAGCATCTCTTTTGAAGCAGTAATCTCTGCTTGCTGTGAGTACTCCCATAAAAACACTGTTCAATCCATATTAATTTCCTAACAAATTGTTTTGAACAGCTTGATAGAAACACTCAATACTGTCCAAGATTGGAGCTCTACAGACAGGAGAGATGTGGCACATTTCACACAGTAGCTGAGGTCATGAAAAGCAACATACCTGTCTGCTTCATCAAGGATGATTATTTTATGCCGACCTTTTGGAAGTGTGACCTTTTGCTGGGCAAACATTTTGATTTTGTTTCTTACAACATCAATGCCTCTGGAACAATAATTCAATTGATTGATGATACGTTGGGTGAAAATACAGAATAGATTTTTTTTCAGCAGCTACAGCAGAAGTGCTCCTGGTTCTCCCACTGTTTGTTCCTGCCCCTTCAGCTGTTTCAGTACAACTGCTATGGAACCATGCTGTAAGCCACACTGTCCAACTGATTCGGATTCAAACACCAACAATCCTTGCTTTAGGGGGTCTTGAAGAAAATAATTTAACAGTAGCAACACAAATATACACAAAATCAGTAACCTTACTTGCAGTACCACCACAAAATGACTTTGTTTGGCACAAGGAAAGGGTAATAAATAACAGCAGAAGCATTTAAGATTGCTTTGCCAGTTCTTCCCACAGCTCCATCCACAGCCCCAGCTGTATCTCAGAAGAGTTTAAGAAAAACAGCTGGATGGAGTGAATCATATCAGCACAACATGGCTGTCAGTGCAAAGACCTACTTTTATTAAGAAAGGATTTTACTTTTTTGTTCTGTTTAGAAAAAGAATGTTGTGATTCTGTTGTTCTTCTATAACTGATACTAACAGAGGTAGGTGAAGGGTATTGTGCTCAGACAACCCACCAGGTAATGTCAGAATACTTCAGGATGGGTCTGAACAGAAATTGGGAAACGTAATCAGCCCTTAGTGCTGAGAAACATAATCAGCCTCTAGTGCCCATTAGATCCTTGGAGTACAGTCAGTGTCCCCTACACATCTAACACCCTGATCCTACATTTTAATCAACTGCCCTTGTAGTCCTAATTTCTCTCCCTCTAAGCACTGAAGAGTTTCAGTATAAACAACCTGTTCACATTTCATTCTTAGGATCCTCATGAATGCAGTGGGAAGCTTAACTCTTTCAAATAAATTTGAGAAAAAAGTACCACTATGGATTCTGCACTCTACCTGTTTATATTTTCATTAATGAAAGTATCTATAAAGTTTATAAAACATCAAGAAATAATATCTGTGTTGATGGGTGAACACCAAAGATTGCCTAAATTTTAATTGGAAAGACTGTACTAAAATAAGTCTTAGACGTTTTACTATAGCATTAAGCCTATGAAACTGGCCTGGGTTTAAAAACAGAAATGGAAACTTGCTTTTTCATTAAAAATTTGGTAAGATTTATTCATTCTCACCTGTCATTTGAGGCATTCAGCTCCAGAACAGCATCCTTTAATGCAGGACCAAGCAGAGCACGAGCCAGGCACAGGATACTGGTGGTTTTACCTGTTCCTGGAGGGCCCTAAAAATGTGACAATGCAGCAACTGCTGATAAGTTTAATGCAATTGTCTAAGCTGTGCTCTCTACAAATCTCCTCGGTCATGAAAGAAGGCTGCAACAGAGGAACTGCAGAGAAAACATCAGCCTGGAAGCTGTGCCTGAGCTCAGGATTCTGCTCCTAACAGAGGACGTATGCTGCAGGGAGAAGCACAGGATGTGTTTCAGCAGGCACCTGAGGCAGAGTTAAACTTGTTTCTCTGTGTATTCTGCCAAGAACATTGCTCCAAGACCACACAACCAATATCTCTCCCTCACCAGTACACTCAGGCACAAAGCTGATCTGTACTGGGAGGCCATCCTGGCTAGATTTCAAATCCAGGACTAACACTGAAATACAGAATAACACAGCAATACTCACAGCAATTATAATATTTGGTACATTTCCCTCTTTTGCAAAGACCTAAGAAAGAATGATAATAAGAAATTATGTAAGAAAATAACATGAACAAGCAGTTTCAATTCTGTTCTATTTTAAGCATCAGAAACATGCTTTTTTTCCCCTCCTGTTTCCATTTTTTGAACCTTGGTGCTTTTATATGTTTGGTTTTTTTAACTGAACTGTTAGAAATCAGCCCCTAGAATAATATGGAAATATTTAAAAGGACTTAATGCCACAGGTCTTTAGTACTCTTGCCTTTCCTTTGCATCTGTTTTAATTATACACTTGCTAGTATAATCTTTCTGTTAACAAATACTGTGTTCACAGATTAATTTGTCATAGAATTATAGAATCCTGGAATAGCTGGAATTGGAAAGGACCTTAAAGCCCATCTCATTCCAATCCCCTGCCATGGACAGGGACATCTTCCACTAGACCAGGTTGCTCCAAGCCCCATCCAACATTGCCTTTGACAATTTCAGGGAAGAATTGATACAGCAAACATTTCTTTAAAAAAAATAAAAAATTATGTTTCTTTGTGTTGTTATACGAATTATGTTTATTAATTGAAACAATATTATTATAACAGCTACAAATTATCTAAACTGTATCAAATAGCCAATTTAAACATTCCAATTGAAAAAGGCATATTTCCTTAACACACCACTCAAATATTATGTAAAACTTGGAATTTTTTAAGTAAATCAGGAAGCTTTCTTACATGTACTCAAGTATGTATGTAAAATACAACAGTGTTTTTACTGGCCTGTGGATCTATAAAGAAATATAGATATATAGAAATAAAGAAAAAAGATACAGGGACAGCTACACACCTCCAACCTGCTCACAGTATCTTCATTTCCAACTATTTCAGACAGTTTCATGGGTCTGTATTTTTCCACCCTGTAAAAGTAAAACTCCACACACTTCACCACATCTAATAACGCTTTAATAGTGCTTTAGAGTGATGGACAAGGAGGATTATGTTAAGAGAGCACGGGACAAAGATGACTGGACATGTCTTCAGTGCAAGTGCTGCAGGGTCTCCCTCACTGCTAAGCACAGCATTCCACAAAACTAATCATTCACTCAAAGAATCCCAGAATGGTTTGGCTTGGAAAGGACCTTAAAGGCTTAAAGGCCATCTCACTGGAGCCTCCTGTCATGGGCAGGGACACCTTCCACGAGACCAAGCTGCTTCAGGTCCAGCCTGGCCTTGAGCACTTCCAGGGATGGGGCAGCCACAGCTGCTCTGGGCAATCTGTGCCAGAGCTGTAGCACCCTGAAAGAAACACTTCCCAAGGAATCAGGGCCCAGACTGAAGGACAGATGGTATAAAAATTTATTCCATTGGTATAAAAAAGAAAAAGGAGGGAAAAAAATGCTCAAACAGGAATTCAGTGCCTCAACCTGAGGGGAGAAGCCACCCTGCGTGCTCTCCCGTAGTCAATACAGTGCAGGGCTGACTTTTCTCTGGGTTACAAAGGAAAACAATGGGATTTTCTTCACTATTGATTTCTGGAAGTGTTCAAGGCCAGGTTGGGGCTTGGAGCAACCTGGTCTAGTGGAAAGTGTCTCTGCCCATGGCAGGAGGCTGGAACAACACGGCCTTTAAGGTGCCTTCCAATCCAAACCATTCTGTGATTCTGTGATTCCTGCCTTCCCAGCCCCGGCAACAGACCGGGCAGGTCACAGGGCGCAGGCAGAGTCCCCGGTTCCGAGCCAGACTGAGCTCTTGCACCCCGGCAGGCATCGGGGGACGGCCTTGAACACGCGGGTCTGGCCGTGGCCGGGCGCGGCCGCCACGATCCCCGCGGCCGCCACAGCCGCTTCCTTCCCGCCAGCAGCGCGGCCCGCGCTCCCCTCGCGGGCCATGGCGCCCACAGCCCTGCCCGCCTCCGCGCTCTGCACCAATCACCGCCCGCCCGCCCCGCGCTTCGTCCCGCCTCGCTCCCTGCGGCGGGCCTTCATGGCGCCTCAGGGCGGCCGCCGTCCCTCGCCCGCTGCCCCTGCTCACCAGGGCAGCTCGTAGTGGCCGCTGCCGCCGATGGGCGCGGGCTCAGCGGATCCCCGCTTCTCGCCTGCCGACGGCCCGGCCTTCTCGTCCTCCGCCACATCCACCTCCATGGCGGCGCAGTTGGCGCTCCCGGCCCGTCTCCCCGCCGCCGCCGTGAGGGAAGGGGGGGGCCGTGTTGGCGGGCCCGCCTCCGGGGCGGGCCGGCGGAGGCAGCGGGGTGGGCGCTCTCCGGGCGGCTGCCTGCTCCTGTGGCTGCTCGGTGGGGCGGGGAGGCGGCAGCCCCGGCCTGTGGTGGTGCGGCCGGGCTGGGCTGGGCTATGCCGAGGAAGGATGGTTGGTGGGGGGAGGCCGCTCGCAACTCGGCTGGGTGAGCTTGTGCTCGGCTATTTGGACTCGCTGGGCTTCTTACCCTACTGCGTGTTAAGATAATAATAGTAACATGTTTGCATTTCAGGGGTCTAAAACTTTGTTTCTTCTATCTACCGCTATTTTCCCCCCTTAAAATGAAAACAATACAAGATGCATTGCAAAATATTGTAAGCAGTTACGTTATGGAGGGGGGGATGATTTTGGCTCTATTTATTGAACACGTACAATGTATACAGGTTGCCCAGGAAAGCTCTGGCTGCCCTGTCCCTGGAAGTGCTCAAGGGCAGATTGGATGGGCTTGGAGCAATCTTGTCTAGTGGAAGGTGTCCCCATGGCAGAGGGTGGAATGAAATGAGCTTTTAAGATCTTTTCCAACCCAAACCCTTCTGTGATTCTATGATTCTAAATGTTCTTTTCCAGGTTAAGTCAAGGTGGCTCATCCACCTAAGTCAAGACTAATTTTTTTTATTAATTGATAATTTTGATGAAGTGTTATGGTACCAAGCTTATTGGTGCCCCTACATGCTACCAGCCCCTGACAGAGAACTGGGTTGTTGTATCCATAGCATTAGAATTTGGAAATCAGTACTCATTTTCAACCTCAGTAGTTACTGGGGCCTCGGTACATCTTTCAGCTCTGTTTATGCTCCACGTAATTAATGACATTTGTGTTAGCTCAGTGAGCAGAGCATCTGTCCTTCAGTCTGGGCCCTGATTCCTTGGGAAGTGTTTCTAATTTAAGATTGGTGTGAGGCAGGAACTCACAACTGACCTTATTTGAAGCTCAGTGTGAGCAGTGACGGAGTAACCTCATCTTACTTGTCAACAAGTACAACATCTGTATTCCAGTGTTACTGTCAGTACCTGTTATTGGTATTTTGAGGTTGACATATGAGCATTTGCCTTCAGCCTGTAAAACTGGTTCTGCCTATGGCCTGACAGTGATGGAGTTTGCTGAGTTTCTCCTAAGGCTCTGAAACTCCGGAGGGTGAAGTTCCTGTTTTGCAAAGTGCCGTCTAATATCTGACTTTTTATGTAGGTGGTAAGTGCTTTAATCTTGTTTTGCATGTTGTTTTTATTAATAGCTGTAGTGGGTCCCAGTGGTTGTAGGATAAGTGTTATGTAAGGGTAAAGGTAAAATTGGAAGTGTTCTGCAGCCCTCATGTGCCTGGCTGAGTTAACATCAACAGTGGATTAACTGCCTCCATTGGAGGTAAAGTAGATAATTAAATAATTATATGGCATATGGGGGTGAGAGTTAGCTTTTTTTTTTGGTATTCAGGCTGTTTGTTCCTGTGACACTCAAATTCACTCTTTTACTCTTGTCTTTAGATTTAATTTTCTGCAGTGCTCATCAGAATCCAACATGAGACAGTGAAATACTGCAGCACTGTTGGTCATAACAGCCTGTCATGCAGCACCCTGGATATGCTTTGGTTTCTTGCCAAATTAAACAGTAGTTCTGCTCTTAGGAAGTACCAGTTTCCAGATAAGACATCATTTTCCTGGCTAGCATTAATTCTCCTACTCTTATGTGTAGGATTGCTGCTGATAAGCACTCAAAGGACAATAAGAAAGGCTAATGATAACAACCATTGCAGAGAGCCTGATGACAGATTTTGTGATGTTTCGGCTAACAGTTGAAATAAATGTAGTTTTGAGCATGGTCTCCTAAAGTGCTGCAGCCCAAGCGTAGGCAGGAGCTTCTCACAGTGGTTTATCAAACACAGAACAAGTATTTATTAAGGCATAACAGTATTGATAGGGATATGTGGCAGGTGGAGAGGCAAATGTGAGCTGAAAGTTTTAAAACCCGTCATGTCCCAAGATCCGAGCTGTTCTTATTGTAGTCTGACAGTTGAGATCACAGGATACATCCAGGGTGAAATGAATTCCAAATTCAATGCTGAAATAGCAGAACTTTTGATGTGTCATCAGCAATGCCTAAATACACATGTACGCAGATGTACTGTGTTATCCTGAAAGGAGAATAATCCTGAATTTAAGATTATTCTTTCAGATCCTTCTCGCTCATACCCCAAAAGATGTATAGAAAAGTTTACTAAGTACTTGTAATCAGTATAGAGTACCGACAAAGGCTTTTTGCTAATGGTTTATTCAGCAATTGGAGTGTTCCTCTTCAGTGTATTCAAACAGCATCTATTACTAGTAGTGGGGATCCCCTTCAGAGAAATAAATCATGATCTTGTCAGCCCAGCAGCAAGGAAGTCCCAGCTTTAGATTCTTGAGGTGTAGAGAACAGGTCTTCTAAAGATCGTATGGAAGCTCTTCTCAGACCAGCTCTAAGTCAAGGGCTCAGGCTCTAGTCCCCACAGGGAAACTAAAGCTTAGCACAACACGTTTCCTCAGAGAATTGGGTAAATGCAGAAGTCGTGGCAAAAGAATTGCTGCTTTGCATGCTATGGTTGGTGAAAGTGAGGGTGGCTTGTTTGGAGTTTGAACAACAAATTGAAATTAGTGAAAACGCTAAAAGTGACGCAGTAGTTGAAGACAGTGAAAAGCAAGAACGAGGGTGATGTGAGGTGTAAAACCCAGAAAGCAATAGAAATAATGCATGAGAGGAAACTAACTTCAGGCAATTGTTAGCAAAAAGTATGCATCTGTATATTATATATAAAAATTTCTTATATGCAGTGGTTTGGGGAGGGAGGGCAGAATGGTTTTCTATTCAAGGTTGTTTTGCTTTTAGGTTAAATCTGTGAGTTCAGCTTACTGTTACTGTTAGGGCTAACACACATGCATGTTATCCTGCAGGTCTAGAAGACCAGGGGCTGAGGTCTGAAATTGCAGTATTAAGAGAAGTGCAGGGTTCCTTGAGCTGTCCATCGCTGGCCCCACCACTGCAGCTAAAGCTTTGGCTCCAGCTGCAGCCTGCTGCTGTTTCACAGCCACAAGTAGGTCATGAAGCACAGATGGCCTCGCTGCCAGGGACATGTGGAGTCTGCAGTCCCCTTGCAGGCTATTCTCTCTCTGTGCTCTCTCTCTTTCACACAGCTAGGCTGGAGACAGTGGAATGAATTCTCATGCTACCAACCATTTTATCTTGTGCTCAGTGAGGCTTAAGGCAGAGAGCAGAGCTAGAACAAATAGTGGGAGTGAAAGTAATGATGGGGCTGTTAGAAGGGAGGCTGGGCTGGTGCTTCATGAAATAGGGCATCACCGTATCAGGAGGTTTCCTCGGCCTGACACGTCTGCACCCAGACTGACAGGGGCCCTGATTCCTGCAGAGCTGCTGTGGTTGAGCTCTAGAGCAAAATGGAATGATGCTGTAAGTATGCAGGTATTAACTTGTCCTTGTTTTGTAGCATCACAAGCCCTGTCCATTCTTCATATGTTTATCCATAGAATGGCCTTGGGGATACAGCTGTGCTGAGCTAATTTTAAAGGTACCCTTTAAAATTTCTTGCTAAGTGTAATGGCTGAGGTCCCACATTTCCTCTTCACCAGCACACAGCCATATCCCTGTGTATTTCTCCATCCACTGCCTCATCCTTACTCTTGTGAGCATCTCCAAGAGCTGCACAGCAACAGCAGCTCACCAGAACACACTGGGTAAATACAGCATGACACCTGCCCACACTGTTACCTGAGCACTTTTATTTGCAGCATCTCATCTCATCTCATCTCATCTCATCTCATCTCATCTCATCTCATCTCATATTTTTGCATTTTCATTAAGTAACTTTAAATCTTTTTTTTTAATACTACCACACAAAATTTTAAGCAGCATGCCACCAACATCTGCAGTTAAGAAATTCACAGTGCTGAAAGTGAGGCAAGGCACAGGTTGTGGTGACAGAGCAGCTGGAAAGATCAAGGTCAGCTGATTGCTACTGGGAGACTCTAAAGTTGCATGTATTTAAAATTCTTTTCTATAAGCATCTGAAAATACTTAAAAGAATGGGTTTTAAGTGCCATTTTAAGCCAGAGAAGCTTTATCATTATTTTTCTGCATGTGTTGAGGCATTTGTCAGAGCTTTACACTAGGTTACAAGAAAAGGATGCAGCAGCAGTGACTAGCCAGTCCTACTCTCCTGCCCTTTGGATGCTTAAGACTGAAAATGTGACTGAAATTTCCTTTCTTCTTTAAGCACATAATAGAGAGCAACGGATGTCCAGCCCAAGTCCAGCCGCGTGGTTACAGCTTCAGTCAGTAGAGGGAGTATGGACGCCTGGGTTAAAGCCACACAGGTCACCCGGGACATCCAAGAGAATTGACTTTCTCTTAGAATTCCTGTTTTGTCTGCAAAACCAGGTAAATTCTCTACACGTACATTTTTCCTAGATGCCAAAATGCAGCTGTTGGCTCCTAACATGGTTGATGAAGCTGAAAGTGTAGGAGAGGGGAATGATCCTTTGTGCTTGCCATGCTTTTCTTCTTGTGCAGCCTCCCTGGGTGCACTTGTCTGTTTGCACCTGCAGCTGGGGCTGGTATGGAGCACCACCTTTTCTCCTCCGTGTCAGGGTCTTACGTCACCATTAGACTGTAGCAGGGTTCTGTTTGCTTCCAGGGAGGACACAGCCTCTAGCTTTTCACTGAGGAAGCTGAGAAAGTGATTCTGTGCATGACTTACTGCCAAACATAGATGTTGCAAAGAGCATCCTGCAGAGCAAGTGCTTGCTGGGACTCCTTTGTGTAGGGGAAAGGATCTTGATGACGAAGAAAGAATCTAATGGCTCTGTGAGCTTTCTGCTTAAAGACTCAGCCCCAAGCTGGTGCAGAACCACAGGAGTGATTCGGGAGCTCTGATGAACGGTACAATCCAAGTGTTTGAAATGGAAGTAGACAATCTGGGTTCATCCATTCTTTTACCAGTGTGCCACTCTCTTTGTGTTTTCAGATGTAACACTTGGTCTATGTTTCCCATAAAAATGAGAATGTGGACTGGCTTGATTTATGTTTATCAGAACCGTCAAAAGAAATTTGCAACAAATTTGATATAAAGTGGATTGTACTTTTTAACGTTACAGTATTGCTTGAGTTTTGGTCAGACACCATGCAGCCACGATACAGCACAATACTGCCAGAGTGCATCCAGCATTTGTACTTTCTTGTGCTCATTCCTTGCATCAGCAGTCTGGGAACATTCTTCACTGACTGCCCCTAATTGGTACTGCATGACATTATGCAACCCATTTCAGCTGTATCTAGTCTCTTAAATGCTGGGCAAAACTTGATCAGAGACTTTGTTTGGCTGAATGCAACAGAGTAAATCTTAACATTCATCTGCATTCATTTTGTACATGTCACAGATGGAAATGCCATAATGTTGTTGTTTATTGACAGCCCAGGACTTACTAGGCTGTGGAACTCTTGGATTCATTCAAGTCTGCAGAGCATAGATTTAGAAATATCAGAAGGAAGAGCTGCTGTGTTCCAAGCCATCAAGTTCCTAAAGCATAAAGGAGGAATTTAGCAAAAGGTTACGGTAAGGGTCAAGTCTGGTTTGGTTTAGAGTGCTCATGATAGAAGACGTGAGAAAAATCTGACAAAAATAAAAAAGGAGTTATTCTCTTTGGATCTCTGTGTGCATAGGTGATTTTTTTACTCCAAATGTTTGATGTGGTTTTGCCTAGATCAGGAATAAAAACCAGGACTTGTACTCTTAAGGTTCGTTTTAGTGGCTGCATATCAATTTGCGATTGAAATGATGACTTGGTCTAGTAAGTCTAGAGCCAAATACCAAAACATGCAGTTGATTGTCAGAGGAGAAAATTGCTTGTGAACCCTTCCTTAGTCTGACATGAAAGGACACAGTCCTGTGTTACTGGGTGAAGATGTATTCTGGTTTATGGGGTTGAAGTCCAGCAAAACCCAGGTGCTGCATGAGCTGGCACTGCACAGGTAGAGTTGGCCCCAGGGCTCCAGGCAGCCTCTTTCAAAGGAGCTGTGACAGGACATTCCTGTGCAGGTAAGCCTTTGTTTATTAGCCCTGCAATCCAGTCTCTCCTCCACCTGGGTTAACTCCCTAAATTTAAGGCTGCTTCCCTAAATTAAACCTTAATTAGGTTCACTATATCTTTCAATTTAGGACATTTGTTGTTTATTGTTTCCAGTTATCACAGAAGTCTGAAAAATAGGGGAGAGGAGAAGAAGTTTCTCTTTCTTGCATTAGTCACTTGGGCTGTGCCACTTCCAAGTGAACAAATCCTGTCAGAGCGTGCCTTATAGAGTAAGTGGGACTCATCTGCAGGTTTGAACACAGGTTGGATAACCTCCTGATGTTTAGTCACTTTCCTGAAAATGCCTGATTTCCCTGCAGCTTGGTTGCTCTTTCTGCTGACCTACTGTAAGGTGGTGGTTTCCTCTAAAACATAAACACAACAGGAAAGGGCACTAAATTCTAATACTGGGAGGGCTCCATTGAAGCAGCAGTCATTTTTCACTTCACTGTTGCATTTACCCACTGTGTAAGAACCCAATGAGACAGATTGCCTATCTAGTATCAGTAAATCTTGCTTTAATGGTAATAGAGTTAACCTGATCAATTAAACATTAACTTACATATCTTTCTTTTGTGTTTTTTAACCTGTACTTCCTCAAAGCAGCTTTAACTGTAGCAGGAAGGGAAATCCTTGTATCAGTCTCCTTTGTTCCATGCACTCACAGCACCTCAGAGTGTTTGGGTTGCACAGAAGATGCACTGATTCAGCGTCCTTGGTTGTTTGCAGAGCTTTGATGCTGCAAGTCACAGGGTAAAAAGATTCTGTTGCAATTGGCTTGGAGAAGTATGAAACCATTTTGTACATATGGATAGTTGATTTAATTTAAGGGTGGTTTCTTAGGGCTTTTTGTTGTTTTTAAAATTTCTATGTGCAACAGTAAGCTTAGGTGATGCTTGCACTGATAGAGAATTATTTCTTCCTCCTCTTACCCCCTTACCATAAAGAGCACTTTAAATATAAATTTACTTTTTATCTGATCACACCACATGTCATTATTAATCCATATATTTTGCTGCTACCCAGGAAAGCCATGCGTCTCAAATGTTGACATTATTAAATGAATGTTGGCTGCTGCATCCCAGGGTGCATTTTTCTGCTTCTCCTCATGTGTGGGGGTTTTTATTGCGTTGGTTTTTCCCCTTCCTTTCATTCTGACTGCTTTGCTATGACTTGTTTCTCATTTGCTCAGCCCTACAGGGGAGGTATTCTGAGGGCTAATATCCATTAGGCAGTAACTAAAGCGATGAAGGAGGAATGTTAATGTAAAATACTACATTTCTTCTGTAATTTTCAAGAGATAACTCGTCTGCATGTGTCCTCTTTTAGGAAGTCTGTCAGAAAGTAACAGGTAGAGTCTTTCTTTCCCTGAAGATTCCAGAATTCATGAGGAGGAGTTCAAGCTTCTCAGAAAGTTCTTATTTCAGTGTCCTGTGCAAAATAATTAAAGTTCAGAGCCAGTCAGTGCTGATGGAAAGGCTCCTGAGGGGAGGCACAGCCCGTGCTGGGTGTTCGGTTTGAGCTGTGAGGGACTGATGGTTGTTCCTCTGCACGCAACCAGAGATGACCAATGACATCTGCACCTTCATGTTGTCTTCTCAGGAAATCAAAGCACTGCAGAGGATTGTTTAAGGGTGGTCTGTTATTGGGGGCACAATGGAAGAGGGCTGTCTGGCTATCTGGGAAGAGATCTCTTTTCCCGTGAAAGTGCTTATTCTGGGCTCAGGTGTGGTCCTGTTCCGAAGGCACTTGCAAAACAATCTTTAGAGTGATGTAATTTTGGGACATGAGAGGAGTATGGCAAAGTGGGGAGAGGAATTACCCAGAGAACTCAAAGCAAGAGCTTATGCAAGTGGCTGGGGTAAATATTAAGCTCTCCCAACTAAACCTTGGAGGGATCCCATCCTGTAATGCCTCTATCCTGACTGCACATCTTGGATTTCCCCTCTAAGGCAGTGACTCCCTGTAGGACCCCACTGCAGGACACCACCTGAGTTTGTTCCTTCCTGCTCTGGATCACCATGCAGACATTCCGGGTACAGTTTGCCCTTTGTGATGCTCCTTCCTACCATGGCAGGAAGGCTGGAAGGAAAGCAGCTTTCATGCTTCCATCCTGCACCCCTGCCCCTCCTTCTTGATGTCCTGGACACTTGCCAGCCTGTGACCAACTGTCCCCAAGAAATACTTACTTCCTGGTTTTTTTGCTTAGACCTCCAGAGGCCTCGCTTTTCCTGAATAAAATATGAGCTGTTCTCCTGGAGCCATGAAGGGAGGAAACCACTGCCAGTGCTTTTTATTGCTGTGGTTGCTGATGCCTCTGCCCTCACTGGCAAGGAGAACAGAGGATAGAGGAAAGGGTTTGAGGGTTTAGTCCAGTGACTGTTTACAGTGTGAGCTATGCTTTCTGGAGCCAATACTAAGGAACAGCTGACTTTGAAATACCTTATTTCAAGCAGTTTGTAACTGAGGAACTAAAACATTTCAGTTTGAACTGAAATTTTTTATTATCTTTTTTTCAGAACATGGCTAATGCTTGGTTTTCAGTCTTTTCCCCACCTTTTTTTTTCTTATTATTTTATTATTTGTCCAGATGAATGTAGAGTTAGACAATCCCTTGTCACAGCTGAATCACGCCTTGATTTTTCTGTCTGTTTCAAGAGTTTATCAAGATTCTTTTGCATTAGCTTAATTTTTCTTGCAGCTCCTCTTGTCTTGGCACTTTATTCAGATTTAATAGGATATGCAAACAATAATATTAAACAATAATGTTTACCCTGTTGGTTACTGTGCTCCTACTTTGAAGACTTAATGGATGAAGTGAAGGGATGTCAAATACTACTTTCTTACACATATGAGTAAATACCAAAAGTATTTACTATGGGGGGTTTTTTTCTGGGTTTTAGGAACTATTATCCCCTAAACATCATTTGTCCTGGAAATTTCCAGGCTGCCAAGCAAATCTTTCCATGCAGGTATTTCTTTTCACTGTTATACTGGTACCAGAGCTGAGATTAGAGACTGATTCCCACACCATTTCTGGATCCTCCTCAGTAGTTCTCCTAAGGCAGTCCCTGAATTCAGTACTCGTACCAGCTAAGAACAGCTCAATGTGGTAGATATATTTTCATAATTATTTTCAAGTCTCTTCTGGGATTTAGCTTTCCAGTTCTGCATGTATGCTTGCCAGTGACATTTTGATAGAATCTTTACCTGAATGGCTAAAAACCTCTTTCATCCAGGCTGCACATTTGCTGGAAAAAAGATGCTGCCAATATGCATGTGGCAAAACTAAACCAGGAAAGCTTGAAATGCCTTGCCCAAGAAGAGAGAGGTTTGGCATTACAATGTGGCCTTTATTGCCTATATTGTGCACATTTGACTTCCTCCTTTAATGACATACACAATTACATTTGTGCAGGGTTTATGCATATTAATAAGCATGTCTCTGTGCATGTATTTACATGTTTGGACATGCAGGGTATTTGTGTATGACACGGTATAGGTTTGGTTAAATACAAGTTGACCAATAGCTCAGAAAAAGGTCTTAGATGTTGAAAAATATTACTTTTATTCCCTAAACATGATATGCATTTCCCCCCACCTGTAGAATGGTTATTTGGTGATTGATTGGTTATTTCATCCACTTCTCTGTTAAATTAAACAAACTAACTTGTTCAAGACATTTGCTCAGTATTTCAGTTGTTATTAATGTAAAACATGGTTTGTTGATGCACTAGAGGAGGATTCTTAATCAGGCTAGGTGCTTCCCAAGCAGTAGAGCTGTATAAACTGTGTGTTCTACATCCTCTATGACTCCACTGTTCTTTAGAGACATCCCTTTTTGTCTGATCAGTGAATTCATATTTTAAAACCTCCTAAAATGCCGTGACATAAGGTGATAAAGATGCTGAAAAGTCACAAAAAATACATATTGTCACTAGGGTGAATGTGAGCTGGGATTGAGCTGTTGCTTTCTCTGTCTTCCAGGGGTTCATCTCCTGTTGATGGGTGATACAGCTGAACACAGATGCCACCTGCACTGAGTTCCTTCACTGTAGGAAACTTGTTGGAATGGAATAGAGAAGTGCAGAGCTGCACACACAATCTTTTTTGTAAAATGGATCTATAGCAGCTTTGAAAATGGGATTGATTGTACAGATTATCAGCCAGAATCTTAACTGTGAGTGGATGGTTTGACCTAATACAACCAGAATACAGCAAAATGCCCCTTATGAACTTCCCTTGTTTCAGTGCATTGTAGTAATCACAACTGAGCTTAGTAAACCTCATTTCAGAATGGAAATATTATTACTTATAGAAAATAACCTCAGGATACAGTGCTATAGCATGTTGTGTGCACACACATGCGTGTCAAGTGAAAGGTGTACAGAGGAACCTGATACACCTCACCTCGTCAAGATTGTAGGTTATAAACTGGTTTATTAGAACTGGAATTTTATGGAAATGAATGATTGAAAAGATAGCTGCCAGAAGCAGACTTTATTTCCCCAATACATCAGTCAGTGTAAGTGAGGGATTTGACTTCTTTATGCAGCTGGAAAACCGGGTAGAAAGGAGGAGTATAATTAGAAAATCCTATGCTGCAGCAAAGTGGATCTTTCTTGAAGAAATGAAGGATTTAGGAGCTACAAGCTTATGTTGTCTCTTAATGACATCCCACTGCACCTCAAAAAATATAACCCAGGGAAAGGCTTGATCCTGATTAGGGAACTGTGCACCTGCAAGCCACAGCACAGCAGTGCACACTTGGTGTGGAGCTGACTTTCATGGTGTGATTAATCTAATTAATGTCCCGGAGATTGCTCCTGTATGTGGAGTTAAACCTGCACTTATGACTTTTGCTAAATTTGGGCTGCGATTCCCTATTGAAATCAGCAGGCTGGGAGCACAATGTGTTTCCTAGCACTGGGTGCTTGGATGAAGTTTCATGGCAATGGGTGACAAAATAATCTCTCTCACTGAGACAAGCCCACAGCCAGATGTGGGATGTAGGTTGTGGAGCTGGGAAGTGATTGCAAACTGCTGCTGCAGAGATCAGAGACCTCCAGGAGAGCTGGGTGGCAGCATGTCCTTGCTGAGGCCTTAACTTTGGCAGTCTCCAGGCACAGTTTCTGTGAAAACAAATGGCAGAACTGTTGTGGGACAGGTCTTGTTTTGTGTTGGGAATGACAGCCACCTCCTGCAAGCCCACACTGGTACAGGAAAAGTCCTTCACCATTCTATCTGCTTCTGGGATATAGGCTTACAAGATTTTTCATACACTTGACACCTCTGAAAACAGCACCGTCCCAAGGCAGTAATGATGGAGTGAATCTAACAAGGTTCTACTTTCTTTTCATCTGCAGTCCAGATTGACTTGCTTATGTACTTCTAGATCTACCAGGGACACAAACTGGTCTTTAAATATAGTGATATGGCTTTTTTTGCAATATGGGGATAGGGAGAGTGAAACTGCCTTCCAAGTTTGAAGTGCTGTTTACAGGGGTTAATTCTAATATCCTCTTTATGTTCCATGGAAACAAAATCAGGGCTTCAGTCACATCAGCCCTGTGAAGGAGGATCTGCATGAGCTGGGAATTCTAAGTGGGGAAATTGTTAGACTTCAACTCCTTGACTATTGGGACCTGAAAGTCACTGCAGTATGTCATTTGCAAGGCAATTTTCTCTGGAAGTGCAATATGGCTTTGTTTTATGACCTTGATGTCACAAAGTATTAATAATCTCTTAAATCTACCCCTGCAAACAAAAAAATCCCAACAAGGTGCAATCATTTGTTTGGATTTTGGATTGGTATTTCTAGTCTGCTTAAAAATCACAGATTTTGATGTGATACATAGGTGTGAATGCCGTGGGTTTCTCTGCCAAACTTGTCTGGATACAACAAATAAATGAATTTCAGCCTGTTGGGAGGACAGCTGTTTCCATGACATTTTAAGCCCAGTTTGTAAGTATCCTCATCTCTTTTCTTAGCATGCTAAATGGGCATGACATGGCTTAATTCGTATGTGTGAGTGTTTTGCATACAAAAAAAAGGGCTCTATTAATTTCTTATTTCCTTTCTTCAATAAACATCTCAGATAGTAACCTGCTATTTCTGTTCTGTTACCACAAACATTCGTAGAAGTATTGCAAAGAATGTGAAATGAAAGGTACAGCTGAATTACTGACTGGAACAGACCTGAACAGATGCCTGTTCAGGCAAACACCCCCTTTGAGAAGCTCACTGTTACTGTTACAGGCTCAAAGAAAAGAGAAGCAAACCTTAAGTGTGGTATCAAACAATCATAGAATCTGTTCAGAGAAGCTTACTTTTCTTCAAGAGTTGAGTTGTCTCAAACTTTTAAATTCTAATTAGAATTAATATAGCTACTGCTGCAGTATAACTATCTTATAATTACCTTTAATATACTCTGGCATTGAATTCCACAGAATAATTTACCTTAATTGTATTTTCCCACTTGTTAACTTTATATTTGGGTTTTTTTCACTTATTTGTTGTATATTATATTGAGTTTGTCTGTCAGTATTTAGGACTGGAACAGGGAAGAAGGCAGCATTAGCTATTTTAATGAGTGTCTTCCACATTCATTCTGATGAGTTCAAAGCACTTTACAGATCAGGTCAGTATCATTGTTTCCCTTTTGCTGTTGTGAAAGGAGTTGTTGAGATGGAGGGAGTTTCCATTTTACACCAGCAATAAAACCAGAAACTGGATTAGAAGCCAGTTCTCATGTGTCCCTGTACAGTGCTCTGTAGAAAGCTACACTGGCAGCATTCTCACATTGATTCTGTTTTACTGGAACATATAATACAATTTGTGTAGTGCAATTAATACAACTAAATTGACAGGAAACTGAAGGAGTGAGTGCAAGTTCCTGGATCTGGGTTATATCACGGCATTTGACAGCCAAAATCCATGTTATAAAGTATTTTCTGCAATAAACATTCTAAAATGAAAATGAACACCTGGCAAAGGATCAAGCTTTCTCAGCCTTTCTAGATCTGTTATAGCAGAGGCTGAAATTTTCGGGAGCTGA
This sequence comes from Corvus hawaiiensis, assembly GCF_020740725.1. NCBI lineage: Eukaryota > Metazoa > Chordata > Aves > Passeriformes > Corvidae > Corvus > Corvus hawaiiensis. Next base: position 7,791,617 of record NC_063232.1, read on the forward strand.
GGCTGCCCTTCGCTCCTGGCAATCCCTGCAGCAATATCCAGTTGGTGAGTGAGGTTATTTGGGGCATCTTGCTACTCTCCTATCACAGGACATAATATTTCTGCATAAAGAAATAACCTCCTTTTTCTAAACCTTTTCTTTAAACCTTTTATCATCTTACTGAGAATTGACAGCAGGGATCAGTGGATGGTTCTCCAGTCGTCTCCTGGTGACAGGGTAACAGCCTATTCCATCAGTACAGAAACATGATGTTTGAGCTGTGTATTTATGCTCTGCCCATTACTGTGGTATTTAAATTAGGTCAGACATGGTCTTTGGTTGAAACCTCTCCTTAATTACAAGCATACATTTTTTGGCAGGAAGCAGAGGGCAGTTAGTTGTACTGTTAATAGCTTCCTACCTTTTCCAGACTCCTTCTGCTTTACACAGGAAAATTGCTACTATTCCATACCTCACATACAGCTCTGGCAGAGCTCATTAATGTGGGACTTAATCACACCAACCTATTTGGGACCACCTGGCTCATTGGCTGCTTTAGTGACTGGAAATCAGTGGACCGTAGGTGATCCTGTGTGGGACTGTGGGCCTTTATGCTCCAATTTTCTCATCTGCAAGTTGTTACAAAGATTGTTTCTTGTGTGCCTTGGGATCTTCTGGAAAAGCATTCCCTATGTTAAATTACAGTGTCAGAGCCTTTTTAAGGATAGTTTTGCTTTTCTGGAGAATTAAAGGTAGAGAAACTGAGCTGGATGTTTCAGTGGTCAGCACCCAGAGCCACACCAGCAGTCCAAACCATGTCTAGGCATTGCCTGCTGAAGACATTTTAAAAGCCTGGCTTTTTTCTTAAGTGTCAAAATTGAAGCCTTGTTTCCCTCCCCTTACTCATTAAACACCGCTTAGGTTGTAGGTACTGAAATATTTTTTGAAGTCCTGGACAGAGATAGGAAACTTTTTTATCTTGGCTCCTGTCCCTCAGCTTTGATCTTCTAACACACTCCAGTTCATGAAAAGGAAACAGGATTCTCCTGCCTTTCGCAGTACATTCTGTAGCTCTGCTAGAAAACATCTGGTAGTGATACAGTCTTTGGGTCTGAAACAATCTTTGTGGCAAGGCCCAAACAACAGGGAAATAAACAGCTTTTTTCTTTTTTCTCACGAAGTACAGGCTGGCTCCAATTTGTTACAGAGCTTGTTTGACTAGGTCAGAGAACACATAAATCTTGACACCTCTGGTGACAACAAGAAGAGGTATATAGAGGGGAATAATTTTTTGACATCCAATGCAAATTATTGATCCAGAAGGAATTTTGATTTGCAATGCACAGAGACTGAGCTTGGAGGGTTTGCAGGCATGCCCATGATGCTTTGACATCTGGAAGAATGCGGAGTTGCCCCATTATGGGGGATCTTTGTCTCCCTGTTTTTTGGAGGGCACATGGAACTATACAGAGACTTACCAGAGGCTTTATAAAACAGGCTATGCTTCACCTAATCAACAGAGTGTAGGACACCATGCTGGGAGCTCTAAGGCTGACTTTCTTCTCTGGATTGAATGTGTATAAAGAGAAGTGCATGAACTGAATGAAGAGCATGATAATGCTCAGAGTCTGGTTACGTGGTTTCTGTGTGTTAGAGGGGCCTTTGGACAATAAATTTATCCCTCTCAAATTTGATTCCAAGTCTACAAAACATAGGTGGTTTTTGCTCACCTTTGAGGTCAGGAGGCTTACAAGTCTCTTTTATCTCTGTGCCAGCCTGGGTAAGTGCAACTGGCAGTTGCCCTGATCTCTGAAAATGAACTAAGTAAAGGACAGTCTGATCTTTTGTCTTGATTCAGACAAGCAATAAGGTTTAGGGCAATAACAGGGAAAATAAGTACTGGTGGTACTGTGCTGGAATGGTTTATTCAATACTTAACCTCTGGTTTTTTGCTGTGTTGTTCCCCACCACCCATGAATAAGATGTTATGCTCCTTACTGCCAAATCTCTCTTCAGTCTCTCCATGCTCTGATCCTCCTGTATTACTTTTTTTCAGTCATGCTTAGTTGTAGATGTTTGACTCTGAAATGCAGATGTCAACCAACATATTTCTGTTTCAGGTGGATGATCACAGGTATTGTTATTTCTTCTCTCTATGACTCATTTACTTCATCTGTAAAGAGGAGCTTCATCTTCAGATGAAAGACTGGTGACAATCTACTGACTTAATAAAAGAGCTATTCCAAGTTTTTCACTGCCAGTGTGAACTTGCATAGGTCATTTGGACAAACATGGTATCAGAGGACAGAATTTCAGGTGGCCTCCACCTAATGGATGCTGAATTTCCCTAAACACCCACTGGCCTTTGGGCTCATGGGCAGGAAACAGCCTTTGTGATGAAAATGACACTATTTCTTCAATCATGCAGCGTGATCCATCTTACTGTTTTGTATCTGTGTTGAGTGCTGTCCCACATTCCTTGGAATCATTGCTACTGCAGCAAGGTAGTTTACTTTTAAAATGTAGAACAGGAACCAGACTGTGCTAATGATTAAATTATACTGATGGTTGAAGCTTAAGTAACAGTTAATGCACTAATTTCAGTATAGGAAATACACTAAAAAAACAGTAAGAGCTCCTCTTGATCTTCATAATTAATGAGAACTGCCATGATCCTTCAACATATTTCCACCCACACTTCCTTTTATGTTAAGAAGTATACAGGAACTCACAGAAGTCAGCTGGTAGAAAACCTTTCACAAAGCACTTTCCAGTACACTGCACAAGCCACATGTGCTTCCCTAAAGGGTCGTGGAGCCAGATCTTGCCTGAATTCTGGCCAACAGTCTCATTTCTTTCAGTGAAACAGAACAAAGTGAGGCCTTCAGACAAGAGCGTACCCAACACACACGTCTGAGCTATGTGTACCCAAATAAGCACCATCAGCTGCTGAGCGTCTCTGGAAGGGACATGAGTGGGATTCTCTTCACTTAACTGTAAACATCTCCTTTGGCTAGTTCTCAGATATCTCTTCAATTCATGGATGGAAGGGAGCATCGTTAGAGAGCAATTAATCCAATTTAGGTGTCTGCAGTACGATGAGGGGAATTCCACCCTAGCGCCTGTTCCTCTGCACTCATTATATAGAAAGTCTAGACAGTTGGCTTGGATATAAATGGGTGAAGATGAGAGGTTTCTCTCACCTATCTAGATACAACAGAATCTGCTGGATATTAGAGGCTTTGTGGTGGCTCTGGGTCAGATAACAAATGCCTGGAAACATGTCACCACTTGGCTGAATCATTGCAACCATGCAAGGTCTTAGTTTTAATTTAAAGACTTGTGTTGATTTGGCATGGCCTGGTTTTTTTGGTAGTGGGGGAGGGCCACAGAAGTGGCTTCTGTGAGAAGCTGCTAGAAGCTTCCACCCTGTCCGACAGAGCCAATCTCTGATGGCTCTGAAGATGGACATGCTGCTGGCCTCATCAGAGAGGTTGGTAACGCCTCTGGGATGACACATTTAAGAAGAAAACCAAAACAGCGCACGCCCAGTTGATTCCAGGGCTGGTGAGGCGCCGCCAGCGGGGCTTTCCCAGCGCTGCCATCTCGGTGCGGCCCACAGCAAGCCTCGCCTGCCTGCTCGCCCCTGGCCAGCCACGCTGCGGGCAGGAGGCCAGGGCTGGTGGTGGCGGCTTCTCCTTCCTGGTGCCCGCACGAGGAGAGGCGTTGAACAGCACCAGCGCTGCGGCGGCCGCCAGTGCCCGCAGGGGCAGCGGGGCTGCCTGGCCAGCAGCGAAAACGTGGCGAGAGATTCTCCGACACGGAACCCAGACGAAATCAACCACTCGGCGCTGCGGGATGCTGTAAGAGTCTTTGAATTGGTGGAACTTGTTGGCAATCGTACCTAGGAGCAGCAGTTTTTTCTTCTAGTCGGAGAAGAGGAGGAAGTGAGAACATGTGAGGGAAAACAACATGGCAGCACCAAGGTCAGGGGGGAAGGAGGTGCTCCAAGTGCTGGAGCTGAGATTCCTCTGCAGGCCGTGGTGAGGACTGTGGTAAAGTAGACTGTCCCCTGCAGCCCATGAGGTCCACAGGGGATGCAGAGATCCACTCGCAGCCCGTGAGAGAAGTACTGATGCTGGAGCGGGCGGATGCCGGAGAAAGCTGTGATCCAGTGGGAGACCCGAATGGAGAGAGAGGGCCATTGCTTCCAAACTAGAGCAGCCTGTCCTTAAAAGACTGCACCCCGTGGACAAGCGACCCACATGGCAGCAGTCTCGGAAAGACTGTCCGTGGGAGGGACTCACATTGCAGCAATATTGGCAGGATTGCTGCTCGTGAGATTGGAGCCACGCTGGAGAAGTTCACGGACAACTGTCTCCTGTGGGAGGGACCCCACGGCACAGCAGAGGAAAAACTCTTCTCCCTGAGCGAACAGAAGATCTCAAGTGATGAACTGACCAAAATCCCCATGCCCTGTCTCCTGGCACCTCGGTGGATAAGAGGGAGGGGCTGGGGGGAAGGTGTTTTAAAGGCTTATTTTACTTCTCATTATCCTTCTCTGACTCTGTTAATAATAAAGTTACCTTATACCTTTAAATTTGAACCTGTTTAGCCCTTAGAGTGTTTTCTCCCCGTCCTTAACTCATGAGCCTTTTGTTAATTCTTTTTTTCCCCTCTTCCCTGCCCAACTGTAGCAAGAGAGGGTGAGCAAACGGCTTTTGTGGGTGCCTGGTGTTTGGCCAGTGTCCAACCATGACAAGACTGTTTACAAGAAGTTTCTGAACTTTAGTCTCGGCCTAGAATGAGTAAGGCCTAAAGCAGCCGCTGATCCTCAGGATAAGAAGGTCTTTCAGCAGCTCTGTAATCAAAGGAAAAAAACAGCTTTTCTTTAGATCACTGGTTTAATCTTGTTCCTCTCACCAATGCTGGAATTTCATGTTCTGCCCCCAAATGCAGCAGGCTATTTATAGTGTCAGCCTGAATGAACAGTAGTAGGAGCTTATGCTGTCAGTGCAGCTGCACCTTTGAGGCCTTGGAAATCACGTAACTGAAAGTTGACAGTAATGAAGTTGCACAATATTTTCAAATGCTGTTTCTGCCACCACTCAGTTCCCACAGTACATAGGCAGGGATTTCCGGGCATGTGGTAGGGAAAAGAATTAAGGGATTCAACTCTGAAGCCCTTGTTGGCATCTGGGGTCTTGATGGTGATCACCCCTTCACGTGGCCTATATGTGAACCGTGACCTTGAAAAGGTTGCTGCCTTTGGGGAACAAGTGCAGGATTGGGGCATTAGGGTGGGTAATTTACTGGTATGTGACAAGCTGAGCATCTCATCAGCTCTTTGTGGAGAGGTGCTTTATCTCCTAATGCTGGTGAATAAAATGGAAATGTACTTGAACATTTTGGCTGTCTTTATTTAAACAATATAGATAACAGCAAAACACAAAATGTTTGCTCTTTTTGTTTCCCTAGATGCAAGCATGAGTATTCCCTTGGTTTTTACATTGCATTGTCTGTGTAATGCTTCAGTTTGTCAGAATAATTTAAAAGAAAACAGTGAAGTTTTTTAGAGATCCCAACAGCTAATGCAAATACTCATCACAATAATGGATCAGTCAAGTGGAGACGGTTTTGACTATCTGTGAGAAGCTGCTTTTCAAAACAAGATATATATCATATCACATCACAGGAAACAAGGGGAGTAGAGAGTATTATCAGGCAAATGTGACATCCCAGAGATGTTAGAGATCACATACCAGCTCTCTACACATAATGGTTTCATTAAAGTCATTACTCTGCTCACCTGTGTAAAACTAACAAGTCCTCACGTCTTCATAGGCTGAAACTTAAGTGTCTCCTGTGCTCTCCAATGTCTGGGACATCAGTGTGGGGTTGCCTGCACACGAGCCCCTGTGAATAAGTGGTTATTGGGAAATAGTAGCATCTGTAGGATGATGGCATTTCAACATTTATAGTCATCCTGAAGCTTTGTGACAAGCAGGTACAACAAAAGCTGAGGGACAGCTTTGTGGGAGAGCACTTGATAGAAAAACACAGATTCAAGTCTACGGGTGCTTCAGCCACATCACTGCCTGAGCTCTGTCCCTGGATTGTCTTTCTTGCTCTCCCTGGAAATTCCCCTGAGAAAGTTTAGTCAGAGAGGCAGATTTGTCAAAATGATTCAAAGAAATGACTATAAGAGCTGCAAACTTTTTTCTAGCTTCCTCATATTGAAGCCAGTGGGCTTGATTCTCCTCCTGGAGCTGCTGTGTGTACCACAGACTACTGGCAGCCAAAATATAACCCCAGACCTGCTTGACCTTCTTTGTCATCATGTAGACACAGGGCTGTAATTTAAACATTTATGTGGAAGTTACCTGTACTAAGAATAAATTAGTGTATATAAGATTAAGCATAAAATTGTACAATTGATCAAAAATGAGGCTTAACTTCTAAGCAATTCCTGATTTGAAATCCTACCCTGAAGCACCTGAAAAGATTAAAGAGGATTTTTTTTCAGAACTGCTGTAAATTTTCATTCCTCCTTACCAAATGCGTGTCTGCATGTAACACTTCTTCTTAAGTCTCACGAAGGGAGGTCACTGTCATTGCTCCACAACCATTTGGATAAGGAAAGAGACTTAGACCTAAGGATAGGGACTGACTGAGCTGGCAAATCAGGGGTGGAGCTGGATGGAGAAGTGAGAAGTCCTGTTGGAGTCCAAGCCTGATTCAATAGGCACCTTCTCATCTAGCTCTTTTCCTGGTGACATGCTGTCTCCCTAGGCAACTACAGATTAGAGAGGAGACGAAAATTCTTGTATCCAGAACTGCAAAGCAATGACTTGAGCTTGGATGTAGGGAAATGTCAGGGAAATACAGTGAACTAGCAGTTGAAGCAGAGGCATTGAAGTCAGGTGCTTCAGGTTCTATTTTTGGCTTGGACCAGCCATTTCACTTCTCCTTATTTTGGCTTCCCCTCTGCAAGATAGAAAATGAGGATGCCTACAGCTGCCTCCTGGGACTGGATCATCTTGCTAAGGCCAGGACTGTCAGATCTCATGTTCTGGATGATGCTCGGTTGACCACAGCTCCATTCTTCTCTGCTTTGGTGCCTGCACCTCCTTCACTTCTATCTCCCCTCTGCTTTTTTGGGCCCCCACAGGCAGAACAGAGCAGCATTGCAGCAACAAATCTTGGGATTGCTGCTGGGTGGGAGCCTCCTCTGTTTCTTTGTATCCTGGAGCCTTCCACCACAACATCTGATGTGCAAAATCTCCTGGGCTGTCCCTTGGGTCATGTGGGGTGTCTGTACAGGTAGAAAAGTACACTGAGCAGAGTTATGGCCCTTGTGCAAAGCACTTCCACTCCTGTCTAAGTTAGGGATGCAGTTTCAGGGCACAGACACTAGACAGGTGGTGGAATATGTTCAGAGAAAGGCAGCAGAGCTGGAAAGGGTCTGGCACACAAGTCTGATGAGGAGTGGCTGAGGGAGCTGGGGGTGCTCCCTTTCCTGGAGAAGACTTGGGGGGACCTTTTCACTCCCCACAACTCCCTGACAGGAGGGTGCAGTCAGGTGGAGGTGAGGCTCTGCTCCCAGGGAACAAGGGACAGGACAAGAGTAAACGGCCTCTAGTAGCACCAGGAGAGATTTGGATTGCATATTGTGGAAAATTTCCTCATCACAAGGGCTGTGAAGCCCTGGCACAGGCTGCCTAGGACAGTGGTGGAGTCGCCATCCCTGGAGGGATTTAACAGGTGTGTAGAAATGGCAGCGGGGGACATGGATTAGTGGTGGCCTTGTAAGTGCTGGGGGAATGGTTGGACTCGATGAGCTTAAAGGGGTTTTCCAGCCTAAATGATTCTGCGGCCCTGCTCCGTTGTATCTCCGTGCAATGTCAGCCTAGGCACGGCTCTGGGAGGGAACAGCAGGAGGTGGTGAGGGCCAGGTGATGATCACCACCTCAGCCCGGCCATCCTGGCTTTGAATGAACGAGTTTCCAAGGCTGGAGGTCTGTTCTCTTTGCTGCATTCCCCGTTAAATCCCAGCTAATTAGGAGTCTCTCCTTTTTTCCAAGAAGCTCCACCAGCTCCTCCTGCTCTTCCCTTCTTGTATCAATCAAAATCGCTACCACCTAAATTCAGGTGTGCCGGGAGAGCTCCTCCTTCCCAGAGCCCCTTCCCAGTGCCACGGGGAGGGAGGCGGCGGCTGCAGCGAGTAAAAGGTGATTTTAGGATTATTTCGGGGTTTAAGGCAGGAGCGCTCGGGGCTGCGGGCAGCTAGGAGGAGCCTCCGCGCTGCCTTTCCACCCTCCCACGCGGTTTCGGGCGGCGCCAGGGCCCGGCAACCAGAAGGATTTCGGCGCGGGGCGACTCCGAACCGACCCCTTTGTTCGTGTGGGCCCGGCCGTGAGCCGGGAGGGACGGAGGGAGCGGCGGTGCCGGCCCTGCATCCTCCTCCGCCCCCGCCGCTCCGAGCCGCCGCCCAGATCCCTCCTCCCGGCTCCCCGCTCCCTCCTCCCGGCTCTCGGCTCGGCCGCGCAGGGAGTGGCAGGGCGGCTGCCGGCCGGGATCGCATCCTGCGGCGGCACCGAGCCCCCCTGCCCCGCTCCGCCGGGCAGCCCAAGGGTAAGGGGGACGGCGGGAGGGACGGCAGCGCCCGAGCAGCCCGCACCACAACAAAGGAGGGGTAAATGGAGAAGGTGCGGGAGGAGCCCGGGCAGCGGGGATGCGCCGCTCGGTTCCGATGGGAGGCTCGGCCGCCGCGCGCATTGTCCTTGGGCTGGGAAAGGCACCGAGCATCCTCGGCGGGCCGGCATCCCGGCGGAGTCCCGCGGCCGGGCAGCACCGGCCCCCGGCGGCGGCGGGAGGGGCTGCGGGGGGTGCGGGGCTGCCGGGGGCGCGCGGCTGCCGGGGGCGCGCACCCACCGACCCCAGGCAGGGCGCGGGCTGGGCGATCGCCGCTGCTCCTGGATCACGGCAAACGCGCGGCTGGAGCGGCAGGGAGGCAGCGGCCTGATGCCGTGGAGATGGAGGTGGGAGTGGGTGTCAGCATGCATGGCTCGGTGCCGAGCGAGTTTTGGGTTGGAAATGGGAGGAAAATTGTCTTTTGTCTTTGGGAAGCTTGACTACTTGCTGGGCTCAGTCTCCTCGCTCAGTTTTTCTTGTTTAACGATCCAGTTATCGACATTAACTGCATCCTGCAGGATCTGATGTGCGTTTTTTTGTCTGTTGCAAGGAGATGTGCTTCTGCGGAGGGCCCAGGGTGAGCTGCTGCCATGGGCACAGTGCTCAGGTTATGAGCAGCCAGGCAGATGGAAGAGGGCTCTGCTCCTTGCATCTCCTGACACAAAACAGCAAAGGGTGTTTGGGGCAGCATCCAGGGATGGAGGCAAAGGCATGAGTTGTTATCTCCACAGTATCCGGGCAGGCTGCAGTGGCGTTTTGGAAGTGCTGGTAGACAAAGCACTGTGTCAGCACCGAGTGTTATTTGCTGCTCTGTTGAGCATCAGTCTCACAGGCCTACAAGCCTTATCTCAGAGATTCATCCTGCTGGAATGGATGTCAAGTTTTACCAGTCCATCCATTACTGCTGACTAGAAGTGTTTCCTTGAGGGTAACTTGCAACTCAAGAATTGGTCTGCATGTGGACAGAGATAAATTTGGGGTGCCTGGCCAGGCTTGTTGGCCTTAGCCTCTGCCCAGCTGCCTGCTAACAGCATTCCTCTCCCCATCAGTGCTCCAAGAGAGCCCCATTAATCAGCACAGGTCTGTCATTGCTAGGGTGGTGATGCTTTTGAGTGTAGTGCAGCTCCTGATCCTAAAGTTGGGTCTGAAATACAGCATTTTAAGATACTACCTGCCTGCTGTTAGAGCCTTCCAGGGATTAGGAAGGAGGGAGTCTGCATCAAACAGCTGTGTTCTCATGAAAGTTGTCACTGCCTGCCAGAAATCCCTGGGAGTACAGGACTTCAAAGGCTCAGCTCTGAGACATGGCACGAGTGACAACATTAGCACCAGCCACTGCAGCACAGCAGGGAGAAGCTGTGCTGGAGCCTATCTGTCATCTCGGGAACACTTGTGTGGGGCTGCCTTCAATTAAGGGGAACCTCCTGTTTCGGGAGATGCTCATAGGATCAGTATGGATGGGATTATCTACTGAGGCCAAGGGTTGGTGTGTGCTCCTCTAGCCTTGGAGGCTGCCACAATCTACTCTAGCAAGGAGCAGTTCCTGCTGTGTTTCCTCTTTCTCCCCAGTTGTGCTTTTTGGTTTGGCAGAAGAAGTGATGAAGAACCCAGAGGGGAGTTTTTTACCAAGGGATGTGGCTCTGTAAGGACATCCAGGCCAATTCTTCCCTTGTGTTGCTTGGTGGTTAAAATGGGTGAAGGCATGGATTCCACCTCCTGATTGAAGTTGTTGGCTTTATTTATCAAAATGCTGCCTCTGTCCGTGAAACTCGGGGAAATTAATTTTTTTTTTTTTTTTTGAGAATGTGTCATAATTCTGGTGGGGACAGGAAACAGTAGATAAAGCAGGTTCTGTACCCCAGGTACGTGGTGTTGGTACCACTTTGCAGAGAGTACACAATGCATGGCAAGGTTTAGATACTTTTAAAGTTCTGGGAAAGCCCAGGTGTGGGTAGCTAGACCTGAATGTGACTTGTTGCTAGACTATGTTAGACACTGGTGTGCACTTATCTATAGAGAGATCTATTTTTTCATGGATGTCTTTTATAAATACTTTGTGACTCTCTTCCTGTCCATCTCCCAAGGGCTCTGAGCACAAGAATGACCAAGGAAGTTGCTGACATGGGTTGAGAGCATTCTTTTTTCCTCTGTTGCTGAGTGAAATGCCCCCATTAATCAATCTCTGGCTATTCTTTTATCACTGTTCTTGTGGTATTTATGGTAGAATTTCAGGCCTTGTTAGCCAGGGACAGCACCTTGGCTGATAGTACTGGTGATGTCAGACTCCAGCAAAACTTGGGCTTTGTTTTACTGGTCAGTTTTCTAAAACAACCACATTAAGTTGCTGAATAGAGATGAACTGTCCACACTCACTCCAGAATCCCAAGTTAGGGTAAGAAATTGGGCTTGGTGTTTCTTGTGTCCTGCTCTATTCTTATCTTCTCCATGTGGGTCCTTCCTAACCTGTGTGGAAGGTCTTGTCTCCGTGGCTGACACTGGTGGAGACACAGAAATCTCAGTGCATCGTTGTACAAAGTCTCTTTCTGCAGCACCCCCGAGCTCTTGGAGCCTTTCCCTGCTCTGCTGAGAGCAGCCTGTGTGCTCAGTTGAGTGTTGATGCTAAACAGGACAAAGCAAATTCACTTCCCTTGTAGCTGGATTTAATTTCTTGCTCTTATATGATTGTGCAGTAGCTCTTGTTGTGGAAAAATTATTTCATTGCATGTGACTGATACTTTCTGCTATTCCAGAAAAAAGATCCTGTTGAAACCCCTTTTAAATAAAACCTGCAACAAATTCACAATGTTTCTGCATCAGACTTTTTGGAAATCATTCCCACACAGTGGTACAGTTTTTATTATCTCATTCTAAATAAGTGAAACTGTGTCTATAAAACAGCCATGATTGGTTCAGTTGCAGAATAAGCAAAGAAAGATGTGTGAAGAAATAAAGCCAAGCTTTGTCTTTTTTTTTTTTTTTTTTTAACTTCAGAAAGATGGATTAATATATGATGCTGACTTGAACTGGCACTGAAATTAAGTAAAACCTTCCTTTCAGTGATGTATTTTTATTGAGCTAATGTTTACTCACCTGCATAGTTGCAGAGGAATGTGGCAAAATTCCATGTTGCAGGTTCTGAGCCAGTCGTGGAATCTCCATCTCCTCATCATAGTCTGCTGAAGCACAAAGGGAATCTAAACTTTGGCTTATTTTGAGAGTTTATGCTCTAAACTCTGCTGTTGACTCCCTTGATAATTCCGTTTGTACATGGGAAAGCCAAATGATTATTTTTGAAAATATTTATACTCTGTGTCTATAAAAGAAACACTTCAGAAGGACTCCCAAGTGTTTTGATGGGTTGGATATTCAGGGTGATAGTGGTGCCATCTCTGCCACTGTTTTTTCAGTAGTCTTGAGAAAAATTCTTTCTTTCTATCTGTTTCTCCCAGGTACAAAATGGGTGTTTTAATTCTGACCTCCTTTGAGGTTTGTGAATGAAATGCTCTGGGGATGTTTGGTATGTGGATCTTGAAACGTTTAAATCCCTTTTTGGTCCTTATAAATACCTTTCCTGTGCTTTCACACGTGCTTCCTTTAAAAAGGTAATGCAAATTAAATTGTATTGCATGTGCCAGAGCTGTTGGTCGACATTAATTCTATTTTATTTTACTGAATAACTTGCATAGTGTGGTAAAGACCACGTGGGTATTGGTTACACTGGAAAGACTGCACAGAAACTTCAAGAAATCATCTGATCCATCTGTCTGTTCCAGGTTGGATCTGTCTTCACCTGTCATTCAAGACAGAGGTTTGAAGATTTGTATTTTTCAAAGAATAATGTAGCAATGAAGGAATTTGCACAGCCTCTCTGGGCAGTCTGGCTCAGTTTGAACCCTTTCTGTAGTGCATGTCTTCCCCTTTGTTTTGTTGTTGTCATTGTCACTTTGTCTATCTGCCTGTTTCTGTACAAAGGACAAATGTGTTTCACTGACAAAAACCAACACAATTTCTTTTGCAGCATGAACTTCTTTTGATGCACATCCTCTGGTGGGGCAGGGAAGGCGTCCAGCCTGAGGCACCAGCTTCTGGCATAGTCACTGACAAAGGATTTCTCTGGCTGATCTGTTTTTTTCTTCCTTTGGCATGTTCCCCCCCTATTTATCTGTTGCATCATGCTCTGACAACTTTAGTGTCCTGTAATTAGTACTGGAAACTTTTCCGTGGCCTGACAGGCACAAAAAGCAGCTGCCTGTTGAAACAAACTTTCCCATCCTTTGCAAACACTCCCATTCATGACCTGCAAGTGCCTCCCCTGGAGGCAGGGACTGTCCTGGCTGCAGAACAAACCTCCCTAGGAAAAGAGGCCTCTCCACTTGTGTTTAATGGGCTTTTTAGCCTCATGTTTGGCTGGCGTGTATCGTGTACTGTGCTACCTCAGTGGCTCCTGTCAGCATGAAGTTGGCCCTGGTGAGTAAAGCCTCCTCCTTGGCTATAGTTAGCACGTAGCTATTTGTTTTATAACTGAAATCCTTACTATGCAAATTGGAGCAGGTCAGTCTGCAACCTTGGATAAGTGCCTTCTTTTTTTTTCTTCCCGCTGGACTTTTGTTTCCTGCCTGGTAAGTGTGGCATGTTTAGCTGATGGCCCATCCACCAGCCATCCCTAATGGAGATTTAATGATGGACAATATGGCACAAAAAGGCAGGCTTGTGTGGAATATGCTGGTGAGACAGAGGAAGCGGATGTTTTGCCTTTCACTGCTCATGTTTTATGTGTCTGTTTATGTGGGCTTTTACTGGGGTCTACGTAGTAGCTTTTTGAACTTGCTGAGTCTCATCCATAGGAAAACTTTGTTTATATGTGTACATATATTTATGTATATTTCTAGTAAACAATACTGGCAATATCAGTGCCTCCTGCAAGCCTAATCTTGATGTCTCGGAAGCATCTGCAAGCACTGTTCCCCTTTTTATCTCTGAATCTCCCCAAAGTACATTGGCTAGGTGCCAAGAAGGTGTAGGAGCACTTCCAGCACACTTACATGGAAATGTCAAAGTCAAATGGTACTTTTTGGTGATCATATGATTCAGGTTTATGGAGTGCTGTGATACACTCTGCCTTAGGGTACCAGCAACTTTGATTGCCATTGTTAAAAGTGACAACTCAGTTTTTGCTCTTCCCTTTTGGCTGAAACATGATGAGTTTGTGTTAGAGATGTTGTGCCACTGCTCTGCACTGTGATGTAGGAGGCTGCTTTTTGTAAGGGTGCTGTACTTGCTTAGCTAGATGAGATTATATCTTGATCTCTGTATAAAATCATGATTGTGGCTTTGCCTGCATTAGGGGTATAGAAACAGCCTGTTTCTGTGAGAAGTGAAGGAGCAGCCAGGGACACGTGGTGACTCTAAAGCTCCAGCTGGAATACATAGTGATGTGGTACTCCAGGAGTGTGGTGGGCTGATCCATCTGTCCTGCCCACCTTCTTGCAGGCTGAGTTCATCACTCTTATCTCCAGAGATACAGACCATTAAATCCTATTTTTAGCACTGATCTGTCTATCCAGACCCTTTCCTTTTGGCTGCCAGCATCTACACGTCATGGACTGCTGTGTGTGCTTCCCAGTGGCATGGCAGTGTTTGGATAGAGATGTGGTTGAAACCAGGCTGTGGAGGAGTCCAGCTCCTGCAGGGTCTCAGCTGCTGTGGGAGGAGGCTGGGATTGACAGCCTGGCCCAGATGTGGCAGCCTCTCCTGATCCTGTCAGCCCAACAGGTCCTGCTGGAGTGGGCATGTTCAGTCTCCACACCTGCTGTGCAATCTGACTGCGCAGGGTGGGGTTTTATCTTCTCAATCCCTAGAAACTGCAATCCCCAACCTCCCCATGTATTAGATACTAGGGAGTCATCCTCTGGTGCTGGTGTGGCTTAGTGCCCAGAGGCTTTGAGCTGGGATCTTGTCTCTCTCCATGTGGTGCAATCCAAAGTAAACGTTGGCTTTTGCAAGGCAGGGTGTGAGTTGTGGGGAAAAAGGATCTGTGTGGCAGGAGGAGATAACATATCAAATTGGATCTTACCTGTCAACATTGTAACTTGGAAAATGATGATTTTGGTCATTGATAGGGATGTAATTTGAATATGATAGGGGTGTAATTTGAATAAGACATGTTCCTTCTTGTACTTTAAGGTCCATGAGCTATCCAAACTCCTGTTGTGTGAGGAGTGTGTGAGATGAGTGAGGTTACAGGTGATAAATTAAGAAACTCCATGATTAACACATACTGACTGAAAGCAAACACTCCAAATTACTGTTCTCCTTGTCTGGTTGTGGTGAGAGCTGTGTGGATATGTCAGTGTGAGTGAGGGCTGGCAGTGTTTGTAGAGAGGCTTGGAGAAAGCAGCAATTAATGCACATAACCCAGAGGTCATCTGCTTAAGTGGGAGGCTGAGTTTGGGCTGGTGAATCAGCAGGGAGGAGGAGGAGGGTGCTCCAGGGAACCCATGTGTCCAGCATTGCTCTGTTGCCATCAGTACAGCAATAGGAAGCAGGATGCTTGTGTGGGTAGAGGGGATGGGGTTTGCTCTTGGTGTCCCAGAGGGAGAGTGGGTTTGCTCCTCCTGAGTGTCTTTGGTTTGGTGATCTCAGATCTTTTAAGAGGTACCAGTGGTGTAACCTCCTGGTCTGCCCCCACAGTTCACAGATTGGTACTGTTACCATCCCCCTGGATGTAGCAAGGATGTTTAGTGACCACTGTGGAAGAAAGAAGCAGGAGTCCTGGCTGTCAGTGCTGTATCTTAGCTATGGGGTGACTAGAGGTTGGATTAGATATCTTTAAAGGTCCCTTCCAACCCACCTGTTCTACCATAGTCTGTATTTACTTTTTAGCTTCCCTCCTGTTGTATCTTAACACCCAGAGTGTGAAGTTCTTTAAATTTTTGCGAACAGTTTCTTTGTTTGAAGGATTGAGATGATGTTAGCTCATAGTATTTGGTATAAAGTTTGTCCCTGGCCTGGTGGGACATTGCCTGGGATACAGCATGCATTTCAGGTTGCCTATGTCTAGACCAGACTGAATTCAAGTGAGGAGGTTTGGAGAAGGTCACCTGGGAAGAGATGTCCTGGGAACTGGTGAATCTCATATCTCAGGACTTCTCAAAGGAGAGCATTTCTTGCTCAGAATGGCACAGGGAAGCCAGACAAAGGGCAAAGCTGTCTCATGGGAGTTGGGCACAATGGGAGGGTGTCAGAGTTTTGCAAAGGGCACAGGAGGTACGTGGGCAGAAGGTTGGCTTGGGTAAATCTGGACTGGCAGCTGGTGGGGAGTTTCTTGGGCAGCGGGGGCTGAAGTTGCTGGGAATGAAATATCTTATACAGTGGTTTCATAACTAATGGAAAGAGGCTGCAGCAGGGGCAGGGTTGGGTATTCCTATCCTGCATCCCTGCCTGAGGTTTTGGCAGCTTGTAGAGAGGCAGGGTCAGGTTTCCCTTGGTGTGACACTGTTTGCACTGGGGTTGTTCTGAGGAGATTCTGTAGTAGATGTTACAGCTGCAGTGGCCCAGGGCAAGACTTCTGTCTGGTTCCTGCTGGGATGACCAGGTCTCCATCACAAAAGGAGTTGCATTAACATGGTACCTTTTCCTAGTGCACTTGAGTGTGTGTAGGCACTGGACAGCATTAGTGGAGCACACTGAGGGCTTCAGGGGCAAGCCCAGTGTGTTCCAAGGTGCACCAGAAACTCGTTGCATCCTACTCTTATTTTATTTGCTTTTAACTAAATCATCTGCAAGTTTAAAGTGCTACAAATGCAGTGCCATCAGGCAGACTGGTCTGCAGAGCCTAGCTTGTAAAAAGGGGGGAAAAATCAGGGCGGAAGGGACCCAGGTCCTGGTTTTGTTTCATAATCAAAGTTCAGGACTGATTATAGAAGTGCACAAATTAAAATATATGTATTAATCTGAGCTCCAATTAGTAACAGATTAAGTGCCAGGGTGAACTTCAGTGCTGTGCTAAATCAGCAGTTAAAAGCTAGGAAATTCCAGAAATTGAGATCCTTCTGCAGCCCTGCACAGCATGCATAGCATGACTGGGTTGTTGTATAGCTCATATTTAATTAAAGAAATTGCTTCTCCAGTAGAACAATACCAAGCCATTATAATGGAATATATATGTCATGTATCATTGTGTTTCCTGCACTCTGCTTGCTCTCCTCATATTTCTCTTCCAGATGCTGTTTTTGACAAATAAGATTTTCTGTGAATAGATTTCTTGGATTTCATCAAAGCCTCGTGAATTGTAGAGAAATCTCTAATGGAATAGAGTGGCCATGAATCAAGTCTGTACTGATCTGCAGGACAGCAGTTGTGAAACCTCTGTGTACATTCTGTTCCCTTCCTGTGTGAGCCTGAAGCTTTGGGGTCATGCTCCTATAAATCTCTGCAGGGACACTGTTTCCTGCCACCAGGGCTGAACTCTAGGGAGCAGAAACTCATGCAGAACCAAGACCATCCCCAGGATTTTCCCCACAAATTAGAGACAGTTTTGCTCTTCAATTAGTACAGAATTGTTGCTATTTACTGTGTCAGTCCTCAGTAGGCATTTTGCCAGTGTGAGGAGCACGAGCTCATCCAGTCCATAATTACTCCACAGATTCTGTGATGACTTCCTTGAATGTACTTTGGCTTTTTCTCTCTGCACTTTGCCTCAGGATTTGCATTGTGGTTTTTAGAGTGCAATAGGAGGAGGGGTTTGCACATTCTTCTTTTAAAAAATCTTGTTTTAGAAGTAAATCACAAGATGTTTAGTCTATCATAGAGGTTAGAATTAGTTTAAAAAATACCTGAGTTTTTAAATAAAAGTTCTCTAGTCTTTCTCTTGGCATTCTGTGCTAATTATTACGAAACTTGAGTGAGCAAGAAGACTAAACACGGGCTTCTCTAGAAGTTAACAACACTTCACACTTGTCAGGGAAACTATGTAGTAACAACAGAGCTTTATGGCTGAAAATCTATTTGAATTCTCCAACTGCAAGAGAGAAAAAATCCTGATGGCTGACAGAGGGTACCAGGATTCCCTGGTTTTCCCTACATGTAACTGGAAGCAGTATGCTCCTTTCATTCCTGCAGTACTCTGTCTCCATTCCCTCTGTGGGAGAAGGAAAGGTTCTCTTGGAAGAGGAGTCTGATCTTAATTAAAAATGAGTGTCTCTCATTTCCTCTATACTTCAATTAAGTGCAGAGATTTACTCCTAATCTGCCACATGCGTCAGAAACGGGTTTCTGGTGGCTTGTCAGAAGGAGTAACTAATCAGAGAAGTGAGAAGGCAATGGCACAATTACCTTGGATTGGATGGAGCATCTTAAGGAATTAAAAGATAAAATTGCCTTTTCTTCTCAGCATAATCTGTCTCTATTAGCAAAGCTGCAGTTTGGCCTTATCAGATCCTGTCTCTGATCAGATTCATTTCCTGTCCCTTTCACACAAGACTAAGTGCTTCAAGTCTGGCCCTTGGATCTGGATTTCAAGGCAAAATTCTATTCTTGAAATCCCTAGCCCATCTTTGCAGTTTGGTCAGTGTTGTGAGGTTGTGAGCCTGGGGCACCAAATCTTTACTTGCCCTTGTCCCTGGGATGGGACACTTGGCATTAATATATGCAGGAGTAAGAACTCCAGGAGATGGGGCTTTGCTGCCTGAAAATCTCATTTTCCTGGGAGTGGAGAAGTTGCTGAAAAGCTTAGAAACATGGAGTGGATGCAACCAAATGCTCAGAAACAAGAAATTAAGTAACTTCACCTGACTTTAAAAAAAAAAAAAAAAAAAAAATCAGTATCTTTAGGCCAGTAAAGATTTTATATAAGGCCTAATAAAGGAATACCAGATTTGGCTCTGAAAGCTTTTTGCCTTTATTCTGTGTGCTTATTGAGGTGAGTGCAGAGCTCCTCCAATGATCAGGGGATCAAATTCTTCTCTACTGTTTTATTTTTGGGGACATATTGAGCTTCACATACTGTTTTGAACATTTGCAGCGCTTGATGCTGAAGGTTTCTGCCCTCAGTAGTGGTGTTTTCAGAGGGGAAGCAGGGGTGGCTTTGGGGCTGTTCTAAGGTAGGGTTGCTCTTTTCTAGAGCCCCAGAGGCTCTGACAGAAGTCAGGGGATGAAACCCAGAAACCTCTTGGAGGCTAATGCAAGAGTCTTTGTGCAGATTGAGCCATATGATAGCCCTGAAAAGGGCTGAAATTTTGCTTGCCAATGTGCTGCATCCCAAACCCTGGTGCTCCTCATCTGTAGTATGAACATGAGAAAAGATGGGATAGTGTTTAAATAATGGCACAAGCAATTGATTCTCAAAAAGCTGTCCTGGATGGGAATAGGAAAAAAACAGAGACTTTATTGTGCTAACTTTTTCCTATCCAAATAATTGTCTCTGAAGTAATTATTTGCATAAGTCAAAATAATTTTTAAATAAAAGTGTTGTCCTGCTTCTCTGCACTGTTGTTATCATTAACCTTTTGGACAACATGATAATGTTGGTTTCCCTCTGATAATAAAATGCTGTTCTTTACCTTTTTTTCCTATGGGCCTCAGCCCTGGAAAGGTGTGCACATCTCTGACTGAAAAATTGAAATTTAATTTCTTACATGTGAATTTTCAAATTCAGAAAATTAGAAATCTAAATCTAGACCCAGCTGTTACAGCAGTATTCAGATAGAGCTGGTTGGAATTCTACATGGGTCTGCTCTCATAATGAAATCCCTGTGCCTTGCCCAGGGTGTCATGTTAGGTAAACACTTCCTAACATCCAGAGCCAGCCAGAAGGAAGCACCAGG
This sequence comes from Corvus hawaiiensis, assembly GCF_020740725.1. Taxonomy (NCBI): domain Eukaryota; kingdom Metazoa; phylum Chordata; class Aves; order Passeriformes; family Corvidae; genus Corvus; species Corvus hawaiiensis. The sequence goes on from NC_063232.1 coordinate 7,811,113, forward strand.
CAGAGGATGGGATTCAGGCCAACTCAGTCTGGTGTCTGGAAACCTGTTCCTGTGTCTTGCAGTTGTTGCACTCAGTATGTTGAGGTGAAGAGATCTTTATTTTGTGTACACCCATGAGGGCTTTCCTCTGGGGAGTGTGCTGGGTCCGGGTGTTTGCTTTGTTGCTTATGCCCATCCTGAAGAGGATGTTATTCCATGTGGCAAGCAAGTACTTGTGTACCTTCTTGAGGGTAAGAGGGATGGATGAAGCAGAGAAGCTGTGGATAAGCTGTATTGCCAAAGACTTTTTCTTCCAGTCCTTGGTTTGTGTTATTTCTCTACCATATTTATGAAATAACTTACTCTAAGCACCTCCAGTTGTTTGTTTTTAATGTGTGCTGCTTTGATGCAATTATCCATGATACTGGCCAGGCATAATCAGATATATTGCTCCTGGTGAAAGGCATTTTTTGGCTGTACATCTGTACTTAGTTGAGAACAGTTCCCCTTTTTGAATCTGAGCCTATGTGACTCACATTCAGCTGTCCCCTTTTCGGATGGAAGGATGAGGAAGAGAATATTTTGGTCATTTGAAGCAGGCTTTCATATTGTGCATTCCTGGGATGTTTCTCTTGGTTGTGGGAACAGACAGAACCATTCATCCCAGTATGGAAAGATTGCAGGAAGAATGTAGCAGAGATCTAGAAAATGTTTGTTGTCTGTCATATCTCACAAAAGAAATAAAAACAAAATAAGCAGAGCTGGTGGCACTGGAGTATCCAGAGGAGCAGATGGAGTGTGTCTGGAGGAAGTCACATTTCCATGAAGTTTTGCAGGAAGGCAAAGCTTACAGCTTGTGCAGGTAATATGGGGAGCAGGAATGATAAATAACATAGAGAATAGAAATTTTCAGTTCCCCTGAAGTTGCTGGGTAGAGCTTAAAGAGTATTCTGGCTGATTTCAGTGTCAGGGAAGAGAGATGGCTCATGTGTTTCTTACACCACAAATTTGCCTGTGTTCAGCCTTTACTGCTGGAACCAGATTTTTCAGAAGAGCTGGAAACAGGTTTTTCGGGAGGGCTCTGCTAATAGAGCCCGTTGGTGAGCTGAGGGTTCTGTACAGGAGCTCAGAGCATGTTGTTATCTCTAATGGAGCGGGGCAGTGCCCTGTGGAGACACTGGCCTGTGTCCCAGGCCAAGGGTATTTCTGCAGCATAAAAGCTGCATCACTCAGTCAGGAGCTAATGTGCAACTTGGATGGCTCAGGCAGCCTTGCTCTGGGTGGTGAAGATGACCTAATGGAGTCATTTGGAAGAGCTCCGTGCTCAGTGTTCAGAGCTTCCTAAAAATCTGATCACATATATTTGTGTTGAAGTGGGGGAGAAACTGGTGATAGAAAAGGAGTATCTGTCCCTAGCAGCAGGCACAGACTTCTTTAAAAGTGTCCCAGACGTTTATTTTTATGTGTGTATTGCTGACAAACTGCATTTATAGTAAAATTTACTCCAGTTCATCCTAATTTCCCTGTGTGATGATGAATGTGCAGGGATGTGCTGAGGCAGCCGTCCCTGGCTCTGGTCAGCCTGCAGCTTGTGACATTGACACTTTAGATGGATGAGTTTGCCCCTGTCAGGCCCTCCCCATAAGCTGACATGCAATGGGCACAGCCAGGTGGGGGATCTGCTATGATTCCCACTTGAGAAGTTTTTGAATCTGTATGTGACCCCGGTGAGTGTGGCCACAAACTCCTTATGGTGGCTGTATTTCAGGATAAAATCTGTTCCAAGGGGAGCATGATTAGCAGCCTGTGGAGTTCATTTGTTTTTAGCATTACTGTGTTGAAAGCACAGGAGTCAGGAGTAAGGGCATGTTGTGAGGAGGGCAAACTTTCAGGCTGAAGGTGATGGATTGAGATATCTAGGTAGAGCACATCACCTGCCAGCAGAAGTGATAGAAATCAAACTGGTCTGTAAAATCAAAGCCAGCCCTGGCCAAAATGTGTCGTATGAGATGGAGTGGGTGGGAGATGCCACATCTGATGGCTTGACAGATAAAAGGAACTTGGCTGATCAATGTTTCTCACCTCCAGATTCAGTTCCTTGTCTCCCTATTTTATGCTAAACAGAGCTGGAAGCTGCCGCCTCCTGTCCAGCTCTGACAGCCGTTCCTTGACAGCTCTGTTGCAGGAAGGCTGGTTTTCTCTTCCTTGAGAAGAGATTCTTGCTCTTGTCTCTTATTTCTGCTGTGGGTGATGTGGTTGGAGCATCCTGCCTCTCATAACCAGGCCTGACTTCTGTGTGAGGTGAATGTCTGCAGGTGTCTGAATCCACCCCAGGTACTGAGCACCTTTGTGGGCACATGGGGAAAAGGCCTTGATCCCTCAGTTTTTTGCTCAGGCTCCCTCCCCAGGATGTCTCTGCTGATCCATCCTTTCTTTGTTTCTTTAAGCTGATGTAGGATGACTGACTCTTACTGCTCTTTGGTGTTTTAGATATTTGTGGGCCCTCCGGAATAGTTTTGGAATTCTCCTTGCGGTTTTCCCTCCTCTGTGTCTGCTTGCAGCTTTTCCTGGAGCCCTGCCAGCCCTCTGCTCACTCTGACCCAGCCTGTGTTGAGGTCCTTACTCATGCCTTAATCACTTGCCATCCTATTATTGCAATTCCCTCCTTGCAGCATCTGTAAATCTTTGCTGCACTGATTCTCAGGGGTGCTGCCTCCTTCCTTTGCCCAGGAAGCAGGTCTGTGTGTCCTCTGTTTCTGGCTGGTCCTTGGATTGCTCTCCCTGCAATTCCCTCTGCTGTTAGATTGGCATTGTCCCTGGCTTACTCTGCTGCCACCTTTTTTCCTCCACATCCTAGCCTGCTGGCTCCCAGCCTCAGCTTCCTTTTGGCTGATAGACTCATTTTATGATTATTTTTCTTTATCCATTAGGAATGTTATTGCTTTTTTTTTAAAGCAACTTAGTCATTTCCTTTATTTTTCCTTTCTTGTCATAAAATTGTACTTGTTGATGCAACATCCTTGCAAGGAATTTGGAGGTTTTATTCCATGTGCCTGCTGGAAAGGGAATGATATAAGGAAGGGTTGTGACTTTGCTAATGAATAGTTGGTAGAGTTATGCTTAAGTTTCAGGAAGCTTGGGGTTTGTTTTTTCTTTCAAATTTTCTTGTAAATCCATAGGGTTAAATGCCCTTTTTCTGTGATAAGTTTTTGGATTTGTCTTTAAGGAAAGGAGCTGAAAGCCCCATCTCAGACACTGGCTTCATCCTTCCTTCCCCTGCCAGTTTGGAGAGGCTGCCCTGAAGGCTGGTCAGACTCAGGGCTGTGCATCAAAGGTGATGCCTTTTGTCAGGGTTCTGACAGCTCAGCTGGGGCTTGGCTGTTGCTGAACTGAGGCTTTAGAATTTAAAACCAGTCAAAACCATTTCATTTACTCAGATCCCAAACTGTATTTAAATTCTTGTTTAATGGCTCTGGGAGGTTTCATCTTTGGCCCAGGACTTCGAGATTGATGAAAAAAATTTAACATGAAGATGGGAGATGAGGGAAATTACCACCCTTGTTTTATAGGAGAAGAAATGAAAGGTTCTGACTCTTCTAGGGCTGTGAGGACGGAGCTGGGCACTGCTTTCTGGGAGCCTTTCCATGCCCTCCCACTCATTCTCTGACTTCTTTGTGCTCTTCTCTCCCAGGTGTGTGACAATGGAAGAAGAGGGGCATCATCGAGAAGCCTGAACGGTAACATCAGGACAGCTCTTGAGACACTGGCAATAGGAGCCTGAGATAGAGGAGACAGGAATCATGCTGAAACCAAGTGGACTTAAAATCCCAGGCAGAGCTGGGAAGCACTCCAGCCCAGTGGGACGGGCATCAGGGACCACTGCAGCTGCTGTCACCACTGGCTCAAAAGAAGGTAAGAGCTCGCTGACCCAGGTGATTGTCTGGCTTGGAGGCAGTGGACTAGTGGAGCCCGTGTTCCGTGGGATGTGAAATTCCCCATCTGTATGTAGGTTGACTGATCAAAACAAGTCTAACAGGCTGAATAAATGGGCTCCCTCTCCCAAGTAATGCACAAAAGAGGCAAGTTGTGGAGTTCGTGGGAGACAGATGGATCCCCTGATGCTAAGGGCTGACAGAGGTACCTATACAGACATTGGCATGGGAAGGGCTGGTAATTAGGCAGATGACCTTAAACACTGCCCTGTAGCCATTGCTATTGGCCTGTGAGGATGTAGGAGTAAGAACTGAGCACTTAAGGTGATTTGGCCTGTGCTGATTACCTCAAATTAGTGCCTTTGTTTAAACAGAAACATTTGAAGCCCTAGGATTTGAATAATGACTTACCTTCATATACCTACACATGCCTTGCTGCTGTTGATCTATATCCAGTGTATACATAAGCTCTGCAGACTGCCATTATCAGTATAATTAACACTTCAAAAGCAATTGAGGGTGTGTTTTGCTTAGGTTTCATTTTTCTGGCTTATTGGCTGGTGGGTTGTTTTCTATTATATATAATTTAGTAAATATTCAAGATGGGAGTTTTATATGTCATGTTTTTCATTTCACTTTGTTAAAAAAGGCTTTCTTCTTGCTTCTGGGGAAACACATCAGGATGATGTATATCCTATCAAAACTTGTACTTTCACTATATTACATTTTCATTTGAGAAGGTCACTGGTTGCTTCTTTAGATCTGTCAACCTCTTGTCCTTATAATTCAGGCCACTTCCTACATGTCTGATTACTTTGCTATATGTTTCAGTCCCCAAAATATATAACATTTAGCAGGATCAGGAAAGCCTTTTACCTCTCAGACAGCTTTTTCAATCAAGGAGATAATATTGGTCAAAATTTGCTTTAGCATGCTCGGACAAATTAGTCAGGGATAATGGTGCTGCAAAATGAGTGTCACCAGACAATGCTGCCTCTTGTCAGAGTAATGCAGAAGTGTTAGTTATTTAATCTAAACAAAAAACCCCATCTCTGAGGTTTCTGTTTAGCTTGGGCACTTTGGGATGGTGATTCAGGCCCACCCTCTGTGCAGGATGTTCACACACAGACTCTACTTGCTGCTGAGCCACTGACTCTGCTCCCTTATTATTCATCAGGGGCTATGCTTTGCTCATGGATTCTTTCAGCTGAGCTCTCTCTTCTTTCAGTGACCAGTCGTGTACGTATAACCTCTGCCATTCTAAATTCTTTCCACAAACAGTATTGTAAAAGTCACAGCTCTAACTTGGCTTTTTGCACATCTGCAAGGTCTTGTTTGAGGGGCCAGTTGCTGCTTGAGGTCATGGGCAGAGTTCCAGATCCTTTTGTGTGATACAGCACCGTAGGGATTGGAGAGGTACTGCTCTTCCCTTGTTGAGGACTCGACCCTATGTGTGGAGATTAACAAATGTTTGGGTTGCAATTTTGTGTGAGTGGGTTTTAATATTAGCCTGATTTCTTAATTTTGCACCCAAATCTAAGGTACTGAATTATCCTTTTATTTGTTTGCTAGAGGGAAACACAAATTGACAAAGGAAAATTTGATGGGTTTGGCTGTGTATTTTAAAGTTATTCTTCTGGCCCTGTATTTCTGAATTTCCCCCTTGTTTTTCCATCCCCTCAACTGGGATTGAGAAATGAACCAGAACTCCAGTGATGTGCCTATTTAGCTCCCAGTTGTGACTCTCTCAAGGTGCTTTGGTCTGGATTTATAATTGCAGTATGTCATGGAGTTGCTTTCAGTTGATTTTAATCACATGAAAAACGCCAAAATGAGGGAAAAGATCTGAGGCCTCTCTTCTCCCTAGAGGCTTTGTAGTGGCATCTCAGCAGGCACAGTTGGTGCATGTGTTGTGGTATGAAAGGGTCGGTCAATGGTGGGGTCAAGGCAACCTCTGGGCTGAATGCAGCGCGTGTTCGCTGGAGTTCCTTTGTGCCTTGTTCAGCTCCAGCCATCTGTCACCAAGGGATGTGCAGCAAAGTACCCTGTGCAGGCTCCAAACAGAGTCTGACTACTTTGCTTGAGAAGTTTAAAGTTTTTTTCCTGGAAAAAAGTGGGCATGGAGAAGGGGAGAAGTCTTGTGATGGTGGGTTGGTACTGTGTGACAGCTGTGCTGCTGCTCCTCTGCCTCTCAGGATGGTGCAGGAAGCTTTTGGAAATTGTGGAGCTGCTGGAGCAATCACAGCACTGAGCCATTCCTACCTAGAAGGTGAGAACAGAGCACCTGTGGGGCTACTTAAACAACGTGGGCTGGGTGAATAACAGTGGTTGGGCTTGTAGTTTTATCTCTGACACCTTCTCGCTCAGTGTCCTGCTCAAGAGCTGCTGCTGTGTCCCTGCATGGCCTGTACCTGCTCTTCTTCCTGCAAATCCCTCCAAAAGTCTGGCCAGCTGCCTCTTGCTCCTCTCCTTTCCAAAGATAATCTGTGAACGAAGTGTGCATCCCAAAATCCTGCTGACCTGCCTGTGTGCCCTTCTCTGAGAACAGAAGCATCTGTGTTGGCTGTGTGGCCTAGCTGCAGCACAGTCACAGGATTCAGCCTTTGGTACGGGAAAACTACAAAAGAAAATACTCTTTTTTTTCTGTCAAAGTGGTTTAATTCTGTTCCAGAGCCAAGTGTCTACATCACTGAAACCCTAACCACAGCAGGCACTTACATGAATTTTGGGGGTGCCTGCAGCCAAAGAATCGTGGTAGATGGCTGTAGAAGGTGGATTTCATTACGTTTCCTGGGATTAATCAAATCTGGACCTCTAGACTTCATATGAGATCTTAAAGTTGCATGAAGGAGTCTCTGTGAGGTGTTTGAGAACCCTGCAGAAACCATGAGCTCTATGACCTGTGTCTGTGCATTGAAAGTGCTTCCTGGGAGGCTGACAAGGTTTTCCTGACTCCACAAAAACTCAGTACATGCCCCTGAACTCCTGCCTTACTCCTTGCCTCTGCACTTAACGCGCCTCTTGCCAGAAAAGCCAAAGGAGACTTCTCTGTTTTCTGGAGCTCGATGGAAGAAAACCAGAGTGGTTTGGGTTACAAAATACGGAGCTGCAACACTGATCTATATGAATTTGCTACCTTGGGGGAGGATAGAAATCTCAAAAGCTTGAAATATAGCTGCAAAAGAGAACCATAAATCCAACAAAGCACAGGATTAAACTGCAGCAATGCCCAGTCTGTTGCCTCTGAGATGTTCCTTGGCTCTGGGAACTTGGGGCTGTCTCAGAAAGACCCCAAATTGGGATTATATCTTTCAGATTGCATGTTCAGAGAAGGTGCCCATTCTCCAGTTGTATGGAAGATATGTCAGAACCATTAGATGCAAATGAAATTTTAAAAGCTTCACACTTTGATCTTCTTCCCCTCCCGTAAGTTTATCAATCTTGTCTACACAAGTGCAAGTAGAGGTACTTCCCTTTGTTCTTACTCTGGAATACACAGAGTTGCTTTGATTTCTCCTTTCTCTTTTCCCCAGTGCTCTGCTCATATTCCTCTGTAGAAAGTCAAGTGTCTCTTACCTATCTCTCATTTCTCTCTTGCTTTCCCAGGCACGGAGATACCTCTTCAACATTTCCATGTACTCTTGACAACTCACATCTTATGTACCAGAAGGAGGGTCAATGCAGATGAGAGATGCTTTGTGTGCATGTCTATAGAATTTCACAATTCAGGGCTGTAGGTTTCTATAGAGACCAAATGTGCTGTAGTCACACTGAGCCAGCTTGTCTTACGTGCTGTATCAGAGTTATTTTTCCTGAAAACACATTCAGAGTCAATTCTGCTCATAGAATGTCCTACATCCTCTTTGAACTTTGCTTGAGTGGAGAGTTGTTGTGTCTCCTTACCTGAGCTGGTGCTTTCACAGAGCCATTAGGTGTAAGAGCTTTTGTGGTGGTGGTCTGGGTCAGGTACATTGGCTTGCTGTGGTTGGGGGCTTTTTTTTAAAAAAAACCCTGAAATTGCCATTTCCACTAAAAGTCAGTGGGGAACTGGCAGCTGACATGGACTCCTGGAAGAAATTAGCCTTGAGTGGTGTCCATGCTGGCTATCCTTCTCCTTTCACTCCCATAAAGCTCTAACAACGGAAAAAATAAGTTCGGCTGCTTTGCAGTAACTACTTTCCTTAACCAGACTGAAATTTCATCTCCAGCTGCCTCAGGAGAGGATTTCCCACAAATGTGTTGGCTTATTTCCCATATTTCAAGTGAAGAAAGTCACTGCTCTTGACCCCACATGCAAGAGAGGTTTCTGTGTTAAAGGTGTGGGTCACTGGTAAAGGGCTCAATGTAATATTTTGATTTCTTGTTACAAAGCTCATATGTCTCAGTTTCTTTCCCGCCCTCCTCCTGGAAAAGCCTGCTTTTTCAAGATGGAAAGAGAATGGAAGCTGTGATGAATGGGCCCACAGAGCCCTCCCAGCTGGTGGAACAGGTGAAAGCTGCTGGGAAGAGAAGCATTCACATTTCAGAGTGGGTTTTGTCTGCTCAGAGCAGTGTTAGAGTAATGTGGTTAGAGGAGAAATTTGCCTTTCATACTTCATTTGGCTGTCAGCTGGCTCTAGTGTTTGTTTATGGTTCTTAAATCTCATGTTCAATTAAAAAATTCTAGCAAAAGGTGGAGGAAAAAAGAAATATATTGGATTTGCGGATGGAGCTGGGCAACATTGAGACTTCAGTGCTGGAGGCAAGAAAGCCCAAACTTATTAAGTTTTCTGTGAGACTTATGTGCATGCAGTCAGAATCCAGACCTTGGATTTTACAGATGGGTCCTGTCTTTCTGAATGGGCAAGTGCAAGTGTCTGTCACATCAATTTCATATTTAGACATGGCTAACAATAGCAAAACTGTTTTTCAGCATTACCTAGTTTTATTGCCAAAAACTATGCTGTGATAGCTAAACTACACACCATATTGCTGGGAGCCTGGGAATGCCTTCCTGTTTTCATCTAAGTGTATGTGCATTATTTTAGATGAAGAATAAATGCACGGAGCTAATAATGCTGGCATAATGTCTGCTTCTGCAAACACTGTTTGTTGCTTTTGTTCACTAAAAATAAGAGTGAAGCAGACTGGAACGCTCCCAGGGCCGTTACAGAGAATGGAATGACTGGGCTCCATAGGGTAATTAAACTACAACATGCTGTAATGAGGGTTTGATAAGCCTGAGCTGGGTATCAGGTCCCAGTTAGTTGTATTTGGGTTTTGGGTACTGATGGGCTGAGGCTGGTACCTCCTGGGGGACACTTACTGCTCTGCCCAGGGGTTGAGTTTGCATGAGGGGGTTAAGTTTTTTTTCTTAATTTCTTTTCTAGAAATGTGATTATGTTTTGAGGGCCGCTTTTAGTTTGAGACTCAGCAGTTCTATGGCCGAGTCTCTTTTGATCTGTACCTGCCTCAATTCTGCTGGAGGACCCTAAATCTCACCACCACCTTAGCTCTCTTGTACATTTAGTGCCTTGCTCTTGCCTTTCCTAGTGGGAAATCTTCATTCCTTTTTATTTATCTGTCACAGTATTAACAGCAACATATCAGTAAATTAACTTGGAAATCAGTTGTTCACCCCTCGCATTTCTCAGAATGTTGTTTAAGTTAAATTGGCTGGATGCATAGCAGTAAGAAGCAATTTCTTTTGCTTCTAGAATTTTTTGCAGTAAAAAACAGAGGGAAGGATGGTGTCCTTAATGAGGAATTTATGCTTCAGTAATGAGAGAACTTGGGGAGGTTGTTCTCAGGTAATTATTGATGGTTTGGTGGTGTCTTAACACAGGCTTTTTTTATAAAGCTGCAAGAAACTGCTGAGGCTCTCTGGTTTTGTATTAATCTATTAATTCTAATTTCCAAATAAATATGAAAGACAGTAAACCACTGTTTTGCCTGAAACAAAAGAAATAGGATTCTAGTGTCCGGAGCAGCTGATTGACTGGCACAGACATAGGGACCTAATTCTTGTCTATTCAAAGGCTTTGTGCCTCTTGATTAATATTAGCTTGGGGTGTTGTGTGCTGGTGAATTGAAAGAGAAGACCCAACATCACGGGGCCAGGGGCTGCTATTATTTCTAGCAAACATTTGGTTTTGCTGTTTTGCATCAGGCCTCATGGAGTGATTGGTATTGTCAGCTCCCATCTGAGTGCTGTCCTCAATTAAATCCATGCTGCAACCCTGAGTGGATATTCTTGGGGTCGGATTAGTGATCCTGCTGGAAATGTGTCATTGGTGTTGATGAAGTTTGATTAGGTCTTGCTTTATGTTAATGGGTCTGTATACACAGTGTTTTCAGTTCCTTGGGGAGTTGGGAGGTTGAGGTGCCAGTGAGATGTTTGAGGATCAAATGCCTCTATTACAGTATCAGCAGATTAGCACTTCATTAGTAGCCAGAGCTGCAGTATCCAGGTATGCACAGGCAGTCACCTGGTCACGGAGTTATCAGGTATCTGAAAGAAAACAAGATTGTTTTCAAGGGCTGAGCAGGAAAAACTGCAAATGAGAGTCACTGTTTTGTTGATGCAGGGCTGATGTACAGCTGAGGGGTGGGAACTGCAACAACCATGGGAGCAGCTCTGCTGAGCGATCATTAGAGCCTGAGTGTATCCCCTCAGTGCTGCTGTGGGTTGACTGAAGTGCCCTGTGTGGAGGTCATGTCCCTCTGTACAAATCCAGTTGCTCATGGACACAGATGCTGTCATGAGACCCTGCATATTTGTTCTCATCCTCATGGTGTATCCTATGCCAAAGGTTTGCTGGCTTGGTTGTGGACCAACCACTTAACTTTTGCATAGGGCCTGTATTCAGCCCACATGTGCCATTCATGAGCCACTCTGCCTGTCATCCTGCACTCTGAAATACCTTTTGTACTGGGGTTTTTGAAGGTGGTGGTTCCTCCACCCTTTCTGGTTCCCCTCCTGAAGGGGGGAAGTACCTTTGGTGGCATTCCTCTCCCAAGAAGTAATTCAGTGCATTCCAAGTAATATAAAAGGGCATTGAATCAATCTTAATTTAATCTGCTTCCAGGTGACATATAGAGATAACTGTGAGTCTGATTTTAATTGTCTTAATGATTAGATACTCTTAGAAGGATTTGATAGAGTCAATCTGTAATATTCAGCTCATTCACTGTGGAGGGGGTGCGAGCACACACCAAAGGCATGTGGAGGTCAGACGCCATCCTGTCCTCTCTGTCTGTATCTCTTCACAGAACAGCAGGGAAAGAAAATCAGCTTCCCACAGATGTTCAGCTTATGGAGGTTGGAATATAATGAACCAAATCCTATTCAGCTGGGCTGGTGTAAGTCTGCAGTAGCATCAGTGTGGCTGTGGTTATGCCCATCAGAGGAGGGCTGCAGCTTCAGGGCGGGATCTGCTCCTGCATGTTCTGCCTCCAACAATTGCACTAATCCAGCAAGAGCAGATTAATCATTAAAGGCCTGAGCCAATATTCATTGAAATTAAAAGAAAGATTCCCTTTGGCATAGATGGATTTGGGATGAGAGTCTGCAGGATTAAAGTGGCATCAGACTGTTGGTACGTAATATTTGCTATAGGTTGGAATGAACCATCACACATTGACCCTGCATGTGAGCATCTTCCTTGCAAGCAGTCAAGTAGGTGACTTGGTCTCCACAAAAGCCTTAAAACATTTAGAATACAGATATTATTCTCTATTTAAGTTCAGTAGGATATTTACTTTTTAATGAAGATGCTAGAAAGTAAATAAATATCCTGTTCCCGTAAAAGAGAGAAACTGGTATTTATGCAGGAGTAAGGTCTGTAAGAAAACACTGTTTATCACAACATTTGCTCTAAAATAATAAAGAGTTGTCAAAATTGAGCTGTCTGTGACTTCAGCAACTCTATTCAAAATACAGTTGATGGTCTTTCTGCTACAAAATGTGTTTGGCAATGCTGTTTTCCAGCACAATGAATGTGTGTCCTATGTGCTACATCTGGGTTGTGGACCGGAGGATGCAGCAGAGCACTCCATGGCTGTGTTTGCAGAATTCTTTGTGAGAAAGGAAATGTTTGTGATTGGGGATTTTTAAATGGTCTCAGAGGAAAGCAGTCATGAACTTAGCCATGAGTACATCTTAAAAGCTGAACCTGCACCAAGGTTCAGGAGTTAATTTATGTGATGTAGTGCACTGCCAGTGCTGCAGTTGTTGGGCAGCATTATGCAGCAGTTAACTCTGCTACAGGAGTGTTCTCTATCTGCTTGAGGAATTCCTACCAAGCAGGAACTGTAAGTCATTCTCACTTTCTGTAATTATAAGCCTCCTATGCACACGTGTAACCTCTCTGTTCAAGACTCTGAATGCCTCACCACCTCGTGTAAAGCCTGAAGGCTGTTAGGAAGATCAGTATGACCCATGTCTTACACACAAGACAACTTAAAGAAGTAGGTCTTGCCCATGTCATCCTGTAAGTCAGAGGTGAAAGTGGAAGTTATCTTGGCCAGCAGGTTTTTCTGGCCTTTTGTCCTCCCAGTCCGGGCACAGGAGCAGCAGCTTCCCTCTCTGATACCGCTTCCCCTCATCCTTTCCAGTGACTGAAGTGTCGTGTCTGTAAACATTAGTGCCTTTGGAATTTGGCTGAGGGTGTGCAGTCATTGAGTTATGGGGCAAGTTTCTGTCCTGCACATGCCTGTCTTATTTCACACTTCAGTCTACTACAACTTCCGTTGTTTGGGATTCATGTCCCTGAAGATGACAGGAGCATTTTGTATTGCTGTATAACTTATTTCACAGAAATGCTTTCTGCAGAATATTTTATTTGGAGGTATTTGCTCAGAAAAAAACCCAAAAAACTTGCTAGAAATTAGAAGGGTTTGATGGAGATTTAAACAGAAGAATTTCAGGTAGGGATGGTATGATGTTGAGAAAATTCTGAACCCTAAAAAGGGCTTGGGGGTATCATCCTCAGTGACTGACTCTGCCCTGGCTGGGTGTTCAGAAGATAAAAGCCTAAAACTGATCATCTGATAAACTGCTGAAACAGTGTCATGAGACAGAGGCATAGTTCACGTGTGAGTCTTTTATACCTGTAAGGTGTGCTGGGAAAGGGAGCCTAGTGTGTGCTCAGGGTGCCTACTGGGGCCCTGTGCTCAGTCTTTGGTGCAGCTCAACTCCTCATCTCCCAAGCTTTATCTGTGGTCTCTCACTTCACATAATCAATTTCCCCACCACCACTGCTGCTCACTTAGCCTACCATCACTCCTGGAATGGTGTAAGATGTCATTTCTGGTGGTCACTGAGGCTTAGATCTGTTGGGTTTGAGAACACTTGCTGTGGGGGTCAATGTTTGTATTGTAGCTCTTGTGTTTTAGGATCACATCTGGATCATGGTCATGTTTACTTCCAAAAAAAAAAAAAAATTAGGCATCCCCTGCAAATAGGTGACTTGGCTTTTCTGCAAATGATGCCTGTTCATGTACAGCTCATTGCCTTTTGAATTGGATACTTAGTTGTTTAAGCCAGGTATTTGGAATAAAGTAGATGACTTTAATCTGCTCTCAAATATCCTTTTTATTAGATTAGGGAAAACAAAGCCAGCCTAACAAACTCTGCATTCTGTGTAGTGTGGGGCTGTGTACAATCAGTCCATTGTGTGCTGTGTAGCCTGCTCTGTGCATGCATGTATGGCTGTAGGAATAAATGGCTGATGGAGTGATGAATCAGAGCTGTGTTCAGTACAGTGCAGCCCCAGGATTGTGCCCAGGTTTGCTTGGCAGTTATGAGATGGTTATCTTTATCTCTCCTATAGTTCCTCTGGGATACTGGGGTGCTGCAGATGGCCCCTGGAACCTCCCTCTTTCAGGTGGACGACTCAAGGAGATGGTGCAATTGTACTGATGTCATGTTTCTACTGAGGAAGGGGAAAAACTACATACAAGGTAGAAAGCCTAGTGCTTGTCTGTCTGCTGGTACCATCCCAGCGGTTCAAACTGCATAGCTGGTTACACTGAAAACCAGCCTCTCAGCGTGCAGATAAAGAGCTAACAAAGCATCCTCCTGCATTCTTACATGTCAGGTGTTAAATTTTTCTACTTCTCCTCTCAAGAGTAGCTGCAGACAGGGCATGAGGAAATACCCTTTGTGGCTGCAGGCTGGCAGCTCTTGTAAAGAGCAATTGTGAAGATTATCCCAACTCCTGCCAGAGGGAAGCAGAGCAAAGCAAAATTAGAAAGTCAGAGCTTGTGGTTGTACCAAAGAAATATTTCTGAGATTCAGCAGGTAGAAATGAGAAGTGGTTATCTGTCAAGAGAGGAGTGAGGAAGATCTTACTGCTGTTCTCTATTGCTACATGTCTAGCCCTTATCATGGGGAGACTCCATGGTGCCAGCAGAACACTCACTGCCTGAGCTTGCAGCTTCCAGCTGCACAAACGTACCGAATAAAGGATGCTTTAAGCCTGAGCTGGGGGCATGTGGGCCTCTGCAGTGCTCAGAGTGCAGTGGGAGCACAGGTATGAGTGGCACAGCTCATCACCTGTCACACCAGGGAAAATACTGTGCCGCACTCAAGCTAATCTGACCTGACTGGACTAACCAGATCACTGAGCACTGTGAAGATATACGAGAGGTTATAATGCTTGTTGCATAGCTGGAGTAAATACTGTGCCCACAGGCAGTCTGTACCCAACCTGGAATCAAGCTAGACTGTCTGCTGTCATTTAACTTTTCTTTCCCATGGATTGTTAGAGGTGCAGTCAATCTACGTGTGCATGGCTGCTCAGGTTATGCCCTGTGAGTAAACAGCCTGAGTTATACACCCACAGCAACTTCTCCTGCATCTTGTTCCCAGTACAGGGAGCTGCTGGGATTCCCTAAACTGGCTCCAGTTTCATCAGAAAGTAATAATTGCCCTCTGGACAAAGCCAGGCTCTTTTTTTTGGTACCTTCTATTCTACATTTGTTTGGGACTGAGCTAATGCTATTATTTCTGAATGAATAAGTCAGTGGCCTTTCTGTGTGCACGTGCTTGAGCAATGCACTGCTTGGCTGCTCATCTCAGCTGGTGCTGTAGGAATGGTCCCAGAGTCCATCCAAGTGGGTTTTGTGTGGGAATGATGCCTGAGCAAAATTCCAATATGTAAAAAGGCTGTGACATTTCAAAACCGTGCTGCTCAATTACTTCTTCTGGTGTAGAGAAAGCACTATGCTTTACTTGGCTGCTCTTTACAGTGTTCGGTGCTCAAGATAAATTTCTTCAGTTCAGAAGGTGTCCCAAGACTGTTCTTCTCTCTGTGCTAGTGCCAGTGTTCTGCCTGGCAAATCGTTTATAAATGTCTCATTAAGGACCTGTGTCTGCCTCCTTTTCTTTCTTTTTGTCATTGGATCAGCTCCCTGAGAGCAGCTGTCTTCACTTCCATCACAGCAGCCCCCAAACCACACTTGCGCCTTACAGATTCCCACAGCCGAAGAAACCGCGGACAGCTGTGCACGTGTGTGTGTGTGTGTGTGTGTGTGTGTATGCTGGGGTTTGTGGGCATGGTGGGTTTAGGCTGAGCTCCTTCCCGAGCTTCTCCATGCTTCTTTGAAAAGAAAAGGCTCCAAGAAGTCAGCTTTGTGCTAGCTTTATAGAGAACTGAACATACGGCGTGACTGCAGCTCTGCAGCCAAGGACGTGTGCGAGTGTGTGCCGGGCATTCACGGGGAGTTGTGCGGCACTGGGGCTGCTGGAAGGAAGCTCCCCGTGCCAGGCAGGAGCCTTCCTTGTAAGTATTTCCCTCCCAGTTGGTGTTTTTGCTCTCAGGGCTATCTCACAGGTTACCCTGGGCTGCTTTCTAATGCTCCTTTCTGCCCTTAAGTCTTTCATTACTTTCATGGTCTGTGTGAGGTAACCCAGTTTGGCTACGGGACTAGTGGGACAAAACTTAGTGGGTCTTTAGAGCTAAGGGCTTGCTTGAATGGAAAACTGTATTTTCTAGTCAGAATAAGCTATGGTGAATAAAGTGAATAATGCTTCTATGTGAAATATTCTCTAGCTGAAGTGATTTTATTATTTATTTAAGGAAGAATAGAGCCTGTGTTATGTTGTAATACACCCTGGGTTACTTTAACATACTAACCTGGGGCTTATTAAATTCTAGTTTTGCAAATGTGTCTGTATGTTATTTCTAGAGATGAAGGGTGGCACACGCTGGGGAAGAAGATATGGGTGTTCCAATCTTTGTTAAATTGCAATACTGTTAAAATTGTGGGATTTTTTTTTATTATTTTCTGTGAAAAAAATGCTTCTCCAGAGGTGTGATATATAGGTCCTGTTTTAAGGCTGAAGAAGTTAAATAGAGTATTGAAAAGTGAATGTTGAAAGAATATACTTATGGTTTTAAAAATAATAATTACATAAAAATTAAGACTCTAATCTTGAGATGAATAGATCCATCCCTACGCTGCAAGGTAATTATCCCTCAGTGAAGGAAACCTTGTGCATTTGCTACTAGTCACTCGCCTCCCTTGTGCTCTGTGCTGCCAAAACCAATCTGCTTTGCATATTTCATTGAATACCGTTGCTTATTTGAAAAAAAACTTCAAATCCTCACACAAATATGTAGCTTTGCTGTTTGTTTCTTTTCAGAATTATACTGGATTTGATCTAGCATAGCTGGTAACCCCCCCCAGCTCCTCCATCCCTCCCATCTCTAGCGGGCACCAAGAATGTGCGTCTCGCCTGTGGCAGAGCAGATTTTGTACCAGTCAGCATCTTGAATGAGACCTTTATAAGAAAGCCTTTGTTTGGGATGTCTGTTTGAGGTTCATTGCCCTTCCCAGCTGTCTCTCTGGAGGCAAATATTTGTCTCAATGGGCATCTCCTTGCATTCAGTGCAAGACATCTTTGCAGTGGTCCTTACTCGGTTTTGCTTCTCATTCATAATTCTCATTCTTATTGTCTTCCTCCTCACTGCAGTTTTATTTCTGGGTATGTCTCCTCTCTTCAAAGGAGCTAAAGCCAGGGATGCTGAAGTTGTATCAGATCTTAATATTCACACCATTGGGGTTATTCCAGGGAGCAGCAGGGGCAATAGATTTTCCGGGTGCACAGCTTGCCTCTGTGCCAGATCACAGCCCAAACTTTTCAGCTTTGAACTTGCAGAGCTTTCAGTCGTTGTTTCCAAGTCAGCCATAAATCTCTGGGGCTCCTTCCTCCCACAGTGTGCTGCCAGGCAGTTGGCTATTGTCTGCAAAGTATTGCTTTTTCTCGCAGGCACCTCTTCCCTCTCTGTTTCTGCCTCATCCTGCAGCTTGAAAGGGCCATGATAAATCTTGCAGAAAACAGCTGCTTCATTGCTGTGCTTGATAATTTGAATTTGGATGTGGCAATGGGCTGGCTTTCACTTGATTGCTAACAGCCTCATGTTTATGTAATCCAAGCTGCTTTGAGAAGCTCAAATCCCTGTGTGGGAACCTAGAAATTCTGTGTGTCGAGGCCTCACCAGCAGTGAGTGCTGTGGAGGCAGCAAGCACCAGCCCTTCTCCCATGGGAGGTGCCTTGGCTGTGCCTGTGTGACTGCTGCTAATGCTGCCAAGGGAAGAATCCCTGGCTCCCTGCACAGGTGGCAGCTCCAGGAGGTGCAGCAGGTTGTGCCTTCTTTTCTCTTGCCCAGTAGACTAGCTGCTGTAGGCGGTAGGGAGCAGATGCTCTGGACTGTCCCCCTCTGAGGGGAAGCTCTGATGAGCACTGTTCTCCATCGGGTAAGTTCTGCAGTGTAATGCTTGGAGATGAAGTGGCATTGCAGACCCAGAGAAGTTTATAGTAACTGCAATGTAAATAGATGAGTAAAAACCACTGCACCACGAGCTGACAGTTATGTGGCTGTAAGGACAAGACCATGCTGTCCTCCAGCTCACAGTGGAGGGTGGTGGGCTGTTGGATGGGGCTGTATCATCCACCACAGATGTTTGGTGCCCTGAGCACAGGCTGCAGCCTGAGCAGGGATAGTGTCTGACTGTCATCCCTACCTCGTCATCAGAGCATTGAACCAAACAGTCAGCCAGGCTGCTCTAATGCCTCCAAGGCTCTTGCATAATCCCTGTGGCAGTAAAACCAGATGTTATTCCTTTTAGCTGGCACCCCTGTGGCCAGCAGTGGGGTTTTCCAACTGACAAAATCTGTCTTGGCTTCAAATGGGCATTACAGTCCTTGGTCTTGGGACTGTCCTGAAGCCCTGCCCGAGCTGCGAGGAGCAGAGCTGGTACCAAAAGTTTTTTGATCAGTCTGGTTGCAAGGCTGCACTTTGAGATTCTCACAGACTGCAGAACTTGCTGCCCTGCCTGCCTCCTGCCACAGGTTAGTGGCATCTACAGAACGAGCCAGTGACGTGAGGGGGAAGTGCCTTCAGTCTTGTGACAGTGGCAGTTCTGCCAGGCTGGTGCACTTTTTGTTGGTGGATAGTGGATGAGAAGCTTATTGATTACCATGGAGAGGGAACGCAGCCAGGAGTAGGTGGGCAACTCTGTGCTACCTATCAGGCTGTCTTGTGATGTGATGATATTTGAGTGCAAAAACCTCAGAAAATTAAAATAGAAAAGGAAAGAAAAGACCTCTTTTAGGGGCACTGCAAAGCTATTTTGTAAATCTCATGTTTGTGCTTATTTCTCCCTCCCTTACACAAGATGCTACTCTCGAATCTATCTTCTTTTTTGTTTTGTTTTGTTGGGGTTTCTTTGTTGTTGTTTGTTTGGGTGGGGGTTTTTTGGGTTTTGTTTTTGGGTTGGTTTTTTTTTTGGTTGGGTTGTTTTTTTTTTCTTTTCTCTTTCTTTTAAATCTAGTGTGTCTCCATTTTATCAATTAACTGCCTGTCTCTTGATTCCATAGCAACACAACAGGCTGTTGCATTTCTGAGTCCTTTGGCAGTTGGGGTGCCTGGCATGTATCTTGGGAGCAGTCGGACTACAAAAGGGTTCTGAAGGGAGTAGGAAATACATGGGCAACACTCATTGTGCGCTGCTTCTCATGCTAAACTGCTCTTCCCTTCCTCTCCCTCCTCCCCTTTAGATACAAGTTTCCTTTCCCCTTTGTTTCAGTTGCCTGGTGTAAAGAGAGTGCTGTGGGAGGTCAGAAGATGTGGAGGAAGTGAGGGGATGGATGGGTTCAGTGGATGTGGATGGGACTTAAACACAGCACAAGGCTGAGCATACTGTCAGGGATCCTGCAGAGAAAGGATGCTGATACTGCAGAGCAAGTGCTCTCTTCCTCCCGCTTCAGTTTCTAGAGCTTTCTTGAGGGGGAGTTTCTTGCTCCTGTACTGTACAAAGCTTCTCTTCACTCCTTCCTGCAGCAGTTTCCAAGAGCTGGAAGAGTCCATGCCCTTTTTGCAGAAGCCTTTGTGCTTCCAGGGATTTTGGACACATGGCTTTCATTGACACAGTAACGAGAGCCATGTGAACAGGCTGAAACTTCAGTTAGACCTTTAACCTCTTCAGCTCTTGGTTGGTAGGAATTTGGCTTCTGAAGTACTGGTGCCCTGTCAGTGTGGGCCCCTAAAACTGATGGGATGAGTTTGCAGAAAGAGCCTTAAGCACCAGGTTTGCCATAGTGGGGGTTAATGTGTAGGCTTTGTGAAGGCCAAAGG
This sequence comes from Corvus hawaiiensis, assembly GCF_020740725.1. NCBI lineage: Eukaryota > Metazoa > Chordata > Aves > Passeriformes > Corvidae > Corvus > Corvus hawaiiensis. Next base: position 7,830,647 of record NC_063232.1, read on the forward strand.
AAAAGTAGAGATTTGGAGCTGGATAAGATGTGCATTTAGTGGATGCTCTGTGTGACTTTGATTTAAAAGTTGTTGTTCAGCCCTGGAAGCTGTGACCTACAGGAAGCCCATTTAATCCAAAAAGAATGAGCCAGCTAATGAACACAATAGGGTTGTTAAGTTGGAAAGCCCAAGTGGAAGAGATCCTGCTCACTGCTTGTTGTGTCTTGGAGCCCGGTCCCAGTGAGAGGAGGAAGGCAGGAGCTGCTGTCACAGTCCTGACTAGCAAGTGAGGTCTGCGCTGGACAGAGCAGCACAGGGAGATCCTCTTGGATCAAGCAGGAAGAGCTTTCCTCATTGCTGGCTTCCAGGTGAGCTGTTGAGTTAGATGCCCAGTAGTGACATCCAGAGAGTTCCTGTGGCTTCTTGATTGGCATCAGCAGGTACTGGCAGGGTTGGAGTAGAAAATACCCAGTTTGTTCCATTGGGTGTGTTTCTCTTGTGTAACTCTTATCAGTTTCATACCTGAGATCTGTACCCTTGTTGTTCTGTTTCTTGGAGCTTGTTTCTTATTGAGTTTTTTGGAACTTTTTGGCATTCATCTGGGGAGTCTGACTAGAACAAGACTTTTCTTCTTCAAAACAGCAAATCCAAGTGTCACAGACCAATAGACCAACTCCTTAGATGTCTATAGGCTGGAAAAGCTCAGGGTTCTTTCATGGCAATCCTCTTGGGTGGCTTTCCCTTCAGCTCTAAGAGGTACTTGGAGAGTGGTGATTCCAATGTCAGATCTCTGAGAGCAGTGCCATCAGCTGATCTCACTTTTGGGCTCTCCTAAGATACTCATGGGATTGAAGTCAAGTTACTCATTGCTACCATTTGCCTTCTGAAAGGCTGGTGACCAGATACCTACCTGGGAGCGTCAGAGCTCAGTCTACTTGGACTACTCTGGATGCTGTCTGACTGTCTAGTTAATGGCTCCATCAGATCCAAAGCCAAGAGAAATTAGTTCAACTTGATCATGGTGACTCTTGGCTTCTCTGAAAAACTGCTGCACAAAAGCCCCTTAGCTGCTCTGTGGTTATTATTTCATATGTGAGTAATGAAGGCCATGTAAAACACAAGTTTCTACATTGTGGCCATAATAAAGAAGGTGAACCTTCAGGCAGTTCCTTGCTTACATACTGAACTTTTGAATAATTCACCTAATGCTCAAGAATAATGATGCTTCTGCCTGCACTGCTCAGGAGCCTGGAATGAGATTGTTTCCCTGAGATGTTGTAATTACTGTAGGTCAGCATACCTGCCTATCAGACAGGCACCTAAAATGAACAAGAGTGTGAAGTTCCACTAAAATTCTGGCTTTTGGGGGAAGACAATGTTGCACCAGGAATCCAATGAACTGTTCTTTATTTTTTTTATGGTCCAGGTAAGTTTTGAAGATGTTTGCTCTTGCAGTGAAATACAGTGAGTCTAAATTCGGTTTTAAATCCTGCTGCACTGTTTGTTCAGCCTTGGGCAGCCTTCCTGCCTTTCTTTGCTTGAGCTTTGCTGCTGAAGGATTTGCTTATCCCAGCCACATTGCAGAGGTGCTTGTGAGAGTTAATGTGACCTGTATCTTGACCATTAACTAACATCTGAAATCAAGAACTATGCTGAAACTCAGGCTCCAGTAAGACTAGAAAAACAGTTTGGATCTCTTCTCAGTATAGTTGCAGAGCCCCCCAGATTTTATGTGCTTATAGTTCCCTGCACAGTAGGTTGAGTTTGGCTGTCCTGGACATGGTGCATACGTGTGCACAAACATGTCAGTGGCACAAGCTTTATGTGTTAGGGTGCTCTGCCAAGCACGAAACCAAGGTGTCAGTTGTGTTTCTAATTTAATTTATTCTCCTACCTTTCACAGACAGTGTTGGTGATAAACCCCTGTAGCCAGCTTTGGTTATTTAAGTTAGAGTCTTCTTAAGATATAACTTCCCAATCTGGCTGCTTTACTGTCTCGTGCTATTAAGCATTGAAATGACAATAGTGGCCTTATTTTCTGCCTGTGGTTGTTTTTATAGTTCAGATGGATGGAGCCCTGTTTCCTTCACACTTCTTTTCATTTAAAGTCTTTTGTAAAGATCGAAAGCTCTAAGCATCCTTACAGTCTTTGGGTTTAATTTTTTTAAGGTGAAACTGGTTCTTGGATGTAATGCTGTCCCTCTGATGGAGTTCATTTCGGTGTACCGTCTTACAAAATTGAGAGTGACACAAGCTTGAATGCCAGAAATCTGCCCAAAAGGCCCCAAAACTTAATGAAGAACATGTGGGGTTGAGGAAACTTCCAGTGCAGAGTCCAGAAGCCAGGAGAAGGTTCTCCCTGGGAGCTGGCTGAGCTCTGCTGGGAGCTCCATGGTTTCTGTTGCCACCAACATTTTCAGTTGGGGACAGTATTCACACAGTTGGGGACAGTATTTAGTGTCCTTCCTGTGCCCATCATGGGATTTTCTCGAACATTCCCCATGTGTTATGCTGTGCATGTCCCCTTTGGCTGATCTTCTCAAGAGTTGTTCCAGCTCCAGCCCACTGAGCCCAGTGAGCTGGTTGGAGATACTTCTGTTCATGAGAGGAGTTTGTACAATCACACCTTAACTTCTGCTCTCTTCTTGTTCAGATAAGGTTCAAACCAGGCAGAGGTACTGCTTCCAGGGGCCCCAAACTGGTGGCCATAGATATTTGTTAAGTGTTGCCTCTGGAGTCTAATGAGAACCAAAGTGTCAACATTGATCCCTTGTAACACATATGATTTAGCAGAAACTAAGTTCTTCGTGCTATTGCCCTGGTGCTTTTTTCCTTCCTCTTTGCCTCTAGCAAAGCTTTGAAAGCTTTTGCTTTGAGAGCTTTTATGTTTTTCAGGCTTTCTATGAGCTGAGCCTGATCTGTCAGGCCCATTACTTGTGAAAGAGCTGTAGCAGCCTTGCAGACTGAGCCACAGTGATGGCTGAGGCTGAACAAGTTTCACAGTTCATTACACATAAGCACTCAAGTTTGTCTTGTCTCTGCAACTGCTCAGGGTGTGGTCTGTCAGCCTTCTCTGGTAGCAAATAAAAATTTCTTCTTGGGTGTGCTTTAGACTTTTCTGGTTGGTGGCACCCAGAAACTTCAGCTGAAAGTTTGGCTGAAGAATCCAGGGAGCTTTTATTGAGCACAGGATATGTGGGATCATGTCTCCTGCACACATCCCCTACACCAGCTGTGTGGGAGAGCCACACTTGGGACCTCAGGGCTACTGAGAGCTGAGGATGGCTGAAGGTCCATGGTATGTGACTTGCTGGATCTTATTTTGCCAGCTTATGTCCTCAGTTTCTGTTGTGGTTTCTTTTGGGGCTTTACTCAACCTCCCCCTTTAACCTTCAGGAGTTTTAATGAAGTTCACATGTCCTTGTCATTTGTTGCCCTGGGGCCCAGGCTGAAAGCCCAAAGTTTGTGATAGGAGGGTTTGACAATGGGGTCAGCAAGAGTTGCATCACTGCTGTCTTGTTTGCTTGGGTTGACTGTTCCCATTCAGGCACCTGTCATGTATTTAAGGGTCCCTTTTTGTATTATGGAGAGTTTGGCCAATCAAGACTCTGCTGGAGAGTGTGAGCAGAACAGTGAATTCCAGCATCACCTGCAGTTTTCCTTCCCCAGGTAGCAGAGCACTGCTGGAAGGCTGATGCTGGAATACGGGCACTCTTTATTCCCAGTTATATTGAGTTCCATGCACGTCATGCGGCCCTGGAAGGCTGTGCATTAAGGTCTGTAGGTGCTTCCTGTTTAGAGAGATGCTGTTTATATTGAACACACTCCATGTGTCTGCTGCTGTGTTTGCTCCAGCAAAGAGCGCAGCAGCAGCTGGGAAAAATGGGGAATTTGTGGAGGCAGCTGTGTGGTCCCACAGGAGCTGTTAGTGCCCTTAGTGGGGTTCTCATACTGCCAAGTACTAAAACATCAGTGCCTCACACTTCCTAAAAATACATATATACATTTTTTGATTTATTTTTTGGGCAAAAGCATGACTTTGGCTTCTTTCTGCAAAGCAGCAGTTCACTGGGCTCTTTTTGGTCCTTAAGCACTTACCATCACTCCTGTGCTTTTGAGCTTATCCACACTAGTGCAGCCCCTCTGGGTCTGTGAGGGGGCTGGGGTATTGTAAAAAGGGATGAAGATGTGGGCTCATTTCTTTATGTTCTGTGTGAGACCTGCAGAAGCTGAGCAGCAGATGGAGATTCTGTGCAGGTTGCATTCCCGCTGAGGAAGGTGTGTAAGCAATGGGGTTCACTCAGGTTTAATCTTCACAGGGTGTAAACCTGCGATCTAAGTTGTCCCAGAAGTTTCCTTTCTGTAAATGCCTTTTCCTGGTGCTTTGACTTCCTTCTAGGATGTCTCCTTATACCAAAACCTCTTTTTCCTTGATTCACAGGCTCACCTTTACACAAGCAGGGTACCACATCCACCACCAGCGCCGAGAAGTCGGGTTCAAAGGTTGCCGAGGTGGGCGATGATTTCCTGGGAGACTTTGTGGTGGGCGAACGTGTCTGGGTGAATGGAGTGAAGCCAGGTGTGATCCAGTACCTTGGGGAGACGCAATTTGCTCCAGGCCAGTGGGCAGGGGTTGTTCTGGATGACCCAGTGGGTAAGAATGACGGCTCTGTCGGAGGAGTGCGATACTTTGAGTGCCAGCCGCTGCAGGGGATTTTTACGCGACCATCCAAGCTGACGCGGCAGCCGGTGGCCGAGGGCTCAGGGAGTGACGCCCCCTCCGTGGACTCCCTGACGGCTCAGAACTTGTCATTGCACTCGGGGACGGCCACGCCACCTCTGTCCACTCGCGTGATCCCGCTGCGGGAGAGCGTCCTGAACAGTGCCATGAAGACGGGCAACGAGTCTGGATCAAACCTCTCAGACAGTGGGTCTGTGAAAAAAGGGGAGAAGGACTTACGGCTTGGAGATCGTGTGTTGGTGAGTTGATTGTGGGGTCCCCCTGGAAGGGCAAAGGACAAGGATTTGTCCCCCCACCGAGTGTTCCTGGTCAGTTTCAGGACGAGAGGAAAGGAGGACAGGGTTGGTGGTGAGGTGTGGGATGGAGCATGGTCTTGGGAGATGCCGGGGCCAAGTAGGCGTGAAACGTCTACACTGTTATTTGGGTTGTTGTGTCTTCTGGACATGTCTCTCTTTCACACTGGTGCAGGAGTACATATTCCAAAGTACTTCTTGTATTGGACAAGTCCTGAACTGGAGAAAGATGTCAGAGAGAGAACAACTGAAACCCGAGGGAAATAGAAGCAAAACCATTTATGTTCTAATTTAGTGATACTCCATAATGGAGTGTATTACTTTGGCTTTCAAGGAATTTGCAGCAGTGTCTTGTTGCATGTGGCTGTACATAGTTGGAAAGGACTTGCAAGAATCTCTCCTGTTGGTTGCTCTTTCTGGTGGTTCAGTTTTCTTATGTCAGATGTGACACAAACTCCTTTCCTGTACAGAAAGGAGCTTCCAGTAATTTTTAAAATATGGCAGGACTTTGGGAGAGATCACTGTTGTGATGGATGAGTCTTCCACATCTGATTTCTGTTGTTATTTTCATTATTTGGAATAGACTACCTGATGACTTTAAGCCAAAATGCCACACTTGCACTAGGAATGGGTTACTGGAAGTTTGCCACCTAGTTTGTCATTATTTGTGTCCTAGCAAAGGAGATGAAGAAGGAAAAGACTGATATCAAAGACAGGGAGACTGAGTTCTGTCCTGCAGCTCTGTAAGAGAGTCTGGTTTTGTTAGTGTGTGTGATACATAGTGTGGTATCAAATATTGGAAGAGCCAAGCATTTGAGCACAGATCTGTTGTGACTGAATCCCGAGTAGTATCTCTGGATCTAAAAGGTAAAGGTGACTCTGACTGACAGCCATGACAGGTTGCAGAGGGATCAGTCTTTGCACATCCTGGGTAATGTGAATCCCATTTAAAGTTATCCATGTAGTGTTTCCTTTTTGGGGCACCTGGTTCCAGTACCAGCAGTGGTTGTGGGGGAGGGCAGACAGACTGGACATCTGTTTAATGACAGGTGTCTGGTAGAACTGGCTCCACAGTCAACGTGAATCAGGAGTGTGTGCAGGGACTGCCAGAGCCAATCCCAAATGTCCTTTTGGGACAAATGTTGGGTTGTCCAATAGTTTTTATTTTATTTATATAGAATGTCAACAATGTAAAGTTGGTTATTTTCAGAGGAGGGAAAGTGAAGATTGGTTCTGCTTATGTTCACTGGATGATACTTTGTAAACCTAGTGTGAATATGTAGGTTTGTAGAGGTGAGAGAGTTCTGTTTTCTCAAATTTTCCCCAAAACATGCACAGGAGCTGACACTTGCTCAAGGGTCTGTCTGCTTCCTGATTTCAGCAGAGTCGGCCTCTCATCCCTCCCCATCTCTACTGGCAGCAAAGCTGCTGCTGTCCCTGCAGTCCCAGGACAGGGTGGGCAGGGAAAGGTGGCAGCACGGTTCTGTTTGCATGAGCATTGATGCTTCATGTTGGTGTGTTACAGCAGCCACACATGGGGAAAAATTAACCTGCGGATCTGTCCTCTTTTTGATCAGTTTGTTTGCTCCCATTTTCTCCTGTGCCTGTTACAGGGAGTGGGGGGAGTGTTCAGGTTAGAACTTAGGATTTTAGAAGCAGCAGTCATAGAATGCAAACTGCAAAATATAAAATCTATGTTCTTTCTGAACCGGGCGAACAATGGAATGATGTTCTCCAGACTTGTTTTACCCCTTTCTTCTCCTGACCATAACCCCTCTGAGACAGGACCTGTTCCCTGAACACTCTTCTCATGTCAGTGGGGCCCACACAGAGTGAATTTTGGCATAGCCACAGAATACAACCAGGGAGCATCTCTCCCCTGAACTTCTGTTGAGTTGTGTTTTAGGGATGGTTTGTGGTTTTTATTTGTTTTTAATGAGGGTGCATCCTTAAAAGCCTGCCCTCCCTTGCTTGCTAATTTCTCCACCTCAGATGTTATTAGATAAAGTTTGTGCTATGACTTGTTAGTGTAATAAATAGCTCCAAAAGAGCGAGCCTAGAATATGCTTAGTCTCTCCCTGGTTCTAGCAGGAATGCTCAGCTTACAGAAACATCAGGAATTGTTTGCACGCAGTCACAGAGATCCAGGAAAAGAACAGATAATAAGAAGAAATAATCTGCTGTTATGGTTCATTCACATGTGCTTGGCTTGGCAGCTGACTTTTATTTTACTTATGGGAGATGTCAGTTAATCATGTTGGGTGTTGGAATACATAAACAATAATTCTGAATTAACCTGAGTTGCCTCAAGTTCCCAGAGCAAATCTTTGTTAATCCTCTATGGATTGGTACAGTTTTAGTTGTCTTTATTACTCTTAGTGTTTCCTTTTCTGAAAGAGTGTCTTTTCATTTGAGAGTGGCTTTTGGGTGCATGGGATCCACCAAAGGCTTTTCAGATGAGGGAGGATATGTGTTTTCAGTGGCTGCTTGTGATGGAGCACAAGGTTGCAGGGGACCTGTCCAGGTCGGCCAGATGGACACCTGGTTCTCTGCAGCCTGGCCATTTCCTGATAGTGCCATTCTTTAACTTCGTTAAAATCTGTTATAGCTTGAAGACATTTTTGCTTTTCAGTTACTTTGTTCCAAGACCCTTTCTGACTCTCCAGCAGTTGCAGAAAGTGACTTTCAGCTTTCCATTAGGAGCTTTCCATTAGAAGAGTAAGATAATATTTGCCTTTGGCACTCAGACTTTTTCCCAGGATGTAAAAATTACATTAAAGAGATGAAAAATCCACCCTAATATTGTAGAACTCATCTCTTGAAGTCTAGCAAATAAATGTGGGACAATTATTAACCTTTGCTTTAGTGACAGTGGAGCTTCCTGAAGTGGGATAATTGCTGGAGTTCTGCTGATAATTGCTTTCTGACTTCCTGCAGGGAAAGAAGGGATGGAAAGAAACAGAGCAGTGGAGCATTTTCTGCCTGGGAGGAATTTCTGCTTGTTTTTTTGCCTAAGAAAATGTATTTTGCATTCTTTGTGGAGAGGCTTTCTTAGCAGCTGAATTCATTCCCCCTTCGATGCCATTGCTTTCTGAAGAAGTGGGGGAATGAGGTGGTTTTATTATATGTCAGCCTAAATAAAAAATAACTTAAACTAAAAAAATTCCTCTTAGAATAGGTGTTCTGCCCTTCAGCCATGCTTGTGTCTCCTAACTGGGATTGTGCACTTCAGCATTGAAGTGGAGTAATAAATAAGACTGGTTAAGGGCCAGGTTATATCCCAGTGGCTGGTTCAGTTGCTGAGGGGTATTGCCCCAGATACCTTTTGGATGGATTCCAGGTTTGTGGTTCTGCTGGAACTTGCAAGTCTTCAAAGCCAGTGCAAATGCTGAAACAGCAGCACTTGCAGGGAGAGTCGATGAAGCAGCACCTCAGCTGATGTGGGGCAGGACTGTGTGGAGCCTGCCTGGGCTGCTGAAAATGGATCCTGGGCTTCCCCCTCAGTGTGTGGTTTTAATCATCTTGTGTGTCTGCTGCAAACTGCTTTTGCCTGCAGTGTGTTGCAGCCCCTGGCTCCTGGCAAATGATGGAATGCGCTCATGAATAAACGAATCAAGTTCTTTCCTCAGCATCCCCCCAGCATGTCTCTGCCACAGCCCTGCTTGGCCAGCCTGGAGCTGCAGAAAGCATTGAACCACCTGAGTGAGAAATAATTTCCTGAGAAGCTCCCTGGGCAGGAGGATTGGAACCTAAGCCCTTCTCCTTGGACAGAGACAACTCACTGCTCTGCTGCCACCAAGTTCCTGAGCTATTTCAGTGCCTGAGACTGAAGCCTCACTGCTGGAAAGGCATGCAAGGTGTTACAAAGGAAGGATTCCTGCTCTTTATTTTCCTGATTAACTACTGGAGCTCTCCCAGTTTGTGGGGTCCTAGAGGTGCAGCAATGTTCCTATGTGGCCTTTTTCAGACAAACGATCACCAGGCATATTCCCTTATTGCTAACCAGGCAGAAGAGAAGGAAGGATTCCATTCTGTAGTTCTATCAAGGCAGGATTCTTAGTATTCCACTGCCTGCTTAGAGCTCCATCCATAAGACCAGCAATTGCCATGTCATGACTAGAGAGTGTTGCAGAATGGCAAAGTGTGGGAATGATGGATCTCTGTCCCTATGGAAGTTTGTGACAGGCAGTGGGAAGTGCAGTGTTCCAGCTGTTTGCAGGATTCAAGAGACAAGAGAACACCTAGGACTCCTAGTTGGAGCTCTTTCCCTACTATAAATTGTTGCTGGAAAGGGGCTTTTTACAGGAGTGTGTAGTGTCAGGATAAGGGTGAACTGCTTCAAACTGGCAGAGTAGGGTTAGATTCTATATTAGGAAAATATTCTTTGCCTGTGAGGGTGGTGAGGGGCTGGCACAGGTTGTCCAGAGAAGTTGTGGCTGCCCCATCCCTGGAAGGGTTCAGGGCAAGGTTGGATGGGGCTTGGAGCAACCTGGGATAGTGGAAGGTGTCCCTGCCTGTGGCAGGGGATGGAACAAGATGAACTTTAAGATCCCTTCTAACCTAAACCATCCTGTTTCTATGATTACCTGGGACTGCAGTGAAACAAAGAGGGAAATAAATAGCCTAAAGCAGCCTAACATTAGTACATTAACCCTTAGAGGCTCTTCGTGCACACCCTCCTAACCATTCATTTGGACTGAGACACTGCCTGGCCCTTGTCTGCTGGGTGCAATATCTGTCATTAAATAGGAGTTGTAAGTGGCCTGTGGTGGAGCAAACTGTGTTACTAACGTGGGCGGACTTGGTATCGGAGACAGCCCCAAGAGAGGATGCTGTAATTCCAGGCTTTCCTCTTACACCACCTCCCTAGGATATTATTTTCTCACTGGTGCCTGACAGATAAGTGCACAGAAATGTCTTGCATCAGCAGCGCTGTCAGACTCATCACTGTGCAATGCTGACTTGTGCTGTGGGGATGGGTAGGCACAAAGATAAAGTGGTTGGATGAAAAGAAACTATAAAAAATTCCTGTAGCTTCACATATGGAGGGCTGGCCTGTAATTCCTGGCTGTCTGTTTCTCCCCTCACCCTAAAAGCCAGTTCTGGCATTCTCAGATGACATGGTATTTTTCCGATCAGATAAAGCTGCTGATGGCCAGATGCCACAAGTTGTATTTACAGATAAACCAGACCACAAGCCAGATCTCCACCTTTCACTAGCTGCTGAACACTAGCCCTGGCTAGTGGGACACTAGCCCTAGCTGGGACACAGCTCCGGTATGTGATGGCCACATCTCCCATAGGTACACACATTTACCCCCTGGCATTTACAGGTCATTATTTCAGGTGATCTGTAGTAGCTGGACCCACAGCCTGTGCCTTTGCCAAAAGCACCCTCTGTAAATCAAGTATGATTGTACAGTGGTTTTCAATGCTTGGAAGAGCTAAACTGTGTGTGATGGAAAAACACAGCTCCTGCCTCTCTCAGCTTGGGTGGAAATAGGATCCTTTACTGTGTGGATGAGTATGGGGAGGGGGAAATAAACCCAGCCAGTTATCCCCAAGGGAAAGGATGGTTGCTCCAGCTTACAGGCTGGATAGAGCCTGCAGGTACAGCTCAAACCAGAACAAGCCACACTTGTCCAGTTAAGGTGATTTCCAAGTTCTTGTTGGCATCATCCAGTAACAGAGTGGAATAAGCTGATGTGCTGCACACAAAAAGTAGTTGAAGGTCCTCAGAGTGTAAAGCAAGTGTCCTGTGTGTGCTCTTTTTCCCCCACCCCCTTCCTCCTTCTTCTCACAGGCGAGCAGCAGGAGAGTGCCATGGCTCTGCTGGGACCCAGCATAGGACATGGGAGCTCTGCAGAGGAGGCTTGTCTGTGTGCTGGGCACTTTATGTTCCCACCTCCACCCTCTGGTCAGCAGCCCTGTTTCGTGGAAACACTTTGAAAATCAATTAAATGGGTAAATTAGAATGTCAAACAGAAAGTACAGTGTTACCTCTGGGTTTCTGCATGGGAGTATGCTCAAGCAGGTGCCTCAGCCATTGCTGACCCCTGAACGTGCGTGACATGATCAGGGACAGTCCCTGTTGGCCTGAAAGGCACAGAGAATTCTATTTTTCTCTTCTTCCTGAGCAGTATTGGAGTGTATCACAAGCAGAGCAATGCCCACAGGCCCTAGAGTGAGGGCAGCTCCCAAGAGGTTCTTGCTTAGAGCAAGAAACTTCTGTGGGATGAGCAGGGCCATGAGGAGCAAAGAGCAAACACAGGCTGGAGGGGGTGTTAATTTGGTAAATAGTTTAAATGATATATTAGCTCTGATGAAGACAGTGTCTGGAACGATTAGCATGATTGTCTTTTCAGCCCTGGGATACTGGTCTGGATCCCATTTTGTCATTTTGATGGGAAAAGCATAGTGACGTGATGTCAGTGATACTACAATTAGCAGAGAAGGTGTGTAGATGTCCTTCCATGACTGCATGTTGCTGCTCTGTTTCACCAGTAGATACAGACCTGCTAAATATCCTTGGCTTCATTTTGTTGTGAAGGTGAAGCCCAAGACTGTCCCTTGAAACTACTGGAGATCTTTCACTGGGGAAAGGACCAGTTAGGAAGATAGCCTTTGATTAAAGGCATGAAAAAGGGGGAAGAGACCTTCAGTCTGGAGCTGCATGTTCCAGGAGCTGCATGTTCCAGGAGCTGCAAGGTGTGTGGCTCGGAGGCTGCTCAGCTCCAGCTGAAGAGGAAGGGCTACCATGAGCTTGTTTAAACTTAACCATAAGTGTTTTTATCCGAAGTGGAGAAACTTGGAGTGTTGAGACTGGTCAAAATAATCTCCAAAACAAAAAAAATCTAGTATCACTGTGTCAATATTGTTTCCATTTTTTGGAATTTCCAGAAAGAGCTCTTTTTAGCTGCTTGATGCTTGGTGGTTGTTGTTGTTGTTTCTCTCAAAACAACTGTAAAAGCAATAACACTTTATATTTGGTAAAATCCCATTCTCTTGGGCATGAATAATCTCAGCAATAGTTTTGGTAAGGTAACTATTAAAGGCTTCTCAGAAAAGCTCAGGGAGTTTGGTTCATTTTTGAGTGAAATGGCTCTAAAAGCCGTGACATGTCTGAACTGAGGTTGATGGCAGCCTTGCTAATTCTGTGCTGTCTCAGGCTTTAGCAGAGAGGGGTTGCCCTCTCCACTTTGTCCTTGCTTCACTCCGGACACTGGGCATGATGAAGATGTGGCTGTGACTGACCAATGGGCCAGGCTGAGAGATGCAGACAAATTCCCCATAAATTCATGACTTGCAGTGGCACTGATGCCAATGTCAGTCTGGGATGTTCTGGGTTGAGATCCTCCTATGGTCTGCATGCCATAGGAGCCATCCATGCTTAGCTGCTGTTCATACCTGGATTATAGATAGTGGTATCCAAGCCAGGCATGGGCAGAAGGGATGGCTGTGAGCCCCCATGAGTTATACCATGCCATTACTAACTTCCTTGGCTGCCTTGTATCCTCTCCCAAGGTGATACCTCTGACTTATTGAAGGGTCTGATAGAATAAAACATTCTGTTCTGATGAGACCATTTCATACACAGACACAACCTGCTGATTGGCTTCTTCAAAGCATTTTTTATTTTAGCAGCATTAGCTGAATAAATCTGCATGTCTGAGTTGGGTGAATTTTATGGACTCTCCATCCATCAGAGTTTTTGCATGCCTGCCAAAAGATGGGAAGCTCAACAAGAGGCTCAAGCACTGGCATGTAAGTGTGATAGCCTGATCTTGGCTTCTAACTGCACTGCCAGTTGGGCTGTGGGGAGCCCAGGCTCTTGGAGAGCAGATGTGTCTGTCCTGGCTTGGGGGAGAACATGATGCTGTATGGCAGGGCGTGTTTTACAGAGAGGATGGCAGAATAATTAACGTTCAGAAGTGAAAATAGAATACACTGCTCTGGCAGGCGGGAATCGTGTGGCCATTCAGGGAAGTGTTGGATCTGATCTGTGCTTAGGGTCTTCTCTGACATGGGGCTTTTGGGTGGGAGCATGACCTGCATTCTTACTGCACAGTTTTAGTGTTGGCATAAATAAGGTGTGTATCAGGTCAGTAGGGGTAGTTTATTACTCTCTTGGTTGGAAACAGCTTTCTCAAATAAAAATACTGCTGGGGACATAACTGAGTGGTCCTTTGTGTGGATGGAGGAGTGGGACCCTGCAGTAGATGCCACTGCCATACTGATGGAGTGGGGTCATTGGTTTTTTTTAAGATTTACATGAATCTCTGTCAGGGTCATATGGATTGGTAAAGGAAATATCTGACTCAACATCTGGAATTAAAACTCCATGAAAATAAAATTGAGGGGGCACACCAGAATGGGAAGTTCCTATGAATGACATTAAGATTAATTACACTTATATGGAGTTCAACCTGCAGCTAAAGAAATGTATTAGAATGGCATTAAATCATTGCATTAAGAGGCTAAATTTGTATAAACTCAAATCAATCAAAGTAGGCATTGGCATTTAACTGTGAGTGATAGGTAAAGAATTCAGTGCAACTGTTCAAATCTGTAACTTGCTAAGTACCTAATACTGAAATCGAATTGTCTTTTTACTCCTGGGCACAATGTAGGACCAGAAACCTTTCTTATGATTCTTTTCCTGCTGGCAAATATTTTACTCTGTTCTGTAACAAAGAGAACAACATCCCCAAAGATTTTCTTCCATGAGCAGCAGCGCTTTGAATCCCTAGTGAGAGAAATTCCAGAGGACTAACCCAAGCTGTATGCTGCAGCCTCCCAGGACTTGAGGTAGGACCCAGGCTTTAGAGCTGTGCCATTTAGTCCATAAAGGTGCAGTTATTTTTAGTCTGGGAAAACTCTTTTTTCCTTTGCATAAGCAATTTTTTAGGGATTTAGAATTGGTAAATCTAACATGCCTACCCTGGAATACACAAACCCAGAGAGTTCAGCTCTCACTGTTTTCTGTAGGAAAGTAATACTCTGTTGATACCTTTTAATGTTGAATTTAATATTAAGAAAATTAATAACTGCAAGTAATTCAGGATGAAGCTGCAAATTTAATTTTAAACTTATTTTTAAGCTCTCTTCCTTGAATTTAGGTGTTAGCAGAGATAGGCTATAAAAGACTTAGATCATATACTGATTTACTTGTAGTATGAACCTTTAGAACCACCCTCCTTCTTTTCTGTCTCCCTTTTCTCAGCTTAAGTGTCTAAGTGGGAGTGTTTAGTGCAGAGGCAGCTGCTGCTCAGTGCCACATGCTCTCGGAGCAATGATCAAAATACAGCTCCAAAGGTTCCTGACTTTTGCCCTCCTTCAGCATCCTCAGTAAGCTGGAAACTTTAAGAACTTTAAGTGTAAATTCAGGAGAAAAAGCTATGATTTATTCTTATTTCTCCATGGTGGGGGAGAAACCTGTGCTGGAGGATGCCTGGCAGTGAGCTGAGCCCCACTCGCATGCAGTTTGCCAGCACTGGGAATTGCTGTAGGAAGTGTAGATAAAAGTGGAGGCTTTTTCTGTACAAAACACCTCTATTTTGAACAGTTTTTACATCTTTAGCAAACCCTGCCTGGGAGCAAGCTGAGGAGCAATGAATGCTTTCCTGGCTCAGCTGTCCCCTTGCTGTCCTGTCCCAGTATTGCCCAGAACTGCTGGCTGAATGAAAACCTGTCAGTGCAGGTCATGGTTCTTCAGGCAAGGCAGGTACAAGCTGTGCCTGCAGGGCTTAAACTCCTTTGTGGCCTCACAAGTAACTTGGTGCAATTAGTTGACACCTTGATATATGTTTTCATTATATTTACTCTGACATCTTCCAGGCAGGCAGTCCCAAAAGTGCGAGTTCATCAATTCACTTTTAATTATTGGAAAGACAACTTCAGTGCTGGGAGAACTTGGTGTGAGAACTATCTGCTGACAGAAAATACAGATGTCTTGTCCCCCTCTCTAAATACTTGTCCCAGATTTAGTCCCCTTGTGTCAGTGCTAGTGCTGCCATCTCTAATCCTCAACATCTTATCTCTGACAGGTTGGTGGGACAAAGACGGGAGTCGTGCGCTACGTGGGAGAGACAGATTTTGCCAAAGGAGAGTGGTGTGGTGTGGAGCTGGATGAACCCCTGGGAAAGAATGATGGGGCGGTTGCTGGTACAAGGTACTGTGTGCTCTGAACCCCAGCCTGGGTCCTACACACCTCCTGGGGTGGCTGGGGGGCAAATGCCATCAGACCTGGGAGGAGCGTTAGGGCTGTGTTTGGTTGGACATTGTGGGTTGGGAGGAAGAGTCTAATTTTGAGTCTTTTAGGCTTTCGGATAACCTTGCAGGGAGATCAATACAAACCTCATCACTGGGGCATTTTAAAGCAGGATCAGATAACTTCTGTGAAGGAGGAACCTGAATGGCTTCAGGAAACAGGAGAAAGTAGGGAGAGAAGATAACTTACAGTGGGATTTAATTTTTGCCAGAAATTAATTCTGTTGACTGTATTAGCTCCGCTTTCTACCACACATTCCTGTCATAAACATTCTTCTTGTGCTATAAGTCACCTTGTCAGAACTACAGAAGATAAAGATTTTACCTTCTTTTCTCCTCAGCTTAATGTTTTATTCTGTTCTTTCTGGGAACAAATTTCCAGAGATCTGAAAGAACAGTTGGTGGTTGTTTTCTGTCCTTGTACTAATTCTGTAGTGCGACAGGTGTCTGCTGATTGATCTTACCACTTCTGACTCCATAGGCACCTTCACTCTTTTCCAAAAAAGACCTTGTTACAGGTGCCTATAAAACTAGGCAGGGACATCTCCCAGGCTTGCCGGGAAGCTCTTTCTGTTCATGTGGAATTTAGTTAAGGGAATGACCCAGGCCTTGGATCTTGAGCGTGGGGGTGTTCAAATCTGAATTATACAGCAGCTCTTTGACCCTGTTTCAAATACAGGTGCAACTGATTCCTTGTCCTACACAAGTTCCTTAAGTGGGAAATACTGTTGGTTTCCTGGAGCTTCTGAAGGCAGTCTGGCTTTAGGGGTGAGATTTGTCTTTCACAGAATTAACTAGGTTGGAAAAGACCTTTGAGATCATCAACTCCAACCTATAACTTTGACACTGAGGAGCTGAGAGTTCCTGCCTTGTTAGATCTCAGGTTCTGTAATAAAGGTTTTTTATGTTGGGTCAGCCTTGTTTTGTCCAGCAGCCATGTGCTTTCATTTAAATTACAAGAAAAGCTGCCTTGTTCAGTATCAGGGCAAGAAAGCAGTAAATGATTGGCAGCAGATGGCTGAGTTTCAGCCTGTTCTCAAAATAAAAGAATCAGGATGGTAGAGAATAAATAATGGAGTGATTGCAAGTCCCTGCTTTCTTTATCAGACAATTCAAACTATCTGGAAGATTAATCTTCAGGGTGCTCAGAAATGATTTATTGTCTCTGTGCATGTGGAAGGTGTGAAAGGCAGATGTGAGTGTAGTGTTCTGTCTGCCTCTCATCCTTGTACCTCTGTTGCTGTGTTTGAAAATCCAACTTTTGGAAGTCATCTGTCTTCTGAAACTGCTGCATCTTGGCTGAGGCTGCTCTGGTGCGTGCCCTGTCTGCAAAGGCTTCTCCTTTGTTTCACACTGTTTAGAGCAAGGCTGCAGCATTGTCCATGTCTGTCCTTTTGTGCCTTCATCCAGCCTTTTGATTTTCTTGTAGCACGTGCCCATTTCAACAGCAGTGGTTTGGAGAAGCTAACATCATACAACCAACTTCCTTGGTGCATGTAGGCAGCCCTCAGTCAGTCTTCCCTGTTTGCTGTGGCAGCATGGAATTCTTGAGGCTGCCCTGATCTCATCCTGCAAGATCTGGAGTCTGTGCTTTGGTGATGGGTTGCCATCTAGTGAGCATCCCTGGCCTGGTCAACAAGCCCAGCACTGCCTGCTGCAGCTACAAAAGGAGAGCAGAGCCAAAACTGGAGCTCAAGACACTGGAGGCTGGTAGAAGCAGCAGAGGCAGCAGGGAGCAAAAGACATTGTCACCACCTTTGCTGTCATAGGCAACTCCAGTTGAGTAGGTGGTGAATTGGCTGAAATTTGTGGTGGGTCACTGATTTTCCTGCAGGTTCAGGTGTGGATGTACATCAAGAGAAGGCTGAAGGGCTGGGCTTTCCCAGCAGCTGTGGCTCTTCAGTGGAGGCTGCCTGCAGGCTGTGGATCAGTAGCAGTGGCCCAGGGGACAGGGTATCATTGTGGGGAGCACCTCTGTACATCAGATGGTGCTGATTT
The DNA here is from genome assembly GCF_020740725.1 of Corvus hawaiiensis. Classification (NCBI taxonomy): domain Eukaryota; kingdom Metazoa; phylum Chordata; class Aves; order Passeriformes; family Corvidae; genus Corvus; species Corvus hawaiiensis. Next base: position 7,847,930 of record NC_063232.1, read on the forward strand.
GCACTGAGGTTTGCTGCATCTGCTTTCCTGTCTGCACAGGAGACTTCAGAGGTGCTGGTGTGGTTTGGTTTGGTGTCAATTCCCCAATGCCAAGCAAGTTCTGTGTACTCATCTATAGTAATTTAAATGTTACCTGCTTATTTTACTGTTCTCCCTTCTCTGTCTCTGGTCCAGTGGGAGTCCTTGCTCACTAAACTGCCCAGACCTTTTACTTCTGCATAGTTTGTGACATGTCAGCCTTGGACACTGAAGATTTTTCCATCTCTTTCAACATTTCCTGTGCCGTTTCCCACCTGCAGTTGCATTGCCATCACACCGCCACTTTTCTTTCCCATTTCCATTCTGTAATGTGAGTATGGAGCTCCTCCACACTCAGTGAGAGCAGCTCTTGGTTTTCAAGTAGATTTTTTTTACTGCCAAGTGTTTTGGAACGAATTTCTGCTTCTGAACTATAAAAGCTAATTGCAACCACTTTCAATCTGGACTGAAAGAAAATGGGCAGACATAGTGATGCAAGTTTGGGCTTGCTAAGAGCTGTCAGAGGCTTTTAAGGGAATTAACCTTTGGGATTGTTGTGCAGCCAGGAGTACCAGTCTGTGCTTACACCAGGCAGAGCTGTGGAAGGGGCTGTTGGCCTGCCTGTGCCTGCTGGAATTTGGGAAAACTATGCTGAGCAGGGCTTTGGCAGGTTTGTAAGAGGTCAGCCTGTGGTATGGCTGGTTTTTCAAACCCAAGGGCCTCTGTTGGCAGGAAGCCGAGGAGGCTGAGAGATTTGGGGTTGTGGAGGGGTTGTTTAAAGTTTGTTATAGAAAAAAAATGGGTTTGAGCAGATGTTTGAAAATGAGTTTTATTCTCATCTGGCTGGAGATCAGGCTGTTCCCTGGCCTCCCAAGCACACAGGGGTCTGCCTGTGACACAGCTGTATGGCTGCCAGCACTTAAAAATAAAAGGGAGTTGGGGAAACAGCTGCTCACATCTGGAGAGAGAGAGAGAACTTGGGCTAGTAGAACTGTATTTGTGTAATTTAGTCATTAGAACCTGGTTTTTAATATTAAAATAGGACAGATTGTTTTATAACCCAGTATTTAGTCCTATTCTTGCTGGGAAGCCTGTGAGAAAGCTCTTATAGGAGCTTTTTATGTTGGCTGCTCCCCTGAAACAAGGGGATACAGTGCTGGAGGTGATCTGGTTTTTCTTGCTGCAGGGCAGCTGGCCAGCAGCAAAGGAACCTTGGTTTATGCTGGTCAGCCAAGGCCCTGTGGAGGAGTTTCCAGGGTTTGACACTGAGTTTTGGCTCATTTTTATTCTGGAAGAGGGCTCTGGAGAGACACAGTCATTGGGCTCACTGCAGTTGTGGAAGAGAGCTTGCACTGTAATTATCTGATCCTCCCTTTTCCTCCATGCTTGCATCTTTCCAAGTTTGTTTGCATAGGAAACAGTTTCTCTGCCACCCCAAGGAGGTGGCACATGCTGGAGTTTGCTGTAATGGTATTTTTAGCTTCAAAGGTTTGAGCTGCCGTTTTCTCCTGTTTTAGTAGGAAAGATTTTTATCCTGTGGAACATTTCTACAGAGCTGTGTGATTCAGATCTTTTTATCTGACACAGCGTCACAGGGTGGGTCAGGTTGGAAGGGACCACAGCTGGTCATCTAGTCCAACCTTCCTGCTCAAGGAAGGGTCATCCCAGAGCACATGGCATAAGTATTGTGTCCAGAAGGTTCTGGAATATTCCCAGTGAAGGACACTCCACACCTTCTCTGGGCAGCGTTTTCAGGGCTTGGTCACTGTACAGGGAAGAAGTAATTCCTCATGTTCAGGTTGAACTTCCTGCCCATGGCCTCTTGTCTCATTGCTGAGCCCCACGGAGTAGAGCCTTGTCCATCTTCTGACATCTGCATGCAGACACACTTTACTGCATCACTATCTTCAAAGCAGGGTAAAGAGCACACACAAGTTTTGAGAAGGTTGGTTTGTTCTAAAGGTTGCTTGGTAAAGAAGGAGTGCTTGTGCTCTGGCTGTGTTCATGTTGTGGGATATGTGCTCTCCAGGCTACCAGATGTGTCTTTCCTGGCATCTTATCAAAGTGCACAGCAACTAGTGCTTGGCAATTACCTCAGGTCTCCCTGCTAAAGCACCACAAATGCAAACTTGGAGATTGCCAGTACTAAAAGTAGGAAGTGAGAATAATCCAATTACCTGTACACAGGAAACAATGTCACAGCAAATTACCCAGAGATGAGCTGTGGGCCGGGGTTTTGTACTGCTTGGCAGTGCCATTCTTCAAGGCTTGGGTGAGATGGATGCTCTGCCACTTCTCACATCTCCTGTATTCCAGGTATTTTCAGTGCCCACCCAAGTTTGGCCTCTTTGCTCCCATCCACAAGGTGATCCGGATCGGATTCCCATCAACCAGCCCTGCCAAGGCAAAGAAGAGCAAGCGGATGGCCATGGGAGTGTCAGCCCTGACCCACAGCCCCAGCAGCTCCTCCATCAGCTCTGTCAGCTCGGTGGCCTCATCAGTCGGGGGCAGGCCCAGCCGCAGTGGGCTGGTAAGTGGCTCCTGCATGGTCTCTGCAGCTTCAATCCACTGCTGTGACTCAACTCCACAAAGCGGGAGGGTGGGGTTTTCTTCCAGTGCAGCTGCTCCTTCACCATTGATGAGGTGAGGGGAATGGAGTGTGGGACAGTGTTGCCCACCTCACAAATAGCCTCCCTTCATGGACGCGGGGGCTGTACTGGACACCAAGCAACTGTGACCATTGAAGAGCCTGAAGTGTGATTTTCAGTGGGATGAATCTCAGTTCTGCTGGCAAGAGCAGGTTTATAAGGGATCCCTGCAGAAAAAGGACACTGTTTCCAGTCTCACATGGTCATGCTGCTGCACTGACCAGCTGTGCAAAGCTCCTCCTGTGACTGTCTTATTGTGGAGAGTGACAATGTCGTGGGTCATGTGCCTGGGGTTTTGGCAGTTGCTCAAGCAGGCAGAAAGCAGAGCAGGCAGTGATATTATTAAAAGCTCTGGCTGTGCTGTGGTGTTGCTGCAGAAGATGTGTAGCCCTCTTGGCTGGGGAAGAGGGTGTGCAGTGTCATTCCCGGGAGTGGATCGAACAACCCCGTACTGGTCTCCACTTGAAATCAGTCTGCCCAGCTGAGCTCATCTTTTGGGATTTCATCAGTGCAGGTCATCAATGAATTATATTTAAGAAGGTAGATGATACAATACATGATAATTTTTCCTGACCCAGTTCCCACCCCATGTTCTGTCCTTTGGGAAATGGTGCTTTCATTGCAGTGCAGAAGAGCAATTGAGCTTGTGAGCATTGTCCAGATGTTTCTCAGACTTAACCTCCCCTGTAGGGCCTAGAGCTGGAACTGCAGCTCTGTTCAGCTGAATAAATGTTTAGGTGAGCAGCATTCCAGATTTAACAGGGGACTTCAGCTATTCTAGACTGGAAAGGACACAGCTTTACCCCATCTCTTTTAACTCTTTTCCCAGCTGACAGAGACCTCTTCTCGATATGCCCGGAAAATCTCTGGCACCACAGCTCTCCAGGAGGCACTGAAGGAGAAGCAGCAGCACATTGAACAGCTGCTGGCAGAGCGTGACCTGGAGCGGGCAGAGGTTGCCAAAGCCACCAGCCACATCTGTGAGGTGGAGAAGGAGATTGCCATCATGAAGGCCCAACACGAGCAGGTAGGAGGTGATAAGGCTTTTTATCACTAGCTGTCAAGTATCTGAATATTTGATATCCCCTGAAAGTGTCAGATCATAAAGTTACCCCGTGTGTGAAACTTGGGTTCTGAATTTCTGCCTTTTATGTGGTGAGTTAAGCTGAGGTGTTACAGTGGGGATTCTGTAACACGATGTATCAAACAAGGAGGCCCGTGGGAAAGAAATCTATATGGACCGATTCTTGATAGCTGTTTCAGAGATGTTTATTTCTCCAGCTGCATGGCTGAGGATCTGCTGAGGAACTGTTCAATCACGGGACCAGAGGGTCCTTGCCCTGTGCAGGGGAACACAAAACAACCCATGGGGAACGAGGCTGACCAGGGGCAGGGAAACCCCCGTGCCTCCCCCCAGGGCCCCTCTCCCAGGACCACATGGCGGGGAGAGAGGGACCCCGACACTGAGGCTCTTTCTCCACTCTCCCAATGTCACATGTGCTGTCTCTGCCCCGAGCCAGGAGCAGGAAAATAGCTGTGCCAGATAAGAGGCAATGGATAGTTTGTGTCTGGTGGATCAATACATTTCAGTGCTGAAATGCAAGTGGAAGGCAAATTTGTTCCCCTCAGCCATTGAATCTAGCTGTGACTGTGACTGCATTGCAGTGATTTTGTGGTGCTGAGAACACCAGCTCAGTTCATATGCCACTGCTTTCCCACCAGAGAGGATGTTTTTATCACGTTAATGAAGTCAGGAAATCTGGAAGGAAAACAGGCTGATCATATTAGGTTGGTGTGTGTTTGTTTGTTTTTTGCACAAGCATTTGTACAGAGGATATTTTATGTATTCAAATGCTTAAAGAGAGATGTGTTTGTGCTATTTGTCAGTATGTGGTTCTTCAATGTCTTCTTATCTTTAATACAGCTGCACAGAGTGTGCAGGTGGAAAATGTTAACAAGGTGGAAAATGGCCGTGAATTCTAACTTCCAAGGCCTTTTAAGGTCCAAATTACCCAATTATGGAATGTAAAGTAATTTGGTTTTACTTATAATCCAATAACTAACTATTCATGATCTGCACTGTGGGTTTTTTGACCCAATGTCAGAACACCCAGATTTGTGAAGAAGAAGGAGAAAAGAAGAAGAAATCCACACCTCCATATTGTTACACATATATATATTATTATATCCCAGAAACCTAAATTCTCTAAACCCGGGGTTCCAACATGCTCTTGTTCTAAATTCCTTGCTCATGCTTATAAACCCGAGTGAGCTACCTGGGAACAGGGATGGCACTGTACATTTATGTGGTAGGTCACACCTGCCTGTCAGAAGTGCAGGAGAAGTTGGGAAATCAACTGCAAGCTGACTTTCTTCTTGTGTATCGTGTTTTCCAGTAATTATCAGTAACAAATGAATTAACAGAAGTCTGAAATGTCTCTCTTGCTTCATGTCAGGGGCTGAATTGCACTGATAACCTCTGACCAGATTTTCAGAACTTTTCAGGCTTCAAGTTCTTAACTCTAATCAGAGCTGGGTTCTTCAAAAGGTTCAGGTCAGAGAGGCACTGAAGCATGGATCTCTTACAGCTGCTGGAGACTGAGCAGTTTTTGTTGTCTCCATCCCTACATCCTGTGCTCTTTGGAAAATGTGCTCTTACCACAGCATCCTCTGAAACAGATCATCAAAACTTTCTGTTCCCTAGTTCTGACCCTTTCTTAAACAGCTTTGTACTACTTCAGAAATGGCTAGCTTTTGTGTCTCAGGCTTATTTTTTGTTCCAGTATGTCACAGAGGCAGAAGGAAACCTCCAGCGAGCACGAGCCTTGGTGGATGGGATGCAGAAGGAGAAGACTGAGCTGTTGAACCAGCTGGAAGAGGAGAAGAGGTAAAGCAGGAGTGGATGGGTGTGAGGGAGGTGAAGTCATGTGTGGCAGTGATAAAGCCTTCAGGTGGCTTTGGCTTAAGGATACAGTATGAAATAAGATTTGGATCATAAACAGGCATGTGCACGTTGGGCCATCACAGACCCTCCTGTACAACCTGGATTTGCTAAAGACCCCTTCTTCCCCTCCATTTGTGATGGGCTGATCTTGAGGATGTTTTTTGTGAGGAAGGGAAGCCAAACTGGAGTACAACCTCACTGTAGTGTGATTCACCATCTCCCCATATCGCAGAGGCCCCCATCCATGCATATATCATGGTGCATACTTTTCCTCTCTAGGTAAGAGTGAAGATCTGCATGTCATTCTTGGAGTCCAGTTGCTCCATGTATATAATTAAGCTCTTCAGTGGGAATAGGAAAACATTTCTATGTATTAAATAACTGAAAACAGTGTTGATTTCAATTGACTGATGCCCCTCTGAGGATGAAATGTTTTTCATGCATAAGTCTCCCCCTACTCCTGGTAGGCAGCTGACTTTCCCAGCTCCAGGAGGCCCTTTAACCCAAGACAGCTGAGTTTTCCCCTAAATATCAACAGATACCTCCCTCCTCTAAATAGAGGAGGTTTAGACAAGGAAACTTGTTTATGGAGTTCGTTATGTACACTCACAGCTATTTTTATCTCTAACAGAATCAGAGTCCTTACATCTGCCTACCAACTAAACATCCTCAGCCTTTTTTTTTTTATCAGTAAAGAGGAAAAGAGGGCTGAGTCTAACAGAAAATTGGATTATTGTCTACTGTTACTGGCTTCTCTCTTCCAAAAGAGAAGAGTTTCCTCGGCATGTCTGTGTTAATGTGTGTGAATTTATGTGCATTTATGCATGACTGGCCTGTACAATCTGTGGGGAAGGCACTTCTGCCAGGGTAGCTCACAGTCTCCACGTTGTGGAAACACTAAACACTGCCCACTCTCTGCCAAGGAGGCAGAGGATCCAATTCCCTTGGAATATTTTGTATGGACCCTGTGCATTTGGCACAGGAATTGCCCGGTGCTCGGCTGCAGGATAATAAGGTTTAAACAAACCAGTGAAACCTGGTTGTGGTTCGCTTGTTTTCAGGATCCTGGTGTCAGAGAGGATGTACCTTGCAAAAAGGCCATGTTTGTGTGTGGAAAGCTGCTTATAACTGTCCTGCTCAGTGGGTCTTGCTGCTCAGTTTCTGCTGAGCTGTTTGTATCCAAAGGTGGTCTGTATTCTTCTCCTCTCAGAATTTGATTTTGCAGGCCATGACATGATTTTTTAATATTGGGTGAGTGGTTTTAGAACACAAAAAGCTTACCAGTAGTTTTTGGGCAGCTTTTCCATTTGTTGGGAATGATCTCTCCATTGATGGTGTTGCAGTAATCCATAAAACTTGATTAATAGTGAAAAGGTTTATACACAATGGCTGCTTAGACAGAGGGTGCTGAGATGAGTGTTCCTGATTGTTCTTTGTGTCCCTTTCCTTCCCCAGGAAAGTGGAGGACTTGCAGTTCCGTGTGGAGGAAGAATCCATTACAAAAGGGGATCTGGAGGTAATTCCTTATGATCTTGCCAAAATGTGGGGTCCAAAGTTACATGTGGGGCCTCACTTAAGTAACTTCTGCCATCTTTTGCTCCCCTCTAACAATACTTTATTGATGGCTTTGGACCTGCTGCAAACACCATGGTGTAAACTGTGAGGATTGTTCTTTGGTGTGGTGCCCAATGACTATTCACACTTGGAGCTGCCTGGAGTTAATCTGTCACTCTGAATTGCCAAGCCATATTAAAATCTGTATCTGAGTGTGTTGGAACATATGTTTTTCCACTCTAGAAATGAATTGATGGTTCAATTCCTGTCCCTGCAGTGTCCTGCTCTTAGCAGCGAATGGGCACACGCAGTCTCCTGGTTGGATGCTATTTGATTCCAGCCAAAATGCTGTGTATCCTGAGGTATCCTCATGTGGAATTCACTGCCCATGAGTGTGGGTTTGACGCAAGAATTGACACCCTGTCACTGGGAAGGGCTGTTCCTCAGAGTGATGCTGTTGCAGTGAGCATTGTGCAAACTGGAAGTGATGTTGGGAGCTTGCCCTTGAGTGGGAGGCTTTTTCAGGGTGAAAAAAGGAAAAGAAAATCTTTTTGTGAAAGCAAGGCTCTGTTCTCCACATGTAAATCAAGGGAGGTTTCCTTCTCTTCAGCCGGAGTGCCAGGTTAGGAACAGCCAGAAATCTCAAGGGCCCTGCTCCTGTGCTTCACTGTCACTCATAGCAATAAAAGCCCAGGAAAATGGGAAAACTAGGAAATGGATACGTTGCTGTGGCTGTGATCCTGTTGGCATAAACCTCTCCTCTTCATCCAGAAGCTGAAGGAGATGTTTGACAGGGTGTAAATTAGCAGTGCACTGATAGCAGACCTTTGCTGAAGCACAGCAAGTGCAGTTTCTGCCTATTGTGTGGGTGCAAAATTAGATTTCTGTTCATCCCTGAGCTGACAGCTTTCCCCCAGTGCCTTAGAGAAGGGTGGTTGATCCGTCCATCATTCCCTTTGAGAGTAGTGAATTGTACTTTTGTAAGCTCCAAGTTTTTAAGCCTGGCTGTGTAATGATGACAGTGGGACCAGGGTTGGCCAGATAGTATATTTGGATTTTTTTTTTTTTTTTAAAGCCACCATGCTTAGCAAGATCATAAGCTGCTGTGGATAAGGGCTCCCATTCTCAGTTTGGGACTTGCAGTCTTAGATTTAATTTTCCTTTGGGCTGGGAAGGAATTGTTTTGCAATGGGGATGTGGCTAAGCTTTCAGCAGACCGTTATGGTCCTGTCCTCGCTTCCATGCTTGTCTGTACAAAAGAACAAATAATTTAGGAGAGCTTGATTTCCTCTCATCCAGGGAACTGGCATGCTCTCCATGAGTCCAGCATCAGTACCAGCACAGGCATTGGCAGAGGGCTTGGCTGTGGCCAGTTTTTACATCCTGTCTGCCTAATTTGCATGCTCAGACTAAACAATTGACCCACTGGAATTAATTCTCACCTTCCTGCTTTTTTGTGGAGATAGTTAAGCTTTCCAGAAGCAAGTCATTAACTTAGAGAAAAAAAAACCTCTGAAACCTTTTATTGAAAATCAGGAGGAGAAGTGCTCCTTCATGTTGCAGTGTGTTTCCTGGGAAATGGTTGTTCTTGATATTCGTTGTGTAAAATCACAATGAAGTCATCCAGTGGCTGCAAGCACAGCCCTTGGCATCCCTCTCTAGAGCTGAACTAGCCAAAAGCAAAGTCCAGTGACAGTTGTCTGCTTTCCTCTGGTCTTGTCAGTCTTCTTACACCAGCAGATCTTCCAAGTATTCAGAGGGGAGTGTTTACTGTGACTTAACAGCCAGTAACAGAAATTATGACAATGGTAAGAACGGGTTCTCTGCTGTGTGGTCCATGGCTCTGGGGTTTCTGCTGAAGGCTTGGCTAAATGCCCTGATGTTTGTCCCAATAGCATGTATGTTCTGAACAAATCTAGGGCTCTTGGGTGTAGAGCATGGCAGGCAGCATCCTTGGAAGCAATTTGACCAAAGAAATCCATGTGTTGGTGGCCTGAAGATACAGATCAAGGTTTTGGACCTCTGATAGAGGGACTGTGGTTTTAGCCTTGCTAATAATGTAGTTATTAATTCAACCCACTTTTGATCCTGGTTGGCAGCTGATGCTGTAGTGCTTTGGAAGATGAAAAACAAATGCAGGAAAAGCTTTCAAGAGCTTTGAAAGATGAAAACCAAATTTAGGAAAAGCTTTCAGGAACGGCTTTTTGTGGTGGAAGACCATGGTTTACGGGAAATACCAACTTCAAGGAACTCTCTCATGCTCATCTCCTGGATCCTGCAGCATGCCTTGAATGTCAGTGGGAAGTCAGTTTATAATTAATGAACAGTAATTTAAGACAAATAGCTAGAAGTAAATCTGAAATTCCTGTCTGAGCTTCCTCAAAGTGCAGGAAAACTTTGGATTTGAGACTCTGACTCATACTGGCTAGTACTAGCAAACCAATTTACATAAAATAATACAGGATTTGATGGGAATCTAAGATTTAAGGACTGTAAAACAGTTAATCTAATTTTTTCCATGGTTTTTGGTTTCTTTGTTGTTGTTTTTTTTCCCTCTATTTTCATATATTTTTCCAGAGTAGGAAAATAGCAGGATTAATAGATACTGATCAAGAATATCAGGTGGGACTGAGAGCTTGACTGGGCACTTGTGTTAACCTCAGGAGTCTGGAGAGCATCTCTTTGAGAAGTCCAGAGATGAGTTTTGTAACAGGTCAGCATCTTCAGGTAGAAAATATCTGATGTGCTGCCACCAGTTAATTAATTGGTATCAAAGGAATATTTATTCCTGTAAGTAAAATCAAGCCTGGAGCTCCATCTTGAGATATGGATCTTTGGACTTTATAGGAAGCAGAATTAGTTTTATTTAATTAATTAAATGCCTTTTTTTTTTTTTTTTTTTAAGGATGCAATCAGCCAACTTTTGCACTTAAGTTATATAATTTGGGATTTTGATAATATTTGGGCTCTTGAATCCACGTGTTTTTGCCCCCCTCCTTCAGGGGTCCAACAAGGCACATAAAATACAGAGCCATCTGAATATAACTGGCAGTTATGTCACCATCTATGAATACATGTACAGTGATATTTTGCAAGCATAAAATGTGGATTTTTTTTAACTTCAGTTTCTATCATTTGTACACAACTAGCCAAGCCTTGCTTTATTGTAGGGAAGGGCAGAAAATCCTGAAAACTGGCTCAAATAGAAAGAGGGGGGGAAGCAAATAATTATATGGGAAATGAAGGGCAAAAAATGGTTCTGAGCAGGTTTGTTTGCTTTTTGCTAGATTAAGTTTTTTATTTGGTAGATTAATTAAGTTTAATTCAAAGGAAAATGTGGGGTTTGTAAGCTAAAAAAATGTGAAGGCCAGAGTGTGCATGCACTTTCCTCTCTTCTTTTATTTATAGCGAATTTTACATGATACTACAGTGGTGATTGTGGAGTGCTGAGCTTTGCCACCAAGTGCAGCTTTGTGGTACTTCAGCTTTAAAAGTGAAGGGCACTAAAGGAATGCCCAGAGCCAGTGCTCCTGGATTTGGGTAGATCATGTGAACTTCTTGTGCTTAGTTGAGTTATTTGTCAGAAAAAACCCCTTGAAAACAAGCCACCGACCAACCAACCAAAAATCCCAAAACCAACCAACCAAAAAAGTTCTGTTTTCTTGTGCCAAAATTAGTAGACTCTTACTGTACAAAAATCAATTTGAAATTCATGTCAGGCCTATTCAAACCCAAAGCACTGATTTATAGAGCAGTTTGGTATCTCAGTTCCCTGACTGCTTCACTGCCGTGTATTTTTGGTTTTACAACATGTCATGTACAGTCTGACCTGCTTTTTCTTCCCCACTTAGTGTAGGATTCACACTGTCTCCAGAGCAAAAAGAGGATGGAAACTTCCAACTCTTTTCACTCTACCTTGTGATTCTTCTTGAGGAAAGATGTGGAGAATCATTGCAATGTCTTTGCATTCTCTTTGTGTACAAGGGCCTTGTACTGGTGGGAGCTTTGCTTTTTAGGAAGTGTCTTCAGCTAATGCAGGAAAACACTGATGCAGGTTTCTAATGCAGAAGGATATTTTCCCATCACAGATTCAATTTTCTTCTGAAGAACCACTACGAGTACCATGTAAAATCCCGTAGGGACCATTTTCTGTTTGGTTGGATTTTTCCTCCTTGTTTGGATCTTTATTCTCTTCCTGTTGTGAACTGCCTTTCCTTGTCTTGTACGCTGGAGATGATGTTGCAGCCTTCTCTTTCCCTCTTTCTCTCTTTCCCTCCCTTCCCCTACTCCCATCTCCACTGTTCTTTTTTCCCCTCTGTGTGACCAGACTCAGACGCAGTTGGAGCATGCCCGAATACGGGAGCTCGAGCAGAGCCTGCTGTTTGAGAAGGCACAGGCTGAAAAACTCCTCAGAGAATTAGAGGACACCAGGGTAATGGACCCCCACTTGCCCTGCCTGCAGACAGTGCTTGCCCTGCCTTGGTGCTCATGATGCCTTGCTTTGGGTTTCTTTCTTTTGGTTTTTGTGGGGTTGATTGATTTTGGCTTGAACTTAAGCTTCCCTGATTTTTTTTTTTTTTAATTTTTATTTGCTCTCTTTCCCAGAAATAGTGGTACAATGTGATTTCTAGCTTTGCTTCTCGTGTGGGGAACTTGTTTCTCAGATTGAGTTTGCTTCTCTGCCCCATGCCACCATCTGACACATGAGCTCGTCACAATTCATTTTTCAGTTAGCATATCCCAGCAATATCCACACCCTGCAGAATTCATTCTGCTTGAGGCCCCCCCCACCCCAGGCTGTAAGAGGAAATAACATTGCAATCAACATTTCAGTCTCCCCTGCCAGTTGTGGGAGCTGCCATCTGAAGTGGAAGGTCCTGGTGAATGCAGGTGGGCCCACTCTGATTCTTGGCTCTGCCTGCAGCAGGACAGGTTGCCCGGAGGAATCCTAAAGGCAGGCCAGATGTGGAAAGGGCTTTTTCATGCTGGTGTGGTGTGGGAAGCAGCAAATTTGTTGCAGTGAGCAGCAATGGGTTTGAGAGCTGTAGAAAACACAAATGTGAGGGTCTCTAAAAAGTGTGGATGATTTGAAGCCCCCTGTGCCCATCTAAAATAATGACCACCAGCCTCCTGGGCTGATGGCTGCTGGGGAAATGGCGATTGAAATGGAGTGGAATTGATCTCTTGGGGTTTGGCTCAGTTTCCTTCTTTCTGTTGCCTTTTTCTAATACTTCATCCTCTTCTCCATCCATAGCTTCAGCACCCTGAACTCCCTGTGACTTGCAGGGAGTTCAGCCCTGCCAGGTTACATTCAGATTACAAAACATGGATCTATAGCCCTTAAGCTCAATGTGCACCATGGCCAGATTTATTGTCTTGCATCCTCTAGCCTCCTTTGTTATTTTGACTTTGCTAATAAACTCTAACAAGTACTCACGTGTAAAAATCCCTTTTCCTTTTTACACCAGGGTAAACAAATTCCATTACAGAAGAGAGGTCTGCAGGCTGAGGATTGCTGAGCAATAAAGGAAACATGATATGCTTAATGCTGGTTTTGATGCTTGTGAAATTCCTGCATGTGCAGTCACATCTCCTCTGTGCATCATCTGGCAAGATGCCTGATGTGGAAACATAATGCCCTTCCAGGACATTATTTTTCATAAACCACTGTTGCTCCCTAGTGAATTTCAAGGGTTATTTCCAAGATGTTTTTCTGTGGAAAGCAAGAGATTTGTATTAGGAAAAATAAATTGCAATTGGCACAGACATAACCGTGAGTTGTCGGTGCTGCTTACCCTGGTGCAAAACTGTGCTCAGGTTGGAAGGTACCGGGTGTTCTTTACCTCGTTATTTGAACTTTGACTAACGTACTTTGGATTGACTTCCACTGGAGCACGCTTACTAAAGGGGAAGGATGCAGCGAGGAGAGGTGCGCTGACTTTGTGTTCTCTGTTGTGTTGCAGTTAACCACAGTGGCCGAGAAGTCCAGAATCCTGCAGCTGGAGGAGGAGCTGAGCCTCAGGCGCAGCGAGGTGGATGAGCTCCGGCAGTGCCTCCGGAGCTCCCACCAGGCAGAGACCCCTGAGCATAACCTGGGCTTGCAGTCGGAGGCTCTTCGGCTGCGGGATCAGCTGCTGTCTGCCAACAAGGAGCATCAGAAGGAAAGCAGCCAGCTGAAGGAGAAGTACGAAAAGACACTAAAGAAGTACCAGCAGGAGATGGAGAAGCTGAAATCTGTCAATGAGAAGTACTCACAGGAGATTGTTGACCTAAAGCATAAGGTTCAGCAAGCCACTAACGAGAACATGGGGCTCATGGACAACTGGAAGTCCAAGTTGGACACGTTAGCTTCTGACCACCAGAAGTCTCTGGAGGACCTGAAAGCCACACTCAACTCAGGCCCTGACACCCAGCACAAGGAGATCGTGGAGCTGAAGGCAGTGGTGGAGAGTATAAAGTTGGAGCACCAGCTTGAGTTGGAGAACCTGAAAGCAAAGCACGACATTGAGACAGCTGTCCATATAAAGGAGAAAGAGAGTCTCAAACTGAAGCTGCAGGAGGCTTTGGATGAAGTGGAAAAAAGCAACAGCAACTGGAAAATGCAAATGGAAACCAAAAGCAGTCAGCACCTTCTTGAACTCCAAGATGTGAAGGACAAGTGTCGAGATGCTGAGCTGAGGGTGCATGAACTGGAGAAACTTCATGGTGAATACACAGATCAGACACAAGCAATAGCTTTCTTGAAAGAGCAGATATCTTTGGCTGAAAAGAAGATGTTGGACTATGAAACATTACAGAAAACAGAAGCCCACAGCAAACAGGAGATCCAAAGACTGCAGGAAAAAGTGCTTGTCTTAGAGAACAAGCTGCAGTCCATGGAGGCCCTGCATCCTTCTCAGCATGCAAATGTATGACTTTGGGGTCATTTGGCTTGTTTATTATCACTGTTGGTAACCCCTCAGCCGCTGCCTTGTGCAGTTTTCTGAGGCCTCAAATATCTGGATGTCTTTTCCTTCCACTGACAGGGCTCTTTCTGCACTGCATCTCCATGCTGAAGGTGTCTTTCTACTCTAGAAAGCCAGTACAGTGGGACAACTAGGAAAAAAGAGCAAGTGGGGCCACATCTGAGCTTGGAGGCTGCTGTGGCAGCAAAGTAGGGCTGTCGTGGTTTGCCAGGGTGGGCTCTCATTCTGAGCAAGCAGTGTTCTGAGCTGGAAAAACCATCATTCCTACAATACAGTTGTGTTTCTCCAAGGAGCTGCAGCAGTCTTGGTGTGCTGTTGGCCAAGACTCTTTAGGGGTGGTAGGAGGATAGGGTGGAAAAAGATTTAACCTTGCTCAGTGCTTGGAGCAGGGTTTGAGAGGTGCAGTGAGTGGCTGAACTGTGGGATGGGGTGGGAGTGTGCCAGCAGCAGGACAGGGGCTTCACAGCACATATGGGAGACAGGGAAATGCTGATGTTGAGGATTATAGGGGAAAAGCTGCCAGCAAGGGTCAGAATGGCACCAGGCTGGGGAAATAAAATGCCTGATTAAATATGAGACCAGGGAAGGCTGAAATAATAGCAGTAATATGAATTTATTGTGGCCTTTGTGTCTCCTTAAGTCGTCCTTTTTTTTTTTTTTTTTTTGGACTATTTGCCACAGGATGGATCATCCCACTTTTGTGCATGGCACAGGGAATTGTGGCTGGTTCTGCACTGTAGTGAGAGGGGAGATTGCTACTCATGGCTCTGGGCTGAGCCCCTATTTGTGTTTGGATTTTGCATGAGAAATGAGGAAAAACCCAATTTACATCCTGTGGGGATGCAGAAAATTAAAATAAGCTGTAAAAAGCGTACATTTTAAGAATACTCTGTTGAAATTTCACTGGTGATGTAGTTTCTGTTCCAGACAGAGGTGCCAATGAATTCAATGCTTGTGTTTAATTTCCCAACGTGAACAGCCCCACTGAAACCAGTTGTACCTCCAGGCAGCAAAGTCAAGCCCATGAATTCCATGTTGTCTAAGTCAGAAGTTCACACCTTGGAAACAGGCACACTGAGGACAATAGAGGCAAAGGCCAAGGAGGAATCTCCAGCATTAATAGTGTGTGAAGGGTTGCTCTAGCATGTTTCATCTAGTAAGGACAGTTGGGAACAATAAGTACAGCCAGGACCCTGGGAAAAGGGGGTTGTTACTACAACATGTAACACATTATTGTCAATATTCAAACAGGAATGAATGGAAAAGAAGAAACTGGAGGCTTGTTCCAGAGCCCTTTAGATAAATAGAAGGGCTCTGGGGGATATTGATACTGGTTTAGAACCGGGGAAGTCTTGAAGTAATTATTTCAACTATGTGTCAATTAAAACCAGGAGAATATGGGAAGAAATGCATGGTTGAAAGCCTTCAAGTATCATGGGGCAAGTTCTATCTTAAATTGTCTTAGTTAATTTAAAGTGACTGTGGTATTCACTGTCCAAGTATTTTAAACAAGCAAAGGTGTCTTGTGACAGTCTTTCCTAGACCTTCAAGTGAGAACCACAACTGTGCTTCCCTGGAGTAGTCAAATAGTTTTTTCCATACCAAAAGTATGTCAGGAAACATATTTCTCCTCTGGGGGTGCTCGTGCTTCTGTTTGACTCGTCCCACAGCCCAGACTTTAGGGAACTGACCTTGGGGCTCTTGGCTGTGGTGGCCACAGCAACTGCTGGGTCTGGTGCTGAGGTTCCAACAAAGGCTGCTGGATGGGAAGAGGCATGAAGGGCTCAGTTGTAGCCTCTGCACGGAAAGCTTGGCATTGAAAGCTCTGCAGTCTCTGGCTTTTCGTTGCAATATAGAAAAGAGGGTGGGGGGAAAAAAGCAGAATCCCCTGTATGGACCTGGCATTTGCCTGTTATTATTTTTATGAATGCATTAGTTCTCTAATAAATTATTATTTTATCAAGGTTTTTATAACTTTGGGCACAGCTAGCTTCTACAGAAGTTGAGGAACTTGTTGACTGGTAGGTCTCAAGTTGCATGCTGGAGAGCATTTGCAGTTGGATATTTGCTGTGATTGACCAGAGATGCCTGGTCCGAGGGACAGCAGCTCTTCCGTCCCTCTGCACAAATTCTGAATGTGCAGAGCTGGAATCAGAACTTGTGGGGAAAAACCTGAGCTCTGTTCCCTCCTGGGTGAATCCTGCTGTTGTGCTCAACTGCAGGTTGTGTGTGGGCGCTCTGGTCAGCCTCAGTAGTACCCAGCGGGACAAGTGGCTCCTCAAAAAAAGCCTTTATTTCCCTCTTGGGAAGGATGTGAAACATCTTAACTTGGACACTGGATACTTTTTGCTTTGGATGGGGCTTTGTGGTTGTTAACTTTGCTTTGAATCTTTGGGTAAAGGATTGGTTTATTATTTATCATATTTTACATTTATTCCAGATGATTGAGACTAATGATATTTCAGAAGAGAAGATAAAGATGAAGCAGACTATGGAAGGTATGAAGCTCCTATTTTTACTTGGAACACCCTGTTCTAGTGACTTGTATGCTTTCTCTTCCTCTAACTTTCTGCTCTTGCAGGGATGGCTGCATGGAAGGGGTTTAGGAAGTCGTTTCATCTGTCAAAATTTGCTGGATGACATTTGTTGTCTGGCTTTGTTTTTTCCCTCTAATCAAGCTGAGCATATGCAGGGATGGATGTTTTTACCTGTATTAGACATTCTCCAAACAGATGGTGCAGGTTGCAGACAGACCTGTGGAAATTGATGCATTTCCATCCCATCACTGATTTTTACAGCAGGTAAAATTCAGACATTAAATATTATTTGTTCACAGGAGAGGAGTGATAATGGTAGATATTAATGTGACTGACTTCAAATAATGATAGTTACTTTTTATTAAGTTTACTATAAATTAAATCCATCCTTTTAACAAAAGGTGAAACTTATGCACTCAGAAAACTTTGTACAAAGTGTATTTCAGCTTGAGCTACACTCAGCCCCTTCATAGAGGGTGAGCTGTAACACTGAGTCTGAGCAATAGCAGAGCTGGATTCAGAGATGTTTTGTCCTATTTCTGTTGCCCTCAGTGCAAGCCAGGCATTGTCCATAAGCCTCATCTGTCTTTGCAGGTATGGGATTATGTAGAACACATTCATATTACATCCCATCCCTGGAAGTGTCCAAGGCCAGGCTGGGCAGGGCTTGGAGCAGCCTGGTCTAGTGGAAGGTGTCCCTGCCCAAAGCAGGGTGGGTGGAACAAGATGATCTTTAAGTTCCTTTCCAAACCAAACTACTCTATGTTCCAACACCAAATTGTTTGCTGACTGACAGGTAATTCCTGGCTAGTGACAGTAGAGCTTAACTAGATCCAGCAGCCACTGCTCTGAATGGCCACTCAGTCTGTGTGTACATTGTTTCCACACTGAATAAACCCCAGAAAGATGTGCTGAAAACAACCAGGTCAGATCTGAGCCACAAAAGCATCAGACTTCAGATCTATAGCTCTGAGCATGGAAATACATCAGTTCCAGAAAACATGTTTTTGAAGCAGTCTCTGTCTTCCACTGTAGGAGGTGATGCAAAGAAATGTGCTAAAAGCTCCTTTTGGTTTTTTTAAAATGTTTTATTCCCTTTTCCCCCTCCTCCTTTGTGGTTGCTTTCTTAACCCTGTCTGATACAACTTCCCAGTGTGTATCCCACCTCCAAGTGTGGTGAAATGCAGTATCTCCAGCTGCTTCTCTGCCAAGAGGAGTGTACCACCGTGGTGCCTGGTGCACCCTGACCCATGCTGTGCACCTGACACCTTCCCAATTTGCACAAAGCATTTTCCAACCCTCTAATCTTTGTCTTTTCATTCCCTCACAGACCTCCAAGACAAGCTGAGTAAAAGAGACAAAGAGGTGTCATCCCTGGTGACCCAGACTGAAACTCTAAGGGCCCAAGTAAGTGGTAAGTTTCCCTAATCCAGTGTTGGTGGGAATGAAATGTTTCCCTGCTTGTCCTATGCACTGGTGTTGAACAAGAGCCCAGAGCTGAAATAGGCTGATGTAAAACATGATGTTGCTATTTTTTTAATAGATATTGCTGATAAAAATTAATTCAGGAATTGAACACAAACTGCAGAAGATATTTGTGTCCTGTGAGGGAGGGTTTGGGCTTGTTTATGTGTTAAGCTGATGAGGCAGAAGTCAGTGGAGCTGGGTGTGTTGTTTCCAAGATCTCCCCTTAACTACAGCCAGACCAAGAACTAATTAGGTCTGTGCTTTTAGGAGTAGGGATTGGGAAAAGGCAAAAAGCAGGAATATAAGTAAAGGACTAAGTGAACTTTCTTCCCCTGAATCCTCTGCTTCTCATAGCTTTGGAAAATAAATGCAAAACAGCAGAAAAGAAGGCTGATTCGGTGTTCAAAGAAAAGAAGAGGTTGGAAGGGGAACTGGAAGCCTTGACCAAGAAAACACATGATGCCTCAGGGCAACTGGTCCTGATTAGCCAGGAGCTGCTCAAGAAGGAAAGGTCGGTGTGCAGGTCTGGAGGACAGAGCTGGAGACACAGGGGCTCTTTGTATATTCATGTTCCTTCTGGGTGCTGTAATCAACCACCAGAAGAAATGTAGAGTTGCATTGTTGAAATCCAGCCCACAGCTTTCCCGTTCTTTAGAGACGCTGCTGTGTGAGTTTGGTTAGAATTACAGGCTGTGAATTCTCAAAATGCACTGTCCCTTCGCTGCTTGCCAGGAGCAGCAAGACAGCTCAGTACCCGTGTAGATGCTGAATGAAGTAATCTACAAGCCAGCCAAGCTGGCTGCTGCCCTGCTCCCAAGCAGTGCCTTGTGCAGGTCCCAATCTCAGAGCTGGCAAAGTGCAACAAGGAAAGAGTGGTGGGAGTTGGGTCAGATTTGCTCGCTGGCCTTTCTTTGGATCTGTAGCAAAGGTGGGAGGGAGCACAGCAGGACTCCAGTGGTGGTGTGGGCTCTGGGAACGTCTTCATCTCTTCCTGCTGCTGCTTCCAGGAGCCTGAACGAGCTGAGAGCGCTGTTACTGGAGGCAAACCGGCACTCGCCGGGGCCGGAGCGGGACCTCAGCCGGGAAGTGCACAAAGCTGAGTGGCGGCTGAAGGAACAGAAGCTCAAAGATGACATCAAGGGGCTGCGAGAGAAACTGGTTGTGCTGGTGAGGGCACTAAAACCCCTCCTGGGCATGGCCTGGAGGCTGCAGGGCTCTATACTGCTGAGGAGGGGGGGAGGGTCTGAGCCCTTCACTCTTGCTCCAGGTCTTTGTGTTTTCTTTTGTGCTGCTGAACATCTGATGGGAAGTCTCTTGACAGCGACTGAGCTGTGGCCTGGCTTAGCAGCATCTCATTAAGCAGCAAAGATGTCCATGTGTCATATAATCACAGAATGTCCCGAGTTGGAAGGGCCACAGGGATCATCAAGTCCAACTCCTGGCCCTGCACAGGACACCCAACAATCCCTGTGCTTGGCAGCGTTGTCCAAACGCTCCTGGAGCTCTGGCAGCCTTGGGGCCGTGCCCATTCCCTGGGGAGCCTGGGCAGTGCCCAGCACCCTCTGGAGGAAGAACCTTTTCCTGATACCCAACCTAAACTTCCCCTGACACAGCTCCAGCCATTCCCTAGGTCCTGTCCCTGGTCACAGAGAGCAGAGATTGCTATGTGCCTCTCTGCTTCCCGTCGAGAGGAAGTTGTAGACTGCTATGTCCTTCTCCAGTGTTTTTCTGTTCCCACAGGTTTTAGATCCATGGATAAATAGGGTTACAATTTATGGGAGAAACTGAAAGTCTTTCAGCTACCCTCCCGCGTTTTACACACACTCTGATCCAAGAATAAGCAGTGTCCTCTAATTCCCGTGTACTTCTGCGTCCTCCAGTGGTTGAAATGTGAATAATTGATTTGAACTGCTGGGAACAAACTGGTCACTTGATGCAAGCTGTGCTCTGCCCCATCTGCTGATGTAGTTCTAGGAGTTATGTGGATTTCTACCTTGAGTTTCTGCAGCTATTGGTTTTGATGTAAAATGCTCCTATTTTCCCTTTGCTGTCTTAAGGACAAGGAGAAGTCAGTAACAGACCAGCGGCGATACTCCCTGATTGACCCCTCTTCGGAGTCGGAAGTGATCCGGCTGCAGCACCGGCTCGTCAGCACGGAGGATGTGCTGCGCAACGCGCTGGAGCAGGGACACCAGATGGAGAAGCTTATGGAAGCAATGAGACTCTCCTCTGAGAAAACACAGGTAGAACATCAGCAAACAGGGTTGCTCAGCCCTCATCAATCCCCCGGAATCTTGCCCTATGTTCAGGGAGTGATACCATCAGCTGGGTCCTCTGATGCAACCTGCAACCTGACAAGGCCTTGTTCTGTCAGATGTAGCCTAATGCTATAAAATCCCTGCTAGTTGGTAATCACAGATCCCTTTGTGCTCCAGAGAATGGTTGCTAGACATGGGGTTTTGGGGAAGTTGCACTGTGAGTAACTGTTCTTTATGTGTACAGTATTGTCTGGCTGCATGTGTTCATAACATGGAAGTTGAGATTTTTCTGACATCCCTCTTCTTTGAGAGGTTTATCTGTGCAGTCCCTAAGAAGGAACTTTGCAGGTGACTCTGGGAAAATGTTTTCCATTTCTCTTACGAGCTCTCTTACCACCTTGGTGTCTGATGTGAGTTTGCTGATGGACTGTGAATGTTCCCACTCCAGTTTCTGTCTTCTCTCCCCAACTTCCTCTGATGTCCCTTTGTTTATTTTGACTAAAGAAAAGCTGCTTCTGTTGCCTTACATCCTTCTTTATGAAACTGAAGGGTGGAAATAGCTTGACTCTCAACATTTGGCTTTTCCATCTCGTACCTGTGGAGTCTCAGCCCTGACTGATTCCTCCTGCAAAGTGACCTGCCCCTTCTGCCAAGCTTTGTGCTTCATGTCCTTGTTCTGCTGTATTTTCTCTTGAGTCTGCAAATAGGCCGTGGCTTTTGGAGCTCAGATGCACCATTATTTCTCTTATACTTGCTCATTTAAATTCTCAGCTGAAAAATGTCTTTCTCTTGCAGTAATGAATTACAACTGGCATACAAGCAGACACCTTAGGGTAGTACAGAACAAGCCACTAGACACAGAATGGGCAGAGAGCTTTTTTTCACTGATGCAGGTGCAGATATGCTGTGTTAGGTAATCTGGGGGGTTTCAAGCCTTCTCCTCCCATGACAGTCTCTGTTGGATACACCAAACGCTGTTTGCATTGCAGTGGTACGGGCAGGGAAGTGGTCAGGAGGAGGGTGCAAGGTAAAAAACTGCAACCCTGAAAAATCTGCTGGCTCACTGAACATCTGTGTGTTGCAGACAAGTCTCTATATCCTGCAGTGCAGCATCTGCCAGCAGCAGGCAGGACAGCTGGAGTCAGGATGACATGTTTGTGGCAGTCCAGGATGTACCATAATCCCGTCAGTACCTCCAGAGTGACTTCTGCTGCAATTGCTATGTGTCAAATGCAAATGCATCATGACAGCCTCATCTCTTGGCAGCTACAGGAGGGGTGGGGAAAGTTATTCTCTACTTGCTTTAATACACAGTCTCTTGAGAAAGGGAAATCTTCCCTTTTGCATTCCCATCTCCAAAAGCTGTGCAGGTGGTAATTATTTCTTCCCCAGTTCTAGCAAATGACTAATCTTACCTGAAGGGAGTTGGAACTGACCTTATGAGGTCAGCTAAGTTTGATACATTCATGCTTAAGAAAATGTAGAGATATGACAGAATAGCATTATGTCTTCACCTACAATCCAAGGTGCAAAGAAGCAGAGGATTACTGTGGGAAGCCAGGTGTGCCGGTTTGGCCAAATTTAGAAATATATCCTCTGACAGAAGGCAAGTTACAACCAGCCCTCCCCCACCACGTTGGGGAAAAATTGAATTTTCCTCAAAGGAAAGTGAAAGAGATAAAAACGATTTATTTAACAAACATACAGGAAAAGAATAATAATGCTAAATAATAAAACCTCACACTGTGGAGAGAAAAACCTGGGAAAATTTCAGAGTCCTTCCGTAGATCTCTCTCTCCCCCTCCTTGGAGCTGGGACGGGGTGGTGGGCCCCCGTCCAGGGCCAAGGCCTCAGTGGAAATTCCTCCCGACGTATTCTGATGTTGAAACAGCCCAGCAGAGAAAAAGGGAAAAAAACGAAGTCCCAGGAAAACAAAAGTTCAACTCTCTGGAGGAAAAGGAGCTGAAAAACTGGCCAAAAGGTGGCTGGAAAGCAAGCAGGCTGCTTCCCCACCCTCGCTCTGCAGAAGCAGACAGGTTTTATCTCTGTGTCCTCGGAGCATGAAAACAAACTGCTTTTAAAAAGTACACTTTTCTCTCTCCCCTCTCAGGCTCAGTTTAAAGGCATAGAAAGGCACAAAATTAATTTCTGGGCAGTGGGGCAGTGATAGGGGATACAATGTCATAAAGTCACCCCAAGACATTCCACCCCTTATCCCATATCATTGGCTCAATGCCCAAACGAATATATTGTAATTCTACACACACACATCAATACATACATATACATATATACAGCTATGTACAAACAGTGACCCTCAGCAAGCAGTGCTATACAGGCATTCCACATTACAGGTGCGATTCTTGCATGTGTTGGGCCATGTACGGAGTCTGCATATACTCAGAGCTTCACTGCCATATCCTGCACGGTCTCATTCGCACCGTAGTCCGGTTTCATTATTGCTAAAGCAGAAGCGTATTCTTGTGGCCCAAGCCGTATGAGTTTTCACCACATGAATGGATTAACTCTGGCCCAGTCTGGGCTCCTCAATCCTGGGTCATCTGTGAAGACAATCTCTACCACCCCTAGTTCTCTCAGGCACTGGATCCCTTGTTCTATGGTCTTCCACGGGGTTTGCTGCATACAGAGATCATCTCCGCGCAGATATCTATCCCTCACACCATTCAAAACCCGTCTCCAGACACTGGCAGAGTCAGCCCCCCTTATCATCGCTTGGTCGATAGCTGGATCACGTGACAGGGATCCCAAATGCCTCACTTCAGCACCGTCCAGCATCACATCATCACCTGCCGCATCCCAAATACGGACCATCCAACTTATTATGGATTCATCGGACCGTTGGGTGCAATCCTTTCTTAGGCTGTGAAGGTCCTTTATGGACATGGACTCAGTAATGGTTTCTGTGCCTGAGTCAGTTGGTGATTTTGAGGTTCCTTCCCCTGCATCTTTTGAGGTCCCTTCCCCTGCATCATCCTCATCTTTCACTGGGCGATCAGTTTTGGTTGTGTGCTTTTTCCTCGTGACAGGAGCCACTGTCAGTGGCTTAGACTCTCCATCTGGTTTGGGCTTGCTGTCTGGTTTATCTGCAGCCTGAGTGACTGGGGTATCTGCAGGCTTTGCTGATTTATCTTCCTGCCTCTCTACCCTTACCTGCTGCAGTGTGTGATAGGCATATGCCAAAGCCCAACATATTGCAAGGAGCTTGTTCTCATTAGAATTGTCATTGTATTTCTCTTTCAGATATTTCCCCACCTCAGCTGGTTTCGGAACTTGTTCAGGGGGGAAATTGCAAACCATTGGGTCAGAGAATTTCTTCAGGGTTTGGCCTATATCCTCCCACTCCCCACACCACTCAGGATTTTCCACCTCTTGGTCAGGTGTCTCAGCAGTCACCCTGGAAATCTGAGCTCTCATTCTAGACAAGCTGCGAATCAATATAGAGGAAGATTACCAGATTAAATGCCAAGAGGATGGTGTCTTTAACATCCAGGGGAAACTGAACATTCTCAAAAGATAACCTATCAAATTTAAAGGGGAGGGAAATCCCGTCTCCTCCTCGTCTAACAATCTGGGTGCAGTTACTAATAAATTCCCAAAACAGGCTACCGAAACTAGGACTGGGGTTAGGATGGAGAAACCACTTATCATACACACTTTGAACAGCTGCCTGTACCTCTGTCAACTTCTTATAAATCATTATCACCGAGCACAGCAAAACAGAAATCCGAATTCATGTCTCTGCTCTGCAAAAATTCCTTATCAAGGATAAGATCAGAGCAAGTTGTGGATAGGCAAATAGGCCTAGGGACCAGCAAGGCACTAGTACCTTAAACAAGCCTACGGACCAGAAATACATGAATATATCAAAACAGAGAGACATGATGAACTCAACCAACATGGTGACTATTTTACCCCTGCACAGAATAAGTAAATTCAAACCAAAATATAATTAGCACAGGCTTTTCACTTTCCTTCGAACCACACATTGGGCGCCACTAAATTTGTGCCGGTTTGGCCAAATTTAGAAATACATCCTCTGAGAGAAGGCAGGTTACAACCAGCCCTCCCCTGGTTGCCAGGCTTGTCCTCAGAGATGGGAAATGGGGAATGGCAAATGTCCTTTACGTGCTGGATGTTCAGTGTGCTGTGCTTTGCAGCTAACACTGCCCTTGGCTGAGGGTTTGTTTTTTGGTATTTAAGCGTTGGGGTGAATAGTGGGTCTGTGACCATAAGGAGCTTGGGGGATGTTTGGTAGCTGGGAGGGATGCAATCTGGCATGTGGGGATTGAGCCAGGATGCAGAGGGCAGGAAGATTCTTGCCAGAAGTGGGGTGGGATTTTTGCATCCTCTGTTCCTTGTGTGGAGTGGGCAGCTAAGGAAGGACATGACAGTCTTGCCAGATTTCAGTGCTTGTAAGCAAAACCACCAGGATGTGTGCCTCTCTTCAGTAAGTGTTGTCTATTCTCCATTGCAGACTGTTGGAAATTCTGGGTCTGCTAACGGGATTCACCAGCAGGATAAATCCCACAAGCAAGAGGTAAGTTATGAGTAGAATGTTGTTTAGAACACTAACTGCTTTGTGTGGTTTCTTGCCTGCTGTGGTGGGGACAGCACTTGGATGGGGGTAGTTCTGCCAGCAAAGCTTGACTGTATCATTCCCACAGCAAAAGCAAGAGGCTTTGCACAGCTCCAGTTCCCAAGTGTGGTGGGAACCTCACTAGACACTCCTTGAAGCCATGGGGAAGGTGGTGGTGAGGGACACACTGAGGTGCAGTGCAAAAGGAGTTTCCCCATAGTCTCCTGGGTCAGTGCTATGTGACTCTACTCCTGGCAGCCCCTGCTAGAACCTGCTCAGTCTCAGATTTCTGCTGTGCCCTTTATATGGGTGGCATTTGTGGGACGCGCTGTCTTGGCCTCCCACAGCAGACTTCATCCACCCATACTGGGCAAAGCCGTGGGCATCCCACTCCATGCCTCTTCCAAAAAAAGCCTCTGTGTTTGTCCTCATTTTGCCTAACAAGATCTGTTTTCTTCTAGGAGAAGCTCTGATAGAGAAGAGGTGAAAAGGATCATTTCATGCCAGTATCAGTTCCTCTGCACAGTCAGGAAAAACAACACCACATCTGGCTTTAGGACCTCCAAAAGACCACACACAGTATTTTCACTTTAAAGCAGGACAATGTTTATAATGTACTAACTGATGTAATCAGGACAATCCCAGAGTCCAGTTTTCCAAGATGGCCATTGTTCCAGGAGGGAGCAGAAAGACCTCTCTGGGTTTGGTTTCTTACTTGTATTGGTTTTGACTGTGGAATTTGTATTGTTTGAGCTGCCCTTGTCCCACCAGCTGATGTGGTCTGGATGACAGCTGCCCTGACCTGTGGCTGAAGTGTCAGCGGGTCCCAGTAACCCCACAGGAGCTGCAAAGGGATTTGCCTGTCGTGTTCAAAGCATGTGCCCATAGGCTGCACCCTTCCCATGGGGTCTGTCCCTTCCCTCCCACCCACCCTGGTGTCATGAGGACCTGCACAAGTGAGTGAAACCTGCTGGGCTGATAATGAGAGGTGTGGGGACATGTTCCCCTCCTTCCTTTGCAGAAGACATCACTGTTTTAGAGCAGAGGCTGCACTTAGTTCTTGTATTATAGCATGTTGTGGGAAATAATCCCATTTCAGAGGGATATTTACGTTGTTTCTTCTCCCCTGCCATTTGGGGAAGAAGCTGTGGTGGCTCTGAGTTTGGGGTCAGGCACACTTTGCTTGGGTGTAGTTGGCCTTTCTTCTTGCAGTGAGATCTCTGAGCAGGCCTGCTGGTGTCCTGTGCCATAGCCAGCTGTCCAGCTTGGTCCCCCTCACTCCTGGGGGGTTCATCAGGTCTGTTTTGAACTCAGGACTCCACAGATGCTGGATCTCAGCATTGCTGACCTTGGAGCTCCATGCTGGGGGCAGTCAGTGTGGGACAGATGCCTTGAGCAAATGGTTCCCTCCTTACCTGTTTAATTTAACAGCTAACTGCAGATTGCCCAGTGCTTTTCAGAGCCATCTTTGCCTCTTCAGTGTGATGCCCATCCCCTGCTACCAGGGGTGGATGAGGTGAAGGTGCCGCTGTGAGCCTGACATTGATGGCTTCAGCAATCCTCTGCATGACCTGAGTGTGAGTATTTGGAGCAGAGGCAATCCAAGACTGGAGCCCACACAGCTCTTGTGACTGTACCAGCAGAGGATCTTGTTCCTTCTTCCCAAGGCTTACTCTAACTTTGCACCACAGCTCCCAAGTGATACTAGGGCAGAGGAAGGGAACAACGTGCTCTTAAAGGTGTGAAAGAGCCCAGCTCAGGTTCACTGTTCAGTACCACAGGGAACAGTCACAGCAATATTTTTTCCAGGCTTCTCTCAGTTAGTGCCCAACTCCTCCAGTCTTCATGAGCTCTTGTGCTATGATGGGGCATCTGTGAAAGGACAAGATGGGAGAGGAGATCTGAGCCAGACCCCTGGTAGGTGAACATGATGGTGTATCAGCTCCATTGCTTTTTGCTCTGATTTCCCACAAAGTTGTGTCACTTTTTCTTAGTGGGTTGCCAGACTCCTGCTTCTTGAAGGATGGGCAGCCAGAAGCAGCCTAGGAAAAACTTGAGCTTCATGGCTGCAATTTTGCCATGAGGAGTATGATGCTGAATATTGAACCTTCTCATTTGATGCAAGATTGGTGATTTCCTGTCCTTCAGAGGAGGATGGGAGAGGAAGGGGACTTCAGGGAGGTAAAGCAGGTCAGAAATCACAGCAGAAATCTGGCACGTGGTAGCAGGAGGGAGAGGGTGGGATCGAACTGGCTGAAAATAATTCACGTGGGATTCCATCCTGCCTTGTAGAAGTGTTTCTTCAGTTCTTACTAATCACCAGGAAGATTGCCACATCTCTGCCTAGCTCTAGGAGTTTCCCAAGGGATTGTAGGAGTGGTCTCCAAAACCCTCCTGGTTGAGTATTCATCTTCTAAGTGATTTTGGAAAGTCCCAGAGCGAGTCTTTGTTTGTTACAGCCCTCAACAGTGAATACCTCACTGCTGTTTTTAAGAATTTAGGGTTGATGTTTCCCAAAATGCTCCTGTTGGCTGGATGGTCTCTGAAGTCATGTCTGCAGATCCTCTGGGCTTCCCAGGGCTTCCTGGGCACCTGCAGGAGAGAGACCCCATTCTGGTTTGTAACTTATTTTCCCTTCTGAGTCTTACAGTGACTTGTGACCAGCTGCCTTCACCTACAGAGCAGAGATACCTGTGTTTTCCACCTCCCTTTGGCTCTGTACAAAGTGGGGTCCCCTGCGAGTGGTTATGGGGACCATGTATTTAGTTCTGTTAATCAGATCCAAAGTTGTCAGGCTGCAACTGCCTGTTCCCAAGGACCATCCCCTGAGAGCAGCTCAGAACTGTGGCTTTTCCCATTCAGCTTGGGAGACAATGCAGAACAGGAGCAGATGTGTCAGAGCAGGTTCAAAGTTAGTGTTGATGGTCTTCTCTGGCTGTAAATGGCTGTGCTGGTCCCTGAGGATCAGCCAGGAGCTGATGGCACTGCTTGGCTCTCTGTGCAGGGTGTGTGGTCACTGTGTTGCAGGGCTGAGGGTAGAAGCCCCCCACCCACTGGGGTGCAGGTCCATGGGAGCTGCTTCCAAACAGGACCAGCCACAACGCCAACGCCAAGGATATGCTGTTGTGTGCTCATCAGGGCTTCAGCTCAACCCTGTGGCCAGGAGGGGTTGGACTCACTCACTTCCTCCCTCTCCAAAATTAGCACAGGCTTCCCCCAGGCACCAGCTTCTGGCTGCCCTTCTGAGGTGGTAAGAGACCACACTAGGGACACACTTGGAAACGACAAGGAGGAGATTCCCCAGCCCCTCTATTTATTTGTAAGTTTAAGTGCTATTTTTGCCTGTGTGGTGTTGTATAAAGTACTTCACGATACTTGGTCTTACTGGCTTGGTTCTTTGAGAGAGATTTCCAGGGGCACATGGTAGCAGGAGCACTGATGCACCCTTGTCCTGTTGTTGATCCAGGCTGGTGCCTGTTTGTGCCTTCACTCCCCCTTTGGCTTCAGCCTTGCCCTTATCTCGATCCCCGAGAGCTGGTAAGGGAGGGCTGTGCTCTCCCCAGCCTTTCTCCCAGCCTGGAAATGCCATGCTGGTTTTCCATCTGGAGCTGGGTTCTGAGCATCGTGCCCAGAGCACCGGTGCAGGGTGGGGAGCAGGAGGTGACATGCTGCAGGAGCCCTGGGCTCTGAGGAAAGGACCCACTGTGGCTGTGGGAGCAACCCCCACAGCCAGTGGCATTACCCTGACAGTTAGTGATGCTTTTCTGCTGAGAGCTGAACTCTTACCCAGTGAAAGAAAAAGCCTTTGGAATGGAGACTACTCAGTACTGAGTGATTTCTTCTCTAACTCTCAAGACCAAAGGGAAAAGAATCAGTCTTGCTTGGGAATGTCAGCTTTATCCCTCCTGCAGCATCCAGAGAGCTGGAGCAAGGGCCAGCACCATGCTGGTGCCCTATGGAATGATGGTACCAAACTGCCCGGGTGTTACAGCTCTTGAAATGACAGGTGCCAAGCTGCCAGCCAAGGCCTTACAGCTCCTGCCTCCCCCCAGCCACCAGCAGCTCCTCTGGCTTGCAGTAGAGATGCATGAGGGTTTCATTAAACAAAATGATGCAAAGGACACTGTAAAAGTCTTAACAAAAATTCCTGTACTCTGTTATTCAGCAGCTTTAGCAGCTCAGCACTATCTGTAGGGAGTTATTAATACACTAAGATCCTATAGGCCTCCTGTAAGTTACCACAAAAAAGATGATACTAGATGTATAAATGGATGATAACCTTTTACCCATACATTATGTATTACAATTTTGTAGCTTAGTCATTTTTTGGCTATCAGATTTTGTTAGTATGATATAAAAAAAAAAGACCAAAAAAAAGGTTTGACTGCTACTGTCTATTTTGTTATTTGATTCATTTTCTTCCTCTGTACAAAAGCTGTATAAATCTGTCTGTGTAACTCCTCCACATCTGTATTCATGTACCATCCCCCTGTCCTGGCTTGCTGGTGTGGTGAGCTCCTACTAAACAATAAACTCTGTGGCTGAGAAGTTGGGCATCCTGGGGCTGCTGGGTCATGTTCAGGGTGTTCTGCCATGCACAAACTGTCATGAGCTGGAAGGCGCTGGGGGCACAGGGCTGTGGCACCACTCCCCCTGCCCTGAGCCCCAGCACTGGCCTTGAGCCATCTGTGTTTGGGCTCTGCAAGTGGCTGGGAGGCTGCAGAGCTGCCCTGGGATGAGCTGAGCTGGAGTACAGTGGCATTTGCTCTTCTGCACCCCATGCCAGAGGTGGGGACAGCCAGGCCCAGCACCATCTCCCACCTGGGGCAGCTCCTGACACTATCTCCCAGGCCTCAGAGTGATTGTGCTATTTATTATTCCATGATTATTCTCCATCTAATTGTCTCCCCAGTCCCTTGCTGACATATCCATAATGCCCTGAGGTGAGTGAGGAGTGTTGCAGGGTGCTGCACCAGACCCACCTCCCTTCACCTCAGCACTGATCCATACTTGTTTGAGCAGTGCCACCTTCATTTTGCATAGACTCTGATTGGGTCATCCTCATTCCTTCCAGGTCATCTACCACAGACCTTCAGAGCATAGGGAAATGGGGATCACAGTGGATCAGTCCAGAAGGAGCTGCCACCCCCTAGCCCCCGCCCCTCTTCTCCCTGTGTTCCCACCACATGTTCACATGGATGCTCTGAGCATCACAGGGTTATGCTGTCACCCATGAGGCAGAACTGGAGGGATTTACTCCAGGGCTTGGTGCTTTTTTTCATGGTACAACATCTCAGTTGGGAATTTCTTTGACTGCCTGTGGCCTGGCTCAGCACTGCCCATATAGCAAGGGAACACCCATCTCCTCCTGTTGTGTTTCCCTGCATCCAGGGGCTGTAGATCCTTTATAGGAAAATATTGCCAGCTGTGTAAGATAGAGGGAAAAACTGGAATGATTTTTCCCTTGCTTCCTGGACCCTCCTTTTCCTGGATTTAAAATTCCCCACTACCAAGATTACCTGAAAGTTTTAAATTCTTTCCAAGAGCAGCTGAGGTTTGCAGTTGCTGGTTTTGTTCCAGAGCAAGGCCCCAAGAAAATTACAGGTGCTTGATGCCAACACCATGAAAACTGTCCATGCAGCCTTATCCCAGAGTGTAACAGTCTGTGCAGATATCCCTGATATCCCCTTTGTTGGCGACTGAATCACAGACCCAGACTGGCAGGGAACCTGGCGCGGCTCTGCCATGTGCTCGCCAGCATGGCTCATGGCTCGCCTCCATGTGCTCACCAGCATGGCTCATGGCTCGCCTCCATGTGCTCACCGGCAATGGCTCATGGCTCGCCTCCATGTGCTCACCGGCAATGGCTCATGGCTTGCCGCCATGTGCTCACCGGCATGGCTCGCCGCCATGTGCTCACCGGCATGGCTCGCCTCCATGTGCTCGCCGGCATGGCTCGTGGCTCGCCTCCATGTGCTCGCCGGCATGGCTCATGGCTCGCCTCCATGTGCTCGCCGGCATGGCTCATGGCTCGCCTCCATGTGCTCGCCGGCATGGCTCATGGCTCGCCTCCATGTGCTCGCCGGCATGGCTCATGGCTCGCCTCCATGTGCTCGCCGGCATGGCTCATGGCTCGCCTCCATGTGCTCACCGGCATGGCTCATGGCTCGCCTCCATGTGCTCGCCGGCATGGCTCATGGCTCGCCTCCATGTGCTCGCCGGCATGGCTCATGGCTCGCCTCCATGTGCTCACCGGCATGGCTCGCCTCCATGTGCTCGCCGGCATGGCTCGCCTCCATGTGCTCGCCGGCATGGCTCGTGGCTCGCCTCCATGTGCTCACCGGCATGGCTCGCCTCCATGTGCTCACCAGCATGGCTCATGGCTCGCCTCCGTGTGCTCGCCGGCATGGCTCGCCTCCATGTGCTCGCCGGCATGGCTCGCCTCCATGTGCTCGCCGGCATGGCTCGTGGCTCGCCTCCATGTGCTCACCGGCATGGCTCGCCTCCATGTGCTCACCAGCATGGCTCATGGCTCGCCGCCGTGTGCTCGCCGGCATGGCTCGCCTCCATGTGCTCGTCGGCATGGCTCGCCGCTGTGTGCTCGTCGGCATGGCTCGCCTCCATGTGCTCACCGGCATGGCTCGCCTCCATGTGCTCACCAGCATGGCTCATGGCTCGCCTCCGTGTGCTCGCCGGCATGGCTCGCCGGCATGGCTTGCCATCATGTGCTCACCGATGCCGCGTGGCCCTGCCATGCACTTGTCGGCGTGTGCTCCCCAGCGTCATGTGCTCACTTTCACCCACGCCGCATCTGCTGCTGCTGCTGCACTCTTGCAGAAGGCAAACAGAGAGGGGACACGCTTCCTCCCAGCTCCAGCCACTTGCCATGACCCGGCTCCAGCTGATGCTGCATGGCGCGGGGCAGTACGAGCTTTACGGTACCGTCCAGTTCCCCTCCAGGGTCAAACGGGTCGGGGGATGAGGGGCCCCTTCTGGTTCTCCTCCCTCAGCCCCAACAGACTTACGGTTCACTGGCAGCACAGAAGGGGTCGGCACAGCTGCTGCGGTGGCACAAGCGTCTTTCTTTATCCGGTCTCTGGATGCTGCATGCACCATGAGCGCCTTACACACTGTCCTCCACGGACACAAAAGCTCCATCAGCGCTGCATCGCCTTGCGCAACTCGGTTCCACAACGCATCTGAAGCATCCCATGTCCAAGGATCAAAAATATTGGTCCTATCTAAAGTTGAATTACAGTTCTTTGCCCAGAACAAGAGTTTGTTCAAATCTTTAGATTCAACTTTCCTGCCATGTTTCTTTAAAATCCGTTCCAACGTCTCTGCAATGTTCTGTTCCTGGGATACTCCATCCCCTACATCTCCCATGGCTCACCTACAACTTGCAGGGATCAATCGCTGGCCAGCTTCTTGGCTTCTTTCAGCAGCACTTCAAGTCCCACAGGGCTCACTGATGGACGCACAGTTGGGCATATAATAAATTCCACACACAGCGACACCATTTGTCGGCGATTGAGGCACGGACTCAGACCAGCAGGGAATGTGAATCGTTTATTCAAAGGAGTGAGTTGGTTTTATACACTTCTCTAAGGCACTGTATTTCCTTATATGGTGTGACCTATCCCGTGTTGCCACATCAGCAACACACCCTTATTTTCTTTTTTCAAGGTGGGTAAGACACTCTGTCTCTCCAGCAATTCCCTGACCCTGTGTAGTGCAGGGTCTCGGGATCTCCTGAAATAGGAGGGCAAGATTAGCAGGTGCCTGGGTCACCACATGGCTTATTTGTGCTCCATGTGTTCCATGCAGCACATGGAGCAGGTGTTGATGGCATCAGCTGCTGTTGTGGGCTTTGCTGTACTCCAGCAGCTGGAAGGAGAATAATTCATTTGAACTCTGGGAGGAATTTCTTGCCACAGAAAGTCCATGGGGCTCAGCCCAGCGCCAATGTGGGGCAAGGAGCTGATGAAAGTGTTACATTCCTGCCATTGGCCTTCAGAGGCAGCTGATGCTCCCTCGAGGGTGGGATCCTTTTCCAGTCCTGGGATGGAGAGTTGGCATGGGGGGAGCATGATCCAGGTCTCTGGTTGGTTCTGAGAGACCCATGAGCCACTAAAGGTGCAATTTGACCTGCAGGGGATGCCTGTGTCCCCCCTCCCTGCTGCAGCCCCAATTCCAGGGACCTGGCTTGCTGGAGCACCACAGCCAGGCATCCCAGGACGGAAATCGGGGCTGAGACTGTGCTGCCTCCCTGGCAAGGCACTTTCCTCCCCACCTCTTTGCTGCTGAACCAAAGTCCCTGTCAAAATTGCTGATTTCCTTCTCAAAAGCCACTGCACGCCAGTGCACGGTGCCTCCAGGCCTGCCCCTCCCCAGGAACAGTGAGGGGGAGCAGGAATGGGGAGCTGCTGGACAGTCTTCACCTCCATCCCAGAGAACAACATGGAGTAGCTGAGCCTGGAGCTGTTTCCAATGGGGCTGAAGAACAAGAGGGGCTCAGGGGGTCTGCGTGTCCTTTTCCCCTGAGATGACCACCTGCCACCTACTCACACAAGGACACAGAGCTGGAGGGAGCAGCTGAAACATTGTAGGATTAGACTGCAGTCAGAGGGACCCCAGCAGCCTGGAGAAATGAGCAGATGGAACCTCCTCAAGTTCACCCAAAGGACAGGAAGAGTCCTGGCCTTGCTGTGGATCAGCCCCAGGCTGTGGGAAACACTGGGGGTTACCCAGCTGGACATTGAACTTGAATGTGGTTTAATTCTTTTATGAACAGGTTGCTGACTTTTCTGCCCCTCTTTCTCTGGCCCAGCTCATCAAGGTATAGAGATATTCTCTGTCAAATACTTAAAAAAAAAAAAATATCCTTTACTTAGTCTTTTTAAATCTTACACTGTGATCTACATCTGGATAATTGTGGTAATGTGTTCAAAACTGTCTTTTTAGTAATTTAAGGTGTTCATTGTAAGTTTAAAATGCAAGTATGTTGTGATGCTATCCCAAAAAGAGAAGTTCCCAGGTTGGGAAGAGAGAAGGGGAGCCACCTTATCATCCCCAACGTGATGTTGCAGCATTACCCCTCTTCAAGACCAAAAGCAGCAGCACTTCAGCACCTGTTTCCCATTTTTTGTATCATCACTTTTGCACTGGAAAGTAACAGTTTGTGTTGTACTAATGTGTACAGAGGAATTGAACTGGCTGTAAGTTATGGACATTTCAGGGAGGTTTGCAGCAGCCAAAACAAGCATTTCTGGAACAAGGACACTTGCGAGGCTTGAATTTTGAATTTCTGGCCATGACAGCTATAGATCCATTCCTCGGCTGCTGCACTTGTTCACAAATTGGGGTCTGGGGACAGTGGACAACACAATCTCCTTTGTTTGATTGCAGATGTTGTAAGTGTTTTTGGTATTGTTATGACTTTGTAAAAAGTGCCATATTTGAATTTGGGTCTACTCCTAGACATGTTTTGGTGGGGTTTTGTTGTGTTTTGTAAACCGTTTGGGTTCAAACACATTGGTCAAGTGTCTGTAAATGTCTCTGTAAATGTTGATGGAAATGCTTCCAGAGCAGTGGATCTGGATCATGTTCCTGTACAGAAAAACACTGTGTCAATGAAACACCCATTTATTAATCTCTGGATTGGTTGCTTTTGGGAAGGAAGATCTGTGAAAGCAAAACCTCGAGAGGCTGATCTCTCCGGGGCTCTGTGGAGAGCTCTGTGGGCTCTTGTCTTTGGCTGTGCGGGTTCAGACGTGTTCTTCACGTGTGTGTCCAACCCTTCCCTGTCACACAGACCCCCAATCTGGCTGAGGCCAATGCTGCGGAAGAGGACAAGATCAAAGCCATGATGATCCAGTCCTGCCCTTACTATGAGCCCCTCAAGTGTTGGTAAGATCAAATCTGCTCCTGGAAGAACATGGAAAAATCACACGTTTCTCTCTTGTTTTAACAAGGGACACACATTGCTACCTTCCTCCTTTTTTTACCCTCAAAAACTTGCAGTGACCTGGAGACACCCTTGGCTCCTGCTCCATCATCACTTCCCAGCCCTGTTCCCAGGCTTAAAAGGAGCTCAGGAATCCCCATGAGTTCTATGGTGGAGGTGAAGGACCCCAACACAAAGGGAGCAATGCTTATGCCCAGCGGGAAATATGCCATCCCAATTATTAATTTGTAAGTATGGAATTAATTGCACTGACCCAAAAGTGACCAAGAGAAGCTGTGTGGAAACGTCTGAGTGGCAAAGCCACCACACTGGCCACCACCCGTCCTTGCGGGGCAGGGAGCGTTGTCACTGTAGCTGATCTATCCCAGAGGTCATCTAAAAATCCCAGATTCTGTAAGCAAGAAAATAACAACTGCAGGACAAGAAAAGAACAAATCATTGTCCTGAGGCAGCAATGCAAGGAGTCCAAAATCCATCCATAGCTCTGGAAGTTCATGGGGCACAGGAGAGTGGAGGGAGATGGACCCTGCTGGATGCTTTTGCACTCACACACGAGCTGCTCTTCTGCCTTGGCAGCGGGAACTTTTCCACGGTACCAAGTTCTTCCGTGGGCAGCAGCGCTATGGCAGCAGAGGAGAGATGCTTTGACGGGAGCATATTGAGAGGAAAGAAAACAGTTAAACCAAATTTTGGAGGACAACAAGTGGGGAGAGGGACAGTTTTGAATTAACTTCATCATGGTCTTCTTTCACCCCCTACAGAAGACAACGTCCACAGCCAAGGCCTCCAGCTGGAATGGAACCTCCAATGAAAAAAGTGAAGAAGGCAGAAAAGCCAGTTTAATTCATGTTCTTCATTCTTCATTCATGTTCTTTATTAATGTTCCTGACTATTTGTTCTTCTTTCTTGTTCTACCTTCCTCGTCTTCTTTCACTGTTCTTTTTTCGTGTCCATAATTAAATGTTCACTTATTATTCTTAATTCTTCTTTATTGCTCTTATTTCATCTTCCTATTATCTCTTGCAAAACGTATTTGGACAATAAACAACACAGCATTGAAAGGAACTTACTTTGCTATACTTTTCCCTAGATGTGCTGCTTATTACAAGCCTTGTTATGTCACTGGAAATTAACTTGATTGGTCACTACTGCAGACAGCTGCCTTTGACACTGGTTTTCTTTCTCATACTCTATGCAACAACAAGCTGGAGAAATTAAGGAGAAGAAAAAATCTTGAAAGGTGAAAAAAACAAACCGAGGCAATAGTGATTAAACACATTAAAGCTAAGAAGATGTGCCACTGAGGAGTTGCAGGAGTCTTCCGTATCCACATGTCTGACAAAGAAACAGCAGAAGGTGGCTGACAAGGTCACGATGCAGGAAATACATTCCCTTTCCATGTTTTCAGGTTTCCCAATCCTTGAAAGGAGATTTGAGAGTCCTCTATGGTTTATTTCCTCCTCTGGCTCATAAGTCAGCTCTGTGTCCCTTCACCCAAACATCGCTTCCATAGAGCTTTGAAGCAGGAAGGACTAGGGGTGAACAGAGTGTGATTTTGGAAGGGGGCAGGTGGGGGGAGGACGAGGGGTGTTGAAGGGAAGAACTTTGTTTTTCTTCCCTCACCATCTTGGGGACATGGGCAGGAGAAATGTCACTGGCTTCTTTATGGGCTGTCAAGCTGACATAAAACCTGACTTGGAGGAAATTGTACAAAGGCTTCACCCACGGAGACTCTGCCCTGAACTCCAGAGCAGAAAGGAGTCTACAGCTCAACAACCCTCCTGCTCAGCGAGGTGCTCACGGGGGTCCCTCCTGCACCTCCGGCATGAGCAACAGCACCCTGCTGCTTCGCTGGCAAAGGCTGATCCCTAGGGATGCTCCAAACCAGGCCTTGCGTTTGCTGTGCCAAAAGCACCAAGTGGCCAATGTCTGAAACCCAGGTGAGAGCGGCAGGTTTGGCAAGCCTCTCACAGGGACTGAGCTCTGTGGGGCCGCTGGCCCTGCCCACGGCCTCTGCCCAGGTGCTGCTTTGGGGATCCCTCGCTTGGTGAGGAAACAAACATACACGCGCCCTTTGGACTCCATCCGCGGCTTGGTGCTTGTTCCTGTGCCCTGCTCGTGGCGACTCACGCTGACAGGTCACCTGCACAGCAAAGCCAGGCTTATTGCCCGCTCCACAGCACAAGAAGGAACTAAGAACGTGAGATGCCACAGGGCAGGCCACTGACGCAGCAGATGAAGAACTGGCTTAGCTGTAACTCAAGTCTTAAACTGATTAAAGAAAAACAGTGAGGCCTCTCCTGTCCTGCGAGACTTTCAAGCACTTTCCAGTAACTAAAGGGGCTCCAAAAGGCCTGGAGAGGTACTTTGCACAAGGGCCTAGAATGACAGGACAAGGGGGAATGGCTTCACACTGAGAGACGGCTGGGTTAGATTGGACATTGGGAAGAAATTCTTCCTCGCGAGGGTCGTGATGCCTTGGCACAGGTTGCCCAAAGAAACTGTGTCTGCCCCATTCCTGAAAGTGTCCAGGGCCAGGCTGGATGGGACTCGGAGCATCCTGGTCTAGTGGAAGGTGTTCCTGCCTATGGCAAGGGATTGGAAAGAGAGGATCTTTCAGGTCCCTTCCAGCCCAGGCCATTCCATGACTCCGTGACGCCATCGGTCTATGACCCACTGGTTCCCAAGAGTGGAGTGGGGTGCGTTGCCTGACAACGAGAGTTGTGATGAAGAGGGCCATGAGCAGCACAGGCTCCAGTCCTTTGATGGATGAGGACGGAGGAAGCAGCCTGCTGGCTGCTCATCCTTTTTATTATCACTTTTGCCCATCGCTTTTATCATCCCTTTTGCTCACCGCCTTCATTATCCGTTTTGCTCATCCCTGACAAACCCAGCTGGGCAGGAAGGCTTGTGTCCCACCAGGGACAGAGCGTGTGCAGACATGGCAACATCCCTGGACACGCTCAGTCTCTCCCAGCTGCTGGATCTTGCCTTTGGGATGCCCCAGAAGGGGGCCATTCATTTTGCAGCCATGCGAAAACTGCTGCTGGCAGTGCTGGGGCACCTGGACATGCAGTACCTGACCACCCAGGAGCCATGGCCAGGCCAGCTGAGTGGCCCCTCACTCGCTGATTTGGCCACTCACATGGAACTGATGAAGAAGGAGGTTGAAAACAACAAAAAACACGTATCTGAGGTAGAGGCTCTTCCCAGCCCCCTGGGTGCTCCCCCACCAGACAGCCCCTCCCCGCTCCCTCAGTCAGCAGTGCTTGGCCCTGCCCTCGCTGCCCAGGCAGAGGTTGAGCCACTGGCAGTGGCTCTTTGCTGTCTGGATGGGCTTCAGTGCTCTGGCTGGTGCAGGTGGCACTGGGACTCTCCCTGCTGACCTGGCTGTGCCACGGGCTGCCTGCGGCAGGGTAGGGCTCTTTGGGGTGTTGCTGCCCTGGGCATCACCCCTGACATCCCTGTTTCTCGGACTGCTTCGCAGGTTCTTCACAAGGAGATTGCTAGTATAAAAGCAGAAAATTCCCGCATGTCAGAGGACATCAAGAAGACCCAGGAGGCACAGGTCTGTGCAGACCATGGTGGTTGTGAAGGTCATGTTCCCCACACACACTCACCAGAGACTTGTCTCCGACAACCCTTTCTTCTAGGCCATGGCTGTTTCCAAGCAGCTCCAGGAGACTGAAAAGTTAAAGGCTGCCCAGTGTCGTATAGCAGAGGATATGAAGATGGTCCAGAAGGATCGGGATGAGGTGAACTGCTGCTGGGAACAAGTCCTGGGTCTGAGACAGCAGCCAGTACCCTCGGCTCTGCTGGCTGGAGGCTCAGCACTCCTGGCCCTGCTGGATGCATGGAGAGTGCTGCCTGCAGGGCCCTGCGCTGTACCCAAGTGCTCTGCAAACCACGGCAGGGGTCAAGGCCTTGCAGGGCCCCAGTGAGCCTCCCCAGAGGCTCACTGCCACCACTCCTGTCTCCTAGGACATGGCTGTCATCCAGGAACTACGTGAGGAGATTGACAGGATAAAGGCAACGCAGACCCGCATGGAAGATGACATAAAGAAGATAAAGGAGGCCCTTGCCTTAGTGAGCTGCTGGGTGGTGTCATATTTGGGCTCTCATGGGGAACTTCAGTGTGACTCCATGAGCAGGGGTGTGGAGTTAGGGTCTCTGGACTGGGTGAGGGGCCCTGGGGCTTTCCATGCAGCTGAAGGGCCCCCACACAAGGACAACATGAGGTCTATGCCCTGACTCTACCGTCACTGGCCTTCCCAGATGAAGAAGCTGGAAGAGGACATTAAAAAGCTGAGGGAGGATGCAGCCAAGTGGAAAGAAGAGAGCAGCAAGGAGATCTCTCAGCAAATTGAGTAAGAGGACAAGAGTGGGTTTCATACCCTGTGGGGCTGCAAGGGAGCCCAGGGGGTCTGGGAGCATCCTGGTTTGTGGACACAGGACAGTGCCCGAGCAGCCCTGCAAGGGCTAAGCCTGCCCCTGCCCCCATCTCGCTGGCCAGGGCTGTGCTGCAGGAGATGAAGCACGAGCTGCAAAAGATGGAAAAGCAGCAGGAGATGAGGAATAGCATGCTGGAGCAGCTGGTGACTGAGACAGCCAACCAGCTGAACGAGCAGGTGAGGTCCTGGGGGAGCACTCCCACCACCCGCTGCCTCGGTGACGTGGTCCTGTTGAAGGTCTGTGCCACATCCTAATGCTGTGCTGTGCTTTTCTGTAAAGTGGGGGAGCCCCAAACCACCCCAGATTGGCCTGGACCAGTCAGCAGCATGGACAGAAATTAAAGCCTTCATGCAAATGTCCTGTTGACACTGAGATCCCGTGGCCACTAGCTGAGTAACACAGGTCTGTCCCTGGGGAGCAGACCCTTTGGTCAGAACCACATGTTCTTCCATCCCTGGAGCAGGACCAGGAGCTGAGGGAGCACATGGAAATGAAGTTTTTGCAGATGCAAAGGGACTATGAGAAGCTCAGCTTCATCTCAGGGAGCCTCCAGAAGGACTCTCAACAAAAGCAGAAAGCAATCGAGGTGTGTGGCTGAAAGTCCTGTGGGGTCAGAGCATCCCCCAGGCAGACCCCAGGCAGGGGACCACAAGGAATCTGTCTCCCTGCCGACCCGCTCACAGCCCTGTGCCGGTTCCAAGTGGCTTTCCTTGAGGTTTTTGCATAGGGGGAGCAGGGTGTGCTTCCTGCTCCTGGGGTGTGCCCCAGGAGGCAGCTCCAACCCTGCTGTGGTGTCATGGGTTCCTTTCTGTGCTGAAAGATGCTGTTCCAGTCTCTGGAGAAGCTGCAGAAGGAGAAAGCAGATGAGCAGGACATGTTGGCAGCAATGGACATGGTACAGTCTCGAGGGGCCTCTGTGCCAGCCCAGGGGTTCCTGGGCAGGGTGACAAATGCCCCTTGTCCCTTGGGGGCTGGGTGGCAGAACTGGCCTGGGGGAGAGAGGATTTCCAAACTGCGTGGGGGTCCCTTGCCCTTCAGATGGTGGGATCGACCTTGGCCGTGTGAGGGGGCAAACGGGGCCACAGCACCCTGGAAGGGGCATGATGGCCTGCAGGAAGCACTTCTCCCTCTGCCCCTCACACGCACCGGCCCTGCCTGTCGTTCCTCAACCCTTTCTGCATCGCTCTCCTGCCTTTCCCCTCTGCTAGAAGGCAGACAAAGCTGCCTTGGGCAGCAAGGTCAATTGCAGCCAGTTTGAAGAGAACATGGAGCAGCTGGATGAGAGGATGCAAGAGTTGCAGAGCCAGATTTCAGGGCAGAAGCAACACTGGGACAAAGTGCAGCAGCAGTTCAGCGATGCAATGGAAGAAAAGGTGAGGGGTACCTGGTCCCCAGTGTGACAAACTGGCACCTTTGGGACTTGTCAGCCTGAGGCAGCATTCCTCTGAGGATCCCCCTCCAGGCTTTTCCCTGGAGACCTCCGTGTCCCATCTCGGGGCAGCTGGCTGATGCTGTGCACCTGTTCACAGCTGGATCGCCTGGAGCTGAAGGCTTTCCGTAAGCGGCTGGAGGACTCCTGGAACAGGAGCATCGAGGAACTTGAGAGGAGGATGATGGGTGACAGCGGTGCTGGGATTAAGAAGTGAGTGTGATGGAGATGCTGATGGCTTTGGGAACAGCAATGGTCCCATTTCCTCCAACTGTCCCAGCCAGTGCCTGTGGTCCCCTGCCACGGGAACAATTTAGCTGCCAAATGAACCATGGGGATGCTGATGAAGCAGCTGCACCTTCTCCTTCCACCAGCAGCAGGTTCCACACAGGAAAGGAGGCACAAGGAGGGGGCACCTGCAGGATGGAGCCCACCCAAAGCAAAATGGGGGTGGGGGTGCAAAGGCTCCCAGAAGCCAGGGTGGGAGATGGCAACTCATCCCCCCAGGCAAGGGTGTGACACAGCATCCCAGAGCTGGGTCCTGCCCTGCCCTCCTGGCCAGGCACGGGGCAGGGGTGGCATTGGTGCCAGAGAGGGGCTGAAAGCAGTGCAATGGCTGGTTGGGATGGTGACGTGGGTGCCTGTGGCCTTCGCCTGGCATCAGCCCGCAGGTTGGGGATGGGGAGAAACAGGCTCGAGAGCCCACGGTTCACCCTGCAAACGCCGTGACTCCCTGCAGTGCCGTGCTCGGCGCCTGGCTGCTGCCACTGAGCTGCTGCCTGTGTGCGGGCCGGGCTGTGGCCCCAGGAGCTCACCCCGCCCTCTTCTCTCGCCCTCCTCAGGCAGCTGCCAGTCCCTTTCTCGTGCCTGTCCTGTGACCGCATGCTCACCATGCAGGTTCCTGGCCAGTGAGTAGCACCAGTGCATCAGGGGGTAGCGGGGGTGTGATGGGGGGAGATGGGTGCCAGCAGTGACCCGCTGTGCTGGGCACAGGGGTGAGAGTGGCTGCTTGGGAGGGTCTGATGTGTGGAGCCCCCTCTGCAGCCCTGCCCATCAGCAGGAGGTGTGGGGACTCGTCCCAAGGGCTGCAGGCAGCGGGATGTCAGGGGCAACAATCCTGTGGCTTTTGGGCTGCTGCCTCGAGCAGGAACACGTCGTTTGTCCCCTGTCACCCACCTGTGACTCCTGCCCTCCCCAGGAACCCTGAGAGACTGCCATACTTGCAGCCGCTGCCCCCCAGCAAGGAGCCACAGCACAGCCAAAGGTAGGGGCCCTGAGGACACATGCCCAGCTCCCGGGATGCAGGGTAGCCCTGCAACAGCAAGGAGGGCTCTTCCCTGCGTGTAGGTTGGACTTTGGTCTCCTGCAGCAGGTGGAGAGGAGACGGGAGGGACATGCCCCACAGGCAGCACCGCCAGTCCCCTCCCTGGCACAGCAGGGTGAAGCCCAGGATGCCACAGGGCTGGGCACTGACTATCCTCTGCCCCATCCCACAGGAGGCTGGTGGTCCATGGCAGTGTCCCCCGTGTGGCACAGAGCTATGGGGACCATCAGTGCAGCAGCTCCATGATGCAGCACATCAAGGCTTCACCACATAGAAGTGCACGGCTGCAGCACCTCCTGGTACTCCAGACCGAGGTAGGGATGGTGAAGGTGGGGACACAGAAGGGTGACTGAGGCTTGATGGCATTGCTGACTATCCAGGGGGAATCTGTGCCTTCAGTCCCCAGGGAGAGCTGGGTTGGGAGGATTACTGGGGGATGCTGATTTGGGCCCCGCGTTGCAGCCAGCTGCTCTCTCCTTCCCAGCCCACTGTGACCCAGCTGCTGGGCAGTAGTGGACACATCTCCAGGGGCCGTGATGACCATCTTCCTGTGGTCATCAGGACACAGGATGAGTCAGGTGTGGCCTGTCAGGGAACAGCGGTCAGCGGGGAGAGGGGACTGATACTCTGCTGGGTTCAGGCTGGGGGGCAAGCAGAGCTCTGTGTGCAGAGCTGGGCAGTGTGGCATGGCTATCTGGCATGCTGGGTGGGATGGAAGGGGCAGAAGCAGGATGGAACAGGAGAACTGGCACATGGGGCAACTGAGCTTGGAACTGGAGTAAGGTGGGGGAATGGCCACGGGCCAGTGTGGGACAAGAGCTTGTGTGCTTGAGTGGGGGGGCAACACCTGGTCCCTGGGGGTCTCTGGCCGGGCAGGTGACCCTGCTGCTGCTGCTGCTCCATCCTGGGCTGGCAGAGCCAGGGGCTGCTCCTGGGAAGTGGGGGCTCACCCTTGCCCCTCACCCCCAGGCCCTGCTGCCTCACGGGAGCACCGGCCAGGCACGGCCCCCCGACACGTCTCCTGGGCACCGGGGCTTGTCTAGCCACTCCAGCCCCGCTGGACATCAACAGCCCCCACGCAGATGGACAGGACTGTCAGCAGAGAGAAAAGTCTGTGACAGTGACCGTCAGAAACATGACATTTTTGTTGTATTAAGTTAATAAAAAAAAATTACAGGCAGAGCCTTGTCTCACCAGCCTCTCTCTTCCCCGAGCTCCCTGATGCTCCTTAAGCTCCTTCCCCCCTGCTGTGGCTCTGCCACCAGGGTGAGCAGATCGTGCCCTGGGGCCAGGCCTTGAGGCTGGTGCTGCTCCCGTGGCGCCTGAGGGGCAGCTCTGAGGATCTGGGCCCAGCTGTGGAACCAGGAGCAGCTCCGGGCGCGCTCAGACCCCGAGCACTGCAGAGGCCGCGGCCCCGAGGGGCTGGGAAGCCGTGGGCAGATGCCGCTGGTGCCCGGTTGGCACTGCTGGGCTCGGGTGCGGGCTGCAATCCCTACGGGCAGCGCTGACGCCGACTCAGGAGCCGCTCGGAGCCATGCCCGAGAGCTGGCCCCGACCCCCAGCCCCCAAGTGCACTTGTCCCTTAATGTCTGCACTGGGAGATTCCAAGCTCATTTGTCAGCTTCTTCCTCCTCTTCCTTTCTCGAGGGGCAGCATTAGGGGCTGGCCCAGCGGGTTTCCTCCCGCGGGGCTGGCAGCCCCTTGCCCAGAGCTCCCTCTCAGGACCCTGCGGGTGGGCCTGGCCATCCCACGCAAGAGCAGCTCCCTAGGTGACAGAACATCGGGTGTTATAAATAAAGTATGTAATTCGTGCTATTATGTATAAAACTGGAATGTAATCAGACCATGTAGAGACCGAGTTTCAAAATCCTGGCTGAGAGAAAAATTTCACAACACCAAAAGTAGTTCTCTCACAATAAGTGAGGATTTCACCTAGGTGGGGTTGGATCTTATCACCGAGACATTTGCACCTTGACAACGTGATCACCACACTGATTATCTACATCGCATCTGATAAGGAATCGGACATTCCAGGAACTAAAAATA
Organism: Corvus hawaiiensis; assembly: GCF_020740725.1. Lineage (NCBI taxonomy): Eukaryota > Metazoa > Chordata > Aves > Passeriformes > Corvidae > Corvus > Corvus hawaiiensis. Next base: position 7,892,136 of record NC_063232.1, read on the forward strand.
ACTGTTCCAGGAACCAGAAATGGCCCTTCCATCAGCAGAAATGGCCCACTCATCACCCAGGATGGACAATTCATCAGACCCAGGAAAGGCTTTGTGCAGACCAACTCCAAGACAAGAAAACTTCATGAATACGAGAAGAATAGAATTAATTCGGACTCTACCCAAAATCTGTGTAAGAAGGGACCAACCGAAGCAGCAGTCGTGAACTTGGGAGGTCTGGTGCGACAGAGATCAGATCTATGAGTGTTCACTCAGCTCCAACCCCGGGCTCGGTGCTGCTTTTCTCAATCGTGGCTTTTGAAACCGATATTTTGGTCGCATAATAAATGTTATTTCTTTATAAATTTTGATTGGGCGCTCTGTTTATCTTAGGGGGACATTGGGGGCACGTGGAACACATGCTGAGCAGCGCTTCCTGGTGTCCCCATTCCCGCAGAGCCACGATGTGTCCCGGGGCACCCAAGCACAGAGGAATGTTTGTACTGTGCAGGGAGAAAGGACATTGCAGGTGTGCGGGAAAATTCACAGCGCCAGAAGTTTATGTCCAAAAAGGAGATTGAGGAGTACTGTAACTTTATTCAAAGAAAGGGAGAGGGCCTGGGTCATTTTCCATTGGGTCTCTCAAATTGTTGGGGGATGCAGGCCAATTTTATCCTAATTTCCCACACGCATCACCCTCTTCCTCATTTGTTGAGGTACTTGGAAGGTATAGACTTCCCAAATTGCCTACTCTATGTCCCTCTCTACTATGCACCCCCCCCCACAGTTTTTTTTTCTTTCATGTAACAAAACACTATTCCTAAATAAATCTTTGTACTTTTTCTCTAAATTCAGGGATTTAACACAGCCTTGGCTGAGTTAAAGTCCCAGTCAATAAGTAACATTTTCTACAACTGATAGTTTCTTCTGTTACTTCCCTATCTAAAAGTTGCTGGCCCTATCTGCAAGCAGATTCACACAGTCTGTTGTAAAGACATGTTCATCGTATTACTTTCACAGGCATGCTCCCCACGGTGTTGTTTGGCAATAAAAACTTGCTGAAAGAGTTGTAAATTATGTGAAAGTGGCTGTTAATGGAACATTATGTAACAGCCAGTGGAACCTTGACAGGTAACAAGTAAAGGCGGCCCAGGGCAGTTATGGGGCTCTCTGGCCTAAAGAATATGTATATCCCTGGCTAATAAAGGCTTATACCATCTTGAACTGTGTAGGATCAGCCCCAGGCTGCAGGACAAGCCAGGTGTGCCCGGCTGGAAAGCAACTCTGCAGAGGGGTCCTGAGAGGGAGCTCTGGGCAAGGGGCTGCCAGCCCCGCGGGAGGAAACCCGCTGGGCCAGCCCCTAATGCTGCCCCTCGAGAAAGGAAGAGGAGGAAGAAGCTGACAAATGAGCTTGGAATCTCCCAGTGCAGACATTAAGGGACAAATGCACTTGGGGGCTGGGGGTCGGGGCCAGCTCTCGGGCATGGCTCCGAGCGGCTCCTGAGTCGGCGTCAGCGCTGCCCGTAGGGATTGCAGCCCGCACCCGAGCCCAGCAGTGCCCACCGGGCACCAGCGGCATCTGCCCACGGCTTCCCAGCCCCTCGGGGCCGCGGCCTCTGCAGTGCTCGGGGTCTGAGCGCGCCCGGAGCTGCTCCTGGTTCCACAGCAGGGCCCAGATCCTCAGAGCTGCCCCTCAGGCGCCACGGGAGCAGCACCAGCCTCAAGGCCTGGCCCCAGGGCACGATCTGCTCACCCTGGTGGCAGAGCCACAGCAGGGGGGAAGGAGCTTAAGGAGCATCAGGGAGCTCGGGGAAGAGAGAGGCTGGTGAGACAAGGCTCTGCCTGTAATTTTTTTTTATTAACTTAATACAACAAAAATGTCATGTTTCTGACGGTCACTGTCACAGACTTTTCTCTCTGCTGACAGTCCTGTCCATCTGCGTGGGGGCTGTTGATGTCCAGCGGGGCTGGAGTGGCTAGACAAGCCCCGGTGCCCAGGAGACGTGTCGGGGGGCCGTGCCTGGCCGGTGCTCCCGTGAGGCAGCAGGGCCTGGGGGTGAGGGGCAAGGGTGAGCCCCCACTTCCCAGGAGCAGCCCCTGGCTCTGCCAGCCCAGGATGGGGCAGCAGCAGCAGCAGGGTCACCTGCCCGGCCAGAGACCCCCAGGGACCAGGTGTTGCCCCCCCACTCAAGCACACAAGCTCTTGTCCCACACTGGCCCGTGGCCATTCCCCCACCTTACTCCAGTTCCAAGCTCAGTTGCCCCATGTGCCAGTTCTCCTGTTCCATCCTGCTTCTGCCCCTTCCATCCCACCCAGCATGCCAGATAGCCATGCCACACTGCCCAGCTCTGCACACAGAGCTCTGCTTGCCCCCCAGCCTGAACCCAGCAGAGTATCAGTCCCCTCTCCCTGCTGACCGCTGTTCCCTGACAGGCCACACCTGACTCATCCTGTGTCCTGATGACCACAGGAAGATGGTCATCACGGCCCCTGGAGATATGTCCACTACTGCCCAGCAGCTGGGTCACAGTGGGCTGGGAAGGAGAGAGCAGCTGGCTGCAACGCGGGGCCCAAATCAGCATCCCCCAGTAATCCTCCCAACCCAGCTCTCCCTGGGGACTGAAGGCACAGATTCCCCCTGGATAGTCAGCAATGCCATCAAGCCTCAGTCACCCTTCTGTGTCCCCACCTTCACCATCCCTACCTCGGTCTGGAGTACCAGGAGGTGCTGCAGCCGTGCACTTCTATGTGGTGAAGCCTTGATGTGCTGCATCATGGAGCTGCTGCACTGATGGTCCCCATAGCTCTGTGCCACACGGGGGACACTGCCATGGACCACCAGCCTCCTGTGGGATGGGGCAGAGGATAGTCAGTGCCCAGCCCTGTGGCATCCTGGGCTTCACCCTGCTGTGCCAGGGAGGGGACTGGCGGTGCTGCCTGTGGGGCATGTCCCTCCCGTCTCCTCTCCACCTGCTGCAGGAGACCAAAGTCCAACCTACACGCAGGGAAGAGCCCTCCTTGCTGTTTCAGGGCTACCCTGCATCCCGGGAGCTGGGCATGTGTCCTCAGGGCCCCTACCTTTGGCTGTGCTGTGGCTCCTTGCTGGGGGGCAGCGGCTGCAAGTATGGCAGTCTCTCAGGGTTCCTGGGGAGGGCAGGAGTCACAGGTGGGTGACAGGGGACAAACGACGTGTTCCTGCTCGAGGCAGCAGCCCAAAAGCCACAGGATTGTTGCCCCTGACATCCCGCTGCCTGCAGCCCTTGGGACGAGTCCCCACACCTCCTGCTGATGGGCAGGGCTGCAGAGGGGGCTCCACACATCAGACCCTCCCAAGCAGCCACTCTCACCCCTGTGTCCAGCACAGCGGGTCACTGCTGGCACCCATCTCCCCCCATCACACCCCCGCTACCCCCTGATGCACTGGTGCTACTCACTGGCCAGGAACCTGCATGGTGAGCATGCGGTCACAGGACAGGCACGAGAAAGGGACTGGCAGCTGCCTGAGGAGGGCGAGAGAAGAGGGCGGGGTGAGCTCCTGGGGCCACAGCCCGGCCCGCACACAGGCAGCAGCTCAGTGGCAGCAGCCAGGCGCCGAGCACGGCACTGCAGGGAGTCACGGCGTTTGCAGGGTGAACCGTGGGCTCTCGAGCCTGTTTCTCCCCATCCCCAACCTGCGGGCTGATGCCAGGCGAAGGCCACAGGCACCCACGTCACCATCCCAACCAGCCATTGCACTGCTTTCAGCCCCTCTCTGGCACCAATGCCACCCCTGCCCCGTGCCTGGCCAGGAGGGCAGGGCAGGACCCAGCTCTGGGATGCTGTGTCACACCCTTGCCTGGGGGGATGAGTTGCCATCTCCCACCCTGGCTTCTGGGAGCCTTTGCACCCCCACCCCCATTTTGCTTTGGGTGGGCTCCATCCTGCAGGTGCCCCCTCCTTGTGCCTCCTTTCCTGTGTGGAACCTGCTGCTGGTGGAAGGAGAAGGTGCAGCTGCTTCATCAGCATCCCCATGGTTCATTTGGCAGCTAAATTGTTCCCGTGGCAGGGGACCACAGGCACTGGCTGGGACAGTTGGAGGAAATGGGACCATTGCTGTTCCCAAAGCCATCAGCATCTCCATCACACTCACTTCTTAATCCCAGCAGCTTTGTCACGCATCAGCCTGTTCTTGAGCTCCTCGATGTTCCTGTTCCAGGTCTCCTCCATCTGGTTACAGAAAGCCTTCAGCTCCAGGCGATCCAGCTGTGAACAGGTGCACAGCATCAGCCAGCTGCCCCGGGATGGGACACGGAGGTCTCCAGGGAAAAGCCTGGAGGGGGATCCTCAGAGGAATGCTGCCTCAGGCTGACAAGTCCCAAAGGTGCCAGTTTGTCACACTGGGGACCAGGTACCCCTCACCTTTTCTTCCATTGCATCGCTGAACTGCTGCTGCACCTTGTCCCAGTGTTGCTTCTGCCCTGAAATCTGGCTCTGCAACTCTTGCATCCTCTCATCCAGCCGCTCCATATTCACTTCAAATTGGCTGCAATTGACCTTGCTGCCCAAGGCAGCTTTGTCTGCCTTCTAGCAGAGGGGAAAGACAGGAGAGCGATGCAGAAAGGGTTGAGGAACGACAGGCAGGGCCGGTGCGTGTGAGGGGCAGAGGGAGAAGTGCTTCCTGCAGGCCATCATGCCCCTTCCAGGGTGCTGTGGCCCCGTTTGCCCCCTCACACGGCCAAGGTCGATCCCACCATCTGAAGGGCGAGGGACCCCCACGCAGTTTGGAAATCCTCTCTCCCCCAGGCCAGTTCTGCCACCCAGCCCCCAAGGGACAAGGGGCATTTGTCACCCTGCCCAGGAACCCCTGGGCTGGCACAGAGGCCCCTCGAGACTGTACCATGTCCATTGCTGCCAACATGTCCTGCTCATCTGCTTTCTCCTTCTGCAGCTTCTCCAGAGACTGGAACAGCATCTTTCAGCACAGAAAGGAACCCATGACACCACAGCAGGGTTGGAGCTGCCTCCTGGGGCACACCCCAGGAGCAGGAAGCACACCCTGCTCCCCCTATGCAAAAACCTCAAGGAAAGGCACTTGGAACCGGCACAGGGCTGTGAGCGGGTCGGCAGGGAGACAGATTCCTTGTGGTCCCCTGCCTGGGGTCTGCCTGGGGGATGCTCTGACCCCACAGGACTTTCAGCCACACACCTCGATTGCTTTCTGCTTTTGTTGAGAGTCCTTCTGGAGGCTCCCTGAGATGAAGCTGAGCTTCTCATAGTCCCTTTGCATCTGTACAACTGTGCCATCCTTGGGCTGCCTCAGCTCCTGGTCCTGCTCCAAGGAGAAAAAACATGTGGTGCTGACCAAAGTGGATCTGGCTGCTCCCCAGGGACAGACCTGTGTTACTCAGCTAGTGGCCACGGGATCTCAGTGTCAACAGGACATTTGCATGAAGGCTTTAATTTCTGTCCATGCTGCTGACTGGTCCAGGCCAATCTGGGGCAGTTTGGGGCTCCCCCACTCTACAGCACAGCACATCCAGCCGGGGGACATCATCTCCCCCTCCCCCAGTCCCTCATGCTGCCAGCTGCCTACCTGGCCCCAGTTCCTCAGCATCTTCTCCAGCTTGCCCACAGCCATCTGCCTTGACTCCAGGGAGTCCACCTGCTCCTGGAGTTTCTCGCAGCGCTGGAGGAGCTCCCCCAAAAGCACTCTGATGTCAAAAGTGCAGTTGGAGCACTCTGCCTTTGCCTTCTCCTGCTCCTCCTGCATGCTCCCCACTGTCTCCCCTATCTCAGCCAGCTGCAGGAAGGGCAGAGGGAATCGGCTCAGAGATGGGTTGAATGGAACCAACAGTGCTGGGTGGCACCAGCCAGTCAGGCAATATGGCCAGGAACACCACCAGCACTACTGCATCGAGGCAGCGGGTGGTGGGAGTGCTCCCCCAGGACCTCACCTGCTCGTTCAGCTGGTTGGCTGTCTCAGTCACCAGCTGCTCCAGCATGCTATTCCTCATCTCCTGCTGCTTTTCCATCTTTTGCAGCTCGTGCTTCATCTCCTGCAGCACAGCCCTGGCCAGCGAGATGGGGGCAGGGGCAGGCTTAGCCCTTGCAGGGCTGCTCGGGCACTGTCCTGTGCCCACAAACCAGGATGCTCCCAGACCCCCTGGGCTCCCTTGCAGCCCCACAGGGCATGAAACCCACTTTTGTCCTCTTACTCAATTTGCTGAGAGATCTCCTTGCTGCTCTCTTCTTTCCACTTGGCTGCATCCTCCCTCAGCTTTTTAATGTCCTCCTCCAGCTTCTTCATCTGGGAAGGCCAGTGACGGTAGAGTCAGGGCATAGACCTCATGTTGTCCTTGTGTGGGGGCCCTTCAGCTGCATGGAAAGCCCAGGGCGGCCAACCTTTCCCCAGCCCCTCACTCCAAACCCTGAGCTCACAGAGCCACACTGAAGTTCCCCGAGAGCCTAAAGGTGACATCACCCTGTAGCTCACCGAGGCAGCCAACTCCTTGATCTTCTGTGCCATGCGGGACTGTGTCATCTTTAGGATGCCAATCTCCTCGCGGAAATCCTTGGAGAGAGACATGGCCTAGGAGGGAGAGGTGGTGTTGGTCAGCCCCTGGGGTTGGTACGTGGGGACCTGCAGGGCATTGCCCCCCCATCGTATGTGCAGCATGGGGGTGACAGCACAGGGCCCAGCTCAGCTGGGCTGGTAGGGCCCTGCAGGCAGCACTCTCCATGCATCCAGCAGGGCCAGGGGTGCTGAGCCTCCAGCCAGCAGAGCCGAGGGTACTGGCTGCTGTCTCAGACCCACAACTTGCTCCCAGCAGCAGTTCACCTCATCTCGTGCCTCCTGGAACTTCATCATGTCCTCTGCCACGCAGGACTGTAGGAGAAAGTGGTATGAGAGACGAGTCCCTGGGGAGTGCCTGTGGGGAACATGACCCACACCACCACAGTGGCCTGCACAGACCTGTGCTTTCTGGACCTTCCTAGTATCCGCTGAGAGTTGGGAAAGTTCTCCCTTTATCCCACCAATCTCCTCATGAAGAACCTGCGAAGCAGTCCGAGAAACAGGGATGTCAGGGGTGATGCCCAGGGCAGCAACACCCCAAAGAGCCCTACCCTGCCGCAGGCAGCCCGTGGCACAGCCAGGTCAGCAGGGAGAGTCCCAGTGCCACCTGCACCAGCCAGAGCACTGAAGCCCATCCAGACAGCAAAGAGCCACTGCCAGTGGCTCAACCTCTGCCTGGGCAGCGAGGGCAGGGCCAAGCACTGCTGACTGAGGGAGCGGGGAGGGGCTGTCTGGTGGGGGAGCACCCAGGGGGCTGGGAAGAGCCTCTACCTTGGACATGTGTGTCTTATAGACTTCCATCTCCTTCTTAATTTCCTTCACTTCAGCTGCTACATCAGCGAGTGAGGGGCCACTCAGCTGGCCTGGCCATGGCTCCTGGGTGGTCAGGTACTGCATGTCCAGGTGCCCCAGCACTGCCAGCAGCAGTTTTCGCATGGCTGCAAAATGGACAGCCCCGTTGTGGGGCATCCCAAAGGCAAGATCCAGCAGCTGGGAGAGACTGAGCGTGTCCAGGGATGTTGCCATGTCTGCACACGCTCTGTCCCTGGTGGGACACAAGCCTTCCTGCCCAGCTGGGTTTGTCAGGGATGAGCAAAACGGATAATGAAGGCGGTGAGCAAAAGGGATGATAAAAGCGATGGGCAAAAGTGATAATAAAAAGGATGAGCAGCCAGCAGGCTGCTTCCTCCGTCCTCATCCATCAAAGGACTGGAGCCTGTGCTGCTCATGGCCCTCTTCATCACAACTCTCGTTGTCAGGCAACGCACCCCACTCCACTCTTGGGAACCAGTGGGTCATAGACCGATGGCGTCACGGAGTCATGGAATGGCCTGGGCTGGAAGGGACCTGAAAGATCCTCTCTTTCCAATCCCTTGCCATAGGCAGGAACACCTTCCACTAGACCAGGATGCTCCGAGTCCCATCCAGCCTGGCCCTGGACACTTTCAGGAATGGGGCAGACACAGTTTCTTTGGGCAACCTGTGCCAAGGCATCACGACCCTCGCGAGGAAGAATTTCTTCCCAATGTCCAATCTAACCCAGCCGTCTCTCAGTGTGAAGCCATTCCCCCTTGTCCTGTCATTCTAGGCCCTTGTGCAAAGTACCTCTCCAGGCCTTTTGGAGCCCCTTTAGTTACTGGAAAGTGCTTGAAAGTCTCGCAGGACAGGAGAGGCCTCACTGTTTTTCTTTAATCAGTTTAAGACTTGAGTTACAGCTAAGCCAGTTCTTCATCTGCCGCGTCAGTGGCCTGCCCTGTGGCATCTCACGTTCTTAGTTCCTTCTTGCGCTGTGGAGCGGGCAATAAGCCTGGCTTTGCTGTGCAGGTGACCTGTCAGCGTGAGTCGCCACGGGCAGGGCACAGGAACAAGCACCAAGCCGCGGATGGAGTCCAAAGGGCGCGTGTATGTTTGTTTCCTCACCAAGCGAGGGATCCCCAAAGCAGCACCTGGGCAGAGGCCGTGGGCAGGGCCAGTGGCCCCACAGAGCTCAGTCCCTATGAGAGGCTTGCCAAACCTGCCGCTCTCACCTGGGTTTCAGACATTGGCCACTTGGTGCTTTTGGCACAGCAAACGCAAGGCCTGGTTTGGAGCATCCCTAGGGATCAGCCTTTGCCAGTGAAGCAGCAGGGTGCTGTTGCTCATGCCGGAGGTGCAGGAGGGACCCCCGTGAGCACCTCGCTGAGCAGGAGGGTTGTTGAGCTGTAGACTCCTTTCTGCTCTGGAGTTCAGGGCAGAGTCTCCGTGGGTGAAGCCTTTGTACAATTTCCTCCAAGTCAGGTTTTATGTCAGCTTGACAGCCCATAAAGAAGCCAGTGACATTTCTCCTGCCCATGTCCCCAAGATGGTGAGGGAAGAAAAACAAAGTTCTTCCCTTCAACACCCCTCGTCCTCCCCCCACCTGCCCCCTTCCAAAACCACACTCTGTTCACCCCTAGTCCTTCCTGCTTCAAAGCTCTATGGAAGCGATGTTTGGGTGAAGGGACACAGAGCTGACTTATGAGCCAGAGGAGGAAATAAACCATAGAGGACTCTCAAATCTCCTTTCAAGGATTGGGAAACCTGAAAACATGGAAAGGGAATGTATTTCCTGCATCGTGACCTTGTCAGCCACCTTCTGCTGTTTCTTTGTCAGACATGTGGATACGGAAGACTCCTGCAACTCCTCAGTGGCACATCTTCTTAGCTTTAATGTGTTTAATCACTATTGCCTCGGTTTGTTTTTTTCACCTTTCAAGATTTTTTCTTCTCCTTAATTTCTCCAGCTTGTTGTTGCATAGAGTATGAGAAAGAAAACCAGTGTCAAAGGCAGCTGTCTGCAGTAGTGACCAATCAAGTTAATTTCCAGTGACATAACAAGGCTTGTAATAAGCAGCACATCTAGGGAAAAGTATAGCAAAGTAAGTTCCTTTCAATGCTGTGTTGTTTATTGTCCAAATACGTTTTGCAAGAGATAATAGGAAGATGAAATAAGAGCAATAAAGAAGAATTAAGAATAATAAGTGAACATTTATTATGGACACGAAAAAAGAACAGTGAAAGAAGACGAGGAAGGTAGAACAAGAAAGAAGAACAAATAGTCAGGAACATTAATAAAGAACATGAATGAAGAATGAAGAACATGAATTAAACTGGCTTTTCTGCCTTCTTCACTTTTTTCATTGGAGGTTCCATTCCAGCTGGAGGCCTTGGCTGTGGACGTTGTCTTCTGTAGGGGGTGAAAGAAGACCATGATGAAGTTAATTCAAAACTGTCCCTCTCCCCACTTGTTGTCCTCCGAAATTTGGTTTAACTGTTTTCTTTCTTCTCAATATGCTCCCGTCAAAGCATCTCTCCTCTGCTGCCATAGCGCTGCTGCCCACGGAAGAACTTGGTACCGTGGAAAAGTTCCCGCTGCCAAGGCAGAAGAGCAGCTCGTGTGTGAGTGCAAAAGCATCCAGCAGGGTCCATCTCCCTCCACTCTCCTGTGCCCCATGAACTTCCAGAGCTATGGATGGATTTTGGACTCCTTGCATTGCTGCCTCAGGACAATGATTTGTTCTTTTCTTGTCCTGCAGTTGTTATTTTCTTGCTTACAGAATCTGGGATTTTTAGATGACCTCTGGGATAGATCAGCTACAGTGACAACACTCCCTGCCCCGCAAGGACGGGTGGTGGCCAGTGTGGTGGCTTTGCCACTCAGACGTTTCCACACAGCTTCTCTTGGTCACTTTTGGGTCAGTGCAATTAATTCCATACTTACAAATTAATAATTGGGATGGCATATTTCCCGCTGGGCATAAGCATTGCTCCCTTTGTGTTGGGGTCCTTCACCTCCACCATAGAACTCATGGGGATTCCTGAGCTCCTTTTAAGCCTGGGAACAGGGCTGGGAAGTGATGATGGAGCAGGAGCCAAGGGTGTCTCCAGGTCACTGCAAGTTTTTGAGGGTAAAAAAAGGAGGAAGGTAGCAATGTGTGTCCCTTGTTAAAACAAGAGAGAAACGTGTGATTTTTCCATGTTCTTCCAGGAGCAGATTTGATCTTACCAACACTTGAGGGGCTCATAGTAAGGGCAGGACTGGATCATCATGGCTTTGATCTTGTCCTCTTCCGCAGCATTGGCCTCAGCCAGATTGGGGGTCTGTGTGACAGGGAAGGGTTGGACACACACGTGAAGAACACGTCTGAACCCGCACAGCCAAAGACAAGAGCCCACAGAGCTCTCCACAGAGCCCCGGAGAGATCAGCCTCTCGAGGTTTTGCTTTCACAGATCTTCCTTCCCAAAAGCAACCAATCTAGAGATTAATAAATGGGTGTTTCATTGACACAGTGTTTTTCTGTACAGGAACATGATCCAGATCCACTGCTCTGGAAGCATTTCCATCAACATTTACAGAGACATTTACAGACACTTGACCAATGTGTTTGAACCCAAACGGTTTACAAAACACAACAAAACCCCACCAAAACATGTCTAGGAGTAGACCCAAATTCAAATATGGCACTTTTTACAAAGTCATAACAATACCAAAAACACTTACAACATCTGCAATCAAACAAAGGAGATTGTGTTGTCCACTGTCCCCAGACCCCAATTTGTGAACAAGTGCAGCAGCCGAGGAATGGATCTATAGCTGTCATGGCCAGAAATTCAAAATTCAAGCCTCGCAAGTGTCCTTGTTCCAGAAATGCTTGTTTTGGCTGCTGCAAACCTCCCTGAAATGTCCATAACTTACAGCCAGTTCAATTCCTCTGTACACATTAGTACAACACAAACTGTTACTTTCCAGTGCAAAAGTGATGATACAAAAAATGGGAAACAGGTGCTGAAGTGCTGCTGCTTTTGGTCTTGAAGAGGGGTAATGCTGCAACATCACGTTGGGGATGATAAGGTGGCTCCCCTTCTCTCTTCCCAACCTGGGAACTTCTCTTTTTGGGATAGCATCACAACATACTTGCATTTTAAACTTACAATGAACACCTTAAATTACTAAAAAGACAGTTTTGAACACATTACCACAATTATCCAGATGTAGATCACAGTGTAAGATTTAAAAAGACTAAGTAAAGGATTTTTTTTTTTTTTAAGTATTTGACAGAGAATATCTCTATACCTTGATGAGCTGGGCCAGAGAAAGAGGGGCAGAAAAGTCAGCAACCTGTTAATAAAAGAATTAAACCACATTCAAGTTCAATGTCCAGAACATTAATACAAGGCTGCACTGTTTAGAATGAAGTGCAGTGTGTAGGATGAGGTGTGAGGCTGGAGTTTCACGTACTGCCTTGGATGTTCCCCTCACTGGCTCATTTTGTTTCCTGGCTGAAGAAATAGAGGATCAGAACTTAAAATGAAGCACTTGGACCCAGCCTCAAGCAGTGAAAACAGAAAAGAACACCTGAACATCAAACCGTTATGTTCTGATAGTTCAGTGAAGGTGGAAATTTATTTGTCTTCATAAACTCTTCTCTCTTGGTACCTTCAATGAAACTAAAACAAAACCCCAAAATCTCATTCCTTCGGTGTCACCAGTTACACAGAGTGTAGTTTCTAAGCCAGAAGGGTGACAGTGTTGATGCTCAGGAGTGCAGGTTTCTTTCAGTGAAAAATAATTCCTCCTCTGCCAAAGCAATACCAGAACTGTCAGCAGCTCTGTCTCCAGAACAGTGTTTCTCTGAAGGAGCCCAAGCCCTGTGGTCAGATCTTTGCCATCCTTAGCCACGACAGGGCCGAAGTGGCCAGTGTGTTACAGATGCTACAGTGACTACAAATAGTGATAGAAAGGTCACCTGGAAGCCTTTCCTAGGGGTTGGTGCAATTTAAGAGCTCTGTGGGGAAAAAAAAGAAGAGTCTTAATTGGCACAATTTCCTTTCAGGTGATCTTGAAAATGCAACAGTATTTTGGGAGCTATTTATTCCATTTGCAAACTTGCTGAGATTCCACATACTCAGTGATCTGTGTCTGATTCAAGTCCTCAGGAATCAGACACGCAACCCCTGTGACAGCAGATCCTCATCCCTCCCACACATCGGCCTCTCTGCCAGATATTTCTGCCGTGTTTCCAGCTGGAGGGACAGAAAGCTCCTCTGCCTGAGTAACTGCCATCGCTGCAACTGCAGAGCCACTGTCTCGTGATCATCACACACAGGAACTGATGGGATCTGAATGCTACCAGCATCCATCCTCTCATTGCAGGGCAGCACCACAACACCATGTGAGGTGCCATCCAGCCTGAAAGGGAGGATGCCATGACAGGGCAGCACGAAGCATCCATATTTCCATTAACCCCAAACCAAAGCCATATGTAGAAGCACAATTCTTGGTCTATCTTCTCCCAACAGCGTGCAAAAGCCCCAAATTTGGGGTGCAAGATACCTGCCAGATACCCCACAGTCTCCAAACGCATCTCCCCCAGTGCAAGAAAGTCAAATACTGACAACCAGGCTCTTCTCAGATGGGAACATATTAAAAGTCTATTTCTAATAATATGTAATTGTTACAGGAGGTACCTGTCATTACTATAAAGCCAATAAAAGCAAAGGCATACAAGCTGGAGTCTCCTCATGCGGAGGAAACAGGTCCGGTGACTTGGCTCTCAGCCCAGTCACCCCAAGAGCAAAACCAAGAGAGTCACCTTAGGATTTACCAGTGTTGGAGTTGGAACCCCACATCCCTGCGAACCTAAAAATGTGCTTTGGAGTAGATACATTAAAAAAATGTACCCCATGAAAAAAGAAATTAACTGCAGCTTTGACCAGATACAGTCCAAGTGCCTCTGTAAACCCAAATCCATAAAAGAAGTTCACACCCTGACGTCCCTCACAGGGAATCCAGTGCTTCGTGGATACTCACATAGCTCGAGCTGGGACTCTCTTCACAATCAACTGAGATGCTCTTTGGGATCTGGGCATCATCGGAGTATTCTGAGAACAACACAAACACAGAAAAAGTATGAGTCAGTTGGGAAGAATGGATATTGACATAGAATTACATGGCATGTCAGAGAATCCCTTTAGAGCTGTAAAAGCCAGTTTGATATGTACCATTGCGCTTTCTTGCCCTGGCTTTTGTCCCCAGGGCAGAGCATGGCTCCCACAGCCTGTGGCACTGCATGCTGCTCTGCGCCGATGCCGCCGGGCAGCCCCGGGGCCCGGGCCCAGACCCCACTCACCTTCACTGGTCTCAGCTTTGAGGATCTGCAGGTCACAGTTGGCTGCCTTCAGCCTCTCATGGGCCATGCTCTGGCGCTTGAGCTCACCAAGGAGATGCTGTGGCCACGGAACGTGACCACGTCGTAGCTCAGCTTGGAGGAGAACTTGTAGTGGACACCCGACATGGCCCTGCGGTCCCAGCTCGGCCTCCGCTCCCTCGGCACACACTGGCTCCCAGACGTGACCTGGCTGGGGTGACCTGGGCACCTCTTCCTCGGTGTGCTGCCCAAGGGGATCCGGGACAAACCCGCACTGGCTGCCACGAGTGCTGATGGAATATCGAGCACTGGGCACCCACCCACTACACTGTGACCTCGTGATGTGGTGCCGTGCAGCCACAGAACCTCTAGAGCTCTTCTCAAAAGGACCATCTAACCATTCCACAGCCACCTGCCAAGAGAGGCTGGGACTGTTTGATGGAGAAGGAGTTTAAACAGTGCTCCAGGCAAGCACCTGGGAGATAGCGCCAACCGCAGCTCTGCAAGTCCAAAGCAGCTGTTTCTACCCACTCTGCGAATAGCATGCGTGGTATAGAGTATTCCTTCTGGTCCAGATCACAAACCACTGGACTAAGACCACTTGAGAGTCCCATTTTGGAGAGTTTTGTGTTTTTCTTTGAGATTTTTGTTGGTTTGGTTGGTTGTTTTTTTCCCCTGCTGAGCAGACTAGCTCATTTTGTCCAAGAGTCAGAATGTTACAGGGAAAGCAAAAGCACTCGAGAAAGCTGAGTTCTGGAGTTTGCAGTTCTTCCACAACATTGTGAAAACATCTATTACAAAAGACAGGTCAAGAAATTCAGATGAAATAAAAGCATGCAAATTTCAATTCTTAATACTGGATTTTGGAAGGGAATTAATTCTTCTGTACTGAAGGTGCCTCTCTAGTAAGTACAGAAGAGGACATACCTTCCCCCTTTTTAGAATAGGTCCCAACCATCCATTTTGCCTTCCCAGCATCATAAAAAAATACCATTTACATCATTTTTTTCTTCTGATGGTTAAAATCACAGCCTAGAATACTGTGGGGCAGTACAGACCGTGCTGCCTGCTCTGCCTCAGCAGTCAATGGTGTGTTTCTGTCTGGAGTTCAACAGCCTCATTCCTCCTTTGGACTCTGGTGCCGATCGCTCAGGGCCATTGACCAGGGCAGGCTTTCCATCTGCTGGTTTGCTCAGCAGTGCTGCACTGCTGCACGCTGGAGCAGCCAGGAAGGGCAGAGGCTTTAGGAAATCCCTTCCCAAGGCCAGCTGACGCTCAGGAAGTTCTCTGCTAGTGGACGTGCTGTGGCATCTACATCACCTGGCAAGGTCTCCAACATTTCCTGCATTCATCTTAGTTTCTGCTCCGCAGGAGAGAGTTGACAAGCACTGGGTTTGAATAGCCTAGGCTATTGGACCATCATGTCATTTTTGTCACCATGGGCTTTGTCAGATACCTGCATAGTGACCATGGCTGCCAGTGATGGGTCACTATCTCCATGCTCATTAACAGGACAGGGATGAAAGTGAACAGTTGCAAGCTGGATGGAAATAGCGACTTGCATTTATTAAATGTTTTGGCACATGCCAGCTCAGCTCTTACAGCACCTTCTGCCTTCTAGTAGTACTGGGGTTTCACATGAATCTTTAGTGTCATGCTTGGTTTTCACCTGCAAACACTGTCATGTGTTGTTTTCTGCATCAGGAACTCTTGTCTCTGTAAAACCAGCAGCTGCTTTCTGAGTCTTTTGCTTTGTAGTTAATGATAATATTTTGTAGTTTCTCTCTTTCTCTCCTCTCTGTTTTGGAGACCTGAACAATCTGATATCTTGAAGATGCACCAGGTGTGTATTCCTCTACCCAAGAATACAATATAGAAGAGAGGCAGAAGAGTGTCCTCGGGACACACATACAAATGCCATGTCCCAGGCAGTCCCAGCCATGTTTGGCAGTGGTGCTTCTGTAGCCTTGGGCTGGCTCAGTTCTTCCTGCTCAAATGTTGGGCTTGCACATTCCTTGCTGGGTTCTGCCCCACACCTTTGGCTGGTGTGAGGTCAGTGTGGCTGGCTAGAGTGTGGCCTTCCACCTTACCTGGTCCCCTGGCAACCCAGGCACCCGGGTTCCACCTTGGAACCCTGCCTTTGTCCAGGGAAGTCAGGCACTTGGGTGCTAGGTTTGGGGTCATGGAGTGGTGGTCAGTGGCCCTGATGCTGATGTTAGTCCCCTGGCACCCTAGAAACCGTGGCTTGTGGCTGTGGGTCCTGATGTCCTACCTTCCTGAGGTGCACTCCTGCCTGCTCTGCTTTGGGCCCCCCATTCAGCGGGCACGGCTTTGCCATGACATTACTGGGGCCTCTGTCAATGACCCCAGACATAAAAAATGCCATGAGGCCCTTGTTGAGGCTGCTAAACCGCTTGCCTCCATCACTGTAGGTATGTCTTGGGACCCTAGGGACACCAAACCCAACAGAGATCCTACCGAAGGACCTCTGTCCTGAGTGGTCCCTCCTTTCCACCAGGGACACCCATCCCAAAGGGGATCCCCACCCTGAACAGCACCCCAGAGCCTTCTGGGGTTTCCTGTTTCAACCAAGGCCCTCACACTGACACTGAGCAGGATCCCAGGAAGTTGGGGATCCTGGGGACCCACCCCGGACAAGCATCCTTGGGACTCACAACCATGCCAAGGTCTTCTCAGTCCTGATTTGGCCCCTGGAGACCTTGGGGAATTCCAAACCTGCCTGGAACCCTGAGAATCACCCAACAGTGACCAAGGACACACTGGGGACCCCTTGACCCTACCTAGGACCTTAGGAATCCACAGGGACACCTGACCTTTCCCAGTATTCCTTAAACCTTGATCAGGACTCCAGGAACCCGCAGAAATTCCCAGAATTTACTGGATCTTCCCATCCCTGAAACTCCAACTCTAACCCTGTACTGATTCTGATGTCCCTGTACTGATTACAGGGTCAGGACAGCGTGAGGAACTTCGGGACATCATCATGGATGCTATGTATTTTATAGAGGACCAAAAGGACAAGAGTGAGCAGAGTGAGGGACATGAGACATGGGGCAAGGGGGATAGGATGTGAAGGCCTTGAAGGACAATGGGGTGGAGGTGAAATACAGGATATATGAAGGTCTGGGAGCTGTAAAGGGATATTTGGGGAATCCTGAGGGTATATGGGTTTCAAGGTGTACAGCTTCTTGGGGAATTTGAGGGGATATTTGGGGATATATCTGACTTCAGGAGGGATATATGGAATCAAAGTGAGTTGTACAAGGGATCTGTGGGGTCTGGGAAAGGTTTATGGGGACCAGGGGGAGGACACATTGTCTTACCTGGACATTTGGGGCACCCCAGAACCCCTGAACAAGTCTCTGCAGGAAGCTGTCAACACTATCTGGACAAAGCTGAGCCTGCTGGGGAAAGGTATGGGACCACCCTGGGAATCTCTGTCCTAGAGAAACTCCCAGCGACCCCATCTAGACTGGACAAAGGCTGAATCCTGACAGCTCATTGACAAGGATGTGGGTCCCCAATGATGCCCAGTCTAACACTGCTTCCTCCCCTACCAGTTCCAGCCTGCATCCCACCCTGCGGTGAGTGCCCATCCCTCTTGTCCTCTGCTGTCTTTTAGTACATGTCCCAGTTCCCTGGGACCACCAAGTCTCTCTTTCTCAGGATTCCAGCCAGCTGCCCGAGTCTTCCAGTGTGCTACCTGCCGCTTCGTGGACTGTCAGTTTGCCCTGGACTGCCCAGGTATGGGGCCATGAGACTGTTGTGTTAAGGGTAAGGAACTCTTCCTCAACTTCCCCCCATTCTTAGGTTATTTTTGTACTACTTTTTATGTTTCGGTGGCACTTGAGTGACTCCAGTCACACTTTTGGTACTGATTGAGGCCAAATTGTCTCACTTTGCTTTTGAAGGTCTAGGCTAGAAAGATGCAGACTATGTGCTCAGCAAGGGGTGGTCATACATTGGGGGCAGGTAGCTTTTAGGATGGAGGTGTGCTCAGTATTATAATGAGATTATAGTGAGCAAAGTTGATCCAAAAGACAGGATTTCACCACAAAAATCTCTGGGGACTCCCTGCATTTCTTACCAATGGTCCCATGCTGAGGGCACCTGCCCAAGTGTTCACGTGCCCATCCCTGCAGCCAGCACAGGAGCACCCTCACCTCTGTCAGTGCACGTGCAGACGTGAGCTCATGAGCCTGTCAATGCTCCCAGTGCAGGACCTGTGGACCTACACAGATGAAACCATCGTGCTGCACTGCAACGTGCCTTTCCCCATCCCCACTGGCCTGCCCATCACCTGGATGTTTGCCCCAAATGTGAGTTGCACGTAGGCTTGCAAGGGTGTGAATAGACATTCTGAGGGGGACTGTTGCAGGTACAGGGACTGCTGCCACAGCAGCTCCTGTGCTAGAAGTAGCAGCTGTGTAAGCACACACAGGATGCTCCCTTAGGTGAAGGGTGCATGAGTAGCAGGCAGATCTGCATTCGCAGATCCATGTGTGCATGCATAGAATCATAAAATCACAGGATGGTTTGGGTTGAAAAGGACTTTAAAGCTCATGTAATTCCAATCCCCTGGAAGGTGTGCAGGGACACCTTCCACTAGACCAGGCTGCTCCAAGCCCCAACCAACCTGGCCTTGGACTCTTCCAGGGATGCAGGGGCAGCCACAGCTTCTCTGGGCACCCTGTGCCAGGGTGTCATGGGGAGAGTGGAAGCTTCAGACAAAATTTATTAAAGAAGCCCTGCTGCTGAGTCTGAGGGTCAGAAAGGATTCATTTGTGTATTTAAACTCTTTCAGAGAGATGGGTTCAGATGAAGGTAAATTCTTCCTTAGCCTCAGAATCTGGCAATAGTTTAAATTTTAGGGATAATTTTGGCCCACAAGTCCTAATGATGGCAAATCAGATATATTTATAAAAATGAATTATTTAATAACAAAATGAAAAGGAAAAATATAACAGATGAAATATCTTAATCAGAATTACTTACTACACAGTATAAAACTAAAAGAACTACTAGTACATTACAGCATAACATAGAACAGTGCACTATATCAAGGTATCTATATTAAAGCTAGCAAAAGAAATAGTATTGAATAGGAGCCAAGTGTAACTTACCACTAAAATGACAATAATGTACACAGATTCGTTCACTTAACCCCTGGGGGATTAACTGGGAAATAGGTGTCCCTATTCATGGGAGAAACTCCACACATTTCCAGGAAAATGTATAGAAGCTTTCTACTTTGCAGAAGTTTGCTGTGGCTTTTACAGTTGCAAAGTGACTTACTGTCAGTCAGAAATCCAGCTTATCTTCCCCATCTCACTTCGACAGTAAGATGTTTATTGGCAGATGGGAGATGCCAGACCAGTGTTAAACCCATGGTGCAAAAATAACTCATTACAAGATACACTGTCCTGTTTGAGTTATCTGACTGGCTAACAAAAAACAGATAAGCTCTTGCAGGGGATGAGATGCTCTGCTGCACAGGGCCTCACCACACTCCCAGGGAAGAAGTTCTTCCTGCATGTGCAGGAAGTGACTTTTGTGTACATTCTGGTTGTGCATCCCTGGGTGCACACCCGTGTCGGATGGGAGGTGTGTGCACCTGCACCAGCAAGGGGTACAAGAAGCATTAAGGGGACGTGTCAAGCATGTTCAGGACACAGGTGCCTTTGTATGCACGGGTGCTGTTCCGTGTTCCTGGGGGTCCGGGCGGTGCTGATGTGTCCCCCCACACCCCAGCTGCGCACACAGGACATGACACTGTTCAAGGAGCTGAAGGGGAATCCAGAGAAGCCCTTCAGCCTGACCATTGAGGAACCTGCTCTGGGAACCATTGCCTGTCACCTGGGGGAACTTTCCAAGCCTATTATCCGCAAGTTCTTCTACCTCAATGGTGAGCCCAAACACCTGAGTGCCCTGGGGGCAGGGAGCAGCGTGGGGCAGAGTGGGATCTGGGACACTTGGGTCCACAGGATGAGGGTGAGCAGGGTGCCAGGACGCCTGGCCTCATGGTGGACAGGTGGATTAGAGCATGTGTTCCCTGGTGCCTGACTCCTCTGGGAGCATGTGGGGTGGAGCAGGGACCCCCAGATGCCTGGGTTGCTGGGAACAGCAAGGTCTGTGGCTGGAGCAAGAGCTGCAGGGGCAGCTGGTTCCTGGCTGCAGGGCCCCCTGACCTGAGAGGCTGCATCCCCACAGTGTCAGAGGGAAGTGTGGAGGAAGAGAAAGGACTCCAGGCTGTGTTCAGCACTGTGCTGCACTGGCTCGATGACAAGACCCCCCTGCCCCACATACCAACCATGGGGCTGGCTCTGGCTGTCAGCTCCATGGCATTCGTTCTGCTGCTGGTGTGAGTACTCCTGACCTGGTGAGCTGTACTCTGAAAATCCCCATGCTTCAAGGGCTCTTCACAAACCAGCATGGGACTCCCAGTCCCCTCCGGATTTTCAGTCCCTTGGGATTCCCTGCAAGTACAAGGGGACCCAGGTATCCAAGGGTGGGCCAAAGACTGCCAGGACTCCTAAATTCACAGGACGCTCCATGTCTCCTGGGACTCCCTTTGTCCTCTGGCCCATTCCAGGATCTCCCTATTGCACTCAGTAGCACTCCAGGCTGCCTTTATTTCCCTCAGATGCCCTAATTGCCCCTGAAACCCTCCAACTTTCCCCTGTTTTCCCTAGAACCCTCACTGTCCCTTTGAGGGCACCAGTTACGCCAGTTGCCCCCAGGATCCCGTAACTTCACTCTTATGCCCATTAGTTGCTCTGAAGACCCCCCAGTTGTCCCTTGAGCCCTCCAAATGCCCCATGTGTCCCTGTTCCCCCCACATACACCCTAATGGGAATATAGGGTGTCCTCCCTGCTCCCCCTCTTTCTTCATTCCTCCTTCTGTCTCCCAGGGCCATCTGGCAATGCCTCTGTGTCCGCCAGACATCCCACAGGTGTGGATATCAGGGTAGCTCAGAGGATTCCAAATCCCTGGATTCAGTGTAGGGGACTTCAGCATATGGATCCACCCCAGAGGACCAAAATTTCTGCAACTGCTTTTCTTGTTCTGGGTGTTTGAATGGGAATAGTCTGAAAACAGAAATAAAGAGTTCTGAAAACCTGGATTATGCTTGTGATAGAAGTACTGGATTCTTGGGCTTGCAGACATTAAAACCAGGTAATGGGCAGCATTTCCTTTCCCTGGGTGGACATTCCAGCTACAGTTGGAGCTGCAGAGCTGTCAGTGATGGTGATGGTGCAGGGTGGGGGAGAAGGGTAGTAACTTGCCAGGCTTCCTTCAGAGCTGCCTTAAGTTGGTCGAGAGTCGATGAGACTGGTTGAGAAATACAAGGGATGAGTCCCTTGGCTGACCTTGCCCCTGACACCAGCAAGGGCCAATAATGGAACGATGTCTGGAGCAAAGCTGGCCAAAAATTATGGTATCAAAGTGGGATCTCAGGGCAAAAAGAGGAGGGAAAAGCATCTCTGCTTGCTTGGGATCAGCAGATGGACAGTGTCTTTCCTTCTCCCCTGAAGGGATGTCTCTGGCTGAACTTCACACCTCCAACTGCATTGGAGCAGACCTGGGTGAATATATATATAGAGAGAGAGAGCGAGCTAATATTTATGTTACTATCCCTTCTGTCATAACACTCCATAGTTAGTGCATTTATCACCAAAAGTCCTGAATCTGCTTTCCTGTTCCTTCCCTAAACTACACTATTTGTGAACCTGGATTGTGTAAGTTCTTATCCAGCTGGGCCAGACCATGTTGGTAAATTGCACTATGGGGAATCTGTGACCTCACAAGTTCCCACTGAACACAGCCAGACTTATCATGCCAGATACTGTATCAGATCTTCTACTTTTGTGCATTGCCTGTCCCTGCCATCCTTTCTGAGTGCCTTACAACCAAACTATTCTACCTTTGCATGTTTCCAAATTCCCTCTGTTCCCTCTGAGTGCTTCTCTAGAACCCCTCTTACTCATTCTCTTCACTTCCAGCTACTCTCAGACGCACTCCATTCCTATCCAGCTGCTTTCATATCCTCTTCATTCCCCTTGTTGTGCTCTCTTAGAACCCCTCTGTTGTTCTTGCACAAACAGATCATCCCCATTCTCCCCCTTGTAGACTCATGTGCCCTCCATTTCCCTCTGTGTGCACCCAGATCTCATCTGTTCCCCTCCTCGAGTACTCAGATCTCCTCTGGTCGTTTCAGCATCTCTTTGGGGCTGACTTCTCTCCCCTGGGCAAGCTCACATCCCTCTTTTTCACAACAGGTGCCCTCAGATTCCCTCTGCTGACCTTCACCGATGCTCAGATCCTGCCATCCTTCTGTGGGTGCTCAGTTCCTATGGGTTCCACCATGATATGCCTCACCCCCCTCTGTGCGCACTCAGTCCCCTCCATTTCTCCTCCATGCATGCTTAGATCCCCTCTGTACATGCTCAGATCACTGTTGCTGCCCTCCATCCACCTGTTTTCACTTCATTCCTGGGTAGACACTTGCTTTCCTCTCATCCTGCGTGGCCACTCTCCAAAACCCAGTGCCCAGAGGCCACAACTGTTTCATCTCTCTTGCAGAAACCTTTCATCAGGCCCTTCAGCTGCTTCCTTTCAGGTTGGGACTATGTCCCACTGGGGAGTTGAGACTTCTCCTGCTTCTCCCAGACACAGATCCCTCCACCACGACTCTCTGCCTGTGTCATGCACCCCAGAACGCATCAGCTGCTTCAAACACTGTCCCACAACAGTTTGCCTACCTGAGGATCTTGGGGCTGCTCTGCTGCCCCACCCAGAGCCAGGCTGAGTTGGACTGGAGCAGATTAAACAAGAGCCCCTTGACCTAGCAGCACCAGCTGCAGTGGCGGGAGGCAGGGACAGACCCATGTTTGCTCTCCACCTGGCTGGTGACTGTGGCATTCCAGTGTTTACTGAGCAGTACTCTTCAAAGTTAGCAAATACACTGTTCCCAGAGGAAATTCCTTCCAAGTCACTAAGCATTCACACAAGAGACCATTCCAATGATTCTTGCTGGCATGGGGATTATTTTCTTTGCAATCCAGAACCACAGGCACCTCCACCTCAGCTGGTGTTTTCTGTAGGCACAAAGGAAATCAACCTGATCTCTTCCAGCAGAAAAGGGGGGCAGGACCCACTCAGCCCGCCCAGTGCAGAGGGCACTACAAATCCCTCTGTGTGACCAGCCACTCTAGAGCTCTGCGCTCCGGAGGGCATTCCCACAGGGAGCAATGGGTGAGTACAGGGCTGGAAAGCGGGCGCTCCTTGCCACCAACGGGGAGAGCAAAGGTAGGGCAGCTCAGCAAGAGGGAGAGGCTCCATGCACTGGTCCTTGCACACTGATGGTGGATCGGGGGCACCGGTGCCCTTTAGGGGCACTTGCCACCTCTTTGAGCACCAGCTGCTCATCCCATCTTCTGGCTCACCCCAGCCAGGCCCCTGCTCCAGGGACCAGGAGGGAAACTTGGCTCAGGCAGTTGTTGGGTACTTTGTTCTGCCCAAAACTACCCCATGTTTGACTTGTCCACAGCAGATCAAGGGGAAAAGGCCAGGTTGTCTGCCCCTTTGGCAAGCTTTGCGGCTTGCAGGGAGCAGCCTGATGCTGCCCAGCATACTTGGTGCCCTCCTGCACCTCACAGGCTTGTGGTAAATGTGGTGCTGGTGCCATGGGAAGGACGATCACGTTTCTTCTTTTCTTCTTGTCCCTTTCTACCAGCTCGGTGTCTTCTGCTCCTTGCTTCCCTGCTCATCTTGGCTGCGCCAGGCCACTCTGTGCATATGCAAACCCTAAACACCTTCAAGAAATCTCCCTCTACCGATTCAGAGAGTGGTCTGAAGAGAACCAGTAGGTAGCATCCTATGGGCATCCGCTGTTGTGTGCCTGTGTACAGGACCCAGCCAGCTCTGGGTAGGGCAGGACCCTGAATTGTCCCTTAGCCCTGGCAGTGCTCCAGGATGGTGGAGGAGGAGGTGTACCTAGTGAAGACTGCAGTGCTCTGTGTACGTGTGTGTGTGTGTGTGCACTGTGCAGGCTGGGAAGGGTGGCTTTATGCTTGAAGGGGTCATTTTTCCCCATTCCCTTAGTCACAGGCAGAGGCTAGGTGCTCTTCACCTTCCTCCCAGCACAACCCCTTTTTCAGGAGACCCAAAGGAGTCCACTAGTGACCATATTCAGTCTCTTGGACTGATATCAGCAGAGCTCAGTGAGTCTGGGGCCTCTCACTGAGGCTGACTCCTTTTGGTCTTCCATATGGAAAAGGAACAGAGGGTTGAGGCCAAACCACTCTCACCTCCAGACCTCTCTGGAGCTGGTTATCCCCCAGGTGCTCTGGCCAGATGAACCTCCCTCCTGCCCAAGGTCTTGTCCTGATGCCCAGGCTTTTGTTCTATCCCCCTCTGTGCTGCCCCAGCTTGGCCCAGGGACTGCAGCGAGGTCCCAGTTCGCAGCCCCAGTGGCGTCTACATCATCCAGCCCACAGGACTGCACCCCATCATGGTGTACTGTGAGATGAGTGGGGCAGATGGGGGCTGGACCGTCATCCAGAGGAACCGGCAGGACACGGATATCACCTGGGCTGAGTCCTGGAGCACCTACAAGCATGGCTTTGGGAATGTGCACACTGAGTTCTGGCTTGGCACTGAGTACATCCACCAGATCACCAGGCAGAAGATCTACCAGGTCAGGTTCGTCATCTGGGATGCCGCAAACAACATGAAGTTTGCAGACTACAACCTGTTCAGCCTGGACAACGAGTCCCAGGGCTACCGGCTGAGGCTGGGAGTGCACTCAGGGACAGCAGAGGATGCCATGGATTCAGATAATCCCAGGAAAGTGCATAACAACATGAAGTTCTCCACAAAAGATCGGGATCAGGACACTTACAGAGGGAACTGTGCCTCCCGCTATGGGGGTGGGTGGTGGTACTCGGCATGTTACTCTGTGCAGCTGAATGTCAGGGGGAGCCTGACATGGGGCAACCTGTGCCAGGGGAACTGCAGAGCCTCAGCCATCCTCATCAAACCAACTCCATACCACTAGAACTCCTTCCCCCTTCTATCCACGCAGGGCACATGACCAGGCCAGTGCCCTGCTGGGGCCTGTTTGATGATGGGGCCCTGGGGGTGAAAAGGGTTGTTCCTCTGTATAAAGAACTGCTTTGTTTTCCTCCTGTCCTGAAAAGTAGCAAAGCTCCCAGCTCTGTCTCTGGCCATTCACCTGTGGTGGATTTTGGGGGGAATATTAGTAGAATGCATCTTTATAAACGCTGCAGTATCCAAGCATGCTCCTTCTGGGGAGAACTCTGTGCTCAGAAACCTAAGACCCTCCTGATCAGCATGGTCTTACTCTCTTTTTGCTTTGTGAGTACAGATGTTTTCAGCAGAAAAATATCCATCATTACCAGCTAACCTGATCTAAGCTGTACTGAGCCCAGGGCAGGCCACATTGTCAACACATCCTTGCTGTAGTCTGTGTTCATCCTGCAGAATAAAATCACTTTCACACCTGCATAGTGTCCTTCATTTATTTGGGAACTCCTTGCAA
Source organism: Corvus hawaiiensis (assembly GCF_020740725.1). NCBI lineage: Eukaryota > Metazoa > Chordata > Aves > Passeriformes > Corvidae > Corvus > Corvus hawaiiensis. The sequence continues at coordinate 7,917,421 of NC_063232.1, forward strand.
ACTCCGTTTCCTGCCAGAAGCACGCCTGAGGCTTCTGGTGCAGTAAGAAAAAGTTTTCAAAGGAAATTTTTTTCATACAACTCGAGTGAGGAATTACAGACAAGACTTCCACTTACAGAAGAGGGTTGCATTCCAAGGTGGAGATCTTCCAAAAAGGGAATGTAGCATCTCATGGACAACAGCAAGCAGAGGGTGCGAGGGAAGCATCAGGTCAGTTCAACCCTGCCAGCCATGACCTGGAAAGCCAGGCCAGTGTCATCCTGCCTCATTAACCTTGTGAACGCTGGGAGGGAACGGGGAGAGTGGCTAGGCAAGAAAGGAACAACAGTACTGCAAGGCCACATAGCACCACATGGTCGGTCTGTCTGGGCCAGTGTGAGAGCTGAGACAGCCTGACATGGTAGGGATCCCAGAATTTCAAGATTCTGGATCAGCTTGGGTCTGTATGGACTTGCTCCAGTGTGGTGATAATTCTGTGCACTGGACAGCTCAGCCGTGGACATGGTACTTGGGATATGGTCTCCCTATGCTGAGCAGAGGGAGGATGTTGGTCTACTGGTGCTGATCAGAGCAGGAGATGTCTCACTGGCTGCACTTACAGGTTCACAGAATATTCTGAATTGGAGGGGACCCACAAGGATCATCGAGTTACAACTATTCTCTTTCCAGCAGAGACCCAGGAATGCAGCTCAGGGCTGGCTGCTGAGTGGAATGCTGTTTACCAGGGGCCCCAAGCCTTTGGCCAGCCTCTCCCCTTCTGTTAGGTTGTGCATCCAGGCTGGAGCACCAATGCCTTTTTAAACCAGCAGACGTATCTCTTAGTCCAGAAGTGCTACTCTCAAGTAAGCTCCAACTGGGAAGCCTTTCTCAACCAGCAGCACCCTCATATCTCCATCTCCCCATGCAGCAGTGCTGCCCACATGCAGGTGCCTCCAGGGCTGCCAAAGAATGCTCCTTGAGAACTCCATAGCTCCTCAGGAACAATGCACTGCCATAGTTCTGCAGGGTGCCCTGGGACCTTGGTCACAGACCTTGGCTCTGGAGTCCCATGTTGTTCAGCATTCCCAGCCACAAACCTTCCTTGAGTTCAGCTTTCCTTCCAAATACTGAGGAGAGGAACTGTGGGTTCTTTCAAGCCCCAAATTCAAACTTCCCTGTATCACAAGGGAGCTCCACAGACACATTCCGTGTCTGCAGCAGGGAATGATGGGACTGACTTACCCACATCACTCACACTCTCAGGGAGCCCAGTGCCCTTTCCACACTTAAGGTTGTGTTGGTTTCTTCCCTTTCCTAGCAAAAGCAACCACCCAGCCATGGACAGGGGCAAACTATGAGTGAGGGTTTTGCATGATCAGGGCTTTGCTGGCCCTGTTGGCTAATTGTAGCCTTACAGCCACAGTCCAGAGTGCAGTGGCTGGAAGAAGCCATTGGAAGGAATATTGCCTAACACACTTACTTTCCCCCAAGTCTGCCATCCTGAAGACTGGACAGAGTGATCCCCCAACATCTGTGTGCAGGTAGACACGAGGCAGCACAGTCTGGCTCCAGCATTTATTGCAGCTGATTCCTCCCACCGTGGATAGCAGAGCTGTGGAGTGTGCGAGGCCTGGGGAGGGAGCAGGGCCTGAGCAAAGCAGGGTTCACTGACTGCAGGGGAAGGGAATAGGCACCATGTCCCCCTCCCCAGGATGGGAGCGGGTGCACCCACCCCAAACCAGTGCCTGTGCCCCAGTGCCAGCCAGCACCATGGCACTGGGCAAAGCTGTCCATGTGCCCAGTGCTCTGGGTGATGGCTCCTGAGCCCCAGAGCTGCTGTGTTTCAGCTGGTGAGGGAACAGGAGCTGTGGGCAGAGTAGGATGTGCACTGGGACTGGCATGGGAATGGGGCGCTGAGCTGGGGATGGTGGCACCCCCTCACTCCCAGAGGGCTGTGCATGGTCAACACACATCAGTGGGTTTGACCAGGATGAGGGACGATGCACAGTCACCATTATCACAGAATCCTGGCCAAACAATGTAGTTTTTGGCATTGAGCAGGACGTTCTGGCACCTGTTGTACCACCACCCCCCGTAGCTCTTGGCACAGTTCCCGCTGTACTGGTCCTGGTCCTTGTCGACTGTGCTGAACTTCATGTTGTCATGAATGCCCCCCTTCTTGGGGTGGTAGAGGGTCAAGTAGTCATCCCCATCACCAGAATGCCGGCCCAGCCTCAGTGGGTACCCGCTGGCCTCGCTCTCCACTCTGAAGATGTCATACTCAGCATAGTGGGTGACGTTGGTTTTGTCCCGCACGATGAAGCGCACCTTGTAGGTGCCCTGCTGCGTCAGCAGGTGCAGGTACTCGGTGCCCAGCCAGTAATCGCTGTGCACGTTCCCAAAGCCATACTTGTAGGTGGTCCAGGATTGCTTCCACGTGAGCTCAGTGTCATGAGAGTTTCTCTGGACGACAGTCCAGCCCTTGCCTTCGGTGTCCATGTCGCACCAGACCACGCGTGGCGGGGATCTGGCCGGCTGGATGACGTACACGCCACTGGGGCTGTTCTTGCGGAGGCGGCTGCAGTCTGGGGGGAACCCTGTGGCTGCAGCAGCAAACACAGGGTAGGGGGAGAGAGAAGGTCCATGAGTCTATCAGGACAACAAGGAGCTTCTGAAGAGCAGTGAGGACTCAGAACAAAAAGGAGTAGTTCTGTCTGGGGCTTTTTCCACTGGCTCATCCTCAGGGAACCTGAAGGTCTCTGAGCCAGTGGCCACTGTAAGAGCTCTGGAACCTATTTCTCATTATTTGCTGTTTCATTTGGAGCCTTCTAATGCATCTTGCCAAGAAAAGAAGGGTGAAAAAATCTCCAGGATTTCAATTATGTCCTCCAAGTATATCTGGCCCATATACTCGTGATATATTGAACTGCAGCTCTTGCAAGGACCAGAAGTATCCAAAATGCTCCACTGGATGAGGATACGTAATGAAAATTTATGTTTTCCCTGGGGCTCATGGTATTGGATAAGAAGGCTTAGTTCTGCCTTGGTCTATAAGGGATCTCTTTCCCCAGCTTGTTATAATTTATGTGATCTCTCATTACTTACTAACCAAACTAATTTGCCATCTAATTTGTTTTTCTTGGTTTGTGTCTGATGTGAGACAATTTGCTGTGGGTAATTCCAATTCAACCCATGAAATTCTGGGTCTTGCAGGTGCTGTAATCCTCCCTTGAAGGGAGGAAGGGAATATTCCTAATCCAACAAGAGCTAAACAAAAAGCCAAATGGCTGGGAGGATCTCTCCTAGAATTGAGCCTCACAAACATGGCACAGCAATCCTTTCAAGCTGTGCTGTTTTGGTAGAAGCTTGTTGGTTTCAGCAGGGACCCACCAAGGGGGTGAAGGTGGCTTGGCAGGAGTCAGGATGTAAAAGCCATGGCCCAGGGGTTGTGTGTGTGAGGAGCTCCTGTGCTGTGCATCCCTTTGGGTGTTTGCTTGCCTTCCCTAGCACAGAGCAGATCTGAGAGTCCTGCTCTGTCCCTCGGTACCCAGCCAGTGCCCCCCACCCACCCGCTACTCACCACTCCGGGAGCTGGCAGTGGGTACGGCTGGACCAGCGCTGGCACACAGGAGAAGCATTGCCACCATGGTGGGCAGGAGGACAAGGTCCCGGTGCAGCCAGGGTGTCCCAGCCTGGAGCCCTGGGAAGGAAAGTGCCCATCACCACCAGGATCCCTGGGAAGCCCCTACCCATCATCATCAAGATTCCTGGGCAGGCCCCTGCCTATCACTGCCAGGATCCCTGGGCAGCCCCTGGGATGCTGGGAGCAGGGAAGGCAGAGCCAGGGCACAGTCAGGAGCAGAGGGTTCCCAGGGTAGTGGAAGCTGCAGCTTCAGGACAGGCTCTGCCCTTCAAGGCTGAAACAAGGTGAGAAATGACTCTGTCACCTCTTAATCAGCCCCTTCCCTGCACCACGCAGCAACCTGCAGTTTGTTCTCAGAACCTACAGCCCAAGAGAGCAAAGAGAGGGAAGTGACACAGCTGGATATGGGAACAGCAGTTTGCTGGGGGGATCACAAGAAACAGCTTTTTTTTGAGTAATCATGCTTAAGTCTTTCATATCAACCACTCCAGTCCAAGGACAGCTAGAAGGAAACTATCCCAGAGGATGGGTCCTACTGCACTGCTCCCAAGCAGACAGAGGAATCTCCTGGCCCACACAGGGATAAAAGCCCAAACCCTGTGTGCTGACCAACAGCACCCCCCTACACCCTGCACTCATTCACCTCCTGGGGGAGATGCCACCACACCTGGGGCAGGACCCCTGAGCAACCTCACATGCCACATGCATTGGTCAAGTAGGGAAAGGACCAAGGTGAAGCTTAGGTCTGCACATTAAGCTGCCTTGACAGGATGTTGGAACACACGGCACAGGTAGTCTGGGGCGGGCACAGGCTGGCACCAAGCATATCTGTTGTTTGGTCCTTTGCTCTGGCACCCCTCCTGCTCCCAGGGAAGCTCACAGCTGCTGTCCTGCTCATCATTCTCTGTGCCTTTGCATACTCACCCTGTGAGGTCTCATTTGAGCCCAGCACCACACCGGAGTGAGGTGTACCTGAGCAGGAAACTCACCCATCACGACAGCACAGCTGCGGAGAGAGCAGGAACCGAGTGGTGCACCCTCCCATGCCAAGCTGTCCACTCCGGCTTTATAGGCACTGCACACACCCATGTGTGCTCACACTCATCATTTGTAGAGGCACAAGGAGGCACTTTCAGATTATGGCTCGAGCAGTTTCCAGATCCCATGACAGCACAACTCAGGGAAGGGACACATGTCCTTCCAGCCAGAGAGGTACAGAATAACCCCCTCCATGCTGAGCAGTTTCAATTATTGACTGTCCCTACACAAACACTACATGCGAATTGCACACTTGGAGCAAAATCTGGAGAGCCATGATCAAAGTGAAGTGGAGAGACCCAGCTTTTTAAGGATATACAGAAACTAGCAAAGGAGGAGAGGTCTATGTGACCAGTCCCAAGCCTGATCTTGGAAAGTTGAGGACAGGTCCTCAAGAGAGGTGCCCACTCACTAACTCTCCACTGGCAGGTTTTGGGATCAGTCACTGAGCTGGAGCCAGTGTCCCACAGCCAGAGCTACAGTGTTGCCCTGCATGCTCTCAGCAAGGGCTCCAGGTAACAAACAGGTATCTGTGGGTCCCTTTGCCACTCTCCTTTGCAATCCCCATCTTTGGCCTGGTGAGTTCCTACAGATCCACCTTCAGTCCCAGAAATGTTGACCAGGAGTTTCTGTGTCTACTGGATCAAAATGCTCTCAGGACAAATGCTTTGGGAGGGCTGTTCTTCCTGCCAGAAGGTCTAGGAAGCTCCATCACCTTTTCAAGTCAAATTTAAGAAGATAAAGATGTGTCCCTTCTACCTTCTTCTTCTATGTTGGTTTCTGATCAGACTTTTTTTCATGGCACAGCTTCACACCTGCTGTTCACAGCAATCCAGGGTAAAGCTGAGGTTCCCACCAAACTTTCCACACTATGGAAATCAAACAGTGCCATTTGCAGGCCTTGATGAGTGGCATCCAGACCTCTCCAAGATAATGGATCCCTGGTAAGGGATTCCTGGATTGACAAGATGAGAGAAAACAGCCTCAAGTTGCACCAGGGGAATTTTAGATTAGATATTAGGAAAAATTTCTTCATGGAAAAGGTTGTCAAGCACTGGAACTGGTAGAGTCACCATTCCTGAAAACATTCAAAAAACATGTGGATGTGACACTTGAGGACATGGTTCGTTGATGAACACAGTGATGCTGGGTTGACTGTTGGATTTATTGATGTAGAGGTCTTTTCCAACCTTAACGATTCCATGATTCTATGATCAAGTTCCATCTGAACACTTTGATGTCACCCCTGCTAGCTTGGTGAGAGGTTGGGAGCCAAGGGTGATCTGAGGAGGCGATGTCTGTCCTGCCAGGTCCAAGCACAGTGGAGAGGGCTGAGTGTGGGCTCCATGTGAGGCAAGCAGCCAACTGGATCCAGGATCCTTCATGAAGGGACACAGGGCAGAGGGCAGGCCTGGAAATAGGCTACTGCAGGGATGTGAGCAGTCCATCCAGGAAATAAACCATCCACAGAGTAAATCTGAGGTCCATCCAGAAAAAGTGGACAGAGAGGGGACTGGAGTCCCCCACTGTGCCATGTGGTTCAGATGGGGACTGGAGGTCTAGGGCTGAATTCAAACTGACTTAGTGGGCCCAGGGGAAGGTCCTGGGTGGGACAGGCCACCAGCCACAAGAGCCACGACAGCTGTTACCCTGAAAGGGCAAATCCACCCGACTGGGCTGACTATGTGTGGCCCAGTACTAAGATGTAAAGGCTGGGGAGGGGGATTTGCAGAGAATTGGAGACACAGGGTCCAAGAACAGCAGGACCTCTGGGTGCCTCTGGTTTGGCCTCTGTGCCAAAACAGTGACAACTTGAATGGGCTGTTTAGGGTCACACCTGGATCAGTTGTGTATGTCAAGGAATGGAGGTCCCACAACTTCTCTTCTTTTTTTTTTTCCCATCTTTGAACACACTCAGGCTGAATTTTTTTAAATCCGATTTCCCTTCCTTCTCCTTGTGTCTGTTGGCTCTCATGCTTCCTGTGTACCTCCAAAGACAGTCACAGAATCACAGGGTGACATAGTAATTTAGGTTGGGAGGGACTTCTGGAGGCCATCTGGTCCAAACCATGCTCAAGCAGGTCCTTGTCCAGTAAAGTCTTGAACACCTTTAGGAAGATAAATCCCACAGCCTCTCCCTGGGCACCTATTCTGGTATTTTATCAAGCTCATGTTAAAGCAAAGCCCTATTTCTAACTTGAATTTCCATGTTCCAACTTAGATCCATTGCTTCTCATCCCGCCACCATGGATGTCCTTGAAAAATCTGTCTCCATGTTCTCTGTGTCCTCCCATAAGATGGTTGCTGTCAGCAATAGGACCGCTTCTGTGCTTGCTCTTCTCCAGGTGGAGCAAGCTCAGTTCTCTCCAATTCTCCTGACATGTCCTGAGCTCCAGGACTCCAACCAGCCCAGTGGCCTCCACTGGCCTCCAGACTTGCTCCAGTCTGTTTCTTGCAATGAGGGGTCCAAAGCAAGACACGGTGCCCTGAGGAGCCTGACTCCACCTGCTCCTCCCCCTCCCACGAGGTAGCTCTAGGCAGCCACAAGATCCCATCTCAGCCTTCTGTTCTCCAGGCTGGACAAACCCATCTCTCTCAACCTCTCCACATATGCCATGTACTTCTGCCTCAACTTCCCTGGTGCTCTTAGCTGGATCCTTCTGGAGCTGAAGCTGCTGCTCTGCACAGGGAACCCCCACACAGCCCTCCAGCCGCTGTCTCACCTGTGGGAGTGAATAATCCCTTCCCTCACCCTCCTGGCTGCATTTTTCCAGATGCAGCCTGGGATGCAGCAACAAACAGATCTGTTTCAGTATCAAACATTGATCAAGGCTAGGTTGCCCAGGGCTTGGAGCAACACGGTCTAGTGGAAAGTGTCCCTGCCCATGGCAGGGGAATGGAACAAGATGATCTTTGAAGAAACCTTCCAGGATTCTGTGTTTCTGTGAAATATACTGAACAGGAGCTGGGCCCCAGGATAAAGCTGGGAGTTTGGAGAAATCCCCTGTGTGACCTTTCCCCTGCCTGCTTTGCTCATCCTAATCTTCACATGGGCCACAGCCTCCTGGAAAAACTAGCTGGAAGCTGTTGGAGAAGCCCTGCTGGGGGTCACTGCATGTCTGTGCACAGGCACAGCAGGTCAGGCACAGGAGTGTCCATGACCAGGTGACCACACTGCAAGGACACAGACTGTGACAAAAATCCCAGCCTGTCCAGCCAGGGTGGGTGCTGGGCTACAGGAGCCCTCATAACTCAGAACACTGCAGGCATCCCTGGGAAAAGGGAGGTCTGGCATTTTCTGTAAGACATCTCTGGTGTAAGTACTCCTAGAGCAGAGAGGGGCTTGAAGTGAGACCATTTTACATCAGCAGCACTTCATGATGCCCAAAACTCCCTTGTGATTGCTGCAAGGGCCACCATGGTGCCGGGGGGGACCACAGTGCGCATTGCGCAAGGGGCAGCACGGCAGTGGCAGGGCAGGGGTGTCAGGAGGCACTGGAGTGGAACTTTCTGAAGTTCAGTGCACAGTTTCCCAGGAACACTGGAGTACCTCTTCCCTGAAGGGTCTGTGGGGTCCCCAGGGGCTGTTGAGCTCAACATTGACTCTGAAGAGAGTGATTTACGCCTGATATTTGATTTCCATCCAGGAGGTGAAAGTCATCTGGGTATTTACTTACCAGTTGAGCTCTGTGGAGATGCCCCAAGAACGTCATTCCCTGGGGAAACACTGCACTGTAAATTGTGGGTATTTTAAGGCATTTGCTTATTGGCACCATATTATTTGCTTTGCCTCTGAAGAAAGCTCTTCACCTGTGTGACACACAGACTTCATTTTCTGAGGACTGATCACTTGATGGTGAAGAGCAAATAAGCCCTAAGCCACTGGTCCTGCTGCCAACCAGAGAACAAGTGCTGAGGTTTGGGTCTTGTGCCTCCACCCCCTCACCTGCTCAACCCTATAACTTTCAGGCTGGACACCCCTCCAGCCAGGACAAAACCATCCAGCTTTGTGCCCCACAGAGACGGCATGGGTGAGTGTAAGGTTGGATGGAGGGGATGGGATGGGATGGGATGGGATGGGATGGGATGGGATGGGATGGGATGGGATGGGACTTCTGTGTGTGACTACAGGTCACAGGGTACCCCAGCACTTTGTCTGCTGCAGGGTCTGTCCTCCCCATACCCTGGATATGCCAGTGCTGAGTCCATTGCCCTGTCTGTGCCTGCTCTGCCCTGGGCTGGGAGCTGGGGCAGGAGCCTGCATGCTCTGCTATTTTCAGGTTGTACCAGTGTAGCCCTGGAGTGCTACACAGATCATTGTACAAGTTTCATATTTACCATTCTTTGCAATTTTCAGTTCCCCAAGGAAAGTGTTAAATACTCTAGACTAAAAAAAAGATTTTTTAGATTTTCCTTCTGAATGAGTGATATTGAACAGGTACCCAGATTTGGAGGTCAGATGCTCAAAAGCACATTGCTGTCCCCAGAAGAACACCCACAAGAAGTTGATCCTCTTCCTGCATCTCCTTCCTATGCAGACTTTTCATGACTAGTCATGGGGGAAGGGCTGGCAGTGGGGGGAGCATTTCTTCCCTGGGTGCCTCAAGGAAAAATGTCTTTAAATATGTCCCAAACACAAGAATATCAACATACCAAATGTTATGTAGGAATTGAGAAGTGAATCAGTTGGACTGAAGTGTGTTTGAAAAACTTGCTGTAAAACTGTAACCAGCATGAATGATTGGGACATCTCTGAGCATTTTCAAAATGGGGTGTTTGTCTCTAGGGTGTCTGCAATTCCACACAGCAGTTCCAGGCTGGCATCCATGATGATTTTCCTTCTCAGGCATCCCAGAGAATGGTGCCAAACCCAGGTACCCCAGGGCAGTGCAATAGGTGTTGGCTCTGCTTGGTTTTGAACAGTGAGGGGTTCACATCAGTCATCTGCCAGGTGAGCTGTATGTGTCTTATCAAGACTTCCCCATGGGCAGGCATCTCCACAATGTCCCACTCTTTAGGAATCACAACAAACTTTCTGTTATTTTACTTAGGTTGAATACTGCAAAAAGTGTGCTGGTTTTCCCTAGTGCTCTGAACCAGAGCAGAGCAGACCAGTTGTCCACATATGGAAATCTTGAACTAGCCACATAACCAACATAACCACACAAAGGGCATAATTTACCCCAGACAGGCTGTAACTCCTGAAGGTCTGTGCTGCCTTTCTTTGTCATGCTGCTTGCACACACATGGCCCTGCCTGGGCAGGCACAAAACCGCAGGGCAGTCCCAGCTCAAACCACATGAATGTGTCATGGGAGCATGATGGGAGCTGGGAAGAAAGGGGATTCCTCCCTCTGTGCTCACTCTGCTTGTTATCTCTAGTCCCGAGCCTTGAGTTTTATAGGGTGTAGTGGTTTGGTCCAAAATACTCATTACTGTTTACCTTCTGTGAGATAAGAATTAGGAGAAATGCAAAGCAGGCACCAATCTTGAAAGAATATAAAGAAGTTTATTAACAGACCTAAAAGAGGGGGAAAAAAATTATACCACCTTCAGAACTCTCCTCCTACCCCCACCTTCCTCCCTTCTCCCACTGACAATGGAAAAAGACAACCCTTAAGGATGTTCAGTCTGTTTACCACTTCCATAATAACCTTGTTCAGTCCATTTAGAAAGAGAAGTCTCTTCTCGCGCTATGAAAACATTATCACAACGAGACAGCCGCCCACTTCCAAATATTGTTCAGTCCATTTAGGAAGAGGAGTCTCTCTGTCTGCATGTGAGTCCTTTCCCCCGACTTGCAGCTTTTCCCGCAACTGCTTTCGAGGGTCCACTCTTGAAGTTTTTTGGGGTACAACTTTAAGGTTGAGCCTTTCAGAAACAAAAAACAGAGGCCCTTCTCCTTCCCTGGGAGCAAAGGGTCTTCCTCATCTTCATCTTTAGGACTATCTCTGGGAGCATCTCTAGGAACTGAGGTTTCTCCTTTCCCGTTTGGAGCAAAAGTCCTCATCTGGTCCATCTCTAGGGACTGAGGTTTTCTCCTTTCCCATTTGGAGCAAAAGTCCTCATCTGGTCCATCTCTCCCTGTCCAAACTTCTCATGAAATTACAGCTGCGTCAGCATCTGCCTATCTCAGCGCAGGTGCTTCTGCTTACGAGTTGAACGCTCCACCCCCCATATCTTCATGAAATTACAACAGGATACTCTGATATATCATAGCTTCACAACAGACTTTCAGCTTTAAGCATCTCCTCTCTCCCTCAGGTTTTCAGCTCTTCACAGCACTAAAAGGGTTAATCTCACCTTGGCCTTGCAGCTGGAATGTGGCTTATCGCTGTTGGTCACCTGACCTCTGCCGGACAGCGGTGCCCCTTTAGCTGAAATCTTCAGCAGGTGGTCATCCTGGAGCCGTGGCCTGGCCCGGCCTGGCCCGAGCAGGGCCTGGCTGGGCCCACTGGCCCCCACACGGGGCCCGCAGCCACCCGTCCCAGTGCCGAAAATGAGAGAGAGCTTGGAGGGGGAGTTTGCCTATTCTTAAGCGTGTATCACAGAGGCGGTCACAACTTTAAGTGGCTTAAAGAATTGTCCATATTCAAACTGGCCAGCTGATAGGTTCTATCAGGTCATAGAGGAAGCTGTAAGAAGAACATCACTTCCAAGACAGCTTGCTAACCTATGACATAGGGATTTCTGATTACAGACACTTTGGCTTTGGACAAGGTTTTGGCACTTCTTCTGTCTCAAAAGCCACTACAGCAGGTGCCACACCAATGACTCCTGCTAATGTGTACATGACAGTTCATCTAATGAGCTCATCTACATAGGGCTCATGGCTCCAAGGGAGCACTACAAACAGTTTTATTTTCCTATTTTACACTGAATGGGATTATTGGCTTTCCAATAGAAGAGTTACGATCTCTTTCTTCCAATCTCTTCCCATTTCAGCTACCCAGTGCCTTTGTCTCCTGCTTTTGACCTGCCTGCTGGCCCTGGCAGCATCTTTTCCTGATGTTGACATAAGAAACTTGTACCTCCTCAATGGCACAATGGATGACATTCTGAATGCTCCCCCACAGTCCTCCCAGCCTGGTAAGTATGGCCCTGAAACAGGGAGAGGCAAACAAGGTCCTGATCAGTCAGATCCTACACAGCCTACACCCTCATCAGCCTGCCTATACCCCTGTCACAGCAAGGAAGGACTAAATACTGCTCTGAGAATGTCTTACTGGAACAAGAGTAACCTCAGGGTCCCCTTCTGCTTGCTGCCTGTCTCATCTGCTGCGACTTACGGAAGTTCTTCTGTCCATAAGTGACAGAAAAACAGCCAAAGAGCTGTTCAGAGCTCACAGGATCCCAGGAGAAAGGACAATTTGGCAGCAAGACGAAGCCCAGGGTGTTGTGGGCTGTGGGCTCTTCCTTGGAGAAGAAGGGTTAAAGATGCTAACAGTGTGTTTTGAGGACATGGAGAACAGTCCCTACCTCTGGAAATCACAAGGTCAGTGGAGAACTGAATTCAAGGGAGACCTCAATACAAAGAGGAAATAAATGAAGTTGATACAAAGAGTTTAAGCAGTGACACTGGCACAGGGCAAACAGCCAGGTGATGGCACAGAGTAACCTACAGGGTTATGTTGTAACCTACCAGGGTATGTTGGAACAATGAGGAAGCCTTCAAGAAATGCTCCTGGAAAAATAAACAGGGGCTGTGGGTGGGATGTGGCATGACAGAAAGAGCTGGTTCCCTTCCAGGGGAGGAGGAGGTGTGCTCGGCAGAAGAGCTCAAGGTCCAAGTGTTTGGTGCTGATTTCACATCACCTGTCAGGAAACTGCCAGCACAGGGAGCACTGCGACTGAGACAAGAGCCTGGGCTTCAGCAAGAACTGCAAGTCTGAGTAGAGAAAGAATGTGTGCTCTGGGCTCCACAAAGCTCTCAGGAACATGGTGTGATTTCGGGGTTGTCTTGTGCAGGGCCAGGAGCTGGACTTGATGACCCTTGTGGGTTCCTTCCAGCCTGGGATATTCTATGATTTTGTGGTTTCTCACCTATGGCACTGCTAGCATGCTCTGAAAACATCAGCAGCGTGAATGCATGCTGGGTGAGCAGGGAGGCATGCCAGAAAAGACAGGCCAGCATTCCAAAGTCTTGACTTGGAGAGGAGTGCTTCCAAAGGGATGGGGTATGAAGGCAGAAAGGAGCAGAGGCAGACTGTGCCTTACAATACAAACATGAGTAAACAGCTTCATATGGCTGTAGTAGAAGCAAATTCCATGGTAGAAAAGTCCTCCAGACCACATCACATGAGTGTTTCCCACTCAGGCTCAGGCTGTAAAGAAAGTCAAAAGGAGTCAAAAAGAGAGTCAATATCAAAATTCAGAAAGTCAGAAGTCTGGTAGGCAGACTTTGTCAGGAATGGGTTTATACAGAGTGTAAGAGGCTTAAGTTAAACACTTCACAAGGGAGGGGGTAAGACAGTGCCAGCTGAGACTGAAAGCAGGGAGCAGGTATTTGAGGCTGTCAGAGCAGCAGCTGCAGGGTTAATTGTCTGTTTTAGAGAGGGGACAGGAATGGCTTTTGTAATTCCATAAGCCTGTGACTCATCCCTCTGTTTCACAGCCATCAGTGGATACAGAGATGTCCTTGCAAAAGAATTGCATTAACTCATTCTAAACCATCCTCTCTTCCAGCAATACCCTTCAAATTCCCTTTTGAGCAGACACCTCTCCCAACTCCTGATACCTGGGCCAGTTCTCCTGTGTCTGCTCTCACATTTCTTCCCCCACTTTTTAATCCCTCTCCTTCCCAAGTCCCTAACTGCTGCTGCTGCACTCTAACAACCACCTTCCCAGTGTTGCCACCACCATTTGGGGTTTTCCCCTACACGGTATGCCCAAATCCTTTCCACCAAGAAAGCATCAGCCTCACTCTCACACCACATAAATTCCCCCAATCTACTAACTTGCTGATATCTGAAATTGATAAATTCCTCTGGAATTAGGAACAGTAACAGAAAAACTGGAATATCATCTGGAGAAGATTGAGCTCTCCTAGCAGGCATTTGACATGTCTACTCTCCACACTCATTCCTGTCTCCTGTGTTAATTTAGATGATGGTGATGGACACGTCCGACAGGCCAGGGACATCGCCCACCACCCACCAGCAAGCCACGGTGAGTCTCTGCATCTGCCCAGGAGCTTTCACCATCACTGGGCTCACCAAGAGCTCTCGGACAACTTATCCATGTCTTACACATGCACTGGCTCCTCCCAGGAATATGTTGATTTTCTGATGGGCTGCAGAGGTGCCACAGCTCATAACCTCCGGGGACTCTGCTACCAGCTATGTTCTGGGCTCAGTACTTGATGTGGTGCTTTTGCATGGGGAATTTTCCAGATAAAGGTCCAAATCGGAAAGTGATGCTTCATTACTGGGAAGTGGTGATTAGTCATTTTCTTATTTTCACAGTTGATGAGAAGACTGGGTCTGACAGAATTACTGAACTGGCTGGGTCAACATTAGCCCATAAGGCCAAAGATAGGTCCTACCTGGGTGGGGACAAGCACTGACAGAGGTACTGAGAGTGGAGCAAGTTCCTTCCCTGCAGTGTGTAGTGCATTCAGCTGTTTGTTGTGTGAGGTGCGGACACTCTGGAGCGTGGAAAGGCCATAATCAACAAGTCAGGAAGTCTCTAAAGAGCTACTTGGGTAATCTCAGAGAACAATAATGGCTTTGCCCTGCTTAGATCCCAAAGGCTGATTTAATTGTTAGAGATATGGATGTCATGATCACCCTCTCTATGGGGTTTCTGAGTTTATGGCAAAGCATTAAACCTCTTCGCTGTACCAGCAAGTGATTTTGTCCCCCAGATTTGCATTTGTCTGTGGTGATACACCATCTGCATGACACAGGCAAATCACTGAGACTGAACCCACGCTGGATGAAGGTCCTTAGGTGACCCAAAGACCTGGGTGACCCAGGCAGTGCCTGGCTTGCTCTCACCAGACATTTTGGTAGTGTGTCCCCATCAGTTTGAACCCAGTCTTAGGAAGATGTGAAGCTCACCTCTACACTGATCATCTCAATATTTTGATTTACTCCTGTGAGCGCATGGCAGGAATACAGCCTAAGAATGTGTGTGCAAAAGGATGTAGACACAAAAGAAATACCCCACTTTTAGGGGAATTTAATAACCATCTCTTGTTTCCAGCTCCAGGTTGGCCCAAGGACTGCAGTGAGATTCCCCGTGGAAGCCACAGTGGCGTCTACATCATCCAGCCCAAAGGACTGCACCACCTCGTGGTGTACTGCGAGATGAACGTGACCCACGGGGGCTGGACCGTCATCCAGAGGAACCAGAGAGACACACCAGTCACCTGGGCCGAGTCCTGGAGCACCTACAAGTATGGCTTTGGGAACGTGCGCACCGAGTACTGGCTGGGCACCGAGTACATCCACCAGATCGCCAAGCAGAAGGTCTACCAGATCAGGTTTGTCATCCAGGACTCCGCAGACAACTTCAACTTCGCAGATTACAACCTGTTCAGTGTGGAAGACGAGTCCCACGGCTACCGGCTGAGGCTGGGCTCCTACAATGGGACAGCTGGGGACGCCATGACCTCAGACAACCCCAACAACATGCACGACAACATGAAATTCTCTACAAAGGATCGGGATCAGGACACTTACAGTAAGAACTGTGCCTACAGCTATGAGGGTGGGTGGTGGTACTCATCATGTTATTCTGTGCGGCTGAATTATAAGGGCGGCATGACATGGGGCAACCTGTGCAAGGGGAACTGCAAATCCTCTCTTATCCTCATTAAACCAGCTTCATATTGTTAGTACTTCTTCCTCCTCCTGTCCACAGTGGACACTCTGCAAAAGCTCTGCATGGCCCAAGAGTGTGAGCCTCTCTGGAGCAGAGCAAGGAGCACAAGGGTAGCAGGGCTTGAAATGCCACTTTACAATCCCCCACTCCAACTGCAGACTCCCCTCTGCTCAGCTCCGTTCCCCTGTGCTTGCCAATGCTTCCCTGTTATTATGTTCATAATCAAGAATTAAAAAATCACTTCTGAAATTTGTGGATTTCACATATACCTTCCCTGTGGGAGGAAGACAGCCCTGGAGTTGCATTAGTCTCCTTGCTGTCTCCAGAACTCACAGAAAGCAAAAAAAGCTGCATGCCCCAAATTTCCATATACTCTGAGCCTCTCTGCAGTGTTTGGTAAAGCATCCAATAAACATGCTTGCTTGAGCTCATTCTTCAGTAACGACATCTGATTTGTACCTCTGCTGTTCTCCTGTGAGAACCAAGAAATCCCATGTCAGGTGCCAGGACTGGAGTCTTGAGGTTTATCATAGAATCACAGGCTGGTTTGGGTTGGAAGGGATCTTAAAACCCACTTCATTCCAACCCCCCTGCCATGGGCAGGGACACCTTCCACTTAACCAGGTTACTCAGCCTGGAGAGAGAAAGCCTTGAGTGTTTCTCATGGATGTGAGAAAATTAAACCCAGTTACACTGTGATAAAGGCCCTGTGATCTGCACAGGGGTGTTCAGAAGGGACCTGGCACGTAGGAGAACTGATCCTACATCCTCACCACACTCACAGTCATGAGTCAGAAGCTGTGGCAGTGTCCTGGTGCCAAGGTCTCACTCCTGCTAGGAGGCTGCACCTGTCAGGATGTGTTGCCTGTGCTGCCTGGATGTCTGTACTGTCATGCTTTGATCCTGTAGAAACAGGATTTCAAAGCCATCAGTAGATCTGTCTGCTGTGATCATGAAGCAATGAACTTAAATGGAAGCAAAGGAGAAGTAGGCTAAGTATTAGAAATTAGGAATTCTCCACTTGAATTAGGAAACACTAATGAGGGCAGACCTAATTACAGTAATGGGACCACCATATCCAAGTTTCTGATGGATTAGATTTAGATGAACTTTTGCCAGGAAAAGTCCAGACAGAGCTAATGCTGTGAGGCTGCAGGACCAGGGTCCCTAACATCTTTGTCCCATGATCGTTCCAGTACTGCTAGGACAGACTGCCAGAGAAGCACTTTGGTATTCATAAACCCTGTCTTGTTTTGTCCTGTAGCAGCACAGTAACAGCCATGAGTTTCACTTCCAGGACCAACAGCTCAGGAAAAACCCATCCCTGGCCCAGCAGCTGCAGAGTCCAATAGGTGCTGGGAGCCATCCAGAGAAGTTTGAGAAATTAGAAAATGCTGAGAGAAATGAGCAGTGGAGGATGTCCGAGACAGAAACAGCCTGACACTGCTCCAGGGAACGGCCCTCAGCACTGCAAAGTGGGGGGGACACCTGCACCTGGGAATGTCTGAGGAAAAAGTGAGCTCAGGGCTACTCCTGCTGGAAGCATCTCTCGGGGCTGTACTTGCCCCACTGAGAGCCTCCAGCACCAGGCACTGAGCCCCCCAGCACAGAGCACGAAGGACTGGCGGGACTTCCACGTACAGCCTGTGCCTGCCTTGGAATGTGCATCACAGCATAGGGAGCGGATGCACAGAGCAGCTCCAGGATGGATTTGCGTTGGCTGGAAGAGCAGCTCTCCTGTGCCAGGGTGAGAAGCTGGTAGAGCAAGGAGACATGGCTGTTAGGGAGGGTCCTGGAATTTTTCTTCTAGGTTTCTGAATCCTTGCAAATATTTGGTGACCCTGTGGCAGCAGTTCCTGGTCCCAGTGGGGCAGCGCTTCTGCCTTCCTCAGGGGGCGAAGAGGCCCGCAAAGAGCCGCAGTGCCAGGGTGCCGCAGTGCCAGGGTGCCCCAGCGAGAGGGTGCCCCACGGCTCCCAGCCCTCCTGAGCCAGTGGGCAACAGGGCACCAGGCTGTCACAGGGCGGCACCGGGCAGTGACGGGCGAAGCCGTGGTGGCGGCAGGCGGGGGCTGCGGGCTGCACAGCGGGGTCCAGGGTGTGCACAGAGGGTGCAGAATGCACAGAGCGGGATGCAGGATGCGCGCAGCGGGGTGCAGGGCGCGCACAGCGGGTGAAGGTTGCGCACAGCGGGGAGCAGGGTGCTCCCAGAGGGTTCGGGGTGAGCAGGGTGCGCGGAGCGGGAGCAGCGCCTGTGTCCCCCGGCCAGGGGCGGCGCGGTGCGCTGCGGAACGGGAGCGCTTCGTGCTCCGCTGCGGCTCCTTTAAGACCGGCGGGGGCGACGGGCGCGAGGCGGCGCGAGCGGCTCCCGGCGGCGGGGGCGGGGGGTCCCGGTCCCGATCCCGATCCCGATCCCAATCCCGGCCCCGGCCCATGTCCCGGCCCGCGGCGCCGCCCGGCTCCCCGCGCCGCCTCGGGGCACTCAGCACGGCGCAGCTCCGGGCCCTGCTGCAGGACGAGCCGCGACTGCAGCGCGCCGCCCGCCTCAGCAGGAAGGTACGGCCGCGGGGGCCGGGGGGCCGGGAGGGACCGAGCCCCGCAGCCGGCAGGGTCAAGCCGTGCGGCACTCGCTCCTCTGGGGCTGTCCCGCTGCGCAAGGTGGAGCCGCCCGCGGCCCGGGAACTGGCGCTGCGGGGCCGGGTATTCTCCGATGGCACCGGCTCCGTCGCCCGCTGCCCTTATCTTGACGCCCGTAATCCCGAGGGCTCTGGAGGAGCCGCAGAGTCCACCGGCGGGGCGGGGGAACCTCCGCTCGGGCGTCCCGACCGCGGCTGCGCGGGGCTCCCGGTGCTGAAGCCTCGGGCCACCAAACCCAGGGCCACCAAACCCCATCCGCTGCCCCCGCATCCCCGAGATCTGGTGAGGCCCCGGCCCTTCGCCCGCCCTCCAGCCTGCTCTCGTTTTCCGCAGCCGGGATGAGCTCCGCGCTTTCCCGGCTCCGCTGCAGAAACGGGCACAGGTTATTCTGGAATCGCTCTCGGCCCGATTTCAGCGTCTTCCCTAGGTGTCCCCGAGTGCAGACGGTGTGTGCGCATCGAGGGGAGGGTGCTGTCCCTTCCGTGACATCCATGTCCTCTGCCAAGCCCTTTCCCTGCAGAGGGGCTGGGCAGCCGGCGCTGAGGTTTGCCACGGTCAGGTTGAGCCACCTTGCATGGCCCGGCTCCAGCCGTTGCATTCCCCCGGGATGCACCCCCTTTCCAGGCAAAGCAGAGGGATGGAGACAGTGCAGAAAAAGAGGGCTCACCCTCCGATGGATATGGATCCCTGCCCAGCAAGGTGCTGGATCTGACTGTTTCTGCCCATTTCTCATTGCTGACACACACGGCTCCCATCCCATTCCCACAGTTCCAGAGTCTGCAGCTGGAGCGGGAAATGTGTTTGGCTTCAAACTGCACCCAGGCCAGGGTGAATCTGTCCCTGCGCCCACGGCTGGAGGATGGGAAGGCTTCCCTGGCCATCAAGTACCAGGAGCTGCAGGAGATCCGAGAGGCATGTTGGGACAAGCAGCAGCGCCTGGGTGAGTGGAGTGCAGCCTATGGGCTGGGGCAGAGCCTGGCACACCCAGAGCAACCCCTGTTAATATGAGGGTCCAGGTGGGCTCAGTATCCTTGGACCTACCCCAGGGAAATGGTCCAGCCATGATCAGGAGTGGTGGGGGATGATGCTCCCTGTGACATAGCAAATCCTTAGCTGGGACCAGTCATAGAATCACAGAACCATTTGGGTTGGAAGGCACCTTAAAGATCATCTCATTCCACCCTTTGCTGAGGGGAGAGACACCTTCCCCTAAACCAGGTTGCTCCAAGCCCAGTCCAACCTGGGCCTGAGCAATTACAAGGATGAGTCATCCACAGCTTCTCTGGGCAACCTGTGCCAGGGTGGGATGGAAGTCATGGTGTGCAGGTGGCTCCAGGGATGTGTTTGGGGGTGTTTGAGTTCAAGGAAGTGGGGGAGCGGGTGCTTGGGGATGGGAAAGACAGCAACCCTAGCAGTGGGGGCATCCAGGGGAAGGTTGGCAGCCCCATCCCCTTCTGACACACAGAGGCTTATCTGGAGAAGTGGAGCCCACAGAGCGCCCTGGACCAGCTCCAAGCCAAGCTTGATGCCTCTGAAGCAGAGTCAGAGGTGAGTTAGCTGAGACCCCTGTGCTGTTGTCCCTTCCTCACCGGGGCCACGGACTGCTCTCCATGCCCTCCCATATGCCAGGGCCTGCAGAAGAGTCCAGGGTCCAGGGGGTGCTCCTTCTGGTCCCACTGCCCATCCCACAGGCACAGATAAAGCAGTTCCTGGCCCAGGACCTGCCCCTCGAGTCCTTTCTGGAGTCCTTCTGCCAGAGCCGCACACACTCCCACGTCTGCCGGACGCAGCTGGAGAAACTGCAGGAGCTACTGCAGAAGGATCAGGTGCAGAAGGATCAGGTGGGCAGGAACGCTGTGGGCCCTGTGGGGTGCCCAGGTACCCCAGCTAGCCTGGCACTAGCCCACCTTGCCCCATTGCAGAGTGGAATAGCCCCCAAAGCCTTTGATCTCTCCTACGGCTTTGTGCCTGCCTTCCTCATCCCCTCGGAGGCTGTTGTGCCCTTTCCTGTGCCAGCTGCACCTCCCAAGCACCATCTTCCAGCTCTGGGACAACAGCCAGCATCTCCCTGCTCCGAAATTCCCAGCCTGGGCTCTCCCCTACGCCTTGTTGGACACATCCCCCTGCTCAGTCCCCAGCCCGGCCGTGGGCAGCAGCAGCTGCAACACCAGAAGCAGGAGCCTCCGCACCGGTAGCAGGGCAGGGATGTGGGATGTCCCTGCTCCTGTGCCTCCACAGGCCTCGTGCAGGAACACGTGGGCAGGGAACATGAGGGGTGGTGGGTGGTGTAGGCACAGCTCCAAAGGGCTGTGGGGTCTGTGGGGCAGGCACATGGGTGGGTGCTCACAGAGGGATGGAGGTACTTGGTTGGGGCAGGTGCCATGGCTGGGTAGGGGGTCCTGCATTTGGGGAACTGCTGGGGGGAGGTCTCTGCATCCACAGCAAGAGGAACAGTGACAGGAGGTGGGGGTGGGTGGCTTGTAGGGATGTCAGTGGGCTTAGCTGGGAGAGACAGCAGGGAAAAGAGCACAGGAGCACTGGGTGCCAAATGCTTCCTAAATAAAGGCTCTTTCCATGCTCTGTGTGTGCTCTTTCCATGCTCTGCCCCTTGGCTCTGGCTGTGAACAGCAGCATGGGACAAGCAGGGAGGAAAGGGTTACCAGGAGGCACTTGCCAGGCTTGGAGGTGACTGGCAGCCAAGGAGGGCCCTCCAGCCTGATGAGCCCCCAGACCTTTAATTCATACTTGGCTTAGGCCATCACTTCCCTGGGGAAATTGAGAGCTCCTGCAAGGGGTACAGAGCCTGCCATGAGTGTGTGTTTCCCTCAAGAGATGTACCAGGGACCAGTTTGGCCTTGCACATGGGGAAGGCTCATGAGGTACCCAGAGATGCCTCATGTCAGCAGCAAAGCCCTCATCCCATGGAGGGTTATACCCTGTGGCCAGCTGGGCTTGCTCGTGGCTTGGCAGCCACTGGTCACATCAGCCTGCACTTATGTCCACCTTTCTCACAACCTCAGAGGCCATTGTGCCCTTTGTCATTCCTTATCCACCTCCCCCATTCTCCAGCCCTCACTGGAAAAAGGGACAGGAGGCCTGAGCTCTCACCTGTTTTATCCCAGGCTCTTCTGTTCCTTCCCTTAGTATCACACAATGGATGGTAAGTCCAGGGGGTGGTGCTCCCCATCCCCCAGGGGACAGCCTGGTTCCTCCAGCTGCAGCCTCCTGGGCACCCCTGGGAATCCTGGGGTGCTTATTCCCTGCTGTGGCATATCCATTGTGCTGTTTTTAGCTTTTGGGTTGGTATCAGACTCTTCTTGTGCTCTCAGACCCTGTGTAATTCTTTTCCTCTTTCCCAGTTGCCTGCCGAACTTGCATCTTGTCACTGGTATGTAGACTGGAAATCATCCCAAGCAACAAAAAGCCCTAGCTCAGGCTACAAAACACCCCAAAATACAGGTCATTAGCTTGCACTGTCTGATCATCCTCCCCCACTGAGGCTACCTGGCCTTATGCCAAACTTCAGCCCTCATTTATGGCCAATATTCCAGTATTACTAGTTAAAGCAGGTTTAAAACTAGGATAAATAGGGGACCAGCCACTGTGACTTTATTGGCATGTGAGGAGATGGTAGTCACTGGAATATCTGGAGTTTCATAAAGCACCTGCTGCTTTCTTAAGTCCCACTTTGGGCTCAGCCTGGCAACAAAGGGCCTGATTGCCAGTCAGGCTCTGTGCTCATCATGTGCGTTGGAGTCTGCAGCCAGGCACCTGCCTGGGCTGAGCCCCAGCCAGAGGCAACACTGGTGGGCTGTCACTGCCCTGCCACAGGGGACCAGGCACAGCACTGAGGCATGGGACAGTACACGAGGAGCCAAGCTGTGTTGATTTGGCATGGCCTGGTTTTTTTGGTAGTGGGGGAGGGCCACAGAAGTGGCTTCTGTGAGAAGCTGCTAGAAGCTTCCACCACGTCTGACAGAGCCAGTCTCTGATGGCTCTGAAGATGGACATGCTGCTGGCCCCATCAGAGAGGTTGGTAACGCCTCTGGGATGACACATTTAAGAAGAAAACCAAAACAGCGCACGCCCAGTTGATTCCAGGGCTGGTGAGGCGCCGCCAGCGGGGCTTTCCCAGCGCTGCCATCTCGGTGCGGCCCACAGCAAGCCTCGCCTGCCTGCTCGCCCCTGGCCAGCCACGCTGCGGGCAGGAGGCCAGGGCTGGTGGTGGCGGCTTCTCCTTCCCGGTGCCCGCACGAGGAGAGGCGTTGAACAGCACCAGCGCTGCGGCGGCCGCCAGTGCCCGCAGGGGCAGCGGGGCTGCCTGGCCAGCAGCGAAAACGTGGCGAGAGATTCTCCGACACGGAACCCAGACGAAATCAACCACTCGGCGCTGCGGGATGCTGTAAGAGTCTTTGAATTGGTGGAACTTGTTGGCAATCGTACCTAGGAGCAGCAGTTTTTTCTTCTAGTCGGAGAAGAGGAGGAAGTGAGAACATGTGAGGGAAAACAACATGGCAGCACCAAGGTCAGGGGGGAAGGAGGTGCTCCAAGTGCTGGAGCTGAGATTCCTCTGCAGGCCGTGGTGAGGACTGTGGTAAAGTAGACTGTCCCCTGCAGCCCATGAGGTCCACAGGGGATGCAGAGATCCACTCGCAGCCCGTGAGAGAAGTACTGATGCTGGAGCGGGCAGATGCCGGAGAAAGCTGTGATCCAGTGGGAGACCCGAATGGAGAGAGAGGGCCATTGCTTCCAAACTAGAGCAGCCTGTCCTTAAAAGACTGCACCCCGTGGACAAGCGACCCACATGGCAGCAGTCTCGGAAAGACTGTCCGTGGGAGGGACTCACATTGCAGCAATATTGGCAGGATTGCTGCTCGTGAGATTGGAGCCACGCTGGAGAAGTTCACGGACAACTGTCTCCTGTGGGAGGGACCCCACGGCACAGCAGAGGAAAAACTCTTCTCCCTGAGCGAACAGAAGATCTCAAGTGACGAACTGACCAAAATCCCCATGCCCTGTCTCCTGGCAGGGGCTGGGGGGAAGGTGTTTTAAAGGCTTATTTTACTTCTCATTATCCTCCTCTGACTCTGTTAATAATAAAATTACTTTATACCTTTAAATTTTAACCTGTTTTGCCCTTAGAGTGTTTTCTCCCAGTCCTCATCTCAACTTATGAGCCCTTTGTTAATTTTTTCCCTTCTCCTCTGCTCAGCTGAGAACAAGAGCAAGCGAGCAAACCGTTTTCATGAGTACTTGGCATTTGGCCAGTGTCAAACCACGACACAAGCCACCCAAAAACTAGCCAGGCCCCACCAGTGTGTCTCCCCAGGCAGTGCCTGTCTTGCATGGCTCCCCAGGGCTGGGCAGCCCCAGGTTGTGTGGGTCTGTCACCAGCTCCAGGACAAACTTCCCTGGCCCCATGCAGGTACAGAGTCACCCCAGTGGCCCCTTGAGTGTGGACTCTCAGGGTGAGCAGCTACCTCTGCAGCCTGGGGAAGGTGAGTGTGTCCTATGAGAGTTGCAGCACCAAAAGTGACAGTCTAAGCACCAAGGTAAGCTGTGCTGCCATGGTCTGCCTGTCGGACCATAGGAGCCCTGCAGCACCCAAGGCACCCAGCCTGTTCAGGAAGCACTGGGCAGGCCCTGGCCACCCCATGGTCCTGTTGGGCTGATCAACACCCCACTTTAGGGTGGGAAACCTTGGGGTCCTTTGGGAAGCTGCCAAGCCAGGTGAGCCCCTGCCCTGGGGCAGTTCCTCCCATCCTGCAGCTGGTCCTGTCCAGTTTGGAGCACATACTAGCTGGCCCTAGGACACCTCAATTGTAGCGATCCTGGCAGGGGTTGTCTGTGCACCCTGGTGCACCCCATATCCGTGGAGACTGAGGGGTATCTGCCTGCCCACTGCCACCAGCAGCCCCGGGCCCTTATAGGCCAGCTGGGACTGGGGACAAGGTTCTGCACAGCACAGGCAGGGACACTGGCTCACAGGAAGAAGCTGACAGCAGCCAGGGTGACTCCTCTGCCCCTCCTGCCTGCACAGTGGCTCTCTCTGCCTGTCCCTGCCCTGCAGAATGGAGTCAAGGAGGGTAAAGGTGCTCCTGCTCACTCTGAGGAGGAGGAGGGGTTGCCACTGGGTATGCACCTGCATTCACATCTGCTGGAGCAGGCAGCAGCCTGGGCCCAGCCCAGCCCCTCCGCCAGCTGGTGTACAGCCAAACCTGGGCAGGGAGCTGAGGGTGCCCCCCCATCACTGGCTCTGTGAATGCCAGGCTGGATAAGGAGCAGCCCCCAGTCCAGAAAGGCCAGAACAGCTGGGAGAAGAGGGGTGCTCCCCACCTCCCCGGGAAATCCCCTGAGCCACAACCCCCAGGCAATGGGGTGCAAAAGGGGTACAGACCTGAACTGGGGCAGCCAGGAAGGGGCTGCCAGTGTGCCCCAGCTGGG
This sequence comes from Corvus hawaiiensis, assembly GCF_020740725.1. Taxonomy (NCBI): domain Eukaryota; kingdom Metazoa; phylum Chordata; class Aves; order Passeriformes; family Corvidae; genus Corvus; species Corvus hawaiiensis. The sequence continues at coordinate 7,941,985 of NC_063232.1, forward strand.
GCCCCCAGAGCAGGCACTGGGACTGTTGAGGGAAGTCTATTAACAATTAACTCTATTAACTAAGGAGTGGCCAAAGGGGATGCTGCTGAAGGGAGGGGGAGCTGCCTCCCCATCCTTGGGTGCTGCCAGCTGTAGCAGCCCTTACCTGGGAGGACAGAACCACCATCAGCAGGACTGGGGTGCAGAGTTCTGCCCACACAGGTGAGGGCTGCAGCTGTCCCAGGGGCTGTCCCTTCACCCCCATCCCTGCCAGACTAGCCCCTTTTGGGGGGTGGAGGCTGATGGCCACCCCTTACTGCTGGACTCTGCTCCCCCAGCCTGCAGCTCCCTGTTCCTGCCCCTCATGTCCCCAGCCCAGCTGGCACAGTCAAAGATCTGCCGACAGACAGGTTTAACCTCTTCCTCTCCAAAGAGGAGGCCAGCTACTCCAGGAGGAGGCCCTGATGAGGCACTGAGACCCCGCACTTCCAGGCTGCAGCACCCACCAGCTGAAGGGAGCAGCTCAGCACCCCAAACCTGCAGTTATGGGGACATCAGCCCAGAAGAAGGGGTGGGGAGTGGGGTCTGCACTGAGCTTGCAAAGCCTCAGCACCAGGGCCATCAGGCTTCATCCAGCTTGTCTAAGTTTCCGTGGAGCCTTAGATTTCCTTAGTTTGTCACAGCATCAAATTACCAAGTGGCTGTTAGCTCAGATTTTGGTGCTTCCCTTTAATGTCTGTTGTCAGTGATTCAAGGGTGGGAATAAGCAACACCAAAGAACCCAGAATAATCCCTGGGGTGAAGGTGCAGGGTAGAGCAGTCCAGGCCTGGATGGGTTGGCATGGAGTGATGGCTGAGGCCCCACCAGCAACTCACCCTCAGACAGTTCCTTTTGGTGACACAGAGCGGGCAAAACCTGATGCCCGAGTAAGAGAGTGAATCCATATGGATCCAATAGCGTATCTAATATGGATACAATACATCACTTGCAGGCAGGTGAAATGTGGAGCCACAGAGCGAGGAAGTGAGGGGTAGGGTGTGCTAGAGTATGTGTAAAAATGGTCCCAGTGGGCTTGAGATTGAGGAGGAAGAAATCCCTATTGTGAACATCACACTCCTCCCAGCAAAAGCCTCAGGATGCTCATGGTGACATCCCCAGCTGAAACTGCCACCTCACCTCCCCTCCAAGGGCACGGGCCCGGAGGGGCTGTGGACAGCTGCTACTGCAGTCTGTTACTGAGATCTGTGTTGTAGGGACTGGATACATCCTCAAAGGAGGAAAAGGATTTGGGAGTATAAGCTGTTCCCTGCTATAACCCCTGCCAGTGGCTGCCTTGCCCCAGCTGCAGGAAGGTGGGCTCCTGTTCTCACAGGAACAACGCTCTGTGTGTCAGTATCCCCAAGGATGCATCCTGGTTCCCAAGATGTAATACAGTCAAGGCCACAGGGAATTACTGAGCTGCACCCACTGCTGATCTTCCAGCCTTGTACAGCTCACAGCCCCTGCCACCTCACACTCCTGTCACCATCAGCCCCTGGCATCTACACAGGCTGTGCTCACCTGGCTAAAGGAAAGCAACATGAAACCCAGTTGCTCCTGGCACCTCTCCATCAGGAAACAACTGGGGAACAAAAAGAATGCAATGACACTGTTGACACAAGGAGAAAAAGAGGCAGAACAGTGGTATGCTGAGAGCTGGTAGGCATTTGGACCAGCTCCAGCCTTTCTACCCAAGCTCCTGAAATCCTTCCCAGAGCAAAGGAGCAGTCAGACCTGACTAAGGCAAAGGTGACACTGGAAAGTTTTAGGGCACCCTCCTCTGACCAGGCAGTAGGTGAGTGCAGAGCATGTTACCAGTGCACAGCCACCCCCGGGTGTCAGGCAAGCACAGAACAGGACCTCCAGCAGTAGCAGGGAAGGCCATGGTGGTCCAGAGAGGCCACCCTGCCCTGCTGACTGCAGGCTGCATGCCCACCCTTCCCAGCAAGGGAGACAGAACCTCCCTCCCCACCCTCTTCTTCACTGGCTGAAGTCAGGATGTGAAACACCTGCCTGTCCCTGTTTTCCAGCAAGTGCAAGGAATATTTACCACCCAGGCCCACCAAAAGAAAAATGTGTCATTTTGTCACCAATTTATGGCTGGATGTCTTTAATCTTCAAGATACATCACGGAGACCTGAAAATGAAGAACCAGTAGCAGGAACTGCCCAAATCACCTGTTTGGGTAGGAGCTAGAGAAATGCTCCCCAGTGCCCACTGCTTCCCACAGACATCACTAGGTTTTCCAGCCTGGGAAGTAATGTTTCCTGCCAAATTCTGCCAAAAAAGCTACCTCTGATCTTTCAAGTGATTTTGTTTACAGAATGAAGATAAGCATGAAAAATGCATCAGCAAGTGCCAGAGCCACAGACACTTTCCCTCTGTAGCCAGCGAACACAGGGCTCCTGTTTCTCCCATGATGACATTTCAGTGCTGTAGTCCCAGGTAAAGGGATAGACTGGCATCCAGCAAGGATGCTGGAAAGCTCTCTGCCCATGGGCTGAATTTACTCCAAGCATGCAGCAGCCTCTAGCGTGCAGCTGGAAGTGGCACAAGGCTTTTGAGAGCAAGCAGAGAGCAATCCTGCACAACCAGCAGAAACAGTGGTCCCTGCCGTGCCACTGCCTCAGGCTCCCACCAGGATCACAGAACTCTGCAGTGGAAAACACAGGGCTTTCACTTTTAACATTCTTGTGCTGGGACAAAACACAACCCAGGGTCTGGGTCACGAGGTAACAAGGGCTGGGCTCCTGCTCACCCCCCTGACAGCAAACCCAGTGATGCACAGTCTTTGGCACTCTCAGGCCACTGCCATGAAGCTTCTCTCCCTCCAGGTAGCAGTGACATAGCACAGGTGAACCGTCACCCAAGGAGAGAGAAAAGTTTCTGAGAAACACAATCTTTAGTTCTTAAAACATTTCAGTATTAAAACAGGCAAATAAACTTGTGCAAATGATGCTCAGATACATGTAAAACACAGGAAATAGTACTCGGTGCTCACAGGTGCATCATGGCCAAAAGCCTCGGAGGCAGGGACTTGTGTAAAGTTTCTGGAAGGCCCTAGACAGGACAGAGGACTTCAGACACCAAAGTGTTTTGCCTCCACCTCCAGGCAATGTCACACACTGATCAGGACATGAGGCACCATGGGCTTGGGTTTCATTTTTCAAGTCTGAATCTAAGACTTCTGTACCCGCCACCCTGAGCAGGGTGATGCAGTTTGGACATCAAAAACTCTCTAGAGATGTATTACCAGCAGGTGTGACAGCACAGAGGTGGCAGGTCTGGATCAGCAGAAACTAGAGCCACATCTGAGCATGAATGAGCATAGCCCTGAACATACACAGCACACACCACCTCTGACAGCCTTTAATCTCAGCTGCGGCTCACAAGAGGCACCTGGGGCTGTGCCAAAAGAGGGGACACATCCCAGTCCAGAGTCCAGGAACCATGTTTACTTGTCAGGCATTGTGTCTGCAAGTGGTATTGCTGAGGGGACACATCAGAACCCGCAAAGCTCCTGCACCACTTCTGCAAGGTCATGCTGGTGGCACAGTACAGCCTAGCCTAGCCTGTGGACCAGAGTGCACAGAGGGTATCCAGACGTCACATCCTGTGCCAGCCAGGGGCACTCTGTGTCTGAAGGTCATGCTGGCAGAGGGGCCAGCTGGCTATGGAGCCTGCTGGTCATACACCATCCCTGAAGGTCACACCGGCAGAGTGAAATGTCACAGCCTGAGCAGCAGATACAGGGTACTGCCAACAGCGTGTGCAGGGCACGCTCCCAGCCCGCTGCCAAGCTCCCTGGTGACACTGTGGAGCAGGGTGGGCGCTCCGGGGGCTGCCCAACCCCGCCGCGGCCCCGCTGTCACTTGAGGCCGTAGAGGATGGCAACACTCAGGAAGAAGAGGAGCCCGATCGAGAGATCGGAGAGGGCCCTAAGGCGTCCCTGTGCCGCGGCCTCCTCCCGCCGGAGGCGCAGCTGCTCCCGCCGCGCCCGCAGCAGCTGCTCCCGCTGCAGCTGCTCCCCGTAGTGCGCGCGGTAGAAGGCGTCGAAGTCGAAGGGTGGCGGGACGGGCCCCGGGCGGGCAGCGGGGGCGCGGGGCGGCGGCGAGGCAGCGGCGGGAGGGCGGCCCGAGGGCCGGGGTGCGTCGCGCAGCTCCTCGGCGCTCAGGAGCCCGCGGTCGTACTTGCGGCGCAGAGCGGCGCTGCCCAGCACCCGGTAAGCCTCGCTGACGGCGGCGAAGCGCGCGGCCGCGGCCGCACTGCCGGCGTTGCGGTCGGGGTGGTACCGGAACGACTGCTCGTAGTACGCCGTCTTGATCTGCGCCGCCGTCGCCGTGGACGGGACACCCAGCACCTCGTAGAGATCGCGGCGCGGCCGCGGAGCTCCAGCACCGCCCGTCTGCGCGGCCCGGGACGGTGGCGGGGCGCAGCCGGGCCGCGGAGCCGCGGGGAGGAGCCGCCGCAGCCGCCCGAGTGCCGCCAGCTCCATCGGGGCCTCAGCGCCCGCCCGGCGCCATGCCGTACACCGCGGCGCGGAGCAGCGACGCCGGGCAGCAGCGGGAGCTGCGGCGCAGACAAGGAACGTCTGCAGATACGTGGCTGACTGGGCGGCGACCTCAGGCGGCGGCGCGGTCGCCAAGCAGTGACGTTCGGAAGCCGCGTGAGGTGGGGGCGTCAGGATGGCGGGCAGCGGCCGCCGGCCCGAGCACCGCGGGCCTCCCGAGCTGGTGAGCGGGGCGATGGAGGGGAACCAGGCTCCTCGGGGGCGGCCCCTCCTTGAGGTCCTGGGGCTCACCACCCCCGCTGCTCTCTCGTTACAGTTCTACGATGAGGCTGAGGCGCGGAAGTATACACAGAAGTACGGCGGGACCGGCGCTGCGGAACTGCAGGGCCGAGCGCGGCCTGTAGTGGGACGGGGAGGGGTCTCGTCATGGGGCCGGCATTGGGGGGACCCACCGGGGATGGGGGCGGTCTGTCCTGGATCCTAGTGGGAGTAGCGGGGGCCCTGCCGCGAGGCCTGGGCGGTTCGGCCCCGACATGTGGCAGCGGCGGGGAGTGGAGTGGAGAGGGTTAGATGCTGCCGTGAGGCGGTGTGGGTTCAAATCTAGCACTGTGGGGGTGTCCGCCCATCGCCCACGCTCTGCCTGTGCCTCAGCTCCCGGGTGGTGGAGATCCAGTCGCAGATGTCGGAGCGCGCTGTGGAGTTGCTGGGGCTGCCCGAGGACCGTCCGTGCCTCCTCCTGGACGTGGGGTGAGCGGGGCTTTGCCCGGTTCCATGGCACATGGAGCATCTGGGGCTGGAGGGATGCACAGGGCAAGGGGGCAGCCAGGTCCCACAGCGCCAATGTCTCTTGTGGGCTGAAGAAGAGGGACAGGCTGCTGTAACGTTGGTTGTGTCTGGCCAGCAGCAGCCTCAGACCAGCCCCATAATCCCAGCACTTTCCCCCTTCCTCCTTCTAGCTGCGGCTCAGGGCTGAGCGGGGATTACATCTCTGAGGAGGGTCACTACTGGATTGGCATGGACATCAGCCCTGCCATGCTGGGTGAGCACAACCTCCCCTGAGACCTCCACATCGCCTCAGAGACCCCAAAGGTGGGAGTTGGTTGCCTGAGATGTGTTCTGTTCTGTGCAGATGTGGCTGTGGAGAGGGAGGTGGAAGGAGACCTTCTCCTTGCAGATGTGGGTCATGGCATTCCCTTCAGGCCTGGCACATTTGATGGGTGTATCAGGTGAGTCTGTGCATTTAACTGAGCTTTCCTGATTCCCCACAGAACTGCACAGTACACATGGTGCACATCTGGTAAATCACAGGTGAGAAGGAACTGGCCGTGTCAGCCACTCTTTGCTCTGTGCAACTTGGCTCCATCACTTCAAGCCAAACCTCCAGAATTGTGGATGGTAGGAACAGCTTGTGACAGCTGTTTACCAAGGGATGTTTGTCCTTTTGTGCTGGTGAGCTAGGAATTTTGTTGAAGAAAATATAATGAAATTGGGAATATTGTCAGGATGGCTGAGACCTGCACCAAGGAGGAGACCAGAGTATGTGGCATTGCTTAGAAAGGTCAGTCCCTGGATCAAGGATTTGATGGTTGGTTTTGGGATGAAGGGGACAGAAGGACTTTTCTGCTTAGAGAACACATGGGAAGATGCAGGGACTGTCCATTGCTGAGCCAAAAGCTGTGTTTTAGATTGCTCATTGGGAATACCTGCTTGGCCAGGCAAGGGACACAGCTGAGCTCTTGAATTCTTGCCAGGAACTGTAGTGATTGGACTAGGAATGGGTTCAAGCTGAAAGGGGGAAAATTTAGGTGAGATACACAGAAGAAATTCTTCCCTGTGAGGGTGGTGAGACCCTGGCACAGGTTGCCCAGCGCAGCTGCGGCTGCCTCATTCCTGGAAGTGTCCAAGGCCAGGCTGGACAGGGCTTGGAGCAAACTGGTCTAGTGGGAGGTGTTCCTGCCCATGGCGGGGGTGGAACAAGCTGAGCTTTAAGGTCCCTTCCAACCCAAACCATTCTGTCATTCTATGATTTGAGCACTTCGACTAAAGGGAATGCCTGGTGATGCTTTTGTCCTTTAACTTATGCACCTCGTTGAGTTTTGGCATAGTGCATCTCCAGAGGAGTTTGTGTAACTGTAAAACAGAAGGCAAAGCTACACAGAGGAAATGAAATAATTTCTCTGAGGCCCAGCACATGCTTAGTACTGGAATTCAGCTCAAAGGGAGGTGGCAAGCTCTGTGAAGGAACCAATGACTCAAGTGTCCTGGGGGTCTTATTTTCCTTCTCAGTATTTCCGCAGTGCAGTGGCTCTGTAATGCTGACAAGAAATCACACAGCCCCCCAAAACGCCTCTACAGATTCTTCTCCACTCTTTACACTGCCCTGGTAAGTGCCACCCTCTACCAGCCCGGCCTCTGCTGCTCTTATGTCTTTGCTGGTGCTTTTTAGCAAGATACTTCAAGTTTTAAGTAAATGCTGCTCTGAAGCAGAACTGGCAGGAGCACCCACTTGCCTACCTTCTTGCCTGGTGCTGCTTTTCATCAAGGTTGGACTTGATGGGTCTTGGTGGTCTTTTCCAAACTTAACAGTTCCATGATTCTGTGATCCCTGGTGTTCCCCCTGTGCCTCGCTGGCTCTGTGGGCTGAGCAGCTCTCCTGGGAGCCTTGTCCTGGAGGTTTTGGGGAGGAGGGAGCTCGTCTGGGGCTGGGATGGGGTGACCAGAGAGGTTACCTGCACTGAGACAAGGTGTCACCAGGTTTATTCCCTGCAGGCCCGAGGATCCCGAGCTGTGCTGCAGTTGTACCCCGAGAACGCGGAGCAGGTACAGCCCATCAATCAGTCAGGAAGGGGTACAGAAAATCATATGCTGTTTGGGGCTCTGAATGCATTGTGTTCTTCCACATCAAGTCTCTGTCATGATTGCCAGTTGTAAAGCTCTTCAAAAGCCAAATGAAATAACCTGTAAGGAGGATACCTGGTGCAATTTCTGCTGTTTCATAGATTGTCTTGGGCTGAGCCTTAAAATTAAAGTGGCAGGACACAGTGTGAATCGGGGTTTGAAGACTGGCTGTAGTCATCAGCACTGTACTGTAACTCAGGGCTGGAAAATCCAGCCCAGTATCCCTCTCCTAGAGAATCTGCTGTGCCAGCTAACCCAGGCTAGACTGAGGAGCAGGGAATTGGTGTCTGGATGGTACTGCAGAATCAGGAAATAGGTGCAGAGCTTAGCAGGAGGAGGACCAGTCCATCTTGGGAATGCCCAGTCAGCTGTGGTCCTCCCAGAGGTCTCTTGGGCTTTCCTGGGGGATGAGTGCTAATTAACTTTTGCACCTGCTGCTTTTCCCAGCTAGAGCTCATCACAGCCCAAGCCATGAGAGCTGGATTTACAGGGGGAATGGTGGTTGATTACCCCAACAGCGCCAAAGCCAAGAAGTGAGTGCTGGATCTCTGTGTGTGTTTGGGGTGAGGCCTGGGTTTAGCAGTGATTTTTTTTTTTTTTTTTCCCCTGAGCTGTTCTCTCTCCCATTATACAGTCCTGGAGAGAGGTTACAGCTTAGATCTGACTCTGCTATAGACCATCTCAGTCTTGCCTGGGGACTGAGACTCACATGCTGAGTCCCAGGTTCATGCTCCTTATTCTTGTTCTTTCAGGTTCTTCCTCTGTCTCTTTGTTGGGACATCAGGCACGTTACCAAAGGTGAGAACCTCCATGAGGCAGCAGAGCTGCTGTCCTGGCTGCTGGGTGATATGGAAGAGCTGTGAGCATTGTGAGAGCCAAACAGCTCTGTGAGTGCAGATGTGACTTTATTTACACATTTTCTGCCAGTCACCAAGCCCTGCTCTCATAGAATCACAGACTGGTTTGGGTTGGAAGAGACCTTAAAGCTCAGCTTGTTCCACCCCCCGGCATGGGCAGGGACACCTTCCACTACACCAGGTTGCTCTAAGCCCTGTCTAACCTGGCCTTGAAAACTTCGAGGAATGCGGCAGCTGCAGCTTCTCTGGGCAACCTGTGCCAGGGCCTCACCACCCTTCCAGGGAAGAATTTCTTCCAGTATCCAATCTAACCCTGCCCTTTTTAAAGCCATTCCTCTGGCATCTACTTTTTTTGCCATGATTTCTGGAAGACCAGTTTGTTCCTGCTCTGGTCCTTCCCCTTGCAGATCCCTGCATTCCTCTTAGTTTTGATGGGCTGACTAATAGCTGTGCCTGGTCCAGAGGAGAAGACAACTTCCCAATTTTGCTTTCCAGGGCCTTGGTACCGAGTGTGCCAATGAAGAGCCGCACCAGGCAAAGTTCACCAATGAGAGGTATCACATGGGGGTGAGGCTGCAGGTTCTCCCCAACAAGGAGGGGGGGCTTTGAGGGCTGGGTTTTACTGGGGACCACAGTGCTGCTGTGGGAGAAGCAATGGGAGGGGAAGGACAGGGAGGACTCTTAGCAGCCCAGAAGAGAACTGCTTTATCTTCCCAAGGGCCTGGACACAGGGAACAAGACTATCCCAGGGCTCTTCCATGGGGTTGTAGGTGCTTACCCTAGGGCTGCACCTGAGCAGTCAATCAGGTGTGCTTTCTGTCCAGCACTGGGCTCTCCAGCTGGGGCCAGCAGTGTGGGAATGTTTTCAGGGCTCATGGTAGAGGCATGGAGGCAGGCTGCTGTGCCTGAGTCCTGGCCTTCCCTTTTTCCTCCTGTCCAGGTCTTTGCTCAGCTCTGCTTAGCTGTGGCCTGGGGGGTTTCTACTGCTGGCCAGGTCTCTTCCCACGGCAGTGGTGCAGGCAGGAGCCCCTCTTGCAGCCAGTGGGAGAGACAGAGAACAAAAACCAGAGGAAAGTTGTCGTGGCTGCTAGGAGCTTGTGGCTGCCATGTTTTCCTGCCTCTTACATTGCTGTTCTCTGCTTAGTCTAAGGGGTATCTGGTCTTGGAGGGCAGTAGCAGAGCTGGGAACTTTTTAGGAAGCCTGACTTTGTCTGCCTTGTTTGAAGTAGAGCAGACAAGGGGAAGGTGGTTGAGCATGAGCCTATAATCCCCTGAATTCCCAGAGTGCAGCATGCTGCTGGTGTGACACGGGGTATGGCATGGGGGTGTGCTGGACTGCTGCAGTTCATAGGTCAGCATCCCTCAGCTCCAAGCCAGGGCTGGAATCAACCTCCTCCAGTGTGTCTGGAGTTTGGCCACATGTCCCAGTGCTAGCTGAGCCTCTTGTCTAGGGGTGGTGGGAGGGAAACTGGCTACTTTTGTGACCCAGTTCTGGGTGACAATCCTCCAGGGCAGAGAGATGTGTCCTCACACCTAAGTTCCTCTCCAGCTGCTGTCCACTTTCCCCATAGGACACGATTCAGAAATGTCAAGGGCAAGTCTGTAAAGAAAAGCCGGGACTGGATCCTGGAGAAGAAGGAGCGTAGAAGACGCCAGGGCAAGTGAGTCCTGCCTCAGAGGCTGGTCTGGCCTGCTGTCGCCTGCCACAAACCTGCTCCCTTCCCCTCCCAGCATGACCTGCAGGTGGTGCTGAGCTGTTCCCTGCTTTTCCCCCAGGGAGGTGCGAGCAGATACAAAATACACGGGTCGGAAGCGCCGTCCTCACTTCTGAATTGCTCTGGACACTGCTGGCATGGAAGGTGGCATGTGAGTGCCTCCAGCGAACCCTCCTGTGGATGGCACCCCATGCCTGGGCACTTGCTGGGACTGGTCATTGTGGCTCTTGAAGGTGCAAACTGGCTCAGGTGCTGCCAAACAGCAAAGCTTCCGGTCCTGTTTCCCTGGTGAAGGTGCAGACAGTGCTCTGGCCGCTTGGGTGTCTGCAGTGCCATCCCTTGCCTTACCTTCCCGAGTGCAGTGAGCCAGCTGAGCTCCAGGTAAGCCAGGACATGATACCCAGTTCCTCACTAAAGAGTCAAAGAGTTGGAAGTGTTTGCTCATCTCCTGCGTCCTGCCCTTGGCACTGGGAGTACTGAGGGGGGAATATGGTACCTCATTCCCTGCCAGCTTCCCCTCTGCCTGCAGAGGATCCACACTATCAAAGTGGATCCATGAGGACAAAGTTGCTCCTGGTACAAGTGTTATTCCAGTAGCCATTTGCTCCTGTCGGTGCTTGGTGCCAAGCCTACCGTTTGCTTTAGGGCTTCCAGGGTGCTGGGGCTGACTGGATCAGCCCTACCTCCCTTCCCTTGAAGCAAGGAGAGGTGCCACCCAGAGCTTTACAGTTACAAATGTTTATTCTACATAAAAATTCCACAAAATGGGAAGCTGTTTTGCACCCAAAGCCTTGGGAGAAGAAAGGGATGGTAGCAGGGAGGGAAAGAGGGAAGGAGGAGAGAGGCAACATACAGTGTTATCCAGCCCAGTGAGACAGAGCAAGCCAGGGTCAAGATCCACATAGAAAACAAGGACACTTAGCTCACAGTACAGCAACAGTAGAACTCCACGGGGGGCTCGGAAAGCCTTCAAGTACATTAATTACAAAAAAAACCCAATCCCCAGTTCAAGTGCAAGCTGTGCGTGCCCCACACTGCTCATGGAATACTGCATCAACAGGCTCCCGTCACGGGGAGGGTGGGTGGCACTTGGAACAGAGGTGGTGGAACCCAAAGAACAAGCAGGTGTAGGTTGGGGGCTGGAAAGAAAAGGTGAAACGTCTTCCCAAAGCACAACCACACTTGGTGATTTGGTCTGTACATGCAATGACAGGTAGGTAAAAAGGAACTCAGTGGGGCTTCCCGTAGTGCAGGGGTAATTATTGCACCAAAACACCCTCCCCTCACAGCGAGGACAGTGTGAGCCTGCCTGTGGGACAGCAGTGGTAGCCTGCTCCTCATCTCCCTTGATTCTTGACCCCAGCACCACTGCTGCCCACAGGATCCCAGCAAAGTGCCAGCGGTCCTGACTGGCCCCATCCGACTCCTGCTGCTGTGGGGGCTGCTGGCAGTGGTGGTGCCAACAAGGAGCAAGAACCAAGAATCCCCCTAAGTGCTGTTCCTGGTCTTGTGCCTTGACAGGGATGCCACAGCCCTGATGTCAGGTGAGCTTGTGCCACTAAAGCTGCTGCTTGGAAGAAAAAAAAGTCACCTTGTGCTAGCAGTGGGCATGGCTGCAGGGCAGGAGCCCGGGAGGAGGGTTTTCCTGCCTTCCCAGTGTTATTGCTTCCTGGAGGGGCCCTGGGGCTCTTGCTGGCCTGGCAGAATGAGCATGGACAGCAGTGCTGACAGGAGCTGCTGACAGGAGCATGGTCACTCCCTTTTCCTGCAGCCAGATGTCCCTCTGGAGCAGAAACCTTGCCTGCATGGTCCTGGTGCCCCAAGCCCTTCAGTGCACATAGGCTGCAGTGCTGGAACTCACATCGGTTGGTGTGGGACTGTGAAAGAAGGGGGCTTTGGTTGTTCCCATGGCCGCACCCTGAGGTGCTTGGACTGGGCAGTGCAGGGAACCAGGCTGGACCCTCTTCCCAAGGGCAGCTGCATGCAACAAGGGGCTGTCTGGGGGAAACCTCGGCAGAGAAGGATCTGTGTCAGGGCTGCTGCTGGGCAGGGCTGGCCCTGGGGGAGGCAGCACTCTGTGGCTGCAGCCATTGTCTTTCCCCTGCACCCAGGGGCACCACACACAGCCAAGTGCCCTGAATCACAGCACCATGCCAGCTTGTGGAGCAGCCTTGCCCTGGTGCTGGTGGGAGCTGGGAGGTGATGCTGCCTGAGACTGGAATACTGGCTGCCATCAAGTGTCCCTTTTCTACTACCAGCACCTGGGCTGACAGCCAGCCCCTGTCCCAGTGTGGCAGCGAGCCTGGCCTACCTTGGGACTCCTCTGTGCTGCTTTGGCATGTGCACAGGCCAGCCAGAGCCCTGGGGTCTCCAGAGGAAGGTGGGGGCAGAGCCTTGTCCCCAGCCCAAGGGAAACAGGCAGTGGCAGCACTGAACCCCCCTGAGCTGCCAGTGGGCTTGGACCCCACGGCAGCTGCATCCATGTCACAGGCATAGCAGAGGACACAGGGCACCCAGGTTGTCCCATGGCACCCCACTGAGAGCAGGTGCCTCACTGGATGGCTGGGCAGAAGGGCACTGTACCAGCAGCAGCAGCAGCAGGGTGCCAGGACGTGGAAGAGGCAGTCAGGCAGTGGCCTGTTCAGGACCGGGTTGGATACAGGAGGAAGGTTTCTACTCCTTGTTTGCAGGGGGCTGGATGCAGCAAGGGCTGCTTCTGCGACCACAACAGGAGAAAGCCCAACTGCCTCCAGCCCCCAGCCACGAGTATGGAAAAGCAAGTCTGGAGCAGCCCTGCTTGCAGGTGAGTGCTGCCAGGGGCTGTGGACATCAGCAACAGCCCCAAACCGCGGTGGGCAACAGGAGCCAGGACCACCATGTGCCAGGGCTGAGAGCACAGTGATGAGGCTGTGTTGCAGGGTGAGCAGCCAGTGAAATTTGCTGGCCTTAAGACTACCCATGCCATCCTGCCCTGTCAGGCCAGCATCCAGGAGCAGCACTGGCCCCCACATGCCGTATTCCTGTCCCCAGGCAACTGTGATGGCCCCAAGCAGCAGCTCCTTATTCCACACTGCTTCATCAGGCACCCACCACCTGCAGTGGCATGTCCAGCCCTTGACACCCTACTGGGGTGAGGGCTCATGTAGGGAGGGGGCAGCCCTGCCACCAGAAGAATGGCAGGGATGGAGCCCCAGAGCCAGACACAGTCACTGGCCAGGCAGGGCTGGGCAGAGCACACCCCTGGGGAAGGGCCCCGAAGAGAAGCAGCCCAAGGGAAGGTGTTTGCAAGCATAGATGCAGCTGACAGACATGAGAGTTCAAGGTGATGGGCAAGCTGGGGAAGTTGACTGGGCATCATACTCCCAAGGACCCCTAACACCCATCATCGGTCCCTCCTCCTTCTCAGCTGTCACTAACAGACTGCCCATCACAGGAGGAGCAGCAGTGCCCAAGGGCATTTCTGTTCCCCACCTGGTCCCAGCCAGCCACCCAGCCTGGAGCAGTGATGAGAGCTTGGGTTCCCCCCCAGGGTCCCCCTTGCGCCCATCACCTGTCCCCCACCTGCGCCCCAGGGCCGGAGCTCCCTCCACACAGACGCACCGCACCGCACACACAGCGTCACAAACAACCATGCATTAGAAACTGAAATGCTGCTGGGAGGCTCCGGGGCTGCGTGGGTTGCTCCGGTGTGGCTGCAGCCCCATGGCACGCGCGGCTCCATCCATCGCACACAAACAGTCCTGTGGGGTGAGTCTAGCCGAAAATGCCGCCGAAGGTGGAGGCGATGACGATGCCCAGGATCACACAGCAGATTATGATCATGATCTTCTTCTGCTCAGGTGTCCCAGCAGCAGTAGGGAGAGAGGGGAGGGAGCATGGTGAGTGTTGGGGAAGGATGGACCCAGGAGCTTGGAACGGCAGTCTGTCCTGTTCCCCTTTGCCCGTGGTGGGCTCTGAGCAGCACCTTGGAAGCCAGAAGGGCTCTGGCAGTCCTGGGCAGGGATGGGCACCCCTGCTCCTGCTTCAGCCCTGGGTTGGCAGAGCTGAGCTGGTGGCCCTCAGGTCCCCAAGCTGATACGGGACCAGATGTTGGAAGCAGGACAGGCACCTGGCACTGTGCTCAGGGTCTGAGCTGGCCCATGATCTTTCCCTACTTTTTTTTGCAAGGGACGTGGCTCTCACAGCTTGCCTGGTCCGGGGGTCCACTTTGTCCCTTTTCCTCCCCCCAGGCAGCACCCCTGCCCTACGGCTCATTGTCAGCTTTCACACAGTCTGTGCTGGGAGCTCTGCCTCAGCTGTGCAACCCTCAGGTTGTGGCCTGGTCCCAGTGGTGTGGGGTAATGTGGTCCCTGGGCACCTGCAAAGTTGTGCCAGGCTGCCTGGAGCAGGCAGAGTGCCAGCCGGGCCCTGCCCCTGGGATGGAGGTGTCAGCAGTGCAGGCAGGGCAGATGGGCCCCAGCCAGAGCCGTGACTCACCCGTCTGGCTTTGCTCTGGTACTTCACCGCTTTTTTGGTGTCGGACACAGCCCGCTCCACATAGTCCACTGAGTGCTCCACGTTGTACTCAATGCGGTCAATCATTTCTCCCTGCAGAAGGAGGAAACAGCCCACGCGCCCGCACGCGTGCACATGTGAGCTCCTTCCTGCTCCGCTGCTCTCTGGCTCCGGGTGGATGCTGCCCTGCCCAGCAGCCCTGCATGGAGAAAAGCACTATCACAGCTGCCTGTGGGCACTGGGTGTTTCCTGGGGTGCCCTGGCGTGCAAACTCTGGACTGCATGCCCCATCTCAGAGGATCTCTGTGAACATCCCATCAGGGAGACAAGCAAGGGTGAGAGACAAGGGAGTCTCCAGCCTGGTCCTGGCACTGACCTGTCCAATATCTCAGGTGACATCAAAGCCACAACTGGATCTACACCAGCACCACACCATGTGTTGCTGAAACCAAAGGCATGGCAGGGAGCAAGGACAGCACCAGTAGCACCACGTGGGATGCTCACGAAACCATGCACATGCAGGGACCAGGGACCACTGCTCCGATCCACACAAGCGCCACACTGAAGGCAGGAGGGTCCAGAGAAAGGCCAGCTGAGATTGCAGGGCCCTGCAGGGATCTCTGCCCCTGCTGCAGGGGAAGGTTGTGAGTGGGGGCTCCTGTGGGTGTGGGGACATGGGTTGGGGTGAGCTCCTCCAGCCTTGTTCACCTCCTTTGGCCCCATCCTGACCAAGTAGGGAAACAACCAAGTCCTGCAGCAGCTGGACAAGGTTGGCAGGAATGGGAGGTTTGAAGCACTGTGTCCTCCTGCATGGCATGGAGGGAATTGGGGCCACAGAGCCATGGGCTGATAGCTAGCAACTCTGCAATGCTCATTTCTCAACCTAATGCTGGAGAGCACAGGGAGGACAAACCTTGAGGCCCAGGGGTGCTGAGCACTGAGCCCCACCCGCTGCTCCCTGTCCTGCGTAAAACTGCTGCTGCTTCTCCCTGCCTGTGCCATGCCTGGAGCAGAGCAGAGCTGCCAGCACTGCTGCCTGCCCAGCACCCCTTTGTTCCCAGCAGCTCTGAGCTTCTCACCCACAGGACAAGGGTGCTGGCGCCATCCAGCGCTTAGAGTGGGGCAGGGAATCATGAATTCCCGGCATGTGTCCCCCATGGCAGACAGGACAGGCCACCAACGCCACTGTGCCCCAGTGACCCTTGCCGTCCTGCCAGCGGCCATCCCAGCGCCACACAAGCGGCAGCCATGCAGGAGCAGCCATGCAAAGCAGAGCATGCAGCACCACGGGTCTCAGCCAGTGGGCCTTTACCTGCCACCGATGTCTCCTCGGGCCATGGCAGCATGGCGGGCAAGAAGGGGGGTGAGCAAAGACACAAGAGCACGTGCCTAGCTGAAGGGACTGGTGCCGTGGGCTGGCAGCACAGCCGAGGGGGCACCCTGAGCTCACCCACCTGGGCCTGGTGCTCCAGGAAAGATGAAGAAATCTCCCCCTGCATGGCAGCCACCCACTGCCCTCCTTCTGAGCCCCTCACTGAACCTCCCACCCCACACACACAGCACGCCAGCTCTGGGGTGCCAGGCAGGTGGTTCCAGCCCTGGGGAGCCCAGTTCAGCCCCACTAGGAGCCATGCTGGTCCTAGATGTGGTTTTTCCTCTCAGCACCCACCTAGGCAGGGGAGCACTGCTCTCCAGCTTCCCCACCCACCACAGGGAGCCCCATTTCCCTCCAAGCCCTTCAGGTGAGCCCCTGGGCTGCACCATTACCCCACCTGGCTCTCCACCAGCATGGCCATGTCCATGAACATGTCGTGCAGCTCTCGGATGCTGTTCTCCAGTTTGATGATCTCGCTGTGCCGTGTCTCAATCTCATTCAGTGCCTGCTTGGTGATGTTTGAATCCATGATGATCTGCAAAGAAAATAAGGCCACTGAGCACCCTGCTCAGCCCCAGCTCTGACACTGGAATTGGGGGCACTAAGAGAGGGATGAGCAAGAGCTACAGAGCCCTTCCAACCACCCCAAGGCAGCTAGTTTGCAGCAGGATGCTGGGATGCAGACTGCTCCAACAGCATCCTCAGGCCAGACCTGAGCCCCTAGGCCCCCCTCCTGCATGGGCTGTGTTCATTACTGGCGTACTGAGGCCACTGTGGCAGCACGTCCACCAGCCCATCCCCTGGGCTGAGGGGGCTGGCTCAGCTGCAGCTTGTGCCAGTGCTTACCCCAGAGGAGAAGATGGCCGGGTTGCCGCTCTCCAGCATGTCCTCCAGCTCCTCACTGGTGGTGGTCCTGCCAGCTGCAACAACACAACAAGAGGTTAGCCAGGAGCCCCCTGTCCCCATCATGGGTCCCACAGCCCCACCACAGGGCTCTGCTGGCTTCATGGTATTTTTCCCATGAGTGGAACAGAGCAAAGCTTTCAGCCCCAAGAGCATACAGGGCAGTTTGAGGGACTGCCCTCCCACAGCCTGGCTCTGACACCTCTCATTTTAAGGGCATCAAGCTGCCAGCTTGGCCCAGCTCACACAGGAACATCCATCTGTCCCTCCTGGACAAACTGACTGCTCGTGCAGGGCAGGGAGCAGTGCTAAGGGACCAGCAGCCACCAGCATCCATGGTGGCTGTGAAAGAGGAGGGATGGGCAACAAGCCACAAGCAGGCATGTTCTTGTCAAACCCTGTCCCAGCCAGTTCAACACCTTGAGGGCACTGGGCTCAGCTGGACTGCCCAAGTTTTAGCCCTGCTGCTGTGTGACAGAAGCCAGGCTCTGTCCTTCCCCCTGTGGCAAAACCTCTGGGGACCTCCAGCCCCATGGCTCCTCTGGAAGCAATTCACCCACAGCACGTGGTTCTTTTCCTTCCCTTACCCACTGCATACAGTGGAGAGAGATGCTGATCACTCCATGGGTGACACTGATCCCTGCATTAACTGCAGTGTATTCTTTGGGCTAGCAGCCATGTGGGACATGTGGAATTACAGCCAAATAGATGGAGATGCTGGGCAGGGCACTGGGGCTGCCCCGTGGGATGGGGAGGGTGAGCAGGTCACCTGAGACAGGGCAAGTGACACCCGCTAGTGCAAACGGGGCAGTCAGGCAGGAACAGCTAATGAAGTGACTCCACCAAGCTTGATGAAACCAAAACCTGCAGGGCAGGGCTGGGGTCTGTAGATACTCCCCTGTGACACGCTGCCTGCAGCCAGTGGTACTGAAAAGGACCTCCAGGATGAATGCAGGGCACCTTAGAGTAGGGGAATGGAGCAGAGCGGATCACAGCTCCCAGACCCATGGGCAGAGGTTGGAGTTCTGTGTGAGGCTGGTCTAGACAACTATGACCTGGTAGTGACCCTGAAGCCCTGAGAAGCTGCTGTTTTGAGTCACAAAACCAGCTTGAGCCCTGTCTGTGCCCCGTGAGAGTTCACAGATGCATGTGAGGCCTGAGCTTTGCCATCTGCGTGCTCACGGACCTCAGGATCAATCACCCTCCCCACCTTCCCCAGCTCTGAGAAGAGGCCACAGCCCTTTTCCAGACACTGTTACATGTTTTAGGGTGACAGAGCATCACTCCCACCAAGGATGACCCATGACACCCCCTTGCCACCTTTCTTGCCTGTTGGTTCCTTGCTCTGGGCTGACACTGCCCTGCTCCCAGGAAGGGAGAACAAGGGACCAAGCAGCACAAATTTACAAACCCTCCTGTTGATGTGCCCAGCTCTCATCAGTCACTGGCCCAGTGATAAGGAGGAGTATGCCAGGTGCTGTCCATGGAGAACTACTTGCTCTGCCAAATGCCAGCCCTCAAGGCAGTCCTGAAGGGCAAGCAGTGCGATCAGCTCCAGGAGATGCCATGTCTCTCATGGGCAGAGGTGGGGTGGGATGCAGGATACACGTTCCCATCCTATCCTTCTTGTTGCCTCATTCCCCTGATGCAGAGCACAGGGCTGGTAAAAGCTGTGTCGAGGTGAAGGATGAGAGCAAAAGCATCAAATGCAATGCTGGCCTGGCCAAGGGCCATGACTGCTCAAGAACTTGCTTTAATGCTGAGCCAAAGCTTGGGACTTGGAGGCTGCACCTCACCCCTGCCATCCAGCACAGTAGATGCCGAAGGCCGCTGCCTCCTAACCAGGCTTCCTGCTTTGGCTTGCTGGTCTGTCATTAGCTCCTCCACAGCAGTAAAATCAGCTCAAAGTGTCCTGGGTACCTGCCTGATCTATTGCTCACATGACCACAGGGCTGTGGCACAGCCACAAATGGGAGGGAAAGGATGGAGCCACTGCAAGGTAGCACCAAAGGAGAAGAGCCTGGGGGAACACTCCTGCCCCAAAATTTGGTGAAACATTGGAAAATCCTGAGAATTGGACCTGTGCCTCCCCAGAGAGCTCCAGAGTGCATCTGCCTCTTACTTGGCATCTCTAGCAATTAAAGTTTCTTGGGGGGAAGCAGCTCTGCCAACGAGACAAGAAGCCCAGAGCATGGAGGGAGCTGGAGAAGCAACGTCAGGTGGCAGGGAGAGAACAATGAGAGACAGTGCCCAGGTCACACTGCTGCAGGGGCCATCAGAAACTCTGGGACAGGTGGACATGAAGACACTGAGACTTCCCACCTCAAGGCACAGTCCTTGGCCCTGTAATGCCCAGCTGGAAAGAGTGACCATCCCCATGGACCAGCTTCCAGGGGATGTGGCAGGAGCAACCCTGTTAGGGTGTGGGGGAAGCTCCCAGGGAAGCCTCTGGTGCCATAGCTCAGTCCCACAGCCCAGCTGACACTGGATGCCAGTTTGCCCAATTCTGCATGCGGATGGTCTATAAATAGGGAAGGTACCTCAGGGCTGAAGGAGTCCAACATGCCATGACCAAATTCAGGGCTCAGCTGGGCTCTTCAGGCTGGCAGCATCCCTTGGGCTGGCAGCATCCCTCCTCCCAGCAGCAGGGCTGCACAAACACCAGCAGAGCCACAGCTGGGGGCTCACTCCAGACATGCTGAGGACAAGGCACCTTTCCAAGGCTGGGATCCTCTGCCTGGAGCTGGCTTTTAAGGTCTTAATAGACACAAATCCATACAACTCATTAAGAGATGGATAAAGCTGTCCTGTCTGCCTGCGTGTGAGGTAACAGGGTATGACTGACTGGCCCACCTGGCTGTCACCCAGCTCAGACAGGCCTGGCACTGCCCATGCTGGTATCAGGATGAGAAGGATTCAGCTACAAAACCCTGCCCAGCACATCCCAAAGTGCCACCCATCTCCTTGACCCTCAGCATCTGCACTCAAGATAAATCCCATGGTCATTCCTGAGATGAAAGTGCCACAGGAATCCTAAATAAGCTCTGAGGTAGCCCAGATGAGCTGCCAAGGCCAGAACAGCCCCCAGACTCTCTTGGCTCAGGGTGGGATGCACCCACAGCTCATTGTTCTGCACACCAGTTCACCTGGTCTGGCACAGCAGGGCCTGATGAAATCTCTAGTGCCCTCAGATACAGGAGATGCTTTATTTTTGTCTCCTCAGTTTTGCAATAACAAAATTGTCCCTAAAAACAAGCAGCATCTCTGCAGCACCTCCATGGCTTCAGTTGCACACCCACCATGGAGAGCAGCTCCTCCAAGCTCCAAATCCAATTTCTCTGGGAGCAAAACCTAATTAGATTTAAGATATAATTTCTCCTAATGGACAAAATGGAGAGGAAAAAAGCAAGGGAGTGACACCTCTCACCTCAGGCAGTGTGGAGGGGGACATGGCTCCTGGCAGCAGATGTGGAGCACGGCTGGGGTGGGGGTACAGTCCAGCCACTGTCCTGGTGTCACCAACTTGAGGACATGGCCATCCTGCCATCCCTCCATGACATCTGGAGTGTTTAGGAGCAGAGAAGTGAGTAAAGGTGGGGTGGAGAGGAGAGGAGAGGAGAGGAGAGGAGAGGAGAGGAGAGGAGAGGAGAGGAGAGGAGAGGAGAGGAGAGGAGAGGAGAGGAGAGGAGAGGAGAGGAGAGGTGCTCCTGGGTGGGCAGCGTGATGCTGATGGTCACCAAGGCACAACCTCTGGCACACACAGACAGCAGTGCCTACACAAGGAGAAGGGAACAGAACCACACAGGGCTGTGTGGAGCCCCAGGGGGTGCCTACAGCCCCGGGGCAGTGACTCTACATCATCACCTCTGCCACAGAGCCAGATGTGGTGAGGATGGAGAAACTTGCTGGGGAGCCTGCCCAGAGCAGCTGAGAAGCTCCTGCTCTCATACTTTAAAACCCGAGTGATTTACTGGCTTTGCTGTCAGAGCTCCCAGCACTTTCTATCTTTGGATTCCTCAGCTGAAAATGAGAGCTGTGGAATTCTGTGCAGTCTCCACATCCCATCTGTTCCAAAGAGCCTGCGCAGGTGCCCCTGGGGCAGCTGGGGCTGAAGGTGCTGGCTGGGACACCCTAGACCAAGTAGAGCCCCTGCCCAGGCAGCACTCCTGGTAAAACCTCCATAAGCTGTTCCTTTTGATGAGTCTTTTTTCTGGGAGATATTTATTTTCCACCATCCTGATGGGAGAATCCAGCTTTGGCAAAGGGCTGTGCAGAGGACTATGTCCCTCTCCAGCACAGCCCCATCCCACCTCTGCACCTCCTCCACACCTCCATCCTGAAGGGAACAAGGGTCCCTTGCTGTCAGGAACTGGGACACCTCCCCTACACATCGGGGGCTTCATGGGGACTCCTGAGCAGCCCTTTCCCTACACCCATCGGGCTCTGTCAGGCACTGACAACCTGGCAGGATGGACAGAGCAGACACAAGAATAACAGTGTATCTTCAGAATTTAAGCAGAGTAGCAGAGCCCTCCAAAATCCAGCAGGAGAACAAGAGGAAGATTTCTTTCAGGTCTGCATCCAGTCAAGGACATGGCTTAGTCCTTCCAAATCTCCTCTCTCAGAGGGAGGCACATGGATACCTCAAATTCCTGTTCACGTGACAAGCCACTCCTCAGCAGTCAACTGCAGGGTGATGTTGGCTGAGGAATGAGTCAGGCAGCTGGAGCAGTGACACATCCTGCTTTACAGCAAACTGGCAAGCTCTGGTTGAGCCTCATGTCAGTCAGCCTTCCTGTCTAGCCTTCCCGTCCAGACATCAGAAAGACAAATCTGAACAAAGATTAAGGCTTGCACAGCTCTGTCTCCTTCCAGCCCTCCACAGAAATTCCCATACCCCACAGCACCCAGATTCCCAGACCCATGAAGCACAGGTGACCACCAAGGACATCAGTCTGACTCACAGATCTCCTCTCATCATTCACAGTGAGTTGTTGGAGGAAAGAAAACCATCCATTTGGTTGTTAGGGAAAAAAAAAAGGACTAAGTTCAGATCCTTCCATTCTGAGCACAAACCCCACAACATGTCTGACAGTGAGATCATTTGCAAAAATCTTTTTATCTCTGCATGCCCTGACTTCCCCCTTGCTTATTCCCCTAATTACATGGTTCTTCTTTGCTGGGAGATAACCCCATTGCTCTAAACTATCCAGGTATCACTGATTGCCCAGAAGAACCATAAGGAGAGTGTTTTTCTAGACAGGCAGGACCGAACTTCTCCTAAGTGATGGGCTCTGGGTGACTCAGAGATCTTAGTGTCACAGTAGTGTCACCTGGGTGAGGTGTCACCAGCCTCAGAGGTGTCACCTGGGGTCCACCCTTGGCCAGACAACATAATGGCTGCTAAGAGCCATCAGGTCCTGGGCCCACAAAGGTGCCTGGGGCCACTGAGGCTCCTGCTCTTCCTGTGCAAGGGAGACCATCAGGAGCAGGGAGTGCTCCAATCTCAAGAATTCCCTTCTCTCTTTTCTCTGTTTAGCTTAGTTCATCCATGAAGAAGAGCACCCTGAGGAAGGACAAATACACACAGGAATCAGGATTTCCCATGAGCTTCTTTGAATTAAAAATTAGCTGCAAACACAGAAGAAATTCCTCTCCTTCTGATGCCTGCTCTTTCTCTGCAGCGTTTTGGGATGTACTTTGCTGGGCGTACTTTGCCACTGAAACTCAAGGTACCACCCCATGCCCATCTCCCACAGAAGCTGTGTTCCAGCCACTCCCATAGGCTCTTGTGCATCCCAGGTTTGCCCAGCTGTGGGAGTGGCTCTGATCCACTGGGAGCCAGTGCAGGATGTGGCCCCATGGCACACACACCCCAGCTGTGTTCCCACTCCAGGTTTACTCACTGATCTCCAGCTGCCTCTGGATCCTGCCCTTGCAGCGCTCCCGGTAGTCAGTCTGCGTGGCATTGTACTCGGACATCACCTCCACGAACTTGCGGGACAGTGTGGAGTGCTAAGAGGGAAGAGAAGGAGAGAAGGAGCTGAGGGTCCCATGGGAGGGAAGGCTCAGCCCTGAGCACCTCCAGCCACCCCAAAAGCACTTCCAGCCCAAATGCTGCTCCAGTGAGTGTGACAGAGCACAAGGCGGGCAGGTGGCAGCAGGTGACACGTCCCCAGGGGAGTGGACCAGAGGCATTGTCTTGGGGTGACTTTGTGATGTGTATCCCCTATCGCTGCCCCATGCCCAGAAATTAATTTTGTGCCTTTCTGTGCCTTTAAACTGAGCCTGAGAGGGGGAAGAGACAAAACCGAGGGAACTTTCTAAGCAGTTTGTTTTCACGTTTTCAAGGACACAGAGATAGAGGCAGCTCTGTGTTCAGCTGTGGCGGCAGAGCGAGAGTGGGGAAAGCACCCTGCTTGCTTTCAGCCAGTTTTTCAGCTCCTTTTTCTTTCTCCAGGGAGAGACATAGAGTTGAACTTTTGTTTTCCTGGGACTTTGTTTTTTCTTTTTTTTTTCTCTGCTGGGCTATTTCAACACCAGAATACATCGGGAGGAACTTCCACCGAGGCCTTGGCCCTGGAGGTGGGCCCACCACCCCTTCCCAGCCCCAAGGAGGGGGAGAGAGATCTACAGAAGGACTCTGAAATTTTCCCAGGTTTCTCTCAGCAGAGCGAGAGGTTTCATTATTTAGCATCATTATCCTTTTCCTGTGTGTTTGTTAAATAAATAGTTTTCATCTCTTTCACTTTCCTTGGAGGAAAATTTTTTTTTTTCCCCAACCTGGTAGGGGAGGGCTGGTTGTAACCTGCTTTCTATCAGAGGATATATTTCTAAATTTGGCCAAACCGGCACAGATATCCCTCATCCAGCCCTACCTAAGCACAGCCTCCAGCCCCAAGAAGACACTCTGGGAGGCTGGCAGCACCCTACTTGCACTACTTCTGCCCAGAAAGCCTGGAGGCAAGGCCACAGCAGTGCCCTGGGTTGTGTCCTGCCCTTCCTGTGCTGTGCTGCCTGGACATGCCAGACCCCACGCGGGCACAGGAAGGACCTGCGGGGATCATTCTGCAGTGCTGGGGGAAACTGTACCCAGCCCTGCTCAAAGGCAAAATCACAGAATCACTAAGGTTGGAAAAGACCTCAAAGATTATCAACTCCATCCTGTGACCGATCCCCACCTTATCAACCAGACCAGAGAACTGAATGCCACATCCAGTTGTTCCTTCAACACCTCCAGCAATGGGGACTCTACCACCTCCCTGGGCTGCCTGTTCCAATGCCTGACCACCCTTTCAGTGGAGAAATTAGTCCTGATACCCAACCTGAAACCCCACTGGCACAATTTCAGGCTGTTTCCTCTTGTCCTGTCCCTTGTTCCCTGGGAGCTGAGCCCAACCCCCACCTGGCTGCACCCTCCTGTCAGGGAGTTGTTGAGAGCGAGAAGGTCCCCCCTGAGCCTCCTTTGCTCCAGACAGAGCTCCCCCAGCTTGCTCAGCTGCTTCTCATCATCCTTGTGCTCCAGACCCGTCCCCAGCTCCGTTCCTGTCTCTGGACAGTCTCTGCACAGCGAGGGAACAGGGAATGTCAGATGTGCCTGGTGCCACCAGCACTCAGATGTGTTGGTGCAGGTGTCTGTACACCTGGAGGAGCCCCAGACAGCACAGCCTTACCTCCAGGAGACGACACTGGTGACATCTCCAGGGTACGCCTGCACTGGTTCTGCAGCTATTCTAAGCCAGCAACAGCAGAATATTTATGGAGAGCCTCAGCTCATCTTCTCCCTCCTCCACCACAAAGCTTACATGAACGCCCCTGGCAGCTCCAGCTCCATCCTCTGCTTGAGAGGTGCTGGCCCAGAGCAAGGTCACAACAGCTCCCAAGCATCTCAGCTCAAAATCCAGCAATGACGTGACGTGCCATCCAAGCGACGCTTCTGCTGTTCCAAAATTGTTTTTCCTAAAATCCACTTCATTCTCATTCAGCTGAAAACTATCAACATAATGTTGATCTACAGCCAAATATAGCCTGGGTGTTGAGTGACACCCTTCCTGCTCACTAGCACACCATGCGACACGTCTTTTGCTTAAGAAGTTATTTAACTCAGTGTTTATTTTCTCAGATTGTTATTTTATGTTCCCATGGGCATCCCACATGTCTACAAAATTCATTTGATTTTTGGAGGAACATGGAGTTTTGCGCAAAATCAGCTGGAAAAAAGCATTTTAAATGGCTTTCAGACATTAAATAAACCTACCTGAATATTCACAGCAAATAAAAAGCATGTCAAAATGTACCTTGTGTTTGAAAGAAACTCATTAAACAGAAAATTTTAACTCAAGTTAGGAAAAGGATTTGTTTCACTCAGGTCTAGCAACTCTTCACTCCCCAAACATGGGCAAAGCAGCCCAAACCGGATTTCCAAAGAGCTGATAAAAGCTCTGGGTATTCAGAGTGGGCTCTGAAAGCCCCCAAAAGCACACACTGAAACTGGGGTCCTTGTCCTTCATGTGATTAAGAGAAAGATATTTTTGAAGTGTTTATCCCATGGGGTAATATACAAAATTTATAAGTATATATATAATATATACTTCTATATTATATATGCATATAGAAACATAGAAAAAACTGTCGAGACCTCTGGGAAGCTGCATCACTGGCTGCATTTCTGGACCGGGGATGCCTTTAGGAATTGTGACCCCAAGCCCCCTCCCTGTACCTGGATCTGCCAGAGGCAGGTCCAGATCTGATGAGACTCTTCTGTCTGGAAATGACCACAGCAAAGCCAGAATAAATGCCCGTAATCTTAATGCTCAATTACTCCTAGTTTACAACATGTTAACAAGGGGGAATCGGCTCCTCATTCCTTCTTTTACCCAGTGTTTTGCTAATACCAAAGTCCATACAAACTGGAGAAGACACAAATACCTACAGAAACATCAAGCTTCAAGCACCAGGCATGTCTAAATCAGCTTTCCAGTTTGGCTCATCCCAAATTTCATACAGAATGTGGGAAGGGAGGAGAGAGCAGGCCAGGCTCTGGGAAGACACAGCCACATTGCCCAGGAGAGGCTGGAACTGGTCTGTGTCACTGCAGGACAAAGGTGGTGGTGATCCCAGGTGGGGCACAGGACAAGCGAGGACAGGCTGAGAGAAGCAGGGCCCGGTCAGCTGAAGGTGACAAAGCCCAGAGAGATCCTTTTGTTACAATGACCCAGAGGGAGCAAAGAGAGAAGCTGGAGCAAAACTCATCTTGGAAGTGCACAGGAGCAGGAAAAGAGATGAGGGACAAAGCTGGGACATGGAATTCCATTTACATATTAAGGGGGGAAAAAAATCTTCGTAAGAGTGGTCAAACACTGGAAAAGGGCCCGGAGGACTCACAGTCTGTGGTGTCTCCATCCCTCTGCATTCTGGGGAGACAAACACCTGCAGGAGCTCAGAGCTGGGGACCAGCCAGGCCAGAAGCCAAAGCTCCAAAATGGAGCAGTGTCACACTGCCAACCTAAGGACTCTGTGCCACGGCCCAGAGGTGCTCCCCTGCCCCCAGTGAAATGCTAAAAAATGCCCACATTGCAAGAAAATGTCCCACCTCCCTGACTGAGGGAGTTGGGGTTGTTCAGCCTGGAGAAGAGAAGGCTCTGGGGAGACCTTAAAGTCACTTCCAGTGCTAAAAGGGCTCTAGGAGAGCTGGAGAGGGACTTTGGACAATGCTCTGAAGTGACACAACAAGGGAGAATGGCTTCCCACTGCCAGAGGGCAGGGTTAGATGGGATACTGGGAAGAGATTTTTCCCTGTGAGGGTGGTGAGGCACTGGCACAGGTTACCCAGAGCAGCTGTGGCTGCCTCATCCCTCAAGTATTCAAGGTCAGGTTGGACAGGGCTTGGAGCACTCTCGTCTAGCAGAAGGTGTCCCTGCCCTTGGCAGCGGGTTGGACTGGATCACCTTTGAAGGTACCTTCCAACCCAAACCACTCCATGGCTTTATGGTGGAGCAGAGCCCTGAATCCCACTCTCCCACATACCAGGATGACATCTGAACCACAGAGTTCAACACAGACCAAATCTAAATCCTGCTCAAATCTACAGCCGTGGGTTATGCAGTTCCCATTTGTGGCCACCTCCAGTTTCCCCAGACACTGCCAAAGTAAAGCCTTTTCCTGAGAAACAAGGATACATCACAGCTAATACCAGGAACCACCACCACTGACTGCCATCTCCCCCCCCTGCCACTGGCACTGGCACCTGCATCTGGGATGACATCAGCTCTTGAGGAGCTCAGCACAGAGCATGGAGCAGAACACCTCAGGGGTTCACAGCACTGCTTTCAGCACACAGAAGTGTCTCTGGAGTGGGAAGGGAAGTTTTTTCGTGGAAGGGATCTGCTGTCAGCCTGACACTGCCCAGCTGCAGCAGAGCTCTGTCCACACTGGATCCTTCTGGCAGGAACAGAAGAGCTGCTCTGCAGCAGAACTTGCTGCTCTCCTGTTGCTGCACCATCCTTTGGCTCTGCCATGCCCCAGAAATTCCCTGTCCTGCCTGCTCTAGAGACAGGTTGGCCTTTCCCCTCCCCCAGCTTTGTAGAGGACAGTTCCCTCATGGCCTCAGGCTGAGCTGGGACAGCTGGTGCAGGGCTGGAGGACACTGGGGCTCCAGCTGGGAGCTGCAGAGCTGACTCATTACCATCACTGCCATATTGATCCGGCACCAAATGCGGATGAGAGAGAAGGCTCCCTGAGTGTCTTCCCAGGCTGAGGAGGAGATAAACTACAAAAGCCAAAACTCCTCCAGCACCACTGCAGAGCATGGAGAAATCAGGACTTCTTGTGTGTGCATAACCCCCTGTGAGAGCTACAGATCTACATCTGGATCCCCCCCCAGATGATGAAGAGCAGCACTGGCAGCTTCTGTTACCTTTATCCCTTTAATGGGATACACACTCTTGGTTGCAGAACAAGGCTCTGAGACGCCTTGTCTTCACCCACATCCCCCAGTACAGAGGACACAGCTCTGCAGCGATGCAAGGACAGATTCCAGGCTGGATCAACAGCTGCATCCTACCAAGTACTCTCTCACCAAAGCATCACCAGAAGGTAAAAACTACACACCAGCTCTGCACGGTTGGGCAGGAAGACAGAGTTTCACCCAGAGAAATCTGCTCCATAGCCAAGCACAGACCTCCTCTCCCAGCACCTCCTGGGATCCCTCAGCTGCCACTTCCCACCTTCCCCTTCCTGGTGCCACAGGGCAGAGGCTCACCTGAGTTTTCCTTATCCGCAAGTCAGCCGATGACCTGTTCAGTCCTTCTTCTTGCTCGATACTCTGCTCAATGCCTGGTCAGGGTAGAAGGACACATTATTTTGTGCTGTTTGAAGAACAATCATTAAGGTTGGAAAGGACCTCCAAGATCATCAAATCCAACCTTCAACCAATTACCTCTAGCTCATTAAACCGTGCTGTCAAATGCCACATCTACTCATTTTTTGAACACTTCCAAGGATGGTGACTCCACCACTTTGCCAGACCGCCTGTTCCAGTGCTTAACCAAAGGAAAAGGATTGTTTGGCAAAGGGACTGCGAAAGACTGGATTCAGGAGCAGCTGGTACTGGGCAGTTCCCAAATCCTGACTCCACCATTCAGCCTGGCAGCAAAGCCCTGTTTCATGACTGAAAAACACCTGGTGCCTGGCCATTGACTGCGATTTGGGGCTGAAAGGGCAGCACTGTCATCCCCAGCCTGGTGAGCCAGGATTTCCATACAAAATCAATGTGATGCTTAGGTCTGATTGCCAGTATTCAAACTGGAGAGCTGTTCCCACCAGAGAGGCAGGAGGAGGAAATCCAGAGCTGAAGTGTCTCTGCAAAATACCAAACCTCAAGACTCCTCCAGGAAACCTAAAAATAGCAGCTCCTCCAGCTGCCTGGACTGGCACAGGGAGGACCCACCATGCCAGCATGAGTGTGCTGCACCGTGCTGAGCACTCATGTAGCAGGGCAGGGATCTGCTCCTTTAATTATGCAGCTAATTGAGATGAAGCCCTCACTGCCCAAAGCCTGTGGACCATGGCAGGGAGGAGCACCATCATGTCCCACCATGCTTCAAGCAGGGAGAGGTCACAGGGGTGCAGGGCAGTAGGACTGGCACAGAGCAGGACAGTGCAATCCTGCCCCATCCCTGGAAGTGTCCAAGGCCAGGTTAGATGGGGCTTGGAGCAACCTGGTGTAGTGGAAGTTGTCCCTGCCTATGTCAGGGAGTGAAATGAAATTACCTTTAAGGCCTCTTATAACTCAAACCATTCCATCATTCCAGGATTCTATGAAACCTGATCCTCAAGGCCAGCTCAGGACATACTAATTCAAAGACTTAATTTCAAAACTTGGAAGAAAGCTCCCATCAGCAAGCTGGTCAGTGTGCAGAGACACATATCTCCACATAAACCACCTGGTGTGAGCTGGTGGCATCCCCTGAGTCTGGCTGAAGACCCCATTCCTAACACTGATGTCCCACAGCTCTCTGAGCCCAGCTGTCCCCAGCACCTTCCATTCTGGAGCAGGTCCCTCAAGCCCAGCACAGGGCAGGTTCCTCCTGTAGCAAGGACTCCTGATTCCCTGGAGCTGCCCCCTCACAGTACAGCTCAGCATATTTCATCAGCAACTGGGCTTCCTCCACACTTGTCACAAACCACTCCCAAGGAATGGTATTGGCAAACACTGGGCATTTCTGATAATTAGTAAAATCACATTCTCCCAAGAAGCTGGTAATTAGAATTAGCCTGTGCATGAGTAATGTCTGGCCTGAAGAAGTCAGTTTGTTATCAGCAGATGTTGTTTTTGATCAGTCCTGACTGTTTTCTGTCATTGATCATGCTGGCCATGAGGCGATTTGGGACAAAACACAAGGACTAATCATCTGCTGCTCCAGGTAAATATGATACCAGACAGTCTTTTCTGGAAGCAGGAAACAGGAATTGGAGCCTTCAGGCTTTCAAAGTCCCTTATAAAACACTGAACAAAACACTTCTGGAAAAGGATTTTTGTTTTGTATGGGCCAAACCCCATCACCAGGGATCCCGGCGTGTCCAGGGCCATGGGAATGAATCCATTAGACTATGGAATAGATAAGATGGCCCCTGGCTCTCCTTCCTGGCTCTAGTTGAGATCACGTGCTAGGAGGATAAAGGGAGCATGGGAACAGTGGAGATACAGGTCTCCTGGCCCACACATGGGACATGGCCACACCAGTGGTGACCAATTTAACAAAGGGCTCCAGGCACATCTGAGTCCTCCATGACTGTGAGATGTCTACAAAATCCTGGGATTAGTGAGGACACTGCTGCCTTGGGGGAAGCACCAGCTCCTCTCCTACCTTTCAGACACAGCCAGGTCTTCTGCACCAATCTCAACCAAACCCCAGACTGATGTCCAAGACCACCACAGTCAAATCCAAGATAACAGAGGTGACCTGCCTCTCATCTGAAGATGCTTCCATCCTCTCTGACTCCCTCAATCCCCTGGGGTCCAGTCTTGGAATTCTGGGCTTGTCCGAGTGCTCCAGCACAACCCTGACCATCAGTGGGTTGATAGTCACCTTGTTCTTACACCCCAGACTGACTGACTCTTCCAATAGTGGAAACTGGAGGTCATATCCTGCAGCACATCCCACAGCAGCACCTCTTCACTCACACTGAATAGAACCTGTGGCCATGCTGGGGGTTTGTCCAGCATCCAACCCCTGCCAGTGGTGTGGCACAGGACTTACTCAGAGCCCACCAGCTGCTCGTGGTCCCATTCCCTCAATTACATTTTGGGAACGGGGCACAAGGGGGCAAATTCACAAAGGGCAAATTAAAGCACCTGGAGGGTGCAGCAGAGAGGAAAGGTGATGCCCATCCCTGAAAGTATTCCCAGCCTGGGAAAGGAGTGCTCCAGGCAGAGCTCCGCAGCTCCATCACAGGCCAACACTCACTCTTTAGTTTGGAGCGCACTTTGTTCGCCGTCTTCTTTATATCAGACATCAGCTCTTCCAGCTCCTCCTTTGTTTCTGGGGAGAGAGGAAAGAGCAAACATGGATGTGCTGCAGAGACCAATAAAATCTGCTGCCCTGCAGAGTGTAGAGACCAGAGCTATGAGCACTTCAACCCCCTAACTGGAAGAATTTCCAACCCCTGACTGAGAACACTCCCATCCCCAGACTGAGAGCACTTCCACCCTCAGACTGGGAACACTTCCAACTCCAGACTGGGAGCACTTCCACCTCCACACTGGAAGCACTCCCATTTCCAAACTGGGAGAGCTCCCATCCATAGACTGGGAACATTCCACCCCCAGACTGAGAGCACTCTTGCCTCCAGACTGGGATAGCTCCCACCTCCAGACTGGGAGCACTCTTGCCCCTAGACTGGGAACATTCCCATATCTAGACTGGGAGAACTCCCACCTTCAGACTGGGAGCACTTCCACATCCAGACTGGGAGCACTCCCACCTCATGCTCCGTGCTGGACTCTCCTTCCACTCCTGAGACCTCCAGCTGCTTCCAGCTCTGGGGCCCCAAGACAAGTGTTAAACTGAACAAGAGTGAGGTCAGCTTGGACATGGGGAAGAAATGTTGGACCGTGAGGTTGGTGAGGCCCTGGCACAGGCTGCCCAGAGAAGCTGTGGCTGCCCCATCCCAGGAAGTGTCTGAGGCCAGGCTGGATGGGGCTTGGAGCAACCTGAGATAGTGGAGGGTGTCCCTGCCCATGGCAGGGAGGTGGAATGAGATGACCTTTCAAAGTCCCTTCAAACCCAAACCATCCTGTGACTCTGTGATCACATACAGGTTCCTCTCCCAGAAACCAGCATGCCCTGAAAGAAGCCAGGATTTGCAGATGTGGCTCTCACCAACCTGTGCTTCAGGAACTGCCAGGCCCCCTGTACACAGCAGCCCCTGTACACAGCCCCATGCCCAGAATGCTGGGACCCAACTATGGTCTGCCAGTGCAGCTCTCCCTGCTGCCACCCCAATATTCCCTCTTGATTTTGATGAGATCAAGACTTAATTAAATAAAACTTTGTTTAATAGAGCTGAGGCATATTGACTGACTCATGTCAATGGCATAATTAGAAAATCCTGATAATGGAAATGTGTTGGGGGAAGGTCCTATCATACTGGCAGCTGTACACATTCCCATCCCCGAGCTACAAGCTTCAGCACTACTAGGAAAAAAAGAGAAGGAACACATCTGTGAAGTTCTTCACCCCAGGGTATTTGCTGGAGAACAGGCACAAATGCAGTAACAGGAATAGGATATTTTCAGTTTGAGTTATCATTTAAGTGACTAGTTATTTTTTTTCTCCATTCTTAAAAAACTTGTAATAGTAAGAAATAAAGAAATAATAAGAAATTTAATACTAAGAAATTTCTTGAAAGAATTTGCAATAATAGGAAAATAATAAGCAATAATAAACTGTTAAAATAAGAAATTAATAACTGTAATAATAAGGAATTACTAATTATTTCTCAATAAAGAAATAAACCAGTGGGCTGAGTAACTCCTTGCAGCCATCCAGCCTGGGCAAGCTGACAAGGACCAGGAGTACTGGAGACAGCAGGCTGCCACAGACATGGGGATGGTCTGGGAGTTGGGATTATCCACCTGGAAAGAGGAAAGCCAAAGTGGTTCCTACTGCTGTCTGAGACTACCCTGCAGGAGGGTGGAGAGAAGGTGGGGCCAGGTGTCCTGCTGGTCCTTGGAGGTGACTACTGATGCTTGGAGCTGCACAGGAAGAGGACAAGCAGTGCTGGACCAAGCAAAATGCAAATTCGATATTAAGAAGAAGAATAGTCATAAAGGCAGTCAAATACCGGATGCAGAGAGGCTGTGGGATGTGTGTCCTTATGGATATTCAGCACAAGGCTGGGTGAAAGGCTGAGCATTGGACCTGCTGGAGGGGATCAGCCAGGGGCCTCCAAGGTCCCTTCCCACCCATATCCACCTTCAATTCTATTGAACAATTTCACATAACTCACTGCCATGTACTTTCCCTTCTCCCCGGCAATCTGGGCTGACGGATCTCCCCCTCTACTCTGCTCTTGTGAGACCTCACTTGCAGACCTGCTTCCAGCTCTGGAGTCCCCAGCCTAGGAAGGATGTGGAGCTACTGGAGCAAGTGCAGAGGAGACCACAGAAATGACCTGAGGGCTGGAGCCCCTCTGCTCTGGAGCCAGGCTGGGAGAGCTGGAGGTGTTCAGCCTGGAGAAGAGAAGGCTCTGGGGAGACCTTAGAGCCCCCTTCAGGGCCTAAAGGGGCTCCAGAAGAGCTGGAGAGGGACTTTGAACAAGGAATGGAGGGACAGAACAAGGGAGAATGGCTTCTGCACTGAGAGAGGGCAGGGTTAGATGGGAGAAAAGTAGATTCTTCCCTGTGAGGGTGGTGAGGTCCTGGCACAGAGTGCCCAGAGCAGCTGTGGTTGCCCCATCCCTAGAAGTGTCCAAGGCTGGGCAGGGCTTGGAGCAACCTTGTCTAGTGGAAGGTGTCCCTGCCCATGGCAGGGTGATTAGATGATGAGATGAGATGAGATGAGATGACATAAGATGAGATGAGATGGTATTTAAGGTCCCTTAACATTCTGTGATGCACTGCTGTGAAGCTGCCACTGAGGACAAGTGGTGAGTACAGTCCTGTGCTGGCCACTCAGGGAGCGGACAAGACTGCACGGGTGGAAGGAAGGAACAGGGAATGGGGCTGGGTGCCTTCCCTCAAAATATTTCCAACTGAGCAAGCAGCATGGAGAGACGTCCTTCTGGCCTGATTTGAGTCACAGGCCATGTGAGGATTACTTGGCGGCCTGGCAAGCACAGGCTGCCCAGACAACTATTTTCACATCCACGGTGTCTGTTTAAGTGACTCACTCAGATCTGTTTAACCATTCACAGCAAGTGACATACAGCTATGGGAAGCTGAAGTACCACAACATTACTGTGCCACGGCCGGCCTCACTTCATGCCAGAGTGGCACTGAGGGGGCAGATGGGATGTTTTAGAGGATGAGTCAAGCTCCCCATACCCCACAGCCCACGTAGGATGTCTGCTCCATTCCCACTGGCACTGAGCACAGTGGGAGCAGAGATGTCCCCATGGCCACATGTCCCCACTGGGAGGGAGGAGGAGTCTTTGGTCCAAGGTCGAGTCTTATACCCTTGAGAAGCCCCAGGGCCTGCTGTGACCTGCCTGAGAGGGAGCCCAGGCAGTGCAGAGAGCAGGCAGGGGTGCAGGCAGGGGTGGGTAGTCTTTCTCCTCCCTCTGCCAACAGCTAGTGAGGCCCTCATCCGACGGAGAGCAGACACCCAGCCCAGGGTGGTAACACTGCAAGCAGGCAGGAGATGCAGGCAGGCAGGAACAGGTAGGCAAAAGCAGGTAGGAGCAGGTAGGAGGGGGCAGGAGCAGGCAGGCAGAAGCAAGCAGGAGCAAGCAGGAATAGGCAGGCAGGCCGGGACAGGTAGACAGGAGCAGGCAGAAGCAAGCAGGCCAGGAAGGAGCAGACAGGATCAAACAGGAGCAGGCAGGATCAAGAAGGAGCAGGCAAGAGTAGGCAGAAGCAGAAGGGAGGAACAGGCATGAAGGCAGGAGCAGGCAGGAGCAGGCAGGAGCAGGCAGGAGCAGGAAGGAGCAGGCAGGCAGGATCAAGAAGGAGCAGGCAGGACGGCAGGAGTGGGCAGAAGAGCAGGCAGGTGCTGGCAGGCACAGCTCTCCACCCTTCACAGGTAGGTAAGTGCAGGCACTGCCACTGTAGCTCTCTGGGTATCACGGTGACAGTGACTTTGCACACAAGGTGCTCAGCCCTCGAGCTGCCTCACTCTTTGCTGGGACTAAGAAACTTCACCTCGGCAACCTGCAAGTCTTTACTGACAACAACCAACCAACATCATCGAGAAAAGTACAATTCCAAGCTAATTCCAAGCTGAGTTACCTGGCAAAGCTGGAAGGAATCTTTTTGGCAAAGACTTAGCTCTTTCAATAAAAAATTAAAGAAGATCCTGAGAACAGTTCCTTGAAGGCAATTTAGAAAAAATAAACCTTTCTTGTTTATCTTGGCACTTTCCTTAAGGGAATGTTGGGTATTTTTTAAAGGTGAATGCAAAGAGGAAGCACAGACCTGACAGGCCCACAGTGATCTGGTCTCTGGGAGCAAATCATAAGGAATCCTTCCTAGGAACTCTATGGAAACATTTTCCATAGTCTTTCATGGCCTTAAAGCAATACAAATGAAATCTGTTTTAAAAGCCACTAGGCAGGAGATTGTCTAGAAAGGTCCTGCACCTGGGTCAGGGCAATCCCCAGTACCAGCACAGACTGGGGGATGGATGGATGGATGGATGGATGGATGGATGGATGGATGGATGGAGAGCAGCTCTGTGGAGAAGGACTTTCCAGCTGAAGTCCCATTTGCCAAAAGAGATTTGGGATATCAATGACCTCTGTGCAGTCCTTCAGTTCCCAAAGGCTGATGTTTATTCTTGGAAACAGAGCTCAGAGTTTCACATTGCAACTTATTCATTCAAGCTGTGGAAAACAAGAAGAAAAACATCAGATGCTGACTCAACCCTTTCCTAATTTTCCAGAATTTTTTTCAACTCTGACCAACACAACCATTTGCAGCAGGTATGACAGAATGGGGAGCAGACAGAGGGGGACAGGAGAGAACTGCTCAACCCCTGCTCCAAGCAGAGCCAGGCCTGTCCTTTCCATGCAGGTGCAACACAAGGAGCTCCAGCTGCCTGCCAAGCTGTAGAAACATGGCAAAGCCATCCATCTGCCTTTGCCAGGAGCAGGGCATGGGAGGTGACCAGTACTATCAGGAAGGACCAGCAGCCCCAGGATTTTTAACTTCCTGCATGCCAGGAACAAATCCTGTTCAAGGTTCAGCAAGGAGAGACACTGCCAGGGTTCAAGGTCAGTGCAAAATGTCCAGGCTTTTACACAGGAGCAGAACAGAGATGATTCACAGAAGGGTCTGAAAAGCTTGTGGGATCCCCTGGGATGAAAGGTACACTCTGAAACACCTCATCCATCCACCCAGCTGTGTACTGGGGTGATCCAGAACAGATTACATTGTAGCTTTTGACTTTTTACATCATCGAAAAGGAAGCAGGTGACATCACAGAATCCTAGAATCACAGAGTGGTTTGAGTTGGAAGGGATGCTAAAGATCATTCCAACCCCCTGCCATGGGCAGGGACACCTTCAACTAGACCAGGTTGCTCCAAACCCTGTCCAGTCTGGCCTTGGACACTTCCAGGGATGGGGCATTTAACTGAGTTCCTATAACATATTCACAGGTAATTAAAAGCTGGTACCATCAGTGGAATTGCATTTATATAATAGCATTTGATACCAGTGGTGATGGATCCTGTTTCCCAAATTCTGAACTCTCAACATGATCTCCACAGGCTGTCAGGCCAGTCCAACCACTGAGAAGGACAGAGTCTGAGGCCAGTGGCCGGACACTGGGGGTTTTCCACCAGTAACTGGGCTTCTAACACCAGAGTGGCCACGGGCAACCTCGCATCCCAAGCCCAGCACAGCCCTTCCACAGCCTGTCACTGAGCTAGCTATCCCAAACACCTTCAGGATGTTCTCATGCTGTGGTCATCTTCCTCCAACTGTTCCTGATGCTCCAAACTAGCCTCAGAGCTGGTAAACTCCCACAGGAGGCCAATCTCAGGATGAAAGGAGAGCTGCACTATGTGCTAACCACAGAGTCACAGAATCATTAAGGTTGGGAAAGACATTCAAGATCAGCAAGTCCAACATTTGACCAAATACTACCATGTCCACTAAACCACAGCACTACACACCCAGTTGTTCACTGAACACCCCCAGGGATGGTGACTCCACCACAGTCCTGGGACAAGACTTAACCACTCTTTCAGTGAAGAATTTTTTCCTAATATCCAACCTAAACCTCTCCTGGCACAACTTCAGGCTGTTTCCTCTTGTCTTGCCCCTTGTTCCCTGGGAGCTGAGCCTGATCCCCACCTGGCTCCTGTCAGGGAGTTGTAGAGAGTGAGAAGGTCCCCCCTGAGCTTCCTTTTTTCCAGACAGAGCTCCCCCAGCTCCCTCAGCTTCTCCTGGTGCTCCAGGCCCTTCCCCAGCGCCGTTCCCTTCTCTGGACACACTCCAGCCCCTTGATGTCTTTCTTGGAGTGAGCAGCCCAGAACTCAACACAGGATTTGAGGTGTGGCCTCACCAGTGCCCAGCACAGATGGATGGTCTCTGCCCTGGTACCACTATTGCTGGTAACAACAGCTTCTTCTGCAGCCACTTGCTGGGTGTTTATAACCCAACAGCACAAATGAGGGGATCACAGTGCTCACACCAAATGACCTTGGTTTGGTGACAATCCCATGCAAGAGTGGCAGAGCAGAACCAGTGCAGCGCCTCACTCCAGCTTCTCTGTTTTCAGAGGAAGTTGTATTTCATTTTTTTTCCAATTAACACTAAAACACCACTGTTTTAAAAGTGAGGGGAAAAGGAGAGTCAAGCTAATGACATACTTAATGCCTGTACATTGACATGAGCTTGAACCCAACTACTGTAACAACACGGCTCCCAAAATCAGCTGCCCGTCCTGCCTGAAGAGGGCTCATGGAGCCTCACACTCAGCAGCAAACCCAGACCCACAGCTCATCTCCAGCATCCTTAGCCCAACACATCCCACACTGCTTTTCCAGCTTACAGCTCCACTGGAGCGGCTGTTGGGAAAGCAGGAGGTCACTGAGCTGGCAGGAAGCAGCAAGGATCAACAGCTCCAAGCAGGGGGAGTTGAGGAGATCTTTTAATTAAAAGCAAGCAACTGATCTGATGGAAGCCCTGATGGAAGCACAGGATCCGGTGAGCGCTGTGGGGGCGAGGGCAGATGGCTGCACCCCCAGGACTCATCCCACCTTCACGAGCAGCACCCAATTAAGACAGCAAAATTTATGCAAGCAAACAGCTGTGGATGGCTGCTCCCACCTGCTGCAAATATGCCCATCTGTCAGAGCTTCTCAGGCCTGCAGCACCATCCCCAAAGTTGCTCTCCTGGAGCAATTAACCGGCTGATGAATGAACACTCCTTCCCTTTCCATGGCCTTCTTCTGTCTTCCCTATGGCTCTCCTCCAAGCCCTTCCATTCATCCTCTTAGCTCCAGGGCAGCACTAGAGAAATCAGTACCCTCCACTGCCTGCTCCCATTCTGCTTGGAGCCACATACAAACCCCTGTCAGCTCCAAGAGGGACACAGGGCACTTAAGAGGCAGTGCTGGAGCTCACAGGGACCGAAGCCACCCTAGCCCTCCCACAGACACTGAGGGCACAGGTACCAACTAAAGCTCCTCAGCTCTATTTTTACAACACTGACTCCACTAATTGTCTTACCTTCTTTAGTTCTCCCAATTGAATTCCACTTCACATATTCCATTATTTTACTCAGAAGCAAGGTCGGTTTAATCAGTCAATAATTACCCAGTTCATTCCCTCTCTCTTTAAAATCAATGCTCTTCTACCTCCCAAGCTCCCAGTGCCTACCAGGTATGCCAGAAATTATTGGAAATCAACACTAATGGCAAAGGCATCATCTTACTCAGCTCCTGGAAAACCTCTTGATCAATACCTTCAGGTATCCTGAATCCAGCAGCGTCTATTTTTGGTATCGACTGTTTAGCAACAAACCGATTTACTGCTGGAATGTTGGAATTTAATCAATGTAAGATACACCATGTGTTTCCCAAAAAAAGAGAAGCGTTTCCCATATGTTTGTGTCTTTTCTGCATTATTCTCCCATTTTCCTTTATTAATGCACCAAAATGGTTGAGAGGTTCTGCTCTTCTTTAAGCACCTCGAGAAAATTTCAGTTTGTCCTTCAGGCCACTGCTGGGTGGGTTTTCTGGATCCCTGTGACTCCCAGCTCCAGTTTCTGTGACACTGGGAGAGGGTGGGAAAATATTCTCCTCCTCACCACGTATGGGAGAACAGAGACGAATGTAAATCCACGGCAAGGGAAAGTTCAAGAGTGGGAGGTACAAAGAAGAGGTAAGAAACACTGAGGCATACAGGGAGGATAAAGTGTTTTAAATTTGTTCTGTGAGCACTTGATATCAAGGAGCAAGATAGGACCATCCAGATGATTGAATGTCCCTGGTACTGAGACCTGCCCCAAGGGGTCCTTCTCCCAGGCTGTAACAAAGCTATTTCACACTTCATGCAAACAAATCTTTCTTCCAGGTCTGAGGAACATAAACTAGGCTGAATTTGGGATCACAGACAGCAACTGCAATTCTCTAGTGTTTTAACTGGTCTCGTAACAGAGATGTCTGGAGCAATTAAATAATTCCTTTTTGTCCCAAGCTTTAATCACAGGACTCACAGGGTGGTTTGGGCTGGAAGGGACCTTCAAAGATCATCCAGTACAACCCATTGCCATGGGTGGGGACACCTTTCACTAGACCAGGTTGCTCCAAGCCCCGTGCAATCTGGCCTTAAACACTTCCAGGGATGGGGCAACCACTGCTTCTCTGGGCAACCTGTGCCAGCCCCTCATGGTCTGACATTTCTTCCCCATGTCCAACCTGACTCCACCCTCAGTTCAACACCATTGTCCTGTGCTGGGACCCCAGAGGTGGAGGCAGCTCCAGGGTGTCTCAGGAGAGTGGAGCAGAGGGGGAGCATCCCCTCCCTCCCCTGCTGCCCACACTGCTGGGGATGAGCCCAGGAGACACTTGGCTTTCTGTGCTGCCAGTGCTCATGGCCGGGTCATGTCCTATTTGTCACTCCCCAGGATCCTCCAGTCCTTCTCTGCAGGGTGTTCTCCATCCACCCCTTCATCTCTCCAGCCTTCCCCCAATCTGCACTGGCACTGGGGATTGCCCTGACTCAAGTGCAGGACATTGCTTTTGCCCTAGTTGAAGTCCATGAAGCTCTCATGCTTTTGGCAACTTTATTCCTGATACTTCAGTATCCTAAGGCACTTTACCCATCCCTCCCCAGGTCCCAGGACACACCACAGCTCTTTTCAAAATCAGACACACCCCAAATGCTGTATCTAAATTGTTCCAGATGAGAGAGTGAGTCTGTGCCCATGAGGGGCCCTACGATTGAGCATCCTGGAGGATGGGGAAGAAGGAGGGCCTGATGGAGGGACTGCATCCAGCACAGGAGGGAGGAAAGTCCTTCACCCCTGCACAAGGTGATGCAAATCACACAGTGAGCCCATTTGGACAGAGAGACACAGGGCTTTGTGCAGAAAGGAAGCCAGCTGAGGAATTGTGGAAAGGTTATTTTTAGAGTTGTACATTTCCATGACAAAGAGCAAGTATTACCTCTGGCTGAAAACCTTTTATAGCATTGGCAGAAAAAACTGACCAGAAGTAGTTCTACCTTCCAGAGCTTCAGCTGGGAGCGTGCTTGAGATGCTGCTGTTGGTACCCAAAGCAGCAAGTGTGAAATAAAGGCTCAAAAGGCACGCACAGAGTTCAGACACCGGAACCTGCCAAATCCAGACTTTTTTCCTCAAAAACAAAAGGCAGGGAGGGGTGGTTTATATTTTTAAACACTGACCGAAGTGCAGAGAACTGTGTGATTTAATTAAAATTGTCAGGTCTCAGCGAGGACAACACACAGGCAGGTCACAGTAGCTAGGAAGGGCTTTAAGGACATCCTGCAGCCACTGTCAGCTGCAGCCATCATCCCTGCACAGTGGCTGTCCGGCAGCTTCTTCAGACTCCATCAACTCATGGAAATGGGATAGCCCAAAATTTCAAGTTGGAAGGAAGGTACAACCCACGGTCTGCCCTGTAAATTTGAGCAATCCAAATGGCTCATTCTCAGGGAAAGGTCAAAAAGGGAAAAAAATCCACCTCACAGTGGTGGGTACTTGTTCAAGGATCTTTTCCGTATAGCCACAGACTTGCAGGGTGGTTTGGGCTGGAAAGGACCTTAAAACTCATCTCATTCCAATCCCCTGGCATGGGCAGGGACACCCTCCACTGGACCAGGTTGCTCTAAGCCCCGTCCAATCTGGTTTTGAGCATTTCCAAGGATGGGGCAGCCACAGCTGCTCTGGGCAACCTGTGCCAGGGCCTCACCACCCTCATGGTACAACATTTCTTCCTTATGTCCAGCCCAAAATTTACTGCAAGGTAGAGTTTGGTCCATCCATCTCCACCGGCACTCAGGTCTCCAAACACAGGAGTGAGCCAGCTCCATGCCTGCATGTGAGATACTTGTGCTGGACCCTCTTCCATGATCCCTGTCCCAAGGCTGACTCGCTGCCCTCTATTTTTCACCTGTTAATTTACTGAAATCAGAAACAACTTGTTCCTGATGCAGCTCTGGAGCAGAAAACACACCTGCCACTGGCTGGGGACCTCCCTCCCCCAGCAGAGTGAACAACTGGCAGCCTCTGACCAGTCCCCTCAGCACACAGCTCTGGCCAGTGCCTCCCCATCCATTGACCCTGCACTCTCCAGGCGCTGCTTCGGAGCTGTGTGCCATGGGAGTCACATGCCACGTGGGCTTGTGTGCTGTGGGAACTGTGTGCTGTGGGAACTGGAGAAGCCATGTGCTGCGGGAGCTGCAGGAGGTGTGCGGGATAGCAGGCGTGCGCTGTGAGAGTTGCACGTTTTGGGAGCTGTGTGGGAACTTTATGCCAAAGGAGCCATGTGCAATGGGAGCTACACATTGTGGGAGCTGTGTGGGAGCCAAGTGGTGTGGGAGGTCTGTACCATGAGAGCGGTCTGCCATGGGACCCATATGCTGTGGGAGCTGTGTGCAATGGCAGCTGTGTGCCATAGGAGCCATGTGCCAAAGGAGCTGTGTGCTGTGGGAGATCTGTGCCATAGGAGTCATGCGCCACAGGAGTTGTGTGCCATCGGAGCTGTGTGCCATAAGAGTTCTGTGCCATGAGAGCTCCATGCCACAGGAGCCGTGTGCCATGGGAGCTCTGTGCTGTGTGAGCCATGTGCCATAGGAGCCATGGGATCTCTGTGCCATGGGAGCCACAAGCATTGGCAGCCATGTGTCACAGGAGCTGTGTGCTGCGTGAGCCATGTGCTGTGGGAGCTGTGTGCTGTGGGAGTCGTGTGCCATAGGAGCTGTGTGCCATAGGAGCTGTGTGCTGTGGGAGCTGTGTGCCATAGGAGCCGTGTGCCATAGGAGCTGTGTGCCATAGGAGCTGCGTGCTGTGGGAGCTGTGTGCTGTGGGAGCTGTGTGCCATAGGAGCCGTGTGCCATAGGAGCTGTGTGCCATAGGAGCTGTGTGCCATAGGAGCTGCGTGCTGTGGGAGCTGTGTGCCATAGGAGCTGTGTGCCATGGGAGCTGCGTGCTGTGGGAGCTGTGTGCTGTGGGAGCTGTGTGCCATAGGAGCCGTGTGCCATAGGAGCTGTGTGCCATAGGAGCTGTGTGCCATGGGAGCTGCGTGCTGTGGGAGCTGTGTGCCATAGGAGCTGTGTGCTGTGGGAGCTGTGTGCCATAGGAGCTGTGTGCTGTGGGAGCTGTGTGCTGTGGGAGTCGTGTGCCATAGGAGCTGTGTGCTGTGGGAGCTGTGTGCCATAGGAGCTGTGTGCCGTAGGAGCTGTGTGCCATGGGAGCTGTGTGCTGTGGGAGCTGTGTGCTGTGGGAGCTGTGTGCCATAGGAGCTGTGTGCCATAGGAGCTGTGTGCCATGGGAGCTGTGTGCTGTGGGAGCTGTGTGCTGTGGGAGCTGTGTGCTGTGGGAGCTGTGTGCCATAGGAGCCGTGTGCCATAGGAGCTGTGTGCCATTGGAGCTGTGTGCTGTGGGAGCTGTGTGCTGTGGGAGCTGTGTGCCATAGGAGCTGTGTGCTGTGGGAGCTGTGTGCTGTGGGAGTCGTGTGCCATAGGAGCTGTGTGCCATAGGAGCTGTGTGCCATTGGAGCTGTGTGCTGTGGGAGGTGTGTGCTGTGGGAGCTGTGTGCCGTGGGAGCTGTGTGCTGTGGGAGCTGTGTGCTGTGGGAGCTGTGTGCCATAGGAGCCGTGTGCCATAGGAGCTGTGTGCCATAGGAGCTGTGTGCCATAGGAGCTGTGTGCTGTGGGAGCTGTGTGCTGTGGGAGCTGTGTGCCATAGGAGCCGTGTGCCATAGGAGCTGTGTGCCATAGGAGCTGTGTGCCATAGGAGCTGTGTGCTGTGGGAGCTGTGTGCTGTGGGAGTCGTGTGCCATAGGAGCTGTGTGCTGTGGGAGCTGTGTGCCATTGGAGCTGTGTGCTGTGGGAGCTGTGTGCTGTGGGAGCTGTGTGCCATAGGAGCCGTGTGCCATAGGAGCTGTGTGCCATAGGAGCTGTGTGCTGTGGGAGCTGTGTGCTGTGGGAGTCGTGTGCCATAGGAGCTGTGTGCTGTGGGAGCTGTGTGCCATAGGAGCTGTGTGCTGTGGGAGCTGTGTGCCATTGGAGCTGTGTGCTGTGGGAGCTGTGTGCTGTGGGAGCTGTGTGCCGTGGGAGCTGTGTGCTGTGGGAGCTGTGTGCCATTGGAGCTGTGTGCCATAGGAGCCGTGTGCCATAGGAGCTGCGTGCTGTGGGAGCTGTGTGCCATTGGAGCTGTGTGCCATAGGAGCTGTGTGCTGTGAGAGCTGTGTGCCGTGGGAGCTGTGTGCTGTGGGAGCTGTGTGCTGTGGGAGCTGTGTGCTGTGGGAGCTGTTTGCCATTGGAGCCGTGTGCCATAGGAGCCGTGTGCCATAGGAGCTGTGTGCTGTAGGAGCTGTGTGCTGTAGGAGCCGTGTGCTGTGGGAGGTGTGTGGCAGCCGTGAACCACACAAGCCACACGCATCAGTACCCGTGGCCATGGCCAGCAGTGCCGACGTGCTCCTCGGCACACTCGCTCCAGCCTCCCACTCCTCCCTAGCGCAAGCGTCAGCTGCCAGCGTCACTGCCGTGTCATCAGCTGCCTTTTCCACAGTGCTCATTAATTCATTGGAGGGGAAATCTCCCCTCCAATGGAGGAGGGCACAGGGAATCCCAAAAGCAAGCGGACCTTGCTTTCTTGCTGGTTCACCACCCCAGTTTTTCCACAGTGTCGTTGCTCTGTGCTCTCTCTGCAGGGCAGGTGACCTCTGACGGAGGGAGGGAGGGGGGGAGAAAACCTAAACATGTCTTTAACAATAAAGATGAAATCACACAACTGGAATGAACAGAAAATAACAGAGACACTAGAAATTCCTGCAAAAGAATGCAAGGATATGCTTGTGCTGGATAGGAAGAGGGGGGAAACAGGATGGATGCAGGTCTGGCATTGCACAGAACAACGGCCAAGGACTCACTTGCCCTGCCCAACTCTTGCACAGGCAGTATTTTTGTGTACTGTCTCCTGGTGGTCCCTGTGCTTCCCCCTTGGCACCTACTCTCCCATTACCTCCCGGCCCCACATCCCTGCAGCCTCCTCCCAAGCCCTCCTCCCTGCTGTTATGTTGGACTCCTCTTGCTGTCTGTCTCCCTTAATTATGGCTTCCCCAGCCTGCTCTGTCTTCACACTCTGGAATTCACTCTCCTCTGCCACTTCATTCTCCAGATTCCTTCCTCTGCCAGGATTTGTCTTCCCCATTCTCTCTGATCCTGGGTTCAGTTTCAGGCCCCTCATGAAAGAAAGACATTAAAGAGCTGGGCAAGAATCCAGAGCACCAGGAACAGCTGAGGAGCTGGGGGGGGGGGGGGGGCTCAGCCTGAAGAAAAGGAGGCTCAGGGGGGACCTTCTTCCTTTCTACAACTCCCTGACAGGAGGGTGGAGGCAGGTGAGGGTCAGGCTCAGCTCCCAGGGAACAAGGGACAGTACAAGAGGAAACGGCCTGAAGTTGCGCCAGGGGAGGTTTAGGTTGGGTATGGGGGAAAATTTGTTCATAAAAGGGCTGTCAAGCCCTTGCACAGCTGCCCAGGGCAGTGATGGAGCCGCTGTCCCTGGACAGGTTTAACAGATGTGTGGATGTGGCACTTGGGGACATGGGTTAGTGGTGGCCTTGGCAGTGCTGGGGGAACGGTACAGCTTAATGATCTTGGAAGTCTTTTCCAACCATAATGAATCCATGATTCTATCCCACAGACATCAGCAACTCCAACGCAATCACAGCAGCCCCTCGTCCTCCTCCTCTCCTGTTTATAGAAACGGATGTCCTTCACTCTGCAGGGTGGTATTTCTACCTT
Organism: Corvus hawaiiensis; assembly: GCF_020740725.1. Taxonomy (NCBI): domain Eukaryota; kingdom Metazoa; phylum Chordata; class Aves; order Passeriformes; family Corvidae; genus Corvus; species Corvus hawaiiensis. The sequence goes on from NC_063232.1 coordinate 7,986,917, forward strand.
TTAGAGAGCAGGATTTATATTCTCTGGGGGGAATCCTTGGGGAAATCTTGCACTGAGGTATCTTCCATCTGTGTGTGGCCATACCCAGGGTATTCTGTACACTCATAGTGTATCCTGGTCCTCCTCACCGTCCCCCGAGAGAGAGGCTCTTCCCCCAATAACTACCTTCTTCAAAGTTATCCTTTCCCACATTTGCAGTCCCTCAAAGCAAGATGTGCAGGGAAGGACAAGCACAAAGGAGAGTGTCTCTGTTTTACAGCAGGATATAGTATCCAGGGACATGTGGGTATATCTCACCCATGCCACCAAGCTGGACACAGGGACCAGATGATTAAAGACTCAGGGTGGGATAGGAACAAAATAATGTATGACTCCCATTGTGGGGGTCAATCCTGGGGCAAGTTCCATTCAGTGTTTTCATTAAGAGTTTACAGACTTACACACAACCCACCCACCAGCTTGCAGGGGTGGCACAGGAGAGCTGTGTTGGCTTTACATAGCTGATGGAAAGGCACACTTGATTAATGACAAATCCAGGCTAAAGTCAATTACAGAAATACTGGAGAAGGACAAATCTCAGCTGGTTCCTAGGGATAACAATAATCTTAACAGTCAAATACAATTCCAGAACCTTGTATCTGCTCATATGCTGGGAGGAGGTTCCAAGGAAGGCTGCAGCCAATGGCAGGAAGGTATGTGTGGGGATCTGTCTTGGTTTGAAAGACAGGTGTCTGCCAAGGAAGAGAACTCCTAAAACCACAACAGGAACAAAGGCATTTTTTTCCTTGGGAGAGAGCAAATCTGAGCAGGAGTTGGGCAGACTGAGTCTCCCCAAGCTCAAATCAGCACCATGCTGAGGACAGGCAGTGCAGGCAGTTGGGGTCTGTGATCGCAGCCCCTAACACAACACTGACCCCGAGTTCCACACTGCCCAGACAAGGACATACCATGAGAAAATCAAGTGCAACAGCGGCTGGAAAGCAGGATTTCACCCAAGAGAGGTCCAGAGATTCTGCCTGATTGCTGCACATGGGTCCTGTCCATACACACAGCAGCCTCAATACCACCTAATGTCACCACAAATCTGGTTAATCCAATTTTCGAGAAGTTGGTGATCACTAATGCTTGGCTTGCCGGCTTCTTGCAGTCTGTGCTTATCGAATCTCTTCCTTCTGGGTTGAGGGAAGCTCAGGATTCCCATTTCAGGCTCAGGGATGCCACAGGACTCCCAGCCTGGCACTGGGACTGTCTCACATACCACACCAGCGTGCAATGGTCAGGAGTGACAGGTTCTGGTTTCCACCTCAGGAACTAACAACAGTCTCTGAACTTCTGAGAACCACACACTAACCATCACAGGACATTGTCCACTTGATAGTGAAGGCCTGTGTTCTCAAGCAGCTCCCTCTGACCCAAAGTTCACATTCTCTGGACCAAAGTAGGCACCAAATCTGCACTTGGGTTGTCAGGCATCTCCACTGAGTGAGGCCTCATCCCTTTCATGAAGGATTCATCATCTGAGCCCTTTGGCATGGCAGGATTTCAGTCTTTCCTGCTTTTGACCTCCCACAGCCTCCAGGGTTGGAGCAGAGGTCTGTGCCAACACCAACCAGCCTGTGGTTGTGTAAGGAAAGAGGTTTTACTATGATGGTGACTGACCACACGTCACACAGAGACACTGTGGAGTCTCCACACTTGGGGATATTCATACACCATCTGGACACGGCCCTGGGAAACCTGCTCCAGGTGACCCATCTTGACCCAGGTGACCACGTGATTTCCAAAGGTCACTTCCCACTTCAACCAATCTGCTTCTGTAAAAATAAGGAGCTGCAGGGCCCTGTGATGCATCAGACCAGACAAAAGACACTGCTACGCTGTGTTGTCACATGGCAGAACATCACCTGTCCCATGCAGCAGATGGGACATGCAGCACTCCCATACAGGGCTGGAATAAGGTGGGTAAGGGGCACAGCCTGCACCTTTGCTGGAAACACACAAAGGGAAATTCCTCATCTGGACACTGGCTGAAGCAGCTGGGAGGTGACCCAGTAAAGCAAGGAGATGGCATTAACAGTAAAAATTGGTCAATAACAAGAGAAAATGCCTTACAGACTGAGATCCCACAGACATGATTGTTACAATCTGCTCTTACCTTACAGGGACAAAATGCTGGAAACTGAAGAGCTGGTCAGTCTCCATCATGTCCTTTCATCAAAACCTTGATCCCCTGGACCCCCTCCTTTGTCAAACTCAATGTACCAAGTCCAGTGGTAGGGAGAACCGGGACACACACCCAGCTCAAGGCACAGGGGTGCCAGGTAGCACTGTGGTCCTGCACCACTGGCACCATCTGGTTGGGAAGCCCAGCCATCCCCCACCCACGTCTGATGGCACCAACCAGTTGCCTTTCTCTCTGCACTGCCTGTTTGTCCATGTCCTGCAACATAGGATGCTCTTAATCTCCTCCCCCAGACACACTGTAAGGACTAAGGAACAACCAGGAATAAACAGCAGCATCACATTCAACAAGGATGCAAAATCCAAGACTGGAGCAGTGCTGCTGCTGTGGCCAGACGGCTCTGAAGAGGTGAATTTCCATCAAGTTTTTGTGAAGAAAATCCCAGCCTTTCACACTGAAGACACCACATCAAGCAGTAACAGTTTAGGCTGGTGCTGCCTTTCAGCAGGACTGCACGCAGACATACTGGCCACAAAGCTGTTCCCCTCTGGCACAACCAGCATCCCACTAGGGACAAGTCCATTTCCTCTTACCATCAATTATTACATATTAGGAACCTGCAAGGATTGAATAGAATGTTCCAAAGCTCTTCCTAGTTGTTTCAGTATCTCCCTCCTGCCAAGGTGAGGTGGGACCTTCTGCCCTCACGCTGTGGAAGATGCCATGTGACAGATGAAGCTCCCAAACACCCTGACAACACAGAGAGATAAAGACTAAGACCCTTCCCCAGCACCAGTGCTTGCCCCAGATTGACCCAAGTGAGAGGCTGGTCAGCATGAGATGGCTGGCAAGCAAGGGTGACAGCTCTGCAGCAGATTTTATCCACTGCTTCCCTGGGGCTTGCTCTGATGACACTTAACAAGGGGCCACATCTCCATGCCACAGCACAGGGCACTGGCCCCAACTGTGCACACAACAGCAGCTTGTCAGCACTGTGGCCCAGCTCTGCCCTCTCCATTTCAATAGCTCTGTGGGAGCTATTGTGGTCTCTGCCAAGGGCAGAGCTCTGGCACAGGCAGCCAGAGGAAGGGGGAGGCAAGGGGGATGCAGGAGGTGAAGCCCCACAGACGATGCACAGAGGAGCATCACTACCCATGTCCTGGAGCCCACTGCCCCATGCTGGCCACACAGGCTGCTTGAGTGAAGGGTGGATTTGCTTCCAGCCTGCCCTAGGCTGGGGAGTTGGGAAACTCCACAGAGCTGTACTGGAGGAGGACATGGAACCATCCGACCCAGGGAAACCTGACCCACCAAACCCCTTCCACCACCTCCAGAAGCAGCAAGATCTGCACATCCCAGCTTGGACAGGCACAGGTTGAGCCTGTGCCAGAGCAGGAGTAGCTCAGCAGAGCACCAGGAGCCTGCATAGTACTTCAGAGAATCACAGTATCATGGACTGGTCTGGGTTTGAAGGGATCTTAAAGTTCATCTTGTTCCACCCCCTGCCACGGGCAGAGACACCTTCCACTGTCCCAGGCTGCTCCAAGCCCCGTCCAACCTGGCCTTGGACACTTCCAGGGATGGGGCAGCCACAGCTCCTCTGGGCAACCTGGGCCAGGGTCTCACCTTCCTCACAGGGAAGAGTTTCTTCTTAATATAATCTAAATCTCCCCTCTTTTAGATTAAAACTGTTCTCCCTTGTTATGTCACTATCTGCATGTAAAACATCACACTCTGTCTTTTTTATAAGCTCCCTTTAGGCTGGAAGGGGCTCCAGGCTCTCCCCAGAGCCTTCTCTTTTCCAAGCTGAACACCCCCAGCTCTCTCAGCCTGTCTCCAGAGCAGAGGGGCTCCAGCCCTTTGATTCCTCCACGTTTCCCTTTGGAGGAAGGCCAAAGAGCACATCTCACCACCAGGAACTGAGCCTAGAAGAACAGCTCAGGGCAGAGAGGGCAGCCAGCACAGGGCTGTCCTGCTTCAGCCCTGCTGGGTACAATTTTGCCTATATGCAAAGCAGGAAGGTATTTTCAATTTACATTCATCCAGCAACATTAATTATGAGCCCCAGGCACACGTAAGGAAGGAGAGTTTTCCAAGTCCCAGGTCCCACCAAGCCACAATTGCTGCCAACAAGTCCAGGTCATGCTTTAGACAAACTTGGACAGTTCAGAACCTGGTGCCTTCAGGTAACTAAAGTGGGTTTCTTACTGTATTTGAAATAGGAAATAGGAACACCAACCCTGGGGGATCATGGGATTATGGTCCTCCTGCCAGTGATAGCGCAAGGCAGCAGTAACATTCCCCACAGCTGAGGTGCCAGAGCAGATGACTGCAAGAAGACCCCACCAGGGGCTCACAAAAGCCCATTTACATCACAAGAATTTGGACTTTTCACATGACAAATTATTTCAGTCATAAAAACATGGATTTTTTTCCATTGCTTCTGCTGCTCACAGCTGATGGGATGTCATTCCCAGCCGCTCCATCCGTATCAATGACCACCTATCCACCAGTGGTGGGCTCAGACGCTGGACCAAGAGGAAGCCCCTCACCAGGCAAAGTTAATGGCTAGTTTCTTCACTTTGGGCTGCTGGAAAAAGCAGCTCAGAGCTTCTCCAGCGAGAGAGCAGGAGATCTCCAGGACCTCAGTGCTGTGTCCAGCACCCTGCTCAGGCCTGGTACACCCTGGAAATGGAGCTACAATGGAAAACACTGACAAGTCCTTTTTTCAGCACTTTTTTCATGTAAAACTGAACAACAGGGCAAACAAAAAAGAGCAAGATTGAGGGTCTAAATGTCACTTCATTATCTTTTCAATTAAGAGCAAAAATTACACATCCTTCCCCAGCTAAATCTTGAGAGCAGCTCCGTTTGATGTGCCTCCACTACTGTAGAAGTGGAACAGCAGGAACTAAGCAGGATCTTCTTAAAATTCAGAAGAAAATAAGGTGGGTGATGTTCTGCCTACATTCTCCAACTTGCTTTCCCACCAGGCTGCTTTCCTGTAGCACCAGAAACTATTAAAAGCCCTTGCAGTAGTCTCAAGAGCACAGAATTATCTTCCAGATTGGGAGCTCCAGATTCCTTTTGGTCACGGTGAGATATATAATCCACACATGGTGCCATTACCCACTCTAAGCACTGTCTCTGCAAGAACCCAGATGGATGCCAAGAATAAGGCACTTCTTATAGCTGAGGCATTTTTAAGAGATGTTAACATGCCTTGCATAAACGTGTCCTACTTTTTGACTTGGACTGAACACACATGAGTCACTCAGCTGCATCCTCCTAAAAGCCCACACCTGTACAGAAAAATCCCACCTCCTCTTTCACACACCCAACCTGATCAGGAAGTGGTGACAAAGGCATGAACATGCTGGTTTTACCATCATGATTCAAAACTTTTAAGCCTTCATTGAAAAAAAAAAAAAGTTACTCCACATCATTGCACAATGCTCTGCGGAGCCACCTTCCACCATCACCACAGGAGGATGCTTTTACAGGTGACTCTGTGCTCAGGACAGACCTAGCCCTAAAAAACAAGGTATCAGCCTGAGGTTCAAATTGCCTTTCATCACAAAACAGTAGGTGGGGTGACAAGAAGTGACACAGAGACTTTGTGCTCCTTCCAAGTGGAGGTACAATGGGGACGATGTTCTCCACCACACAAGGATGGGGCTTTGCTGCCTTCAGAGAGCAGATGTAGCACCCAACTGGCTCTGCTGTTCCTCCCATGGAAAGAGGAGCCTTTCAAGTCTTGACATTGCCACCTCTCCTCAAAACCTTCTCACTATGCTAAAAAGGACAAGAAAGGAAAGGGCTGGCAGAGGTCACACCAACTGTGGGTTCTCACTGGTGGCTTTGGCCATCAGAGATCTTTGGAACTCCAGCCCTGTTTGTTCAACGAAAAGCTTCAAAGAGAAGACCTGGCAGTCTGAGAACAGCAGCTCCCTGCAGCTGAGAAGAGCAGGCAGCACCACAGCTCGTTCGACAAGCCAAAGGCAAAGGGAGCACAGAAAAACCCTTCCAGCCAGTCTGCCCCTGCTCTGCTTTCAACCCAGAAACTTTTTAGGAGAAATGTGTGAGCTTCTATCCACTGCCTAAATGAAGTAACCACAGATACAAACTGCACTGTCTTCTCATCTCTGCTTTTTTGCTCTAGATAAATGCTAATGCACCTATGCTGCCTCAACTGCCCTCAGGGCTTCAGAGACTCCTCAGGGTCAGCTCATTCTTGAACCCAGGGGCTCTTTAGCTGAGGTTAAGGTCCTCTGTCTCGTGAGCCTTTGTATGATCAATGTTTTAAGGCAACCCTTAATTTAAGAGATTGAAGACCAATAATTGTTTGCACTGGAAACAGTGAACTGGAAACCCTTTGACACAACCGGTCCAGCTGTAATAGCCAACTGATTATTGCAAGTTTTGAAATACTAATGCAACTCAAAAACTTTTCACATTGCAATAAAAAGTCAAACAGTATTCAAACCATCACCCACAGGCATGGAATGAGGGATGGTTTCATGTCATGGCACTAGAGGAAGGCTGGAACTGACACAGACTCACTCTGGTATGTGGGCATGTCAGGATTTGGTTATTTTCTATCAAAACTTTCCCCAAAAGATGTTCCCTTCGTGGCTGTGGTTTGAAGGGCAGAGGAAGAAGTTTCAACTCTAGCACCAGGTCAGATGGGGCTTGGAGCAATCTGGGATAGTGGAAGGCGTCCCTACCCATGGCAGGGGGTAGAACGAGATAAGCTTTAAGGTCCCTCCCAACCCAAGCCACTCTGTGATATTATGATTCTATGATACCCACCACTTTTGACCAGACTCGAGAGAAAAAGGCTTTCACCAGGTTCAGACTGGCACCATGGAGGTAACAGCTACAGGAAACCAAAAAAGAAACCTCTGGGCTATGGGGAATAGCACAAATGTCCTTGCACGCATGCACACACACACTCAACAGCTGACTTGGAGATGGTGTCATCAAAACAGACTAAAACAGCACTGAGGGCATTTTACAGATCAACAGAATCATGGACCTAGAGTGGTTTGGATTGGAAGTGACCATAAAAGCTCATCTTGTTCCACCCCCTGCCATGGGGACACCTACCACTATCCCAAGTTGCTCCAAGCACTATCCAACCTGACCTTGGACACTTCCAGGGATGGGGCAACCACAGCTGCTCTGAGCAACTTGTGCCAGGGCATCACCACCCTCACAGAGAAGAATTTCTCTCCAATATCTAAAGTGCTGCTACCTAAGTGCCACTTCCAGCCTTGACCACCCCCAGCAGTTACCAGAACGATGATGGATCACTCCCCTTATTAAAAGTCCACAGGGAAGTGGCTCACAGGAAGCTGATAATAAAGAAAATCTGCACAAGATGGTATTCAGCTGCACACACATCAGTATTTACAGATCAGAAGCCAAGTCCTGACCTGTTGGATTCTACACCACTTGATTATTATTTACCTCAAAGCTAATTAATCATCCATTAACTCTTGGTGAGCTCTTCTACCAGTAGGGCACATTTATGGAGCGACTCAATAAATGCTTCCACCATTTACAGCTTCATATGATTGAGAAGAAAAATCTTCCGTGGCAGAGCCCCAGGGCAGACATCTGAGAGGTTGTGTCCCAGTTGCATTTTATCTTCTTTCCCCAACAACTCCTGGGTCTTGCCAGATCCTCTGTTATCCACGCCATGATGCTCAGTGCTTCTCCAGACAACACTTTATTTAAGTTGCATCCAAAGCAACTCTTTTATTTTCATTTTTGCTAATAAACTGATAACCTGATTAGGAAAATACAGTTCTGCTCCACTTCTGTGGGGTCTGGAAACTCATTAACAGTGCTGAGAGATAAGATGCTTAAACCTATTAAGCAGGCTCTGTTGGCATTAAAAACAAGCTCAAGATTTGTGGCCTGCTCTCAAAGAACATTTCTCTCCAACAGACCCCAGAGACTGAGGCAGGAGCAGTGAAAAGGGCTCTGGGGACACAGGAGGAGACATGTCACCATGAGGGAAGTGATAGGGCCACTAACAAGCCATGCTCTCCTTTGAGAGCGTTTGGCCCTAGTGCTGCCCAGCCAGAGCCTTTGTAGCCATCATGCCCAAAACATCAATAATTCATTCCATTTCCCCAACCATAGAATCACAGAATTGATTAGGCTGGAAAAGCCCTCTAAGATGATGAAGTCCAACCATTCTCCCAACAGTGCCAAGGCCACTACTACCAACCTATGTCCACAAGTGCCACATCCACACATCTGTTAAATCCATCCAGGAATGGGGACTCCACCACAGCCCTGCACAGCCTGTGCCAGGCCTGGACAACCCTTTCCATGATGACATTTTCCTCTACAGCCGATCTAAATCTCCCCTGGTGCAACCTGAGGCTGTTTCCTCTTGACCTGTCACTTGTTCCCTGGGAGCAGAGCCCAACCCCAACCTGGCTCCACCTTCCTGTCAGGGAGTTGTGGAGAGAGAGAAGGTCCTCCCTGAGCCATGGCCCGTCACTGTCACTAACACGATGCAGGCATTGCTACTGAAGTGACAGACTAATTTCTTTGTCCCTATTAGCCAGCATCTGCAAACATTTAATGTTCAGGCTGCTGAGTCTGGAATATCAACCCAAATCCCATCTCTCATGTCTCAGTCACAAGCCAGGATTTATGGTAAACCTCCCCAGCCCACGCGTCCTCATGTCACTGTCTCCAGAGGAGACTGTGCAAACACAGCACACCATCACCAACTGGAGAGGAACTGGAGCGTGTTAACAACATGACACATCCCTGAAAGGACAGCACAGCACTCCACTGATGCAGGAATTGCATCCATGAACCAGCCACATCAGGTAGAAGGTTTCAGGTGTGAAAGAAATCATTCAGCATCACCACATCCCATGAATCCATCCCCAGGCCAGGATATCCCTTTTGGGACAACCTCAGCAGGCTGGGTGCCCCAACTAAGCAACAGGGTATCCAGGGTGTGGGCGGCCCTGGGGTGCAGGCTCGCGGCTCCATCCCACCCTGCGCACACGGAGCATCTACAACGCACACCAGTGAGCACCCATAGATTACAGGCAGGGGATCCCAGCACCGATGATTCAGCAGCAAATTGCCAGGGAAGAAGCCAAGTGACACAACAGAGGGAGTTTTTGCTCCTTCTGAATGATCTCCAGCTCATAAGCAGCAATGTCCCATTGAAATGGCAGCACCTTTCCATGACATTTCGCTTTCCAGTTGCTTCCCGTATCTATGATTTACACCTGCCTGCTGAACTCATTTGGAAATACCTCAGGGCCCTTTCCCACAGCTCTGCTCTAGCTGAAGGATCAAAACCCAGGACTGGTACCCACAGAATCGCCACCCAAGGAGCAGGGGCTGCCAGTTGGTGCTGTGGTAGGCAGCCCAGTGACAGTGGCCACACACAACTGTGGGTCCCTTCCCTCTAGCCAGCACCCATCGAAGTGGGTCCGAGTACAGCAGGGATGCAGGAGACACAGTTCAGCCATGCAGCCAGCAGTTTTGTCCTGGGAGTGGTTAATCTGACAGGTTAAATCTTCCCCTGGAGAACTGGGAAGCACTCTGTTCCTGATGGGAATGGCTCCTCTCCTGTGCTCCTCACTGCCTGCTGGAAGCTTGGCCATGACTTTGGACATTCAAACCAGTACAGAAATGAGACAGACACTGGTGGATGCCAGACATCTTCCAGCATGGCTGCTGAATCACAGATGCAGTGAGCTGGCACTGGGGAGGAGCTCTTGCCATAGGGAAAGCTGGGGGGACTTGAGGAAACTGGAATTGCAAAGAGAAGGATTTGATGAATGGACCATGGATGGATAGGAAATCAGTCAGATGGTCATGTCCCAGTTGTTGGGAGTCAATGGTTCGATGTGCAAGAGGAAACCAGTAACAAGTGGTGACCCCCAAGGGTCCGTACTGCAACCAGAGCTAGTTCATACCTCCATCAGAACACAAGCAGTGGATCAAGCAAGCCCCCAGCAAGTTTGTGGATGGTACTGAGCTGAGTGGTGCTGTTGATGGGCTGGAGGGAAGGGAGGGCATCCAGAGGGACCTGGACAGTCTGGAGCAGTGAGTCCACAGGAACCTTATGAGGTCCAACCAGGCCTGGCAAGGTCATGGACCTGGATCAGGACAATCCCTGGTGCCAGAAAAGACTAGGGGATGGATAGACATGGATGGATGGATGGGATGGATGGATGGATGGATGGATGGATGGATGGATGGAGAGCAGCTCTGTGGAGAAGGACTTTCCAGCTGAAGTCCCATTTGCCAAAAGAGATTTGGGATATCAGTGACCTCTGTGCAGTCCTTCAGTTCCCAAAGGCTGATGTTTATTCTTGGAAACAGAGCTCAGAGTTTCACATTGCAACTTATTCATTCAAGCTGTGGAAAACAAGAAGAAAAACATCAGATGCTGACTCAACCCTTTCCTAATTTTCTAGATTTTTTTTCAACTCTGGCCAATAAAACACTTAGCAGCAGGTATGACAGAACAGGGGAAGATGCAGGAGGGATGGATGGAGGGATGGAGGTCATCCTGTGGTCTCCAAAAGAGGAGAAATTTAGATTACACATTAGGAAGAAATTCTTCCTGGTGAGGATGGTGAGGCCCTGCCATAGTTTGCCCAAAGAAGCTGTGGCTGCCCCATCTCTGGGGACCCTTAAGTCCCTTCCAACCCAAACCATTCTGCAAATTCAGGATTTCATGAACTTCCAAACCTAGCACTATGGGAGCTTCTGGCACTTGCAGTGGGGGAGCTGCAGGGGTGTTCTCTGTGAGAAGACCCTCGCCAGGAGCTGCCCCTTTGCAGGGCATAGCCAGTGCCAAACGGCTGCAAAACAGACACTGCTAGCCAAAGCTGAGACCATCAGTGACAGTGACAGTGCCTCAGATAAAGGCTACAAAACAATGTCCAACAGCAGCTGTGAGCGAGGAACAAGACCATGTGAGAGAAAAAGCCCTGAAGACCCTGAGGCCAGTGCAGGAGGGGCTGGAGGTGCTCCAGGCACCAGAGCAGAGCTCCCTGCAGCCCATGATGAAAACCATGGTGAGGCAGGATGTCCCCCTGCAGACACGGAGGACCCCATGCTGGAGCATGCAAATGTGTCCATAAGGAAGCTGTGACTTCATGGAGAGCCTAAGCTGGAGCACACTCTCTCCTGTCTGCAGACTGAAGCTCTAACTGCGGCCCTGATATCCAGAGCCATTCCCTACTCACTCTGTCCCCAGCCCTTGCCATCCAAGACCTTAAAAGTACCCACACAGGCTGCTATTCACCCCAAGCTCTCTGAACAAACAGCCTCAGCCTCAGCAGGACCTGAGACAAGCTAGAGAGAGTTCCCATCCATGGCAGGGAAGAGCCCAGGAGACAGACACTGGTCTGGGCTGTGGAACATGCATGAAGCCAACCCCTACATCCTCCCACTCCCTCAGTCCCTTTGCCAACAGCTCAAGCCGGGCAGAGGGGATGGGGACAACCCAGGAGACAGCAAAGGATCCTGAAAAGGGGAAATAAAAATAAATCCCAAGTCCTGATTGAGCTTTTGGGTAGCTCGTGACACCAAATACTGCCCAGCTCAGGAAACAGGAGGTCCAAGTGGTATTCAAGAATGTCCAGGCCATGTGCTTGTGCGGGGGTGGCCAGGCTGGTGAACACCCGTGTGCCAGCTCTGCCAGTGGGATTCCAAGCCCTTGGATGGCAGGCAGGCAGCTCTGTGCAGGCAGCAGGGATCTGCCTGCAGGGTTGGTCTGGCAGCTGCCAGAGCAGCAACCACTCCAAATCAGCAGCTCCCAGGCACTTTCAGGAGGGAGAGCCCTTCCACCCAGCTCTCTGCAGGGCTTCCAGTAACAGCAAATGGGCAGCAGTGCCCCCGCGGTGATTAATCATCTTCCTGGAAGGCAGGGAATCGTTATTTCCCACCCCTCCTGCACCCACACGCCACGGCAGCCTCACAGCCAGCAGCACCCTTGGATCAACCATGGGTGCAGGAGGAGGGCAGTGGGCAGAGACCCTGGAGAGAGGGGGCTAGCACGGCGTGTCAGGAGAGTGGGCTGGAGCCCCATAGAGAATGTGGGTGGTGCTGCTATGAAATACAGGGATTTTGGGGGGAAATCCAGGGGGAATGGGAGATACTTGCTGTCTGAATGTTTTCTCCTAAAACAAGCGCAGAAAAGATTTAGAACGACAGTCAAACACTTGATTACTGCAGTGATTTTGTCAAATGTACACCAGCACTATGTGAACTGTCTCTAAAAAGGAACCAGATTATCATGTAATCATTTAGGTTGGAACAGCCCTCTAAGATTATTGAGTTCAACTGTTAACCCAGCACTGCCACCACTAACCATATCCCCAACAGTCACATTCACACATCTGTGAAATCCCTCCAGGGATGGCGACTCCACCACTGCCCTTCACAGCCTATTCTATTGCCTGACCACATTTTCTGTGAATATATTTTCCCCACCTTGCTACATCCTATCAGGGAGTTGTAGAGAGCAAGAATGACCCTCCTGAGCCTCTTTTTCTCCTGGCTGAGCGCTGTTTTTAGCACTGGGTAGAACATACTGCACAGCGCCACAGCCACGCCATGGGCCAGCATCACTGGACTGGACATCCTATTCCATGTGTCTTTGTTTTGCCACTATTCAGAAGGAAAAATGTCCCATGTATCTCAGTGTGCTGGTTTGAGACAAATTTGGAGGAAAATATCCTCTGACAGAAGGCAGGTTACAACCAACCCTCCCCCACCAGGTTCAGGAAAAAAAAATTTCCTCAGAGGAAAGTGAATAGGGAAAAAAACCTATTTATTTAACAAACACACAGGAAAAGAATAATAATACTAAATAATAAAACCTCTCACTGTGGAGAGAAACCCGGTAAGATTTAAAGTCCTTTCTGTGGGTATGGTCTCTCTCCTCCTCTTTGGAGCTGGGTTTTCGGCATAGCCCCCTCCAGGCCAGAGATGTAAGGTCTCCCAGGTACATTTTGGTGTTGCCAAACAGTTCCAGAAGAGAAGAGGGAAAAACCGAAGTCCCAGAAAAAAAAGAAGACTCTCAGTCTCTCTCTGGAGAAAACAGAGCCGAAAGCTAGCTGAAAAGCAAGCAGGGTGCTTCCTCCGCTCTTGCTGCTTCAGAAGCAGCTATCTCCATGTCCTTGAGCACTAACTGCTTTGAAAAGTTCATCTGGCTTTTTTTCTTTCTCTCACACCCAGTTTTAAAGACACAGAAAGGCAAAGAATTCATTTCTGGGCATAGAGCGGCGATAGGGGATACACAACATGAACTCACCCCAAGACATTCAGGAACACTGCAGAAGCACTATTGGTTTGGCCTGAACTCGAAGCAGCTGTAGCCCCATTCCTGAAGGAGCGCAGTCAGCTTCGCAGAGTGGTGGGGAGGGCAGTGGACAGCATGGCAGGGCAGATGTGCCCAGTGCCAGGTTTGCCCCAGGCTGAAGCGGAACAGCTCATTTCACCGGTTCCTGCCAATTCCCAGCTTGACCCCCTCAGATACTGGTCACCCATCCCTGTGCAGGTTTTGTAAGGAGCTCTGCTCTGCATTGATCAGTCAGGGATGGGACAGGCACCCATTCCCACCTTGATGAGACTCTCCAGCTGGGCTCACCTGGTTGGTGCTGCCCAGGACTGTCAGGGCTTCACTCCCTCCAGGAGTGTCTGGGAGCTGGTTGCATCACCATCCAACCTGCTCTCCCAGCAGGCTGCCCAGTCTCCTACTGGGTATCCTGGCTGTCCACCCCTCAAATCCTCTTCCAGTTTATCAGTTGATGTTGGCAAACTATGGGCAGCCAAACTGACCACAGCGCTTGCAGCTTTCACGCCAGAGGACCCCAGCACCAATCCAGAGAACCCTCATCTCCAACTGATGCAGCCCAGACACTGTACAACCCAAGGGGTAAGGGGAGCCATTTCTGGCAGACTCCAGCCCTGTCCAACATGAGGTTTCCCACACTGCAGCCATGGTCTCCCCTCCTTGGCATGTCCACCTCACCAGCCCAGTCAAAGGTGCCCATGCACCCAGACAGCAACATCCCACCCCTCCACCAGACCCAATCCACTTGTGCTCCTCTGGGCTCCTTTCTCCCCACTGTGAGAGCTCCCAGGGTCCTTCAGCACTCAGATTTCCTGCTCTGGCTACCACTTCCTCACACTGCTTGCCTGAACTCTTCACTTTTGACTTCTTCTCCCTCTCCTCCCACCTGAAGCACAGCCACGCACCTCCCTGCCACATCTGAGTAGTCACCCAGTGACACACACAGCCACTGCCTTCCCAGATCCAAATGGATTTTCACCAATAATTCCTCCTCAAGCTAATCCCAGCAGTTTTCCACTCACTATCCCTGACTTTCCCCCTCTCAGTGACTTAGCTGTATCTTTGTAGAGTCAGTTCTTGGCACGTGCCCATAGCAGGAGCTCCTGGTGTGCCCACAGTGGGATTTCCATGGGTGATGCTGAGGTCCCAGAGACACCAGGACTTCTGGCCACCCTCCTCCTGCCTGTGCTGCTGCCTGGCTCTACTGACCAGATTCTGCTGCTCCTGCTCTCAGCATGCCTAGAAAGCACCAGCCTTCCACATGTCAGAATAATCTCAAGAAAGAGTAAAAGGATTCAGGGTTTGTTCATCTCAGCCCTCCTAAACCCATTTCTGCAGATAAGGGATTAATTATCCCCAGTGTCAGCACCAAGACAATGGAGATTCAGCAAGAGAAGGCAGAGCTCCAGCGGCAAAGGAAATGCTGCTGGGGCTGGATGGGGTCTGCTGCAGAGCAACCCTCCCCACCCTGGGGTCCCTGCCCCTCTCTGCCTGCACAGGCAGCGCCCCAGGAAGCCACACTGCTGGGTGACATGGCCCATCCAGGGGAGATGTGGCTCCAAGGGGCGTCAGTGCTGTGCCAGCCATGGTGACACAGCTGCGCAGGGCAGGGCTGGCCTCCTCTCCTCACCTCACAGACACCGGGCTGCTGCTTCTGATCCTGCCGTTTCCTTCTCCCAGCACTTGCCAGAGCAGCCCCACATTTCCGTCCTTCACTCTCTGGTTTTCACACCCCCCTTAACCACCTCCCCCCACACTGACAATGCCAAACTTGAGAGCCAAAAGCATGAGGAATCCCAGTCATATTCATGCCATGAGGAGGACTGAAGGGGTGAGGAGAGGATGGGGGAGATCCTGGCTGCTGGAAGGAGATGAGAGAAACTCAACCAAAGACCAGTGTGTGTGACACCCAAGAGTTGTGCCACTGATGCCACCAATACCACCCAGCATCCCATCTGCTGGGGACAACGCCACAGCCCAGCTCACTGCCACCAGAGCAGGGTCCCTGGCTGCTACAGAGGGGCAGGAGAGCCTGAGGACACCACATGCCACAGGCAGCACCCCAGCCCACTGCATCCAGTGATGGCTGGGAGAGCCCTGGACTAGAGCTGAGCTCTGCCAGCCCACACAGTGAGGGGCACAGTTGCCATATCCCCTCACATTTTGGCTCCTTTCTCTGCTTCCTCCCTCTCTCTAACCTTCCTGGACCAGAAAATTCAGGCTTCAGGAGAGGGCCAACAGACTCACTGTGCAGCCAGCTCGGCTCACCCATCCATCCATGTGGATCCTGGCCAGGGCTCAAGGACCACAACGGGAGTGGGACCAAATTCACACACAGACAAGAGGAACCAGGGGAGAGAGATAAGGGTGCCACAGGCAGCAGGGCTCAGGACAGTGATGGCCTCATGTCCCCTCACCTCCAGGGCTCCTTGTCTCCTACTCTATCCCAAGCCACCCAGCACACAGAAAAACAGGGACTGAGGTACTGTCCTGGGTGACAGTGCTGCTAGTCACACAAAGCCAAGGAGCCACGGGTCCCTTCTGCACTGAGATGCCAGCAGCAGCACCTCCAGCAGCAAGGATGGGCTCCTGCTCCACAGTCACCTCCTCACTGCCCATCACGTAACAGGCTCTGGGGTGCAACAGGGAGCGCAGCCCAAAGGAGATAAAGATTTCCAGCAGCAGCAATAACACGTTCCAGGAGTGCCACTAACGCCTTCAGCTAAATTAAGCCCAAAATAATTACAGAGCAGCAGATTTTGATTCTTTTTTTCATGTTGCCATGAATCACACTCCAGTTAACTGATATTTACTCTGCACTCAGTGTGTGTGGATCACCCAGTGCTGCTCAAGGTGATGGAACAGACAATGGATGCTGGTGATCATGGAGCTGGGGTATGCAGGAGAACTGCACGGGAAAAGGGAATCTCAGATGGAATAATACAAACAAAAAAACAAAAGAAAAAGACACAGGGGCACAGGAAGAGAGGACAGAGATGTCCCAGGTACCCTCACTGCAGCGTTGGTATGATGCATACAAAGTCCATGTGTCCTATTCCTGTGGGCAGCACCCAAGGGCCAGCAGTGGGTGCCACCATGCTGGGCATGGCACAGCTGCGGGAGCCTCACACAGTGGTGGCAAAGGGAAGATGAGGAACAGCATGAGTGTTCCTGCTTCCATGGCCTGAGCATCCTTGGCACCTATGGCGTGAGCATCCCTGCATCCAAGGCCTGAGCATCCCCACACCCATG
The DNA here is from genome assembly GCF_020740725.1 of Corvus hawaiiensis. NCBI lineage: Eukaryota > Metazoa > Chordata > Aves > Passeriformes > Corvidae > Corvus > Corvus hawaiiensis. The sequence goes on from NC_063232.1 coordinate 8,003,713, forward strand.
GCCTGAGCATCCCTGAATCCACAGCATGAGCATCCACAGCATGAGTGTTCCCACACCCATGGCCTGAACATCCCTAAACTCACGGCCTAGGCATCCCTGGCACTCATAGCCTGAGCATACCCACAACACACTCACCCCTGTTCTGCCTGCACCCCATGGCACCCACTGGACCAGTGCCAGGAGGAAGTGGGCTGGTTTAGAGCTGAAGGGTGGCATTTTGCCAGCTTGTTCCCAGAGACCACAGGGAGGACTGGACTGATCACGCCCTGGACAGCTGTGTCCACAAGCTGACATATGGACGAGTCCCTTGCTCACACACAAGAGGAGCCACCATGACCTGCCAGCCCTCGCTCTGTCCACGTCCTTTAAACACACATTGCCTGTGGCTAGCCAAGCGCAGCACCCACCACCCAAACACAGGAAACCCCAGCCCATCCCACACAGACAGATCCCAACTTCCACAGGGAAAGTGAAGGGCAATCCAGTCTGAAAAGCTCAAGAAATGCTGACCAGCAGCCAGGTCAAAAAGTCCTGGAGACCTTATACCCTGGGGTACCCCATCCCTTTAAAACCAGAGCCGGGGCAGGTGCTGGGGCATGGGAAGGTGGGGATTGTGCAAAGCCTACACAAAACACCTGAGCTGCTGCAGCAACCTGCCAGGATGAAGCCAGAAGGGCAAACAGCTCTTTAAGCTAAATATATTTGTTCTTGGGCTGACGCTGGTATATAAATCGATTGTAAACAGACTTGGGCTGGAAATGAGAAGACCACTGGAGGGTATGTCCTAGAGTGGCCCTTTAACAAAGATTACTGGCAGGAGAAACAAAACTCCTCCAAGATGGAGCTGGAGCAGTGTGTGCAAGGGTGACAGAAGTATCTGTGTGACACAGGGACAGGATGAAGCCACCTGAGGTAAACTGAGCACAGTGTGGCACTGCCATAAGGGCCATGGCTAGCATTAGCACCGCACTGCTAGGGATGGCCAGGCCAAGTGAGGTGTTGGAGGCAGGCGGGGAGGTCCTGGATCCCCCAGTGAGCAGAGGAACCTCCATCCCTGCACCAAACACCCCTCCAGTCTCTACACCACACACCAGGTTTGGTATAAGAGGCAGCCACAGCTGCACCGGATCTGGGTGAAAAGACAGGCTGAGAACACATTCCCTTATGGACCTGCCTGGAGGAGGGAGAAGCAGGAAGCAAAGAGGCAGGATGCTGAGAGCCACAGGGGCAGATGGCACCTGTTCCCCCGTCTCCATGAGTATCTGCTCTGCTGTGGCTCTACTACCACACCATGCCCTTTCCACCCCACTGAGGCTGCTGGTAAGGACCATGGCATCCACCTGCTGCACTGGTGTGTCCTGCAGCCTCAGTCCCACTCCAGGAGCTGCGAGAAGCAACCAGAATCATCCAGCTTCCCTGGGCCACTCATGATTTTATGTCCATCAAAGCCACTCCACATCCTGACATCCAACTAATCCAAGGGCAAAGTCTGCCCTTGGGTCAGGGCAATCCCCAGTGCCAGCAGAAACTGGGGGAAGGCTGGAGAGATGAAGGGGTGGATGGAGAACACCCTGCAGAGAAGGACTGGAGGATTCTGGGGAGTGACAAATAGGACGTGACCCAGCGATGGGCACTGTCAGCACAGAAAGCCAAGTGTCTCCTGGGCTCATCCCCAGCAGTGTGGGCAGCAGGGGAGGGAGGGGATGCTCCCCCTCTGCTCCACTCTCCTGAGACACCCTGGAGCTGCCTCCACCTCTGGGGTCCCAGCACAGGACAATGGTGTTGAACTGAGGGTGGAGTCAGGTTGGACATGGGGAAGAAATGTCAGACCATGAGGGGCTGGCACAGGTTGCCCAGAGAAGCAGTGGTTGCCCCATCCCTGGAAGTGTTTAAGGCCAGATTGCATGGGGCTTGGAGCAACCTGGGCTAGTGAAAGGTGTCCCTGCCCACAGCAGGGGGTTGGAACGAGAGGAGCTTTAAGGTCCCTTCCAGTCCAAGCCACTCTGTGAATGTATCCCTCCTTCAGGCCAGACTGCCTGGGCAGGGGCAGCTCCCAGCTCCATTAAGGCTACAGATGGAGGGTGAGAGCAGAAGATGAATAGGGGAGGACATGTTACTCTTGCTTTCTCCCCAGATCCCTCGCTCTGCAGGGACCACACTTGTTTCACCTTCAAAGTCTGATGAAGTCTGGGCTGTCTCTGATTTCCCATCCAAGGGAAGCTGGGAGAGGGTGAAGGAGCAAAGAGAAGACAGGAGAACAAAGTCAGGCTGAAACCTTCACCTGTCCTCTCCACTGCTCCCCCCCAAAAGGAGCATCACACAGTCCTGAGCCTGCAGCCTCCAACACAGCACTACTGCAACTCCTGGTCTTCAAGAAAGTCTCCTCCCTGCCCTCATGCGACCAGGCACCGGAAGGAAAGTAGCCCCAGAAAACCACTGCACAGTGGGAAGCGGAGCTGAGAGGGCAGAAGGCCATGTCTGAGGGGGGCAGCTCCAGCAGGAACCTGCCCCAGCCTCGCCCCTCCAGCAGCACCAGAGTAGCAGCTCCTCAGAGTACATTGGGCTTCCTGCTGGGACACACGCTGAAAGGATGTGCTGAGAGGTGAGGTTGTGTTTACAGGACAGCACGGAGCCAGCTCAGAGGGGTCCAGCCAGCACCTCGGCACCCAGACAGCTCCAAATTGTCTTTTTGGCACAGGCCAGTGCTACCTCAACAGCATCAGACAGAAGTGAGCAGCTACAGCTTGTCTCCTCGCCCACCTGACACATCTCTCCACCAGAAAATGGTCTGCTAGGACTAATAGAGGCCACTCTCCAAGGAACTCCCAGCAGCCAAGAGAGACTGAACAAAGTCACCCAGGCGCTGCACCCTGGTGTCCAATGCCACCACCCTGAGCCTGCACAGCTAAAATTATGAAGCTGGAGGTCAAGTGCCCATGGAAGTGAACCTCCCCTTCTGTCCTGGTGCAGCTGTAATGGACCTGCTTCCAGGTCTGAAATATTTATTGTGTCTCCCAAAGCCTGCGGAGATGGGCTGAGCTGACAGGCTGAGAGACATGACTTGGGATTTGAGGATTTACGTTCCCAGAGGCAATTCATTGAGCAAACAGCCTTCGTTACATAACACAGCTCTGGAGAGCCATGGAGCATGGCCAGTGGAGGGATGCAACGCTCAGAGAAGAGGAATGGCAGAGAAGCCCTTCCTGACCACTCCAGGAAAAAAACAAATGTGATTTCACTCCTTGCCAGCTGGAATGCCACCCAAAGCCACCTCCTCTGGGATGCGGCCTGGATGAAGGACCAAGTAGGAGTAGCTGCTTCCAGCACCAGCAGCAACAACAGTCACAGCACTCACTGGGAAGGATTTTAGGAATGGGTTTACCAGGAGCCGTGACTCAAATCTGGAGCAGCACAGCGATGACCCCAACCAAAGGAGGAACACAGTCCCTCAGCTTCTCAAGCCCACCCCAGTCCCACCACAACACCGCCCAGCTGGGTGGGGAGACCTTCCTGGTGCCCCTGCAGCCGGATCCAAACCTGCTGGAGCCGTGGGCTGTCACCTCACTGGCCCAGCGGCAAAGCCAGCCAGCTAGCCAGCCAGCTGCCCATCCACTGGGCTCCAAAATAAGCCCAGGCAGCAGTGGCAAGGCAGATCCACGAACAGTCTGTGCAGCCAGAAGAGGGATCAGCAGGAACGGAGGGATGAGCCCTTCCTTGAGACATGCACTTCTGCACGCCAGGCAGGTGGGTAAATCCAGGTCTCACACAGACACCTGGACCTCACTTTCTCCTGCAAATGAAGGACACCAAGGGCTTGCATTTGCCTAAGCACAGCCATTTAAGAAGCAGATTCCAGTGGGACTGTACCCATGGAGTCCCTCTCTTCTATTACTGACCCTGAGAAAGCAGCTATTCACCAGCAGCCACTACACATCTCTCCATCCATCCCTCCCTCCACTCAGTGTTCCAACAGCAACGCCAATCACTGCAAATCCGTTTCCCACACTACCAGCCCAGCTCTGCCCCAGTCTAAAGCACCACTTCAAAGTTCTCCAGTTCCAGGAGGGACATGCTGGTGGTGTTTAATAAGCTTGTATCTTTGACAGAGAAGCAACACCCACACCAAACCAAGCTGCACAGCACATGTGCCTCCAGACAAGGATGAGAAGTCTGTGACCTTCTCTTGTTTCCTGGAGGAACATTTCCTATTATCTTGCAGTGAAGGTTCCACATGATGCTAAAGTACTTAGAGATCACTAAGAAATAAGCAAGGTGCTGTTCCAGAGGGGACCAGCAGCATCCCAAATCCCTGCAGAGAGCAATATCTTGCCCTGATGGCCATCCCAGGTGTCACTCCTTGCCATGTTAAACAGCAAACCCGAGTGAGCACATCCCAAAACTAGCCTCTCACAACCTACATTTCAATGTCCTTTGGTTCCATCCCCCTCCCGTGCCTCATGGGAACTTGTTTATGGATTTCCAAATTAATCTCAATAAATTCAAAGCCCTGGGTTACAAATAGCCTTTGCATTAATGAGCAGGTTCTCTGTGGGTTCAGGAACACAGGAGGGTGGGGATGAGGCTGCCAGCACAGACAATGACCTGGCAGAGCAGGTCCAGAGGTGGCCACCAAAATGGTCCAAGGGCTGGGACAAGGGGCAGTGGGGTCAGATTGGACATGGAGAAGAAATGTCAGACTGTGTGGGTGGTGAGGGGCTGGCAAAGGTTGCCCAGAGAAGTTGTGGCTGCCCCATCCCTGGAAGTGCTCCAGGGCAGATCTGACAGGGCTTGGAGCAAGTGGTCCACTGTTCTAGATTTAAGGTGTCCCTGCCTATGGCAGGGAGGTGGAACTGGATGATCTTTGAAGGTCCCTTCCAACCCAAAGCACTCTGTGATTCTGAGTCTATCCACCTCTGAGCCCTACCATACCTCCTGGACACACCACAATGCTACAAATCACTAATTTCAGATTAATGTGTGTCTTCCTGTCCAAAAAATTCTTGGTATGACAACTGAATTCTCTACAATACCAAGGTGATGGGGTTTTAGGAGCTCTCCTGGTTTATGGGGTTTTTTTTTTCTGTTAAAGGAATTTCCCCCATACATGTTGCTAGGGGAACAAATGGCTGGGTACTTAAGGAAAACAAAAGAGCTGGTTACTTTTTTTGTTTCACCTGAGTGTGTAGTTAGTCGGTCTCAGCCTGCTTTCTTCAGCTACTTTTCCTTCTGCTGGAGAAGCCCCGGGATCCCAAGTCTGCCTTCCCTGCCCCGCTGGAGGCCGGGCTGTGACCGCCCTGCCCCGCTGCTGCTTCGAGCCTTCGCTGCATTGTAGCCCTGCTCGCCCTGCCTGCCCAGACCTGCGGGGGGTTCTCCGTTGGGATACACCTCGTCTGCCATCCGGAATTTGTGCTCCTCCCTGCTGTTCCAGCCTGCCATTCCCAAGGGTCCGGCCGGACACCGGGATCGGCTGCCCAGGGGTTTGTGAGGCTCCTTTGTCCCATCCCTTCCCGGGATCCCGGGGCACCGGTGCCGCGGGTTTCCCGAGCTCGCTCCGGAGCGCCCCCTGCAGGCGCGGGGGAACCATCGCACCTGCCCTGCTCACCGGGAGCCGCCAGCGCCCCTGCCGGCTGCGAGCGGAACTGCACCCGAGGGGAAAGGGCCCGGCAGCCGAGAAGGCTGGCACTGGGTTTGGGATTGTTCGCTGTTACTGCCAGAGTTGTTGCTGGTTGTTCGACTGGTTATACACATAGAGATATATAATAGTAAAGAACTGTTATTCCTATTGCCCACATCTTTGCCTAAAAGCCCCCTGGATTTCAAAATTATAACTCGGAGGAAAGGGGGGTTACATCTGCCATTCCAAGGGAGGCTTCTGCCTTCCTTAGCAGACGCCTGTCTTTCAAACCAAGACACAAGGCAAAGTAACACTGTAAAACAAAACCAGGAGCACTTCCAATGTCCTGGATGCTTCTGGAAGTCATGGGAATGTCACCACATCCTGCTCACTGCAGATCTCAGACTTTTAAATAGACTATTATGCTTTTAGGCCATGAGTGCCCTTTGCAGCCCCAAGTGGACCCCGTGCCACTGCAGCAGCCAAGAGCACAGTAGTGACAGCTCTTTTCTGAACACCCCCAAACAGGAACACTGCAACATCTTACAGTGAAAGCACAAGAGCCTGGAGGATGATTGAGCAACAGCCTGAGACATGTGAATTCCCTTGAGAAAATCCCTCACTTCCATTCTTGGCCAAGGAAATTTTAGCTGAGGAGCAGCTGCCAGGAGAGGGGAGTCTGAGACAATTAAGGAAGGGCCAGTCCTTTCAAGTAATTACAGTATCTACTGATTTGACATAGGGCTGGACACAGGGCAGTGGGTGTGGGGCCACCCTCCTGGGACCTCTAGGAACAATTCCACAAGCAGACATGGAATTGCACTGGGCAAATGAGAAGTGGATGGAAGGAGGGAAGATGACCAGAGAGAGACCTGGTCTCAGTTTTCCAGCCTCTAAGCACTGGGAGCACGAGCAGGGCTCAGCCCATAGAAGCAACACCTTTGCCAAAATGAGGGCTGCCAGTGGCCATCCTGCAGGGTCAAACCTCCAGCACCCAACACCCCTGTGACACCAGCACCACGATGGAGGTGGGCAAAGGAGAGCCACCTGGGCTCACTGCTACACTGAAGGCAGAGCTTGAGGCAGCAGAGCTGTTCCAGTGACTCCTGGGCAGAGTCCAGCCCCACTCTGCAGTGCTCAACCCTGCTCTCCCTACACAGCTCAGCCCTCAGACCCACCCATTCCACAGCAAGGAAGGGTTTTGCAGACACTGAAGCTGGAAAGCCTCTGCTGACCTCACTGCCCCCACAGCCAGCTCCTCTGGCTCCCCTGGGAGAGCACTGTTCCCACCTGGGAACAGGGGACCACAGCATCGTGTATGCAGTTCTAACTCTGCCAGATCCCCCAGGCACCCAAATGTTGCCATCTCTTGGGTGCTCAAATCCCTAACTCCAGCTCCTGGCAGCAAACCTCTTCTCTGGAAGACAAGACTGAGGAAGACAGAGGTCTGGAAGGGATAGACTCTTTGACCAGCCAGCAACAAATTGTCCCCAGGACAGAGATGAAAGGTCCCAAGTGCCCATCTCTGGCGCAAAGAGAAGCTGTAACATATCTGGGCCAAGTAGGTGACACTAGGTCTGTTCTGCCCTATCCACGGACTTTCCCAGGCAGCCAGGGCAAGACAACAGCCAACCACCACAAAAACAGCCGCTTGCTCTTCCCAGCCTCCACACTGCCCCGTACTTTCAGAAATTCCCTTCTGGCAGCCTCACTGGACTCTCACCACCTCTCCAGGTCTCAAAGCCACCAGTCACCAGGCAGGTCCAAGCTCTCCCTCACCATTCAGCCATGGCCACCTGCAGATATAGGGAATTGTGCCTGGCTCCAGCCACCCCATCAGTGAAGCCATGTGCCCACAGGGCACACGGAGCTCACGGCTCACTCACTTTCATCAGGGTTGGGTGAAGCGAGAATGGCACTGTGCTTCCTTTTCACTTCTTCCACATTCTCCGAAATTTTATCAATGAAGCCTCGAATTTCTTCCACCTGTGGAGTGAGACAACAAGACAGGTGGTCTGTGACAGACCTGGACTTTTATAAAGTGAAGGGATTATTACACCCTATTTCAAAGCAACCACGACATGTCTGAACCACATCAGACATCCTCCTGGATAAATATTTACCATCTGGAAACTATATGACCACTGAGGAATCAGACCTCCTTCATCCCACCAGCCAGCTCTGAGTCACGGCAGTTTAATACAGACTGTATGTCCTGTATTCTTTGTGATGCACTGAGAAACTTTTGGGATTTATATAAATCAGCATCAGATCTATTCCCAGACTGCCCCTCTGGCAGAACGCTGCTGAGGCTGCATAAACCAGGCTGGTAGCAGCTCAGTCCCCCATGGCTCCTTGCTCCATAAAAAGCTCCAGAAATGCCCAGTTTGATCCTCACCCCCTATTCCAGGGAGGCCACATTTTCCAAAAGATCCATTCTGGCATTTTCCCTGCACTTCTGTACTACAGGAAGACACCAGCATTGCCAAGAGGGGAAACCTCTCCTGTGCTCTCTGCCTGCCAGGCTGCTTACCCTCTAATTCAGTCTTCTCCTTCAGCTCAGACCACCCCTTTGCTCATCTTCCTCCACTTGCACATCAGATTTATCCCAGTTCCCACTCCATTGCCTGCACAGATCCATTTTAACACCCCCCACACACATGCCATGCTAAGGGTGTGCTAAAAATCCGCATGCAGATCTTACAGCCACCCACATGCCAGAAGACAACCTCTTGTTTGGGAACAGGAGGCACAAAATTAAATCAATCCCATGCAGAGACTGCTGCTCTGCAGAGGTGCTCTGGGGGAAGGCCTGAGAGCTGTGTGTGAGGCTCCCCTGCTCCCATCACCTGGGCAACAGCCTCGCTGGGTTCTGGAGGAGCAGGGGGAGCAGGAAAGCATCCATAGGGCAGCACAGCCTCAGGTCTGCAGGGAAGCCAGGTTCCTGATGCTCAGCACTCAGCATAACCCTGAGCATCAACTGAGCAGCACCAGCCAGGGCAGGACCCTCAGACCCATCCCAAGCACTGCTCCCCAGTGGCAGTGGGAAGCCTGGACCATCCACAACCTGCCCTGGTGCTAGCAGAAAGGTCTGAAGCAGCTTCAAAGCTGCATGGGAGGAACAAACCTCACCTGCTCAAAGAACTCATCCATGAAGCGATCCCGGTCCACGCTGACGGTGACTTCATCATCGTCGTCACTGTCCTTTGCCTGCAACAACACAGAGGAAGAGAGGCATCAGCAAGTGCTTGCTGCAGAGTTCACGGCTCTATTTCAGGAGCTTCTCAAGGGCATCTTCCCCTTCTCCTGTGCTCACTTGCTCAAAGGAGCTGGGGCAAACACTAGCCAAAGTGAAGGACACCCCAGGCACTGACACTCCAAGCTCCCAGGACTCTGAGAGAGCAGAGAGCTAAACATTGAGCAGTGAGGTATGGCCAAAACACCATGGCAGCCAGCGCCCCGTGGTACGACCTCTGCAGGGAGCATAGGACACAGCTAAGGACACCCCACATCCACGGAGTGGGAACTTCAAGAGCGCCCTCAGTCCTGTGTGAGCACACCAGCTCTGCAAGGAGCAGGAATGGGAAACACCACAGATTCCACCATGGGAAACACCAGGGATGCTGCAATGGGAAAGCATGAGGGATGTCACGATGGGAAATACAAGGGATGCTGCGACTGGAAAAACATGAGGGATGCTGTGATGGGAAAGCACGAGGGATGCTGTAACAGGAAAGCATGAAAGATGCTGTGATGGGAAACACAAGGGATGCTGAGACGAGAGAATACAAGGGATGCTGTGATAGGTAACATGAGTGATGTTGCAATGGCAAACACCAGGGATGCTCCCATGGGAAAACAGCAGGTATGCCACCATGGGAAACATAAGGGATGCTGCTATGGGATACATCAGGAATGCTGCCACAAGAAACACTACAAATGCTGCTATGGGAAAGCACAAGGGATGCTGCCATGGGAAAGCATGAGGGATGCTGTGATGAGAAAACATGAGGGATGCTGCCATGGGAAACACAAGGAATGCTGCCATGGGAGAAAGCATGGGTGATGCCATGATGGGAAAACACGAGGGATGCTGTGATGGGAAACATGAGGGATACTGCCACAGGAAAGCATGAGGGAAGCTGCAATGGGAAACATGAGGGAAGCTGCAACGGGAAATGAGAGATGCTGCAATGGGAAAACATGAGGAATGCCACGTCGGGAAGACATAAGGGATGCCATGGTGGTAAAAACAAGGAATGCTGCCACATGGGAAAGCACAAGGGATGCTGTAATGGGAAACATGAGGGATGTTGTGATGGGAAAATAAAAGTAGTGCTGCAGAGTACAGGAAAGGTGGGAGCAAACAGGTAATACAGCAGAACTAGTAAAGTCACAGCAGGCAAATGAGGGGTTGTCCTTGTCTGCAGAAGCATGTGTGTCACTGTCACCAGAGATGAAAACACCTCCTGTCCCAGAAAGGCAGGAGATGCAAGCTCTCGATGGAAGGAAAAATTACAGTCCTCCACATAAGGAGACATTTAAAAGATTTATTATCCAAAGCAGCTACACAACGGAGGGAAATGGAAAATTAACAGGGTGGAAAAGTTTCTTCTTACTCCATCTTTACAAGAGAGAAGAAGCCAGTGGAATGGAGATATAAGGCAGGACTGCCTCCACTCATCTCATAATGATTGCACTTTTTGCAGACACATCACCCCATGGCCCCTCAGCACTCTGCAGAGAGGTAGCCACTACCAGATCTCCAGAGAGATCCCTCTTACACTGAAATAAGCCAGATGAAATATCTATCCTATCCCCTAAAATTCCCTTTCTACTCTACAGTGACTGATTTGGGTGGTATCATCCAGAGGAAACCTCAGCTTTCAGCCTTCCCACCACTTGTGGCACTTTTTGCCTGGGTAACTCACTCACGCAGTTATCCCATTCATGGTTATCCAGAGCCTTTGTGATGAGAGAGCTGCCACAATTCTGGTGAAAATCTCACCTGACAAGGAAAAGCAGGCATGGTGCTGCTCTTACCCATCACTCTGTGGGCACAGAAAACTGTGCCCTAAAATCTGAAATTGTTCCCATTTGCAGCACCACAGCCACTCAGGCCATGAGCTGCTGGCACAGTGAGGCTGGGGCATGGCCAAAGCTGCCAGCCTGGGAATGGGTTGGTACATTTAAATCCCTCTAGTTATGATGACTCCACCACTGCCCTGCATGGCCTGTTCCTGGGTTTGACAACCCCTTCTGTGAAGACATTTTTCCTAATATCCAAACTAAACCTCCCCTGGAGCAATGTGAGGCCATTTCCTCTTCTCCTGTCACTTGATAACCTGGGAAAAGAGAGTGACCCTCAACTGGCCCCACCCTCCTGTCAGGGAGTTGTAGAGAGTTAAGAAGGTTCCCTCTAAGCCTCCTTTTCTCCAGGCTGAGCCCCCCCCAGGCCCCTCAGCTGCTCCTGGTGCTCCAGACCCTTCCCCAGCTCTGTTCCCTTCTCTGGACATGCTTCAGCCCCTCAACGTCTTCCTTTTCAAGGGGCCCAAAACTGACCCCATGATTTGAAATGCCTCAGCAGTGCCCAGCCCAGGGGATGGTCACTGCCCTGGTCCCACTGGCTACACAGGTGCTGGTACAAGCCAGGGCTGTACAATCCCTGCAGCAGGCACTGCCCTCTGCATCAGGCAGAACCAGCTTCTTCTCTGAAGCTTTTTGCTTTCAAAATTCAGCAGTTTGCTCACAGCAGGTCCACACTACCTCTCCCATTCCCTTCAGCCATCACAGTCCGGCATCGAGAGCCAAAGCACAGCTCAGGCTTTGGGCAGAGCTCGATACACGACCGCATACAACACTTCCCACATCTCCCTGGAGTCAAGGGCAGGATTTGGTCGCAGGCTCTTTTAAATCCTTCCTGTACGCCAGTGCCACCAGACAGCCCAGTCCCTCCCCCTGTCATCACTGCTCCAGCCTTGGAGCAAAACCGTCTGAGCACAGTGACAGCTGTCACCCTCCAGTCCCAACCCCGGCGGCATTCCTTCGGCCAGCAGCAAGCCTGGCTGTAAGCTCAGGTCCACTTGGGGTCAACAACTGGTTCCAGAGCAATGCCCACAAATGCTCCGTTGCTCCCAGAGCATCCCAAGCACTCCCCCAGCACTCACAGCACATGGGCAGGCTCACCATCAAGGAGGTCACAAAGAACCATATCCTAAAGCTAGGAATACAGATATACAGAAATACAACTACCATCCATGTTCACATTCCATTTCACGTATCACGAATGCCTGCTTGGCTTGTGCTTGATTTTAAGCATCAACAGCTTTTAAGCATCACACACTTCGGTGGGTGGTACCGAGAGCCCATTGGATGGGCAATTACAACAGACCCCCAGCTACACCCCCCAGGATCTTGGATAATGCCAAGATCCCGGGGACACACACTGTGAGTGATGGAAGACGCACTTGATAACGCAAACACCGCCCTGGACACGTCATCAGGTCAGGGGATCTTTCTTCCCCCCACCCTGCTAAGCCTCTCCATGTCAGGGACAAGGACATCCACACCAGCCCCCACAGATGGAGGGACATATGTCCTGCCTTCAGCTCCTGCCACCTCACCATGCACCCAACAGGATTGTCATGTACAGGAAGGAGTCAAAGGAAAGGGGGCTGAGAGCACCCTGTGGGGATGGATCAGGGGATTCTGGTGGGTGACAAATGGGACATGACCCGGCCATGAGCACTGGCAGCACAGAAAGCCAAGTGTCTCCTGGGCTCATCCCCAGCAGTGTGGGCAGCAGGGGAGGGAGGGGATGCTCCCTCTCTGCTCTGCTCTCCTGAGACACCCTGGAGCTGCCTCCACCTCTGGAGTCCCAGCACAGGACAATGGTGTTGAACTGAGGAGGGTGGAGTCAGGTTGGACATGGGGAAGAAATGTCAGTCCATGAGGGTGGTGAGGCCCTGGCACAGGTTGCCCAGAGAAGCAGTGGCTGCCCCAACCCTGGAAGTGTCCAAGGCCAGGTTGGACGGGGCTTGGAGCAACCTGGACTCAGTGGAAGGTGTCCCTGCCCATGGCAGGGAGGTGGAACTGGATGGGAAGCACCAGTCAGCCTCTGCGGCCCTGTACAGAAAAACGCACCTTCAGCACACCTTTCCCACAACCCTAGCCAGCTTTTCTTGCCATCATTCTGGCAGGATCTCAATTTGCCATAATTCTGAGCCCCTTTTTGAAGCCTGTGAGCAGAGTATTCCCACTGTTAATTTTAAATGCAGGCTTGTACGGCAACCAGGCAGGCCAGGGACTGGCAGCAGAGGAAGAGCAGCAGGAGAGCAGGGTACCTGCCAAGATGCTCCTCTCTCCTTGTCACCTCTTGCTTGTCCCTTCCACATCCAAAACAGGCCTGGCTCATTGCCCAAAGGATACCACATTCCTGCCTAGTCCTATCCCTGCTGCCAACTGGACCCTACCATACCCAGAAATCCTGAAGAAAGGGGACCCACCACCCATGGAAGGGTTTCTGCCAAAGCTACACACAGCCTTGTCGGAGGCACTCCTGGTTGAGGGTAGCCCACTCCTGGGAGCACAGAGGCTGATGGACAGGCAGAGAGATGTTATTTAGGGCAGGCGCTGGAGAGGAGGAGCAGCACAGAGCCCAGCCAGAAGCCCTGTGAAGAGGAAATTACACAGATGGAGCCTGCTGGTCAGGAGGGCACATGTCACTTGTCACTCCGGGCTGGAGAAGGGCACCATCTGTCCAACACACGTCACTGGAAACACCCTCGGTGCCACACTGCCTCTGACCCCCGGTGTCAGGCAGATCGTCCCACTCCACCACCCCGAGCCCCTGAGCCAGGAAGCAGCAGCTACGTCCACTAATGGGTGACTTGGACTGGAACCGGAGGAGATGCCACTGGGAGAACAGCTCACAGGATGCAGGGCACTGATGGATCAGCTGCTCCTACCATCTCCCTCCACTCTGGCCCTCACTGCTCTACCCCAAGCTTGAGGTGTCTCCCCATGATTAATTCTAGTACAAAAGTAGGTACGAGACCAAAACTTTCCAAAGGAAACAAAAAGCATCACACAGCCAACAGTGTTTTGGCTTCACACAATCCAGCTGTGAGCATCCCAGGTTTCCAAAGTCACATGGAAAGCTCCTGTCTCAGTCAAACCTACCAGCAAGTGCTGCTCAGCACAAGCAGCAAACAATTCCCCAGCTTGGGAACTCCCCATGTTGGGCACACCCTCCTCCCAGTGCCCCTCCACTTCTGCCTCAGGCACTGTCAGGCAGCACCAGACACCCAGGGCTTCCAGGTTTTTTTCCCCCACACAGGGTAGGTGAGGATAACCCTTCTTTTGCAAGGTATTTATTTCTCCAGACTGCCAGAGGCCAAGCAGTGGCACCGTGTGGGCACCACACCAGCAGCTGGGATGGCTCTGGGAGCCACTGCCTCTTCAGTGCCACTGAGCAGCAGGAGCTAGATGGGGAGGGCAGGTCAGTCAGAGCTCCTCGAGCAGCTTTCAGAACCTCACAGGGTTCAAAGTGCCCTCCACAAGGGTCAAAATCCCAAGTGGAGGCAGAGACGAACTGTGATACCACCCCTGACAAAGAGGAGTAGTGGATGGGAAGACATGCAGAGCCCCGAAACATCCTGGCTCTGTGGCTTTTGCAACCAGCACATGCTAATAAATTCATTATTGAGCAAATTACATCCCCATGGTTCCAATCCACCCCATTACCTCTCCAAGCACTTTCTGAAAGAGGCAAAGGAGCACAGAACACCTGAAAAGACTTGATGCCTGCTCTCCTCCAAACAGCAAAGATGGCAGGGTGGGCTGTGCAGGGCATAACCAGGTCTCTGTCACCTCAGCAGTGGCCACATGCAGACTCGAGTTCCTGTCCTCTCCTGTCAGTGCTGCAGATGGATTTGACCATGTCCAGATGCATCCAGGGAGCTGGTGCAGGCAGCAGAGGCAGGGCAGAGGAACAACAGGCTCAGCCACTGCTGGGCACATCTGAACCCAGGCACCTCCCTCTACCAACCCCTGCTGGCACATTTTCCTGGGAAACATCTCTGCCTGAGCAGGCAGTGAGCCGTTGCCTGCCTCCAGCACCCCACAGGACTATGGGCTCAGGCCACGCTGCCTCCCACCCTGCCAGAGACAAGGCAAGCCTCACAAAAGCACAAGGGAAAGAAAAAGCCACACCAGCTGCCATCTCCCTTTTAGGGACCACTCAGTTAAGCAAAGAAAGGCCTCATCCCTGAGATGCAGGAGGCTGCTCACCGGCTTCACTCCCAGGCTGCATCTGTTTGTTTTTATTTACAAACACCTCCATGCTGCTCTGCCCAGCCAAAGAGATTCCAGCCATCTGGGCTTGACTTGCTTTGTAAAATGATGCCCTTTCTGTACTGAGACCAGAACACGGTGGGATGCACGGGCTGCTCCTGGGGATGCCTCTGAGCAGCTGTGGGTCATGTCCAGGATCGTGTCCCCACATGGAGTGGCACACGGGGGTCCAACACCCAACAGCAGTCACCTCGTTCCCCATGTCCAAACCCCCAAGCCCAGGGCACTGCTGCTGACACCGAGAGTTCCCACTGCAGCTCATTCTGGCATGCAGATGTGCAAGGAAGGACAAGGTCAGAATAACTCAGCAGCAAGAAGCACTGACATCTCAGCCATCTCACAGAGCCTAAATGACACGTAGGAAAGTGTACAGATGCCCAGATCCCTGGAAACATCCCAGCCTAGCTCTGTGATGCTTGGCAGTACAAGGGCAGCTCAGCACAGCCTCACCTGGACAAGGTCCAGAGCACCCCCGGGTCTCCCACCCACCAAACGAGTCCCCCACTGTGGGGCTGCCCTGACCTCCCCATACTTCAGGGTTTGCTTTAGGCATCTGCAGCAGCCAAAACCAGCCCTTCAAGCAGGGCTGAAGTCCTACTCCTCAAGGTTTCCAGGGAGGTGGTGTCAAGGCTGAGGGTAAGGACAGCCAGAGGGTATGCTCCCAGGAGACAGCCCTGAAGAGCTGAACCCCCAAGACCATGATTTAAACTATCTGTGGTCTCAGCCTCAGCTCTTTTTGCAGACCATATAGTACAGCTGTGCACCACGATAAATTGGCCATTCCATGGCACACAGGCCCCAAACTCAGCTGTGTCCTATTCCAGTATTAAATCCAGCTGGCTGCCTGTCACCAGTGGTGTTCTCCAGGCATCAATGTTGGGGCCACTCCTGTCTAATAGCTTTATCAATGATGTGGACAAGGGGATCGAGAGCACCCTCAGCAGAAGATACCACGCTGGGTGAGATGTTGACCTGCTGGAGGGCAGGAGGGATCAGCATAAGGATCTGGACAGGCTGAATCAGTGGGCCAAGGCCAATTCTGTGACATTCAACAAGGCCAAGTGTCAGGTCCTGTATTTGCGCAACAACAACCCCATGGAATTCTCCAGGCTGGGGGCAGAGTCACTGAAAAGCTGGGAAAGGCCTTGGGGTGCTGGCCAGCAGTGGCTGAACATAAACCCAGGTGGGCAAGAGGCCAACGGTACCTGGCTTGTATCAGAAATAATGTGTCCAGCAGGACCAGGGCAGTGACTGTCCCCCTGTGCTGGACACTACTGAGGCACCACAAATCATGGGGTCAGTTTTGGGCCCCTCACAACAAGAAGGTCATTGAGATGCTGCAGCATGTCCAAGGAAAGGAATGGAGCTGGGGAAGGGTCTGGAGCACCAGGAGCAGCTGAGGGAGCTGGGGGGGCTCAGCCTGGAGAAAAGGAGGCTTAGAGGGGACCTCCCTCTCTACAACTCCCTGACAGGAGGGTGGAGGCGGGTGAGGGTCAGGCTTAGCTCCCAGGCACCAATGGACAGGACAAGAAGAAATGGCCTTAAATTGTGCCAGGGCAAGTTTAGGCTGGATACTGGGGAAAATTTCTTCATGGAAAGGGTTGTCCAGCCCAGTTGCCAGGGCACAGGCTGTGCAGGGCAGTGGTGGAGTCACCATCCCTATATGGATTTAACAGATGTGTAGTTGTGGCACTTGGGGTTAGTGCTGCCCTTGGCAGTACTGGGGAAACAGCTGGATCTTAGAGGGGTTTCCTAACCTAAGCGATTCTATAATTCTAATACTCACCAAAAACAGCCCATACCTTCTCATTAAAAACTTTTTTTAATGAATAGAAGTCCAAGGCACAGATGACTTCAGCATTCAGCAACACCTGCATGAGTCAGGTGGTATTTCCAATTTCCAACACTAGCAGTGCAAGGGAGAGCATGATTTCCAAGAGTTTTGTCCTTAGGCGCTGGCTTGCGTTGCTGCAAAATAATTTCCAGCCTTTGGCACAAAGTCCAAGCCTTTTATCAGAGCCATAGTCACTCTTAAGCTCAGTTTTAAAAGCAAACAGGTAAAATTCTCCTTAACTCTGAAGAACAAGCATCAGAGGTGACAGAGTTGCCATCAGTCCTGGACAGGGCAATGAGGCAAACTCACTGACTTCCTATAGCTCTGAAACATGGACAGCACTATGACCAATTGGAAAAGCACCCGTACTTTACAGCCAGTACTTTACAAATTTACAGTCATGGCTAAAGAATAACTCGGCTAAAAACAGATTTAAATAATCTGAAATTAATTTCTTAACATCCTCTAAGTGGCA
Organism: Corvus hawaiiensis; assembly: GCF_020740725.1. Taxonomy (NCBI): domain Eukaryota; kingdom Metazoa; phylum Chordata; class Aves; order Passeriformes; family Corvidae; genus Corvus; species Corvus hawaiiensis. Next base: position 8,020,990 of record NC_063232.1, read on the forward strand.
TCATCGTTGTTACAGCTCCTGTGCAGACCACAGCTTCCCATGAGCAGCAGAAGGAGCTGCAGCCACAACACTCATCTCTTATCTCCACTCCATTATGTATTCACCAGGCCCAGCACTCAGTGAGGTCTCCGCTGGGATCATCACCATGCTTTGGTGTTTGCCAACGTCACCAAGCCCTGGTGATGCCCACTAGTGACACTGTGGAAATTGTCAGTGAAAACAGAAGGAAAGCCTCAGGCAGAGAAGGTGACACAGGCAGTACCACAGTTCCCATGGCTGTGGGATCAACACAGTCCATAAAATGGTTATCCTTCAAATCCCATTACCCCACCTACAAACAGGCACTCATGGAATGCATTGATTTGGAACAGACCTTCAAGGATGCTCCAGTCCAACCCCCTGCCAGGCACAGGGACACCTTCCACCAAACCAGGTTGCTCACATGGTCATGGAAGCTCAATGGCACTTCTTTGGTGCTCTTGTCTAGACCCTGTAAAAGAACCTCAGCACCATCCAGGTGAGACACTGATCCTCCCAAGAGGCAAAGGTCCTCTGGAAAACCAAAGCAAACAATCATTTCATACACAAACCCAAAGTCTGACAGAACCTGATGGAAGACCAGCAATGGCAGAGAAAAAGGCAGAGTTCATACTGGCAAACCTGCAGCACACATCAGCAGAAGTACAGCAGGATGGAAGTGGCCACAGTGGCCCTGAAAGCTCACAGGACTGTGAGCAGAAAATTTCATTTTTAGTTATTTCCCATGAAAAGAAACCTGGGTCTGCAAGTATTCACTAGAATCTGGAACACTGCACTGTTAACAGAAAGTTCAGTCCCACCCTGCAGCAGATTTTGACGTGGCACAGCCAGGTCTGTCCCCTGTGCTCAGGTGTATCCTGAGGTGCTGGTGGATGCCTGAGGAGGAGGACGCAGAAGAGGGGAGGAACCTTCTCCTGTAGAAGGAATATACTGGGCTAGGAGCAAATGAACACAATTTGGGCAGGAGATTTGGAATTCTACAACCAGTCAGGAGCTGGTCTATAGGAAGACGTCCCAACCCATGGCAATAGGGTTGGATGACATGGTTCTTTGAAGGTTCCTTGGCGACTGGGGGGAAACTTTTCTTTAGCCGGAGCTCTCCAGGGCTGCTGGAGCAGAAGGACTTCCTATTCTCCTCTGGATGTCCCCAAGAACAGCTTTTGGCCAGCAGATGTCTGGGGCTCCACTCACTACTTCCATCACTCCTGCAAAAGGTGATGGAGGAAGCTGCATCGCTACAGAAAATACTCAGAGTATCACTGAAAAAGGCTGAAAGATGTTTCAGAACATCCCTCATGTGGGATCTGAGCACCTAGAAGTCTATCTGCTGTGTCAGCCCCATCCCTGGAAGTGTTCAAGGCCAGGCTGGAGAGGGCTCAGAGCAATCTGGTCTAGTGGAAGGTGTTCCTGCCCATGGTAGGGGTGTTGGAACTAGATGGTCTTTGAAGGTCCTTTTCAACCCAAACCACTCTGTGAGCCCATGACACACCACATGTCACAGCCCATCCCCTGCTCACAGCCATAAGTCTGCTCCCTGATTTGGGGGGCAAAAGCAGTGCCCACATTTCCAACACCAGCCCTGGTTCTGGCCACTGCAGGCAGGGGCACAGGCAGAGGTGCAGAAGTGCAAGTAGCCTGTGACACATCACCCCTGCCCTCTCCCCTTCCTCCAGCTCAGCAAAACTTTGTACTCCTTGAGCTTCCACAGTTGCCTCGTTTCCTATTTTTCCTAACAAGAACAGCCTCTTTGGCCCTGCGCCTGGTCTGCTCCTGACACAGCATCGCTCCATCTCTGTTTCCCATGCTGCCCTCCGCTTGCCCTCCCCTCCCCACGCATCTCCTCCAGGATCATCCTGCAGACGCCACGGTGCAAGGACACCCAGCAGTCCCATGAGGCAGGTGTGCTCAGGTCACCCGGAGCCAGGACAATACCACACACTCTGTCTTCCTGGTCTTCCACCTGGGCTCACTCTCCTCCTTTTTGCTAATATACATAACTTTCTGGAAGAAGCAGTTTATCACGGTACTTAGCTTAATCAGCCTTACAGTACATGTTCTGCCTGTAGTGATTATTTTGCATATTTCCTGAGAAATCTTGTTAACGGGGAGATACATGGCAAAACAAACATTTGTACAGCTTCCGAGCAGCTCACGCACAAAGACACTTCAATTAAAACAACGGGGATGAGATTGAACCCTTTTGGCTCCAGCCTTCTCAGACGTGCAGCACACAGCTGATGTATCTGGCTGCACTTATTATCACTCTCATCACTCTCTGGTGCCCACGGATTGACAACAGGTCTCAGTGGGTCAAGAGTATTCCCGTATTCAAGTTGACTTCAGTGAGACCACCAAACCCCCATGCATCAGACCTGAAGGTCCCCAACACACAACAAGGGACCCTGGGGCTCAGTGTCCCCTCTGAGGTCTGTCTGTCCCCCAAATCCTGTCCATCACCCCACCAGGCACCTCCCAGGTTGGGGACATGACACACCACCCAGAGCTGACCTAGAGTCTGGGCTTTGCCTGCTGCCATGTTTAAAGCATAGCAAAGGATTTTCCCAGTTTTGGGCTTGTCCTACCACAGTGTGCACCCACAGCATCCCTGTAGCACAGGGACACCTAGGACCCCTCAACTGCTGGGGAGCACAACATCTCACACAGGATCATGTGGGGCTCATCTACATCATTCCTGTCACCTTCTTCCATGCCCAGCTGCCCAGCCCAGCAGACCCCAGGAGGATTCATCGGCATCTCACCCCTCCCGTTCCAGGACCCCAAGGGAGCAGACGAAGCAGCTTCCCTGCCCCAGTGCTTGTGGGACCAGGAATGCTCTGAGGGCAGCCACGGTGTTTCACCTGCCATGGCAGCTCTGCTCCTCCCTATCCCCAAAAAATAAGCATTTCAATAATGCTAAGACCCGCCAAGCCCAGCCAGAGCAGGCAGCTGCGCAGGCTGCGGACGTGCCACAGCCACCAGCTGTCACCCGCCACGTGACAGCCCCACTCCCGACTGGGAGGGACAGAGGACAGCTGAATTATTTACATGACCCTTTTGGTTGAACAGAAGAGCTCGAAAGCACTTAGGGCAACGAAGAGGGTTAACAAAGGAAAGGAAGATGGCATCTAAACAAGTAAATACATTCACCTCCAAGGTCCATAGGGACTTCTGCAGCTGGGGGGTTCTGGAAAAGATGGAGACGCACAAGACCTGACCTCTGCAAACAGCAACTGCGGTTGACTTCACATTTGCACCCCCAGGAGAGGAAGCCTCAGTAGAAACAGTATGGAATTAAAAGGAAGGCATGGAGTGAGGCCTGGCTGTGAGTCCTGGGGCACTGCTGCAGATTACAGTGCCACAGGAGGTGAGCGGGTGGATCCACAGAGCCAGACCTGGAGCCCACCTGGCCCTTTTATTTTTAACACCCATCTCCCATAACTCCCACTGGCAGGAGGCAGCACTGGGAGCAGGGACTTGGCTGGCAGGAGTGGGGATTCAGCCAGCTGGGGAGAGCAGTGGCACGGCACAAATGCACAAACATCCCTGGAGAAATGCACCCAAAACCAGCTGCTGGAGATGAGCAACAGGCACAGAAGGAAAGCGCCCCCCAAAAAATGTCCCTGCCAGTGGCTGAGGGGCTGGAACTGGATGGTTCCTCTCAACCTAAACCACTCTGTGATCCTATAACACTGGCACATCTCTCTCACTTCCTCCCACTCTCAAAACACCATACATAATTATTTTACCATTGGGACCTGTGTCGCATCCCGGAAATCCCAATGTCTCGCTGAAACTGAGCTGTCAGCTCTATGGCAGGATGCAGCACCATAGGATTCTCACAATCCTGCATGTACACACCATCTCATCAGGGTTGCTTTTGGGGGTGTTGGGGAATGGGATCAGCTCCAAACTCACTCCAGATGGGCAGGAAAGATCACCCATAGCCACAGCTGTGGCACCTGCACAGAAGCAGCTGTAAACAAAGCTCTGCCCAGCCTCATCCAAGGCATCCTGCACTGCCCATCCTCAGCCGCTCTCCTCCACAAGAGGACATGTTTCACCTGTAAGTTAAATTTCCTGTCCCTGGTTCAGAGCAGGCCTGGGGGCACTACTCCCACAAGGGCACTGAATAAGCTCCAGCATGCCTGATCCCAACCAGAACCGAGATTCAGAAAAGAGCTGGGATTAGCATTTTGAATTTCAAGTACCATTTAAAAAATCCTATTAAGACATGGAGCTCTTGTTCTGTAGAGCAGTGACCGCCCTGCATCCCCCTCCTCTGTTCCAACAATGCCAGCTCTTTTTTAATTAATCCTTCTTTTTTATCATCCCTGGCAGAATTTAGACACTGTATTAAGATGGGAAGAACCAACCCAGGCTATTAATGAGGCAGCAGAGAGGAAACAAGTTCAAACGCTCCTGACTTCCGTGTCCACTGCAGCATCTCCCTCCTCCCTGTGTCCCTCTGTGGTGCAAATCCACGATACCTCACTCACTGCAGTCCTGACAGGGGGCACCCACTCAGATTCAGGGCGTCTAGATGCTCAAAAGCATTCCTTCATCTCCAGGAGTCCCTGGGAAGAATGCTGCACCCTCAGCATGAGGCTGATGAATAAGGAGCAGCAGCAGCAGTGAGGCGAAAACACATTTTATTTTTCTTAAGGCATATTTAAAGGAAGAGAGAAATTTTAAAATACTCCATGGCATCACTTCTCAGCCAGTGCCGGCTGCCAAGAGGACATTCACGAGGCTCCTTTTTACTATTATTATTAAAAAGCCTATTTTTCAATCCCATTTCACAGCCTGTGCTGGTGGTGGAGACAGAGCCCCATGTTTGGGTGCTTTCCAGGCAGAGTGGGGAGGCGGCTCTTGGGGGAGCTTCTTCCTCCCCCAGGATCCACAGCCACCCCGGGCATCTAACAGTCACCCCTGGGCATTCAGAGCTGCCCAGTCACCCCAAATGCCACTCCCTCATCCCCTTGCTGGCGTCAGCCCAGCTCCATCCTCCTGGTGTTTTCCAGACCAAACCAAATTCCCAGCCAAGTGATCCTGGTGGGAGCTCTGATGCCAGACCAGACTTGACATCCACAGTCGTCCCCATTGCCAGGGGTCCTCCCCACGGGACAGACCCCCCTCGCAATCCCAGGCAGCTCTGCAGCCCCAACTGTGTAGTAATTAAGAAAAAAAAAATCCACAAAAAAACCCCAACAATAAAACAACAACAACCACAACAACAAAAACAACAAAAAAAAAACCCCACAAAAAACCGAAACCAAAAAAACCCAGAACGGAAAAGCACTACAGGGAGGACCAGGGGTGGCACGGGGCGGGGGCTGGAGCAGCAGTCCGGGATTTCGGGCTCTGCCCCTCCGGTCACTGCCGCTGTCCGCAGAGCTCGGCCCCATGCGTGGGCAGCAGCATCCCCGCGGCCCCGAGGGTGCAAGAGGGGGCCGTGACACGGGAAGCGGGGGGCACCGGAGGCTCCTCCACCGATGCTCCATGCACGCAGCCGCCGCCACCTCCCACCGCCCGCGCTCCGGGACCGCGGAGGACTCGGGGCCTCCGCGGGACGAAGGAGCGGCCGCACACGAAGCCCGACGCCTCCCGGACAGCCCCGGTGACGGCACCGGGGCACCTGCCGGGTCTCCCGCGATGCAGTGGCCGCAGGCGCTCCTCGGCCCCGCCGCAGCGGCTGCGCCGGAGGATGAACACGCAAAACGGGAGCGGCTCGGGGCGGGCGCGGCACGACCCCGCGGCCCGCGGGCAGCCCCCGCCCGCCCCGGTACAAATACCCGTCTGTATCCGGCCTTCGCAGAGGTGATGCTGCTCGGCCGCCGCGGCCCGCCGGTACCGCGCAGATCGCTGCTCCGCCGCCCGGCGCCGGGAGAACCGGAGCGGTTCGCGGCGGCGCGGAAGGCGCAGCCCGGGGAACCCCTCTCCCACCCCGACACCCCGGCGATGTCCGGGGGGCTCATCCCCTGCTCCCAGCTCCCGCCCAGCCCCCCTCGCCGCCGCCGCCGCCGCCGCCGCTCGGGGCAGGGCGGCCCCAGCCCAGGGACGGGGGGCCAAGACGGCTTCGGGCGGTTCCCGACGGGAGCAGAGGGCTGCCCGCATCCCCCGTATTCCCCGCACCTCCCGGCTGCGCCCCGCACTCACAGCACGCAGCTCCCCGGTCCGGTCCTTCATCCTGCCGCTGCCGCTGAGAACGGCCAGAGCGCGGGGAGGGGCGGGCGCGGAGCATGCGCCGAGAGGTGCGGAGATGGGCGGGGGGACACCGGGGGGACCCTACCATGATGGGGGGAACTGGCTGGGGGACGCTCAGACCTCGGAGTCAAACTGCGGGGAGGCGGCACGTGGGGTCCCACATCGCGGGGATGCGACCGGGGGAGGGGGGCGCACAGCTAGGAAGGTCACAGCTACAAGGGGATGTCACGGGGGAAGGTCACGCCGGGGCGCAAATGAGGTGTCACAGCTGCGGGTCACACCCAGGGGACCTCACACGTGGGGGCGTCGCATCTTGGGAAAGGGGTCTCACTGGGAGAGGTCCACGCGAGAAGGTCACAGCTGCGGGTTACACCCAGGGGACCTCACACTTGGAGGCATCACATTGGAGGGGGGTCACTCTTGGGGAGGTCACAGGAGGACGTCACATCTGGGAATAACATCGGGAGGGATCACACCCGGGGAGGGCATACCTGTGGGACATCACATCAGGGTGCTCTTAAGGGTGTGGAGGCATGCACAGCAGGGCAGCCCCAAGAGCAGGGTCGCCCCTGGGTGTCCCTGGGGCGGTGGCAGTGGTGCTGGGGGTCCAGCAGACAGCAAGGTTTGGGGGCACCAACGAGACAGGCTGGCTCTGCCCCCCTAGCATGAGGACAAGCAGGGGATGTTGGGGGATCCACCCTGAGGATCCAAAACCAGGCTCACAGGGAGCAGAGAAGTGCCAGCACGGCTCAGGCAGAGCTGCCAGTTTGCCGCTTTTGGGGAAACTGGCAGTGTCGGGGAGACACCCCTCTGCCTCCCCGCTCCCACGGATAGAGAGGAGCGGGATCTCCCATAGCCGGGGCCCGCAGGTTCCTCTGCAGGTCCTGGGGCCTTTGGATCCAACCACAGGGCCACGGCTCGCAGTTCCTGCAGTCCGGCACGTGTCCAGCATCCTTGGGGCGCCCGGTACTGGGGTATACCTGGTGCAAAGGCTATAGGGGTCTCCCCCGCGGGTGTTACGGCCAAACCCAACGCAGCTCACCCTGTGTACAGCCCCACTCACGCCTCACTGGCCCGCACATCCCACACACCACCCCACTCACCGCGCATGGCCCCGCTCACCCCTCACAGCCCCACTCACTGCGCACTGTCCCACACACCACGCACGACCCCGCTCGCCCCGCACAGCTCCACTCTACCCCACACACCCCGCACTGTCCCACACTGTCCTGCACTGTCCCGCACAGCCCCGCTTGCCTCACACAGCTCTGCTAACCTCGCACTGCCCCATTCACTCCGCACTTCCTCGCTTACCCCGCTCACCCCCGCACTGCCCCACTCACCCCGCACTTCCTCGCTTACTCCGCACAGCCCCGCTCACCCCGCACTTCCCCGCTCACCCCGCTCACCCCGCACTGCCCCGCTCACCCCGCTCATCCCGCACAGCCCCGCTCACCCCGCACTGCCCCGCACTGCCCCGCTCACCCCGCACACCCCGCTCGCCCCGCACTGCCCCGCTCACCCCCGCTCGCCCCGCTCACCCCGCACTGCCCCGCTCACCCCGCACTGCCCCGCTCACCCCCGCTCACCCCGCTCGCCCCGCACTGCCCCGCTCACCCCCGCTCACCCCGCTCACCCCGCACTGCCCCGCTCACCCCCGCTCACACCGCTCGCCCCGCACTGCCCCGCTCACCCCGCACTGCCCCGCTCACCCCGCACTGCCCCGCTCACCCCGCTCACCCCGCACTGCCCCGCACTGCCCCGCTCACCCCGCTCACTCCCGCTCACCCCGCACTGCCCCGCTCACCCCCGCTCACACCGCTCGCCCCGCACTGCCCCGCTCACTCCCGCTCACCCCGCACTGCCCCGCTCACTCCCGCTCACACTGCTCGCCCCGCACTGCCCCGCTCACCCCGCACTGCCCCGCTCACCCCGCTCACCCCGCACTGCCCCGCACTGCCCCGCTCACCCCGCTCGCCCCCCGAAGGCAGAACCGGGCCGCGGCTCCGGGCGCGGCTCTGGGGTGCGGCGCCCCCTGGCGGCTCCAGCCGGAACCTGCGGAGTCGCTCCCCGGTAGCCCCGGTAGCCCCGGTAGCCCCGGTAGCCCCGGTAGCCCCGGTAGCCGCGGGGCGGGGCAAGAGCGGGGCGGGGTTCGGGCTCCCCTCCCGCTCATCCCGGAGAGCTCATCCCCCTGGGAGAGCACCGCTGGGTTACACCAGGGCCGCCCCAACGTTCCCACATTATGCCAGGCGTGTTCTTCCCCAAATTACCTGTATCCATCACTTTCCCACCTTTGTTTCCTCTCTAAAATATCCCATAATAAACTCTGTGCAGTCCTCCACATCCCAAACGCGTTTCCTTCTTCCAGACAGCTATAGCCCCTCTTTCTCCAACGGTGCCTTCACATCAGGGCCCTGGGCTGAGGCTCTACCTGGACAGGGTGTCCCTTCCTCTGAGTCTCTCATTTGGGTCCCTTTATGCCCTCGTGCCTCCGTGCTCCCCCTAGCTTGTGTGGATGGGACTTGGGTGGGGTGGGTTGGTCCTGGAAGGGACCCAGCTAAGGCACTATTTGGGCTCCCCTTCCCACTAGTGTCTCCCCATGCTCCCTTCCAGGTGGGCAGAGGAGCTTTATTGCACATCCCACCAGTGGGATAGTTCCCAGCACCAGGAACTGGCTTAATTCGCTCAAGTGACAGGAGTGCTGTGGACTTCCAAAAAGAGACATCACCCCCTCCTCTGTCACCAGCTCCTCTCAAGAGCAGTGCAAATTCCATCCCCAAGCCCACACTTGCACACACAACCCACCCTCTCACCCAGGAGAAGCTGCAGCAGTGGGTGCAGATTGCCCAAAGTCCTGCCTTGTGCCAGCACCTCAGTGCTCGAGCACTTCCTCAGCACCTTCTCTAACTGCCCTTGGGATCCTCTCGGGTGGCTGTTGGCATAGCACATGCTGCCATACTCCTGCCACAGGCTGCTGGTGGTTTCTTATGCCCACCCAAGCCCAATGCCCCCAGGAGGAGCCTCCTCCTCTTCCCAGGCAGCTGCTTCACTGCCTCACACAAACCTGGATCCTTTTGCATGATGCTGCCCTTGGGCTTTCCTACAGACCTGAGACCATCAGGTTCAAGGCTTCCTGCAGGGGAAGGGACCAGCTCCCTCCCAGAGACTTGAAACTCCTGCTCCCAGCACATACATGTATTAGCTTTGATGCCTTTTCCTGGTCTTAAAATCAAGAGTCATACACGGTTAGAAGGGGGAAAGGGATTTTACCTTGGTATTTATTTTAAGGATCCTTAGGTACACATGTCCAGGTCATATGCATCGAAATGCACCCCGCAAAAATGCCCTCCCCAAAAGATCTGGTATAACATTATAGGTTTTACTAATTAGCGTATCTATCAAAGATTCCCCAATGAGAGGTTCAAGTGAGCCCCCCTCCCCAAGGAACCTTCCCCTGGATGGTTCTATCTTAGCTTACAGAATGTGTTCTGGAGAGGACCTTGGGGTCTGGGGCACACTGATCCCTAGCTACGAAGCTTCTAAAATGTTGAGTCTCTTAGCTTGACAAACAAGTCCAAGAATGTAGGCAAAAACCACTAAGAATACAGAAGCTGTAAAAAAGGTATAACAGGGGTATAAAAGAAAAGGCAAAAAATCTTCATGGCATCAGCTTGAAAAACAGCTCCTTGCATGCCAAGAAATGGAACAGGAACAGGTTTTTTGGCTACCACCATCCAGGTGCCTTTAAAGAGCTCTGATGTCAAGGGACATCCGTGGGCACCTCAGATGGGAGTGCAGGAGCAGGATCCCATTGTGCCGAGAGGTCTCATTGGAGGAATTTAAGCATTGGGCACAGCAGGTGATGGCACAGCATTTCTCCTGTTGGTGCTGCATTTATTTACTGAAACTTGTCAGGGCAGGGGCTCACTCCACCCCAATGAGGGAGACACAGACCTTGTTGCTGTGAATCACTCCAGTGCCAGGGATGGTCTCACCCATGGAAGGATGTACAAAGCCACCATCATACTGCAAGGGAAAGACCTTGTCTGGTGTCAGAGCAGCCCTCCAGTGCCCATCACGAGGTTTCATCTCCCCTAATACCTCTCAGCATCCTGTTGAGGGAAGAGGCCATTCCCAAGATAGTTCCATGTGTCCCACGTTCTCCATGCTCTGGCTCCTTGTGTCACATGCTCTCCATGGTCAGCCTTCCCCAAGGCAGGTGAGAAGGATGAAGATTCTAGACCCAGCTGCCTGTCCTTGTCGCTCCACAGAGCCAGGACACCCTGCTCTGGTTGCCCCAGATGAGACTGGGGATGAGTCCAACCACGCTTTTGGCTACTGCCAAACTGGAGCACCTTCCCATACTAGAGCTAAGGCTGACAGCTCACCCTGCCTGTCCTCTTGTGCCACTGCTGTGGCCCTACGCTTGGCTCTCTCCATGCTGCCACAGCTCAGCACGCTGGGCAGATCTCTGGTACTAACACCAGGCTACCAGAGCAGGACAGGTCCATACCCTCCTCCACCCCAAACATTGAGCATGGCCACCCCACCTCCATCTGAAGGACCTTTTTAGCCAGATCTCATCAAGAGGCGCATGAATAAACATTTTCCTACACTTCTGAGCTCCATGGAGTGCTATGGAAGCCAACCTTCCCACTTTGAAAACTTCTCTGCCTGCTACAGAACAGCATTTTCCATTTCCAGACCCAACAGCTTCCCACCTCCAGGGAGATTTGCAGGTCCCCTCTGTGCTGGCTGCCACCACCCACTTCAGGGCTCTGCTGTGTGGCAGAAGCTGAGACAAGGGACAGAGCAAGATCTGATCCAAAGAGCTGAGACATGGCTGGGGGGTGACGGGTCTGCCAAGAGCCCTGGGGATGCAGGAACTCATGGAGAGGGTCAGACAGCTCCTCATTCATGCTACAAGCAACAGGGGCTTGCAAATCCAGGGAGCCAGAGGCACAGCCTGCTGGAACAGCGCCTGTGCCTGCAGCACTCAGGGTATGGATGGACTTTCAGGTGTCAGGCAGGCCAAAATGCAGCACAGAAACCCGAGAACACACGAGGAATTAGAGGTGTTTTGAGCAGAGGCTGCAGAGGATGGCTGGTGCAGCTGCAGCAGATCCAAGATCGATCCTGTCATTCTCAAGGACTTGCCTCCATCAGGAGAGACAGAACTGCAACTGCCAAAGGAAGAGTTCAGACATGCACAAGGGGGATGTGGAATAAATCCTCAAGAGAAACACAGAGAAAAGCAAGTGCTGGGCTCAAAGTCAGGCTGACTTTGCCTGTGTGTGAACACGTGTGAACATGATGGAAATCCAGAGCAGCCCTGAGCCAGCAGCTTGGCTGCAGATCAGAAACCACCTGAAGCTGCTCATTCATTCATTTTCAGTCACTGCTGTCACTTCAGGGACACTATTCCCTTTGGAGGGACAAGACAGAGATCCTAGAACAGCTGCCAGAAGTAATTTGTTGAGAATTAAGCTGGAAAGCTGTTCATGGAGGAACAGACCAGAGTCACAGAGCACATCAGTGCTGAGGGAGCCAGGGACGAGTTCTCCATGCCAAGAACACAGGCCAAGTCCTGTGGCATAGGAGAGACAGGATCTCAGAGGCAAGGAAGGGAAGAGTTGGATGGGCCACTCCACACCACACCACCTCCCTGCAAGGGAGACTCACCCCTCATCCCACTCAGTGCCCCCAGGGAGATGGCAGGGAGGGCAGGAGCAGAGGAGGGGAAGGTCCGTATGACCACAATCACAATCACAATCACAGCTGGAGGTTTGGAGGTTCCCTCTCCCTGCTCAAAGGAAGCAGATATGTCAGTGGAGATTGCTCCAAACGCTTGTCTCCATGCCAACAGCCATTAAAAGTTGCTTTTGGACAGCTAACTGCAATCCCATGTGTCCAAAGACGGGAAGATGCTGCCCCATGGTCTTTCCAGGGACAGGACTCCTGTCCCTACTCTGGGGCAAGTTCATACCAGCAAACACGGAGATGACATTGGGAGGAAGAGGAACTGTGCCATGACCTGTAGAAGCTGAGGCAGGGCACTCAGGCATTGGATGGGGGTGGAAAATTGGGAAGAGGCGTGCGCTGTGGCCAGAAAAGTCAAAATGGGACAGAAGAAGGTAAATAAAGGAAAAAGAGAAGTGACCAAGGAGAAGGAGAGGCAATCCAGCCCCTTTGAACAGATCTGTGGTGGAAAAAATCAGACATTGTAAGGGCTCGGTATTTCCAGCAGCAGTAGGAAAAGTGGCCATTCCCTTTTCTACAGCTTGTCTGGTCTCTCATTCCCAATCCCATGTCTAGAGCTCTAAGAGCATCATGGCACTCACAAGAACATGAGCAGAGAGGGAACAAGATCTCCCAGGCAGTGGCAGAGTGGGACAGGAACCCCCCAGAGAAACAATACCCACCTAAAAGGAATCACAGGCTCTCTCCACCTCCTCATGCGTCCAGCAGCAGCCTGACAACACGCTCAGGTGCAAGCTGCCACTGCCAATGCTCTGCACAGGAAAATTTCTGTGCTGGTTTGGCCAAATTTAGAAACATATCCTCTGAGAGAAGGCAGGTCACCACCCCTCCCCCACCAGGTTCGGGGAAAATAAATTTTCCTCAAAGAAAAGTGAAAGAGATAAAAACTATTTATTTAACAAACACACAGGGAAAGGAAAATAATGCTAAATAATAAAATCTCTCGCTGTGGAGAAAAAACCTGGGAAAGTGTCAGACTCCTCCTCCCTTTGGTCTCCTCAGAGCAGCTGGGGCTTGGGCCAGGGCCAGGCCCTCAGTGCCCAGTGGAAAGTCCTCCCGATGGGTTCTGATATTGAAGCAATCCAGTGGAAAAGGGGAAAATCCGAAATTCCAGGGAAAAGGGAAAATTCAACTCTCAGTCTCTCTCCGGAGAAAAGAAGCTGAACCACTGGCCAAAAAAACTGTCCTGGGAGCAGCCAGCCGGGTGCTTCCTCTCTCCCCCACCGCAGCTGGAAAAAAAATTGCTATCTCTGTGTGACCTTGAACAAGCTGCAAACTGCTTTGAAAAAGTTTTGCTCAGTTTTTCCTTCTCCCTCTCAGGCTCAGTTTAGAGGCATAGAAAGGCACAAATTAATTTCTGGGCATAGGGCAGCGATATGGGATACACATCATAAGGTCAAGACAATTTCCTACAGAAAAAAGAAAGCATATGATAGGGATGATCTGTATTCTCTGTCTTTATGTAAGGAACAGGTTGAAAAACATCTCTCAGGTTTAGATGAGCATCTCTCATCTGCTACAGTGCCTAAAGAAAAACTCTTCATTAGACCTTGATATTCAGCTTGACCTTTCTGTTTTTCTAAGGCCACATTAAGTCATGGGAAACACACCTTTCACACCTTCCCAAAAGCTGATCCTCCCATTCTCAGATCTGGAAAGCTTGAAACAACCCAGAATTGCACACCTCCAAGACAAGTTTCACTTTCACACATTGTAGAAATCCTGCCAACTGTTGTGAAAGTCAGATGATTTTATTTTTAAGTACAAGAACTTGTGAATAAATTATAGAGAAGTCTGATTCCTTCAGTCCTTTCTGATATTCTGTGTTACTCTAGAAAATTACTTTGACAGATGAGAGAGAAAGGGAAGCATCTCCAGCCTACACAGCACTAGGGTTCACTTAAAAACCTGCTCGAACCAAAGCAGTGAGGGATATTGAATCAAACTAAAGCAATCATTCCAGTGCAGGAACAGGGCACATGGACACTGATTTCTTGACTGATCCAATGAAGTGGGATTATGCTCAGGTCAGCTTTATTCTGCCATGCATTGAAGTATTGGCATTAACTGCAGAGAACGTGGGCTGCACCTTGGGAGGACAATGAGCATTAATAAAACAGCTGCAGGGGGTGAGAGACAAAGCAGCCCAAACTTCCCTGTGCTGCCAGGAGCCTTCCTCTGCTACTCTAACCCTGTGGCTAAAATTAAAACATATTGATCCAACAACCAACCTCCAGTAGTGATTTAATTATGACCACTTAAACCCTGCGGTGCAAATAAAATATTCCTCCCCTCCCCACACACCAGGCAGGGGCAAGGCAAATCTCTGTAGGACACAGTCCTGCTGCAGCTCCTTCTGCCAAGAGCTGGCAGCTCCACTGTGCACACATCCCAAACCCCCTGCCTTGGTGCACATCCCCACCGTCCTTCCCAAACATCCCTCCTGATGCACATCCCAGAGTCCTTCGTAAACACCCCTCCTGGTGCACATTGCAGCGTTCTCCCCAAAATCCCCTCCTAGTGCACATCCCAACAGCCTTCTCCAACATTCTTCCTGGCGCACATCCCAGTGTCCTTCTCAAACAACCCTCCTGGTACACATCCCTACATCCCAGCATCCTTCGCAAAGGAAGGATGCAACTCCTGGTGCACATCCGCAGTCCTAGGATGGGGCCAAGCTAAAGCACCATTTGAGGTTTTCTGGCAAGTCCCCAGTTTGGAGTTATCACAGCCCAAATCTTCCTCCATTGAGACCAAAACCCATTCCTGCGGTCTGACTTTGGTGGGAAGCTGTTCCAATCACAGGAATGACTCATCTCTACGTTTTCTTTTTCTGTTACATTTACAGTGGAATTTCTAATGGAAGTTGATTTGCATCATGCAGGCTCCGTCAACTGCCCACAGCCTTTTCCTCCACCAAGCTATCATTCCTGCCATTCCCTTTTGTTTGCAAAGCTCATTTAATTTGACCCTGGAAGGCCCTGAGGGCCTTTGGGCTTACTCCTGTCCCCCACAAAGCCCAAAGCATCGGTGAGGCTGCCGGATTCAGCCTCGGACAGATGCCCATTCAGCTGGAAGTTCAGCTGGCTCTCAAAAACCCATCATAGCTCCAGTCTGCTCAAAGAAAGAAGCAGACAAAGCCCCAGAGAAACCAGCTACACTGCTGCAGCTGGTGTAGCCAGAGCTGCGGGGCTGCCAGCCATGCACAGACCCCTGAGTCTCACTGCTAGACCCACTCGGGGACCCCCAAGGATCTGCAGCAATTCCTGGTCTGTGCCTGCTTGCAGGCTCCTCCTGTTCTCCCCCTTCAGTTCAGGGTTCTCCTGTCTCGTTAACTTGCGCCCACCCATCCCAAGCTCTTGGGCACGCGCAACAGTCCTTCCTCTCACTTCTCCTGCTGAGTTTCCCTGTCTGGGCACTCCTCCAGTGAGAACTGTAGAGACACTTCCATTCAGTGAACTCCTCATGGCTCCAGGGAGGGCACTGGTCTCCCCTCCTGCCTGTCCTCAGTGCCCATCTCCTGTTTCATCTCCCCACCTGTGCACACCTGGTGAATGCACAACCCCACTCCAGCCATAGAATCATAGACTCATGAAACAGTTTGGGTTGGAAGAGATACTAAAGCTCATCTCATTCTAATCCCCTGCCACGGGCAGAGACAAATTCCACTGGACTGGGTTGCTCCAAGCACCATCTAGCCTGGCCTCGAACACTTCCAGGGATGGGGCAGCCACAGCTGCTCTGGGCAACCTGTGCCAGGGCCTCACCACCTTCACAGGGAAGAGTTTCTTCCCAGTATCCCACCTAACCTTGCCCTCTGTCAGTTCGAAGCCATTCCCCTTTGTCCTGTCACTCCAGGCCCTTGTAAATGGTCTCTCTCCATCTTCCTTGTCAGCTCCATTCAGGTACTGGAAGGCCACGATTAGGTCAGCCCAAAGCCTTTTCTTTTCCAGGCTGAATGTCTTGGTTTGAAAGACAGGCGTCTGCTAAGGAAGGCAGAAGCCTCCCTTGGAATGGCAGATGCAACCCCCCTTCCCTCCGAGTTAATATAATTTTGAAATCAAGGGGCTTTTAGGCAAAGATGTGGGCAATAGGAATAACAGTTCTTTACTATGATATATCTATATGTGTATAACCAGTCGAACAAACAGCAATAACTCTGGCAGTAACAGCGAACAATCACAAACCCAGTCCCAGCCTTCTCGGCTGTCAGGCTATTTCCCCTCGGGTGCAGTTCCGCTCGCAGCCGGCAGGGGCGCTGGCGGCTCCCGGTGAGCAGGGCAGGTGCGATGGTTCCCCCGCGGCTGCAGGGGGCGCTCCGGAGCGAGCTCGGGAAACCCGCGGCACCGGTGCCCCGGGATCCCGGGAAGGGATGGGACAAAGGAGCCTCACAAACCCCTGGGCAGCCGATCCCGGTGTCCGGCCGGACCCTTGGGAATGGCAGGCTGGAACAGCAGGGACGAGCACAAATTCCGGATGGCAGACGAGGTGTATCCAAACGGGGATCCCCCGGAGGTCGGGGCAGGCAGGGCGAGCAGGGCTACAATGCAGCGAAGGCTCGAAGCAGCAGCGGGGCAGGGCGGTCACAGCCCGGCTCCCGGCGGGGCAGGATCCCGGGGCTTCTCCCGCAGAAGGAGAAGCAGCCGAAGAAAGCAGCTTCCCTCTCTGTCCGAACTCCGAGACCGACTGCCCACACACACTCAGGTGAAAACAAGAGTAGCCAGATGCGCCCCACCCTGTAGCCAGCTCTTTTGTTTTTCTTAAGTACCCAGCCATTTGCTCCCCTAGCAACATGTATGGGCAAAATTCCTTTAACAGAAGAAAAAAACAGGAGACCTCCTAAAACCCCAGCACTGAACAAATCCCAATTCTCTCAGCCTTTCCTCATAGGAAAGGTGTTCCATCCCTCTAATCAACTTGGTGATCTCCAGTTCCAGCTGTGCACACCTGGTGAAAGCATGACCTCCTCTCCAGGCTGGATCCTTGGCAGGCTCAGAGCACAAATGCCAGTTGTGACTAAAAGATCAGTGACATTTTCATATATGTACATGTATATGGAAATTTGCTAGTTTAATTTATAAAAGGGCAAAGTCAAAGAGCATTTGCTGAGCGGTCTCTTAAAACCAGCTTTTACCAGCACCACTTTATTCTGTCAGGCCAAGGAGGCTGCAAGCACAACAGTGAAGAACTGCAAACAGTCTCTTACTTTAGAAGAATTGCTTGCTTTATTCCAGTAATTTTTAATTTTAAAATTTTCCTCTCAAGTTTCTCTATTCAGAGTTTTAAGTAGCAAAATAATACAATTATGTAAATCTTAGTGCATCTCACACTCAGTACACTAAATCCTGCCATGTAACTGGGCAACAAGTCAGGAACCCAACCTCATCAGAAAATTCCACTCTAACAGGATCTGTCATTGGCATCATCTCAATCAAAAAGGTGTTTTGTTATTTTACTGATAAAAAAATTATTATTGTAACCTTTTAACTCCATCCTGAGAAGCATTCAGAGAGATGCAGTTCAGCTTTTGGCGATAAGCACCACAAAAACACCCAGAAGGTTGTGATAAACACACGAGACCACAATGTGAGTAATGATTAAAATAAAGAGATAACAAGCGCTACATACTCACTGAATGCTTTTCATCCTGAGTCAGTCATTACAGACCATGACAGAACACAGAGATCAGTTCTGCTGCTCCAGCACCAGATGTGGTACCTCCAGAGTCATCACATCAGCACCAGGCACATCACCCAGCTCCAGGCCGAGGACACTGTTCTGCTGCACAGGCCACACTTCCAACACATCCTGGTAGCCTCCTCCATCAAAATGAGGGGCAACACGCAAGGAAGGTGAACAAAAGTCCCCTTGTAATTGAAACTGCCAGACCAATTCAAGCTGCCAGACAGATCTAGGAATTACAACAAAGCTCAAGGAAGGACAAACTCTGAGAGTTGCCGACTCCTTTTTGGACTTTGTTTTCTCATTGAAGACTGGGACAACCTCAAAATGGCAAGAAGGGAGTGAGGAAGACAGTGGAGCACCAGGGAATAAGGGGATGTTCTAACAACCACACACAGGGCTGCAACCATGAGTCAGTCTCATGTTCCCTGTGAAGGAGGAACTTGCAGAGCAAAAGGAAGATGGCCAATTCATATTTCATATCCTGCCTCTGAATTCTAAATTCACAGACACATTCAAACCTGCATGGTCTCAGCTTGAGATTTTTCTTCCAATCCTTTGTTGGGAACAGAAAACACACAGAAATGTGACTCGTGCAGAAACCAACACAGCACTATCAGTCTACAGGGAGCTATGTTCCTCTGAACTTCAGACAGAAATAAAAACGGGGAAAAAAACTGAGAAAAGAACAGGAGAAGAAACTGGGTAAAGAGAGGGTAAACACAAGCTTCCCCAGGAAGCACCACAGTGCTCTGCAATCAGAGATGCAACAACAAACCACCAACGAACATCAACTTCAAATGAACAGCTTGAACAGTTCAAAGTTCAGCAGCTGTGCAAATGTTATCAGCTGCTCTCACTGTCTGCAAACCTTCCAGCCCCAGACAAAGCTCTGTGGTGAACTAAGGGGAAGGTGTGTTTTCAACTGTATTCCTGAAGAAACTTCCTGATCACCACTGCAGAGCCAGACCTTATGGGCACACACAAAGAAATGCAGAATGTAACCCTTTTGTCCAGTTCTCCATCTGTCTTCCTTTGCTTTAATTTCATATATTACATGTGGCAGAGAGCTCTCTCTCTAGGAATTAATCAGTCTTAAGGCAGAGGTGGACGGATTGATTTTACTATTGATTGCCCTGTACACAACAGCTGACAACAATTATCAGCACTTCTCAAGAAGTTATCTACTCATTCCGTTAATCTCCAACAGCATCTGTGCCTTGACCTTCAACATCACCCTCTTCTTTAAGAAGAAAACTAAATATACCAAGTCATGTCAATTTTTCTCATTATTTCCTTTTTAATCCCTGAAAGGTGTTACAGGGTTCACAGGTTCCACGTCAGTCTTTCAGAAGAAATGCAAAAAATTGGCTGTACTGTTAGAGCCTGGTAACAAAGGGCCTTGAAAAATGGGGCTCCTTCCACAGATACCTGTGGAAATGCAAATTCTAGGTCTGGAGGTGTTACAGGCTCTCTCTCCCATCCAGGGAAAACAACAAAGGAAGGGCTTCTGAAGCTTCCAGGCACCAGCACTGGGACTCCTGCTGAGGGGTGGGAGCTTGTGCTGGAGGAAGATGCCAAGTGCTCCAAGCAACAGAAGTCGTGCTCACGGCTCCAGTGGATGGGGCACAGTAGAGGCAGAAGTGTTGATGAGGTCCTGGGGAAGACTCTCCCGTGCTTCCTGCATCCGGCGCCGTGCCCGCTGGAAAGCCTCTACAACACAGAGGTGACAACAGGCCAGAATGCATAAGACAGCCTCAGGGAAGGGGAGGGATGTGTCTTTCCAGTGAACATCATCTCTCCTGGTGCAGGATCTCACTTCCTGTGAGTAAGTTCCACCACCAAAGCACCTGGTGTTGCTCCACCCGCTGCTGATTTCTGTACACAACAGAATCAGAGCCTGTGCCTCAGTGCCACCAGCTCTGCTCAGTGCCAGGCAAGACTGGGCAGCCCAGTCCAGGCTGTGCCCTCACACAGTGGTTATCCCTCCTGCCTGCTCAGAGCTGATGCCTCCTGAAGTTTCCAGCTCAGAGCAGAACATTTAACCTCTGCCATGGACTCTGAGAGGTCACGGGGGGGGAATTACTCCCACAGTAATGGCTTCTCCTGAAATATCCTGCCCACTCTGTAAAAAGAGGACAAAAGTGAGCCAATGCTCACCAAGACAGAATGACACTGAAGGCCTTACCCAAAACATTGTAGACAGAGCTCTGCTGGCTGAAGCCTCCCAGTCGGTCCAGTACACTCTGCATGCGCTGCCTCAGGGCACTGTTCTCCAGAAAGGCTCTGCACAGAAGCACAGCAGCAGGTCAGGGCTGCCAAAACCAGCACAGGAGATGGAGTTTACAGAGCTCGTACTCCCTTTGCTGCACTCACTTGGACTGCTGCAGGCAATAGAGCCGGAACGTGACGCTCCCTGTGGTCTCCGTCCGGAAACCAAAGCGGCTAAAGTGCTTTCCCTGCAGGGATGGTACAGGTTAGAGTAACCTCACAGTGAAAACAAGCGTGATCCACCAGAGCACAAACTTGTGTGGGCACAGTCTTCCCTTCCTTGTAAGGCTGGTAAGAAGGGCACATAGTTCCAGGCTGTGTTGAGGGCAGTACCTAAACACTTGCAAGATGACAGTGCAGTGCTGGGGGAGGGTTTCAACAACTGCATCAGGGCTTGTTCCCACACAAAGCTGCCACTAACATCACCCTGCTCATTACACCAGCAGCCACCTCTGCAGCTTTCCGAGGAACATAAAGTTTCTACCTGCCTCACACCCATCAGCTTCTTGCTTCAGGAAGCTGTTCCAGGCACAATACAACCCAAATTCCTCACAGAAACCCAAGAGAAGTCTACAGCTGGTACCAAATGCTGACCTGACAAACACTTCATAGGCAGAGATAAGCCAAGGCTTTGGTCCATGCTCCCCTACTTCTCTAAGCTGCTCACCCCTCAGAAGGCACAGCTCTGCTTCAGTGTTTGCCCATTCCTCTGTTCAGGATCACAAGACTCACAGAGGAGACATTTCTTTAGTGAGAGGGACAGGATCAGCAGCTCATCCCTGTTCAAATCTGGTCCAGGCTGCCCATGGCCACCTGAACCCAAGAGCATAATGCACCATGTCCTGGCAAAAGGCTGCTCTGCAGCTGAGCCCACCTTGAAGGTCGATGGTATCCGGATGTAGGTTAAGTCCTCCAGCTCAGGAGATCCCCCAATGAAAAACCTCCTCATTTCAGCGACAGTTCCCAGCTCAACAGGACGCCAGGTAGGGATGGTGAGCACGTGGACACCTGGCCCAGGACAAGAGGACAGCTTAGCTGCTGTGCCCTGTGATTTATTCAGTCACAGAGGACAGCAAAGGCAGGTGGATAGCTGCTGACCCAACCCAGAGCTGTCTAGAAATGGAAACACTGCACAGTATCAGAAACGTTCTAAAAGCATTCTCCCGATGAGTCAGCCCATTCTAGTCACACAGCCAGTGCTGAAAGTACCCCCTGCCCAATAGCAGCATCTCCTTGTAACACATGGGGGTCACTCCCAGATCCCACGTGAGACACACAGGGCTACTGTCAGCGTAAAGATGGATGCGCAGCATCACCCCAGAGCTTTATCACACCACATGTTGCAATGGCAGTATCAAAGGATCAAGGACAGCAACTCAAGATGTGCCTCACACCCTTCTTTGCTGCCCCCCAGACAGCTGACTGCTCTCTTCAGTACACCAAATCCCTGGGACAGGCTGAATCACTTCCCAAGAGGACCACTCAACTCATTCTCCCAGACAATTAACACGATGTCCCAAGGATGCTTTACCTGGAGATGCTGGCAGCACCAAGGACCCATATCCTTCCACACGATACCTCTGCCAGAAATCCAGGGATAGGACCTCAAAGTAGAGAACAGGCCACTGAGGGAGACTGTCTGCAAGATGGGGAGCAGGTCACAGCTTTGGGAAGGAGACTATCACTGAGAAAAAGAATGCTAAATGCCCAACTCCACTAGTAGGAAGCCAAAGAATCAGAGAATCATTTCGCCTGGAAAAGACCTCTGAGATCATCGAGCCCAACCTGTGACCAAACCCCCACCTTGTCACCCAGACTAGAGCACTGAGTGCCACCTCCAGTCATTTCTTGGACACCTCCAGAGATGGGGACTCCATCACCTCCCCTGGGCAGCCCCTTTTAATGCTTAACACCAACTCTGTGAAGAAATTTCTCCTGGCGTCCAGCCTGAACCTCCCCCGGAGCAACTTGAGGTTTCGTCTTGTCCTGCCCCTTGTTCCCTGGGAGCAGAGCCCAACCCCCAACTGGCTCTACCCTCCTGTGAGGGAATTGTAGAGAGTGAGAAGGTCCTCCCTGAGCCTCCTTTTTTTCAGGCTGAGCACCCTCATCTCCCTCAGCTACTACTTGTGCTCCAGACCCTTCCGCAGTTCTGTTCCCTCTCTGGATACACTCCAGCACCCTTCCACCACAGTCCTTTCTGTATTTCCTCCATAATGACTAACAAAGATTTATGGTTGATTAGCTTCCCCTGTAAAAGCTGAACCCACAGATTTGAGGCTGAAAACAGAACTATTGATGTTAAAAATTAGGGAAAATTCTTTAAGAGCAAGTCCAGACTGTGCTGTTAATTATCTTTGAGCAGACAAGATAATCTTTCATGAATGATCTGAAGCCAAATGGGGGAACCTGTTTATCTCTGGCCTTTCCCACTGCTATTGGGGGAATATTAACTTGTATTCTCCTACACCTCTCCAAGCATTTCTTTTTTCCACAGTGACACAAACTCATTGTGTTTCTTCTAGTCTGAAAATTCATTAGTGTTGGCTGAATACCCAAATCCAAAGCGTACATTGGATTCAAGTGGCAAGGCATGCCACAGCACTGTTCCTAACAATCGTATCCACAGAGCAATAGGACTGGTGAGGAAGCAGCAGGAACAGGCAGCAGAGAAGCCCAGCTTAAAATAGAGCTGAAGTATCAAAGTGACATGAACTATATAGGGATTATACAGGTCACTGAGCCCGTCTACAAATGTAAGACTCAGCACAGGGTTTTACTTGTGTACAAAAAAGCTGCCTGGTTCTCCTGCTGCAGCATCCCAGGGCTCGTGCAGCACACCAGGCACAGCAACATAGCCCTGCACCCCAGGTTTAAAGAGAGACAAGCCAACATCCAAATAGTTTTCCAACCAGATAAAGCTGCCTACAGCCTGGAAACAGTACAACATCAATGAATCCATAAAAATGCTAATGGATTCCTGGGCAGGGCAAACACAGGATGTGTCCAGGGGTTGCGTGGTGATAGGGTGAACTTCTGCTGAACCAAAAACACTTCCCTCTGTCCTTTCATCTCCAAGAGGACAGACAGCACGATGGCTACAGTGGGACCAAAGGATTTCAGAGTAACAAGGAAACACACCTTCATCTTCTTGGGTGTAAAACAAATCCACAGTGAAGGGGTAGCAGAAGTATGCCACGTTATCCTAGAAAAAGAACAGGGCAGAGATCAGATTCCTGGGCAAGAGAATTCATCACCAGCATTGCAGAGGGCATAGAGACCAGGCAGAAAGGAACTAGTGGTAGAAAGCAGGTGATGCTGCCCAAAAAGATCAATCTAACAAACACCTGACTGTGGGATGGACCTGCATACACTCCCTAGTGCCACGTTGATGGAATAGGCTGTTGAAAATAATGGAAAAGGGGAGTGATACGCTTCAAATGAAAACTCTGTCACTTCCAGAACTACTGGGCAGCCACAATCTTCACAGGAGCCAAGCCAAGCACAGTACCTCAAACATTGGTACTACTGAAATGTTGTATGATAATTATTTTTGTAATATGAAAACATACAAAATACATTAAAAATCTGATAAAATTCAAATTTTGTAAGAGAGGAGCTGGAGACAGCAACGGAACCAACTTCCCATATAAGAGGAGGCTTCATTTTGGGAAGTCAGTGTAGAGTCTCTGCACATTCCTGCCCCAGGCAAGCTGGAACAATGCTTGGTTAACTCAGAGCATTGGGGAACACAAAAATCAAAGCTCCAAAGGCAATCAGTCAGCAAGAATGAAGAAAGAAGTGAGGTTCCAGAAAATGCTCTGGAGTTGTTTTATCTGGTCTAGTTTTATTTGGAGTAGTTTCATTTGGACACAGTGGACCCTTGAAAAAATGACTAGTGTAATTAGAGTAAGGAGAATCCCAAACATGCTCTGCTCTTGAAAGGAGCCCTCAACTCAGGACTTTTGTTGAATATATCTGTAGTTTGTTACACATGTTCCACTCCAGAGACTGCCTGTTCAAACTGTTCTGCAGGTCTGAAAGTGTCCTTACCCAGCCCACTGTCTTGGTGGCACAGGTCTGCGTCACTCCTGAGAGCTGCTGGAATGGGGAACTTGACCACTCTGGAAGGACAGGAGAAGATGAAGGCTTGGGGTGAGACCAAACTCACAAACCAGAGCAGCTCAAAGGAGAATGTCAGTCCCTGATGACTGGAGTAACAAATAACATCACCCACCCTGACAATGACAGAATCATTAAGGCTGGAAAAGCCCTCCAATATCATCGAGTTCAACCTGTGACCGATCCCCACCTTGTCAACCAGACCAGAGCACTGAGTGCCACGTCCAGTCTTTCCTTGGACACCTCCAGGGATGGGAACTCCACCACTGCCTTGGGCAGCTCCTTCCAATGCCTGACCACTCTTTCCATTGAGAAATTCCTCCTGATGTCCAACCTGAACCTCCCCTGGTGCAACTTGAGGCTGTTTCCTGTTGTCCTGTTACTTACCTGGGAGCAGAGCCTGACCCCCCACCTTGCTGCGCCCTCCTCTCAGGGAGTTGTAGAGAGTGAGAAGGTCCCCCCCGAGTGTCCTCTTCTCCAGGCAGAGCCTCCCCCCGCCCCCCCAGCTCCCTCAGCTGTTCCTCATGACTTTTCCCTGTCCTGTTCCAGGCACTGCTCTTCAGAACACCCAGAACTGTCCATGAAAAGCATCAACTCATCTCAAGAGAAAAGTAGATTCTTATCTAAATGTACTGAGTAGCAGAAGTGGTATCTTGACAGATATATCCAGAGAGGGGAGCCAGAGCCATAGCTTTAGAACTAAACATGCAGCAGGATATGTATGTCAGTGCTGGGAGCCTTATTTATCCATCAAAATTTAATATGTTAACGTCAGCACAAAACATGATGACAAGCACTGAAATCAGACAAGGTCACAGTGGTGGGGAGCACAGGAAGGCTGTTCTCTGCAGGGTAAGGAATGAAGTTTGAATAGACTGGTCACCACCACCTCTACATCCCAGCCTGAGCTGAGTTCTGCCATTTTAGCTCTGAAGGCCTCTGACTAGATCCCAGCCCCAGCACTAATTTTTGCTGAGTCCCAGCAGAGCTGGTCTGATGGACCAGCCAAAGCCTGTTTCATCTCTTAAACTGCTGTGATGTGGCTGGGAATGTGAACACTCACGGTTAGGCAGCTCCAGGAAAAAATGGACATAAAGGTTGTCATACTCATAGCCTTGAGCTGAAACTGAGAAGAGAGAATCAACTTCAGCCGTTTGCTTCCACACAAATTCTTCCCGCATTCACTGTTGATTTTTGGGAGAGCCACCACCAATAACCTCAAGGAAAATCAGTTACTGCTAGAAGCTGGGAAAAGCCACAGTCTTCAAAGTAACAGGAGATAACCCGTAGAGAAGATTCCCTCTCCAGACTAGCCCTGTCCCTGTATCCCTAACCAGATGAGGGAGGTCACACATTTAATTGGTTTCTTTGGGAAATTAATAGAGATTATAGCAATCTGCTGCAGCATTTGTAACCTCCAACCTGTAAATGCCTCTCAAGGGATTAGTCTGCAGCAAACAGGGAGGAGAAGGAGGAAGTAAAGGATTCTAGGGCCTCTTAAATCTAGGGATTTCAGAATCTTTGGATCATACCCTCAGCCATCCCAGGACACCCACATTAGCCCTAATTACTGTTTAGAACAAGGACTCACCTATTTCTCCATTCACGAAAAGTCTCAGAGTACCAGGAAGAGGCTGGAAAAATTAGCAGAGAAACAAGATAAGGAGCTCAACCACCACTGGTACAACCTCAACAACTCCTTCCCAACAGGATCTCACACAGGTACTTCATGGGTGTTTGGACATGAATGATTTACTGTTCTGGCCAGGGAGGAGGCATGATTTCTCCTATCACTTCCAGAAGTGAAAAGTCCCTCTGGAAAGAGTCTTTAAAGAGACCAAATCCCCCAAAGCCCAGCCTGCAGGAATTTACTGTTCTGTAAACAGCTCTCTTACAGATGCCAAGATCGATATAACACATAGTGAGAAGTCACTTGCAGAAATCACAGTCCTGCTTCTCTCATGTTCCTGCATTTGCCCAAGATGAGGGAGGAGGGGGAAGCACTGAGACTCTATCAAAGTACTGGAAACCACAACTTCCACTGTTTGGCAAACAGTGTTTTGTTTGAGCAAGAGAAGATTGCAGTTGGGGTAACTCAGTGAGAAAGGAAACTGCATGAGTCTGCATGTGAGAGGGGCTGTTTACTTGCACAAAGTGGCACATAGAGCTGTTTGACACTGAAGAAGTTAACAGCAATCACTGTCCCAGAAGACATAAACTCTCCTTCCTTCTCAAAGTACTACAAAGGCCTTGAGGCACTGCACGCAGCCTCACAGACTGTAGTGTTCAGAACGCCCTGAACGGGCAGGATGGATCTCTGCAGACCCCAAATCCACTGCAACTTGTCCCTTCTGACCCAATTTTTTGCTCAAAGCCACAAGGTAAAAGCTGCCAACACCCCTCCAGAATGAAACCGTCTTTGGAGACTGTGCTGCAAGTGGCAGCTGTGTGAGCCAGGTCACCAGGCCCCAGAGACAACAGAGCTCCAGTCCCTGCCAGTGCCTCTGGAACTCACCATTTCAAAGTCTGAGCCCACGAGCCCACTGAGGTAATCCCTGTGCCGCCCGTACAACTGGGAACACACACAACAACAACAACAAAAAAAGTGGCATTTTGATTATATCTGTTGTTACGTACTGCAAAAATTAAAGTGTATATAATTTAAACTCAAATTGCTACCAGGCTTAGCACACGTGGGGTTGTTACAGCAAATACGGAGAATGTAAGTATCTAATGGAACAAAGAAGCATAACTGCTAACACTGCACAGAACTTCAGCTTTAGTTCTCCAAGGCCAGTTTTAAAGGAAAAGAAGCTCTGAAGAATCAGATCTTAAATGACATCTTAGAAACACAGATACAGACTATTCCAAGGAAATGGCCAGGTAGAGATCAGTCTAGTGAAATCATTATTTCCTTGGTGACCACAAAACCAATAATAAAATGCACAAATAAAAAGCTAAACCAAAAAGTACTTTTATAAACTGTCAGAGGCAAAAAGGCAATTCAGAAAGATCAAGACATGAAATGGGATCCCAATATCCTGGGACATTACAGATAACAAGACATCATTTAATAAATATACAGGCAGCAAAAGAAGATTAAGGAAAGGGTTTGCCCACTGCTCAGAAGGGAAGGAAAAACACTAGCAGGTGACACTAGGAAGGCATGGAGTTGGGTGGTTTCTTGCATCAGTTCTCACTCCCTAAAGCACTGCAGCCAGAGGCAGGACAACTACAGACAACTAGCGGTCTCTATAAGGAATAAGGGATGAAGCAAGGAGTATTTGCTGTAGTTCTCAGATCCCTGAGCAGAGACATTTTGTCACTTCAGGTGTGCACAGCACCAGCAGTTATATCTCCATGAGGGTCTGAGCTGCCTCTGTTACTCAGAACTAGTGAACGTGTTCCATGGCCAGTACTTACATCTCTGAACACACGCTGCTCACGCTCCTCCTCCTCTGGCTGCACCTGGGCAGATGCATTCTCAATGGTGTATTCCCACACCTCTCGCTTCTCTCCATCCACCTCGATCCTGCAGAGGCCCAAAACACATGGGAAAAACTCCCCGATTATGCAGAGAATAGGCACAGGCATCAATGGGGCCCTCTTGACCCAGCAGTGTCCCCTCCACCCAGCCTGTGCAGTGAGACAAGGGCACTCACAGCCCTCTCCTCACTTGCAAGTGCCTGCCAGCATCATTCCCTCAAAATGGGAGACTTGCTTGCATCCGTGATATGCATAACGTAATTTTACAAGGGATGTGGTGATAGAACAAGGGGGAATGGCTTCAAACTGACAGAGGGCAGGGTTAGATAGAATATTGGGAAGAAACTCTTCCCTGTGAGGGTGGTGAGGTCCTGGCATAGGTTGCTCAGAGCAGCTGTGGCTGCTCCATCCCTGGAAGTGTCCAAGGCCAGGTTGGAGGGGGCTTGGAGCAACCTGGGATAGTGGAATTTGTCACTGCCCATGGCAGGGGGCGGAACAAGATGGGCTTTAAGGTCCCTTCCAACCCAAACCATTCCATGATTCCATGATAACCTGCATCTCTAGAGACTTGCACCAAAGCCCCACACAGCACACTCGCAGTGAGAGCATAAGCACCTAACAATATTTTCCTAGAAATCCCTGAAATAAATGAAGTATTTCTCAACTTAAGTGCTGATCCCCTGCCTGAAGGGTGACCAGGAAACAGCCATTTCAGCCCCCTACCCCAAGTGCCAGGAGAGGTCCCAGCCCTGTCCCACTCACCGGTAGGCTCCTTTGGCGTCAGTGAAGTCAGGCTTCACTGTGATCACCCCATTGCCATCCACCTTGATTGTGCAAAGCACATTTTCATACTCCCTGTGACCAAGCCTGAAGGAGGACACCAGAAAAACACAGTCTAAACAGAGAACATGGACATTCTCATGTTCTGGAACAGCAGAGCTGGTAAAGGAACTTGGGGGTACAGAAGGGAACACATACACACTTTCCTACATTGGTTTAGAAGTCTTTTGGAGGTATACACTCAGCTGCCTCCCAACGGCAGAAAGAGGCAGAAATAAATTGCATCCCATGTTACTGAGCTCTTGGAAATCTCTCCCCTTAACTAATGAAAGAAACAGGAGTTTTGAGTAAAGAGGGAAGATGGATTTTCTTTTGGGAAATTCTGATCACTTCAGGATTTTACTTACTTCCCATAAGGTCCCAAGTCCCCCATGATGTACATGGTCTGCACAGGTGTGTTAATTACATGATTGTTCTTTATAAATTCTTCTGAAGGTTCCCAGGTGATGATTTTTGTCTTGAGAGAACTTGCTTCTCTGTCAACAACAGAACAGCACCGGTCACAGCTCACCTCAGCAGCACCAAACCCACCATGATGAGGAGTCACAGTGCTGGATTCCATGTGTGACACAGCTCAAGCCACCAGCTCCCACGGACCAGGCTGATCCACAGCTGGGGCACCAGCACCACGAAGCCAGCATGAACAAGCTCAAAGCCCCAGTTTGAACTTACACAGGCCTACGGTCCTGTCTTCTCCTCCTCACACTGGCCATCCTCTCGACCAGATATGATGGCACTTCATGATCCAAGTCAGTTACCTTCTGGCAGAGCTGAAGAACAGACAGGAACTACCTTAACTGGACACCTTTCCCAAACACACCTCTCCTCTTGGAGGAGGGAACAGGTATGCATACAACCACATGCAAGGACAAATTGCTAGATGACTGCAGAATTCCTTCACTGTTCTGGTGGCAAAATACAGCTCACTCCACCCAGCAAACTTCCTACAGAGCAGTGCTCCTACAGAGCCAGTCCCTCTGGCTGTCCCGATCATTGCTCTGAAGCAGGGACATCCCACCCCAGGTCTGGGGCACCAGCAGAAGCTGCTTTGCAGCAGTGTGTTCTCCTGCACTCAAGGTATCTGCCTGGCTGAGAACCAAGAACTGTTCCCTCTGCAGTAAACTTGGAAGTTTTGACAGACACTGAGTAACTAAGAGCTGGTACCTCCTCTAGGTTGGTGAATCGGTCGTGGTCAGTGTAGGTGAAGATGCGACAGTTCTTCCGACCTCCAGCCTTCTCCAGTTTCTGAATCTCCTCATGGTACTGCCAGTCCAGGGGAGTCTGGCAGGCTGACTCATTCAGGTACAGATCCACCTCAAACTGACAGCACCACAGGTAAAGCACAACAGCTGCCTTTCACCAGCTTTGGCAAAGCCACAAACATTTTTCAGCTTTTTTCCAAAGCCACCCCAGAAACAAGACCCTTTGGGAAACTCAGCAAATAACCCAAGCTCCAGAGTAGCTCCAACACTGCTCAGGCATGCGGCAGCCAGCAGCACCACCGATGGCCACCTGGAAGGGCTTGGGCACAGCAGCTCACCCTGAAACAAGGAACCCCACAGTAAGGTGCAGAAAAGGGGGTGTCAGGAAGCTCCCCCAAGCCTGTCCAGTTCTGGACAGACAGGAGACACATGGAGCTCCTGGAGCAGGTTCAGCAGAGGGTGACAAAGTTCACCAAGGAGCACCTTTCTTATGATGAAAAGCTGAGGGAGCTGAGGCTGTTCAGCCTCGAGAGGAGACATTGAGAGGGGACCTCATCCCTGTCAGCGTCTGACAGTGTCTGCAAGGAGGAGTCAGAGCATGGAGCAGGCTCTGCTCCGTGGGGACCAGCAATGGAACAAGAGGAATGGGCAGGAACTGATTCCTGAACATGAGGAAGAACTTCCCTGTGCGGTGACCAAGCACTGAACAGGCTGCCCAGAGAGGGCGTGGTGTCTCCCTCACTACAGGTATTTCAAAGCTAGCTGGACACAAGCCTGAGCAGCGTGCTCTGGGGTTCCTGCCTGAGCAGGGGAGTCGGACTGGAGGACCCCAGTGATCCCCTTCGATCTGACCCATTTCGTGAAGTCCCTCCTGCCCCCCCCCCCCCCCCGCACCCACCTGGCTGAAGAGCTTCTCCTGCCACCCCACCTCGGCCTCCTCCTCCTCATCCTGCGGGGGCTTCCTGGCGCCTGCGCGAGAGGCCGCGGTAATGCCCAGCGGCACCGCTCCCGCACTGCCGGCGCGATCGGCCTGGCCCGTGGGCTCGGGGCCGGCGAGCGGCGGCGGCGCCCGCGGCAGGAGAGGCCCGGCCGGCGCGACCCGCTGGAGACGGACCCTGCGGGGAAGGAGCGGAGCGTCAGGGCTGTGCGGGCCGGTGGGGCCGGTCCAGGGCCGGGCGGGCGCTCACCGCAGGCGTAGGTTGCGGACGGGGTCCCGGGAGCGGTACACGGCGGGGTCCCGGGAGCGGCACACGGCGGGGTCCCGGGAGCGGCACACGGCGGGGTCCCGGGAGCGGCACACGGCGCTGCCCCCGCACTGCGCCGCGCCCGCCATGGCCGCGCTCCGCGGAAACCGGCGTGCACGGGCGGGCAGCGCCCCCCCGCGGCCGGAGCCTCTCGCACAGCCGGGCCCGCTCCGCTCGGGGAGCCCGCAGAGCTCTGAGGGAGAGGGGTCCCCACAGCCTGGGTGGGACCGAGGGTCCCACACATCCCTCCATGTGAGGGTTCCCGCGGCCCCTGGGGGATCCCCCCAGCCTCTGTGTCAGGGTCCACACGACCTCCATAGGGGGGTGCCTATATCCCTCTGTGTGAGGGTCCCCACGGCTCATCAGGAGGTCCCAGAGCCTCCACGGAACGCTCTCCCTCATCCCTCCGTGTGAGGGTCTACACAGCCTCTCTGTGAGGAGGGTCCACCACATCCCTCCACAATAGGCCCCCATACCTACAGCCCCAGAGAAATGCTGAGGGACCTCCAGCAACCACGGACAGAGCTCCAGGCCCGCACCTCTGTGTGAGGAGCCACCTGAACCTGTCCCTCTCTGGAGTATTTCTTACCCCCTTCCTAGTCTGTCCCTGGATCTTCATGGATACCACCAGTACCCTCACTCTGTTGCCAGTTTTAGGAGCTCTCTAAACACATACACAGTCTGTTTTAAGAAAGAAGACATTGTTTCTTCTCTGCAGGGTGCAGAGTGGTTTCCATGAATCAAGCACACCAAGGGGTAAAAACTTACATCTTTTATACAGTAAAATACACATGAACACACCTATGTAATTAATGCATGTTTATTTGGTTGAGGAAGACTGTGCTTCTCATCCACCCTGACACTTCACAAGACTAGAATGCTCCCAATTTATGCACTGCACAATGTCCAGAGCCAACATTAGACTTCATGTGCTGTTACACAATAAATATGGTATCTCCTGTCCTGTCCAAATCAGAAACTGCAGTGGACCCCCAAAATTTCCTCATTCTAACAGGGACTCTTAAAGGCTTGAAGTCCCCCAGCTGTTGCAATAGACAGCGTATGCTGACAGCCTGATTCTTACTATCATGTCAAATGTGACATCAGCAGCGTGGCTCAGGTTATCAAAACCCTGTGGAAGGGACCCTCTCACAAGGAGGGATGTGGGGGACACCCCCTCATGGAGATTGCAGGGACTCCCCCAGGGCCTGTGGGACCCTCACGCAGAGGGATGTGTGGCACCCCCCTCGCACAGAGGTTTGGTGGCTGTGGACTGCGGAACCCCGTGACTCCGCTGCCCCCCAGCCCCACTCTCCCCGCAGCCACTGTACATCCCGCCAAGTCCATGATCGAGCCTGGAGTTGTGGAGGCCCAGAGCAGGGAAGTGCTGCCACAAAGCCACGTCTCTGCAGCTCGAGCACTGGTTTGTTTTATAGGTCCAACACTTTGGTTTACCCTGGGACTTCCAGAGAACCTCCTGAATTCTGGAGGAAGAGAAGCTGTCCCAAGTGTCACAATGAGAACGAGCTGAGCACCAAGAGACCTTGAGTGACTTTTGGTGGGGGAACAAAGGAGATTCCTCTGAACATTCAGGAGCACGACATCCAAGATGCAGTGGTCAGGTTTATAAAGAGGGAAAAAGTGCTGGTTTGGGAGGTCCTGGGTTCCACAGAGACAACACATATTGAATTTAAAGAATACACTACAAAGTGTATCTTGGAATACATTAGAAAAAACCTTCCTAAATATGTATCTGCCTTTGCAAATGCTGAGGGTGGATATTTAGAGAGGGAAGCTGTTTTTTCGTCTGCTGTTTTTTCCTTCTGCAGAGAAAGACCCCAGGATCCCCGGCCCACCTTCCCTGCCCTGCTGGGAGCCGGGCTGTGACCGCCCTGCCCCGCCGCTGCTTCGAGCCTTCGCTGCATTGTAGCCCTGCTCGCCCTGCCTGCCCAGACCTGCGGGGGGTTCTCCGTTGGGATACACCTCGTCTGCCATCTGGGATTTGTGCTCGTCCCTGCCGTTCCAGCCTGCCATTCCAGCCTGCCATTCCCAAGGGTCCGGCCGGACACCGGGATCGGCTGCCCAGGGGTTTGTGAGGCTCCTTTGTTCCATCCCTTCCCGGGATCCCGGGGCACCGGTGCCGCGGGCTCCCCGAGCTCGCTCCGGAGCGCCCCCTGCAGCCGCGGGGGAACCATCGCACCTGCCCTGCTCACCGGGAGCCGCCAGCGCCCCTGCCGGCTGCGAGCGGAACTGCACCCGAGGGGAAAGGGCCTGACAGCCGAGAAGGCTGGCACTGGGTTTGGGATTGCTGTTACTGCCAGAGTTATTGCTGTTTGTTCGACTGGTTATACACATATAGATATATCATAGTAAAGAACTGTTATTCCTATTGCCCACATCTTTGCCTAAAAGCCCCCTTGATTTCAAAATTATAATAACTCGGAGGGAAGGGGAGTTGCATCTGCCATTCCAAGGGAGGCTTCTGCCTTCCTCAGCAGACACCTGTCTTTCAAACCCAGACACTGTATGATGAAGATGGAAGAGAAGTGTAATTATCAGCCAAACATAAGCTGTTCAAGTTGTTGAGGGACAGCTTGGGTCATTGGCTAGTCATGGGGTTCTGCCTTTTGCTTTCCCAGCTGATTTGTTTCCCAGATTTCAATTCTTTCCTCAGGTGTCAAGACAGCGTCAAACCCTTGCTGCACGTCAGCCCATACAGCATTATGGGCAGAGAAGATATGTGGACCACCTTCTCCAAATCATTCTGCAGTCATTGGGCATTTGTCACCCCAAAACCAAATCAGTGGGTACAAATGGCCCACAGACTGTTCCCACAGAACTCCGGCCAGGTTCCAGTCCCAGCCCTGTACTTCTGCTGGCAATGTGCTTGCAAGCCAGCCGCAGTAGCAATACTGTAGAAACCAGAGTGAAAGCAGAAAAACAAGCGGTAGGATGAGCAGGTGGAGCTGGAGGTGGAATGTCCACGATAGTCTCATTCCGAGATTTTACTCAATTTCTGAGTCAAACAGGAATATTCTCTCTGACATTCATAAATTCCATTCATAAATTCCCAACTAAGTTTTGCCAAACTGTCAGGAAAGATTCGCAACTGAATCATACCAACCAGAACTTGGCACATGCCAGTCTATGGGGAGAAATAAGATAGAATTGGGTTGTGAGCTGTAAAACCTGCCTGCAGAGGCACATGACAGCACAAAGGAGCACATGGCGGCACAGAGAGGCTTGTCTCCACCAGACCCTGGGGCAGGAAGTGTCACTGGGCAGACCCCTATGGAGAGGAGCCTGCCGGGAGCTGACCGGATGGGTGAACAGCCAGTGATCATCCCATAGAAGGAAGTGTGGTTTTGATGTGGCAACACGGGATAGGTCATGCCATATAAGGAAATACTGTGCCTTGGAAAAGTATATAAAACCAGCTCATTCCTTTGAATAAACGATTCCGATTTCCTGCCGGTCTGGGTCCATGCCTCAATAGCCGACACCAACCCAAGAGGCTGAGATGCAAAGTACAGAATTTTAAGGATGTACAAGCCAAATCAGGGCACCCCAAGTGTGATTTTACACAGGATTCTTATACCCTTCAGGTAGTCAGGTACAAGAGATGGACTAATCACTAGCACCCACACTACTGATTGCTGGTTACAGTAAAATTTTGCAAAGCAGCAGGATTTCTGCTGCAATGTTGCTGCTTGTCTGTTGGGCCAGATGTCCTTGGATTCTGTCTTACAAGGGTGACTCACCTGTGATGCCAAGTGATATTGGGAAGTTTTCCAAGATACGTCAGAGGGACTGGGATGCTGCTGTTACTTCAGTCACATGGCAACATCTTTTATACTTCCTGGACAGCTCTAAGCTGCGACAAAGCAAAGTCCCTATTTCCAGGGCTGGACTAAAGTTTCCAGTAAAAATCCACTTGTTCAGCATATTACAGT
The DNA here is from genome assembly GCF_020740725.1 of Corvus hawaiiensis. Classification (NCBI taxonomy): domain Eukaryota; kingdom Metazoa; phylum Chordata; class Aves; order Passeriformes; family Corvidae; genus Corvus; species Corvus hawaiiensis. The sequence continues at coordinate 8,055,790 of NC_063232.1, forward strand.
GTACCTATGTAAAGGCACAGTTAATACACTTCAGTACTTTAAGTACTGGTTGGTATAATGGTCAGGGAAGGGAATTTTCCTAATGTGCTCTCTGGGTCCCACCAGCCAGGAACCCAAAAAGCTAGTGACAAGATGATGGAGAGCCAGCCAAGATGCTCGGCTGAGAGGGTCAATCCCTTTAGGAATGAGATTTGCTGGTGCAAATTGGAAATTTCCATGGCAGCACTTGGGGCATTTCAGTGTCCCCAGCAGTCCCCTCCCACAGTGTTTCATCTCACCCACTCCCTCCCAGGGAAAGGTTTCCCTACTTGGGTAAAGTCCCTCTTCCCCTGCCCTCCAGCAACCAGACCCAGCAGGAAGTTCAGCATGTGCCCAGCACCGCACTCACTGCTCACAGTGATACCAGGGCATATGTCTTGCTGCTTGGTGCTCTGAGGACACTGAAGAATGTGGTTTTTCCCATGGCGATCCAGCACCCAGAACAATGCCCCAGTAGCTATCCTCTCGGTCAGCACCCCCAGCCTAGCCCAGCCTGACCTCCCATAGGATGGGAATAGGCTGCATTGAGCCCCCTCTTCACTTCCACTGTGCAAACAACCCCAGGCAGAGAGAGGAACTGCAAAACAAGTCTTAGTGAATTAAACAAGAATGATGGATCTGGCAGAGGACTGGGGCTGGAGGGGCTGGGTGCTGGTCACTGGGCTGGGTGCTCTGTCCCTATATCTGGCTTCCCCTCCTACAGGGTTGTTCAGTGTTTGGCCCCCTGGCTCACCACCATTTTCTTTTTCTCTGGTGGGATGTCATCTCATGGAGAGGTCTCTTGTTCCTTGGGGATGCTGGCTGGTGCAGGTGCTTGGCCTGCCTGCTGCCTGCTCTCCTGAGCTGGGCACCCCTCAGCAGGAGATGATGCCCCATGGCAGCAGTGTGCAGGTCAGAATGACCCCGGGCTGCTTCTGCAGTGCCTCCTTCACCACCTGGATTACACAGGGCAAGTGAGGCTGGGGGACAGCCAGAGGGCTGGCCTGGAGACTCAGCAGCAAGATCCATAGAGGGCTCAGCAGGTATTCTCAGGAGGACCCCTCAATGCGATTCTGTCATAGTCATCAGGGGTGTCAGGGAAGGTATTTTTTTCATCTACCAGCATCTGCATCCACTGCTGCCACTTCCTCCTTGTTGGAGTCACACTCTGCCCTGTACTCCAAGAGGTGCAGGAGCTTGTTGAGGGAGGTGGTCAAGCTGGGGATATCAGGGGCAGCGTCATTCAGTCTCTCCTCCCTCCTCTTGCGTGGCCTTTTTGGGGCCCAAGGCCATTCAGCCATGGCTGATTTGGTCCACAGCTCCTGTATTTCAGGAGCCAACTCCAGAGCATCTCCCTTCACATCAGCCACACTCATGTCCTACTCACTCACCACAGGCAGGGAATGGATGTGACTGAAGTCCTACTGTCCTCCTCCCTACCAGAATTCCAGCCAGTTGCAGCAGCTTTTCAGTCAATGTCTTTATCCCAGGATCCCATTCAGGGCCATGTGTCAGAGATCTAGCAGAGTCTGTTTTAAAAATGTCCCATGTATCTCATTCAGGGGGCTTGTTACTACCTAGTAAAGGTAACTAATGCTACTAGTTCATGAAGGAGACTAAGGCCTGCCTGCCAGGGATTTGGAATTGGAGACGCGTGGTGGTCTGTTGACCCCCTGATTCTGTATGTTCCCCCTGTTCCCTCTCTAGCCTTGGCCACTCCCTTGGTTTCTCCCTATTTGTTCTTGTACCCCAACCCTGCCCAGGGACCACCCCTGGGCCCCTGACAAAACCATCCTGCACCCAGACCATGCTGTTCTCTCTACCTCTGAACATCACGGGGACAAGATGTGATTAAAGCCATCTCAAACCCTCATGAGAGACCCTTCTCTACCTTCTTTGCCATCCACTGCATTGTAACGCTGCTGGCTGCCGGAGCCAGATCACAGGGCTGTCCAAAATGGACTCTGGGATGTGATTAATCGCATGGCCCTAGGAAACCCTTGCTGAGCTTTCAGGCTGCGGCAGTCTGCTAGACTGAGTCCAGCAGTTGCAACAGAGACGGGTTTGAGTTATTGGCCAGAGTTGGAGGTGGAGATGCCTCTGCCAGCCAAGGAATCCCAACATCCATGCCATGCCTCTGCCAGCCATGGGTAGCTGTGGGAAGGGAGACTTTGTTATCACCTCACTCCCTTGAATCAAGGTCCTGCTGTGTCACTCTGAACATGATGCATGTCAATGGCAAGTTATTGGAGAACCTCTGGCCCAGCAGTGCTGGGCTTTCTCCTCCCAGTGCTCCTCCACTAATCCTGAGGGAACAGCAGGATGCAGGTGAGCTTCCTGCAGAGCCCCAAGGTGTCCCTCAGCAGCTTCAGGCAGGTGTGTGACCTAACAGTCCCTAGTGCAGGCTGCATCTCCAAGCAGGGTCATCTCTGACATCAGACCAGGTTGTTCCACCATTCACGGAGTGTGCACCCAAGCCAGGCATTTAAGGCACCATTACAGAAACAGAGAGAGGTAATTTGATCAGTTCCCTGAACAAATGGAGCTCTTTGTTCCCAGGAACACCTCTGCTTTGGGGCCAGAGGAGTGTAATTCCTTCCTGAGGTGTCCTGGTATATCTCCTGTCCCACGTGGTGTTTCAGGCTGTAAAGAAATCAGAATACCATCTCTGATGGGGTTAATTCCACCTCCCACGCCAAAATGAAGAGCAGAAGGGGGGATCTCGAAGCTCCCAGGCTTTCTGCTGCAGGGTCAGGACTTCAGAGACGTTACCAAGATGACTTTGCTTAAATTTTTTTCTTCACTTCTAGTTCCTGTGCAAGTACTGGAAAGGTGGAGGCAGAAGCCCACGCTAGTTCTAGCCCCGTCTTCTTGCCAGCTAGGAAAGTGCCTCTCAGCTGAGAGCATGAGTAGTGTCGGTGTTTTCGTCGACAAATGGGACGGGGAGCCTGGACAGGTGTTCCAGGAGCCTTTTTATTCTTTTATTCCGTTATCAGTCTCACATACAGAGTTGAGACAGAGATGGTACAAAGCTCACGTCGTCACAGGCATCCAGAGACTTCCTGGTTACAGAGCATTCTTAAAAGCTTCTCAGCCAATGAGCATGCTTCTAAAATTTACAGACAACTGTTTTAACCAATCTTCAACAGCGCACGTACATCTGTTGTACACAATACTTGCTTGTTATGCCTTATATAATAATACACAGCATTCCATTATTAACCTTAAACTTATCTATCTTGCTAAGCATAGTTTTTGCAACTTCAAAACCTATCTCAGCCAAACCTAGAAAATCTAACCATTGTTTTAATGTCCTTGCTTACTATGTAATTGTATCCTCTTCTATCTTCAAGTTTTCGCAGCTAGAGCTAATTCCTAAACTCTTTCTGCTTTATTTCTGAAACCTGCTTTTTCCTCACACCTAAGAGCTTTTCCACCTTTTATGTTTCCCCACAAGTAGGACCCCATGTTACAACTTTTGAGTCCTTATAAGAACTGTAAGACTATTCCCAATTAAATATACAGCACTGTTTGCACTTGGTTTTTCCGTGCTGCAGCATCTCTTAGTTGGGAATGTCCTTGACTGCGTGTGGCCTATGCCCTTGCTCAGCAGCACTCATAACAGCAACGAAACACCCATCTCCTCCTGCTGTGTTTTTTGCATCCATGGGTTGTAAATCCTTTACAGAAATGTATTGCCAGCTGTCTTAGGATATAGGAAAAAACTGGGATGCTTTCTTCCTTGTTTCCTGGCTCCTCCTTTTTCTGGATGTCATGGTTTAGCATAGTTTGGGTTTTTAGTAAAGAGGGCTTCACTACACTGGACTTCAAATAAAATTCTCCACTATCAGAACTACCTGAAAGTTTTAAACTCTTTTCAAATAGTTGGTGAGGTTTGCAGGTGATGGATTGATTCCAGAGTGAGACCCCAAGAAAATTACAGGTGACTAACAATAACACCCTGAAAATTGGCCATGCAGACTTACTCCAAAGGTGTAACAGGCTCTGTGCAGTGTGGTCCATGATATCCTCCTATCTTCTTTTTTCAAGATGGGCAAAAATTTCTGTCAAGAATAAAAAACTTGAGACTTTCTGTTTGTCCAGCAGCTTCTGGGCCCTGTGCAGTGCAGGGTCTCAGCATCTAAAATATCTGTGAAAGAATGGCTTGTCCCTGGGGCACAGTGTGGCTTACTTCTATAGTGGGCGCTGAAGGCACTGGCTGCTCACATAGGTTTCACTGTCCTCCAGCAGCTGGAAGGAGAATAATTCTTTTAAGTTTTCTTGGAAGAAATCTCCAGCCTCAGAAAGTCCATGGAGCTCAGCCCAATGCTAGTGTGGGGCAGGGGGTTGATGAAGGTGTTACGTTCATCACTTTGTTTTTCAGAGGTGGCTGCTACCCAGTCACATGAGGTCCTAAGGTGCTGCAGCTGGGCAGTGAAGCCCAGGGTGAAAAAGGACCAACAGATGCTGCAAGGTCCATGTGTGGTGACTGTCTTCTACTTGATGTCTCTCTCCCCTCTCTCCCCCCTTTCTTCTCCCCCCCCCCCCTTCTATTTCTTTACCTTACATTTATTGTTAAATAAAATCCGTATTAATGACTTTCACATATGGTCTTGTTTGCAGCTTAATTTGGGCAGAGGCATCTGGCACTAATCAGTTCTTAACAAAGCTCATCCCTGAACAGTGGCTTCAAGGAGGTTTTTGACCCTCTGCTCCATTGTCCCATCTTGGCTGCTGAGGGAGAGGATAGTTCCAGCAGCAGCTGTTAGTCTGTCCCCACACTAGCTTCCAGGTCAACAAGAAAGTTCCCTTTTGCAGCCAAAACTCCTACAGGGACATTTACTGGGAAAAGATGGGTTTTGGGGACAGGAGGCATTATCCAGTGCAGCTGGATGAAAACAGTGAGTTTTCCATTGAGCCAGCCCTGTCTTGGGGGGAATATGCAGGGGCAGGAAGCAAAGGCCATGAGAACCATGTCCCTGCTCAGGGCAGGTGACCCCAGATCCATCTTTTGTGTAGCCCCACTATGTAATGCCTTAATGTGCATATTTGCAATCAAGTGCCCAAGTCCTGTATTTTACAGATTTAATGCTGCAGTGCATCCCTTTGTTTGCAGGCATCACATTTTGATGTCATTAATTGTATGGCGAGGATTAATAAAACATGAAGTTTAAAGATGCCTAAATCGCAGTAGGAAGCTGATAATCTCTGCCAACAATAATATTTGCACTTTATTTTCATCCTAACATCCAGCCATGGAGTGGAGCTTGGGCCAGGGAGCAGCACTACTGCAAATGGACAAGGTGAGGATGGCACAGGGATCCCAACCTGCTCCTTGGGCATCACTTGGACATCCTTGGGATGCTGTGCACACAGCTAGACCAGTGATTTAAGGCTATGTTTACCAGGACCAAAGTAGGAAAGAGACATGAAGTGGCCTTTCTACATGTAAAGGTGATATCTCTACATGGATGTGTCTGCCCTGCTCTAACAGTACGTCCTGTGGCCAGCCACGGTCTGTGCTCTGGGGACCCACCACCCAAGGGCATGTCCCTTTGGGATGTCCCCTCTGGAAGGGGCAAATGGTCCAGGGCTCTGGTGCTGGGAGATTTGTGAACCACCAAAGCTGTAATTTGGCTCTTGCAGAGTCTGCCTATGTCCCCCCTCCCTGCTACAACTCCCAATGCCAATGACTTGGCTTGCTGGGGCACCACAGTGTGACAGCCCTAGGGCTGAAATTGAGGCTGGGAATGTGCTGTTTCCCTGGCAGGGCTCTTTCCTCTCCATCTCTTTGCTGCCTAACAATCATCCTTGTCAAAATAGCTTATTTCATTCCAGAACAAAGTTACCTGAATACATTTGGAAGTTGTACTGCACTTTCAGGGTAATCAGAATTTAATTTGATGCAGTCAAGGCTCTAAAAAGATGTTATCAAGAGGAACATCAAAGCTGGATTCCTGCACTTGGAAATGCAACTGGAATGCATAGTCCAGATTTCTCATTTTATTGGAGACTTTCAAAATATTAGTCTAAATAACAAAAATTAAAAAATATCAGTCTAAAAACAAAAAAAAAAATATTGAGAGTATTTGCAAATTAATGTCTTTTGTAGACGAACAAAGGCCCACTTCCTTTGCGTGTCAGGGACAGTCTCTTATTAAATATTATTAATTATACCATTTGCTGTGTTGAATAATTTCTGCACTTGCAGAAATTAAATCTGAAGCTTATTTTCCTTTGTGTTGAACCATGCTGCTCTTTGGAGTCCCAATCCTGCAAAGTGAGGATGCTCCCACTCAAGAAAGGGAGACCCTGTGTGTACAGAAATGGGGGGAAAGGTGGGATGGGGACCTGGGCTGTTTCTTTTGTGCCTGTGTCTCTGTTACATCCTTGGGACCTTTTATCATTCCCAGATTTTGGGATAGCTGATGGAAAGCTCCAGCTCTTCCTAGTGAATGCAATTTTGTGACAGTTCCACGTTTTATTTTCAAAGTACAATTTAGGAGGGAAGAAATGTGCCTCTGGGTCTTTTGAGTGTCAGGAAGATTGAAAATGTGACCGAAAGGGGACCCTGGATATGGGGTGCTCCTTTTGGGGAGGTTTTATTTGATGTGGGGTGACAATGTGTTAGAGCACCAGTTGGTGCTGGGGCAGGGGATGGTGGAGCAGTGAGCTTAACCATTTTCATTGAAACACCACAATTTCTGTGCCAAGTTCAGTCAGTGTATGCCAAGCTGGTTGCAGGGGTGAGTGATGGTAGCCACTGCAGCCATCGACCCCTGCTCCTCCTTTAGCTCCTCTTTCTGCAGAGGCTGATCCCAAATGCCATCATGCCCCTGCATAGAGGACACAGGAGACAGCCCCAAACCCAGCTTTAGCCCTCAGAAATATGTCAAGGAAGCTTAGGGGGAAAGGAGGCTCAGTCAACTTTGTTAGGGAAATAGTACGGATCTTGTGTTCAAACCTTTGAAGTGTTAATTAAAAAGAATTATGCAAAGGAGCAAGGATTTGAAACATTCATTTGAATCTCAATAAGGCATCTGTATTAAAAATAGCAGCGAGATCAACTACAGATACAGCAGTTTTGGAGCAGAACAGCCCTGGCATCCTTGGTTCTGCTGAGTAGAGGGTTCCTGCCTGCTCCCTGCCCTAGATGGGTGCTGCGGAGCAGAGCACAGCACAGGGAAAATATTTTGTGCCTATTATTTAAAGACCTTGAGAGCGTTTCACTTAAAAAAACTCCAGTGGGGTCTGGTGTGGCACTTAGATGTAGAGCATGGGTAGGAAGAGAAGATGTATGGGTTGGCACGGTGGATGCAGGGCTGGGACCACTCCAGAGGCACCCAACACAGGGCACTGGACACCCCATGCAGACCGGACTTCAACCCTCCACCCAGCACAGTCCTTTCCAAGGAAACCTGGGAGAAAGTGCATCTCCAGCCCATCTCTTAACTAAAACCCCCAGCATGTTCTGGCTCTTGCTCATTCCAATAAAAAGAATCCAGGGTATTAATTATGAGATCAGTGGATAACATCGTTTACTTTTGCACTGTGCAAACCCTGCAGGAATGTCAATGCCTCCTGCCCTTGGCATCAATTCTGCAAGGGCATGAGCAGGTGGGTGCCCCAACCAGCACTGAGGGGGCTGTGGTAGGCTGGCAGCACCACTGGGGTACCAGCACCAAGACCCCAGGCCTGCAGAGAACCAACACCCTTAGTTCATTCCCGGCATGGGAGCAGGTGGATGGTGAGGGCATGGGGCCTTCAGTGGTGCTGGCTTAGCTAGGTAAGGTGCCAGGGGGTTGCAATCAAGCAGCCTCGAAGGGGAGAGCAAGGAGCTTTGCTGGGGCTGCAGTCCCATGGGAAGGGTGACAACAGGCAAAGCTGGAGCCACGCTGTAAAATTCTGCAGTGATTTCAAAGGCTGAGGCTGTAACCTCAGCTGTGGATTTGATTAAAAATGGATGAATAACAGCCTGACCTTGGGCAGGTCTCAGGCAGGCACACCCTGTCGGGAGAAGGCGATGCTCTCAGCTGAAACACCCTGATGCCTGCCTTTCCACCTCACAGAGTGGGATTTCCATGGGTTGGGCCTCACCTGTCCCTTTACAATGCCGGAAGTCTGCAGAGAGGAATTCGGAACCGAGGGCTGGGTTGTCGGGTCCCCCTTGGATGTTGCTGGTACTTGGGGGGGTGTGTGCAGGATTCTTCATCTGCTGAACTCCAGAGCCAAAACCAACCCCAGCGCTACCAACTTAGGAAAGGGCCTTTTACTCCTGCCAGGTGACATGAGGGTCGGAATGATGGGGGAAGTCAGAACATGGGAATCTCCCTGCTCTGCTCTCCAGGAGTTCAGAGGCTCTGGTTCAGTAGCACTTCACTGGCTCTCCATAGCATGGAAATAATTCAATGGACTACAAGACAGCTAGAAAAGCCTATTATCTGTCACACTGGAGCAAATCTTTTGAGCAGCACAGCTTGGAAAAAAAGCAGGGCTGTGGGCACTTGGTGGGCAGTGAGGTGTGTGAGGTGCAGGTAGGCAGAGCAAATAGTCACTAAGCCATTGCTGAGCCCCAGTGGGCAGGGAATGGAGAGAAGGTGGGCATTTTTTTAGTCTTTCTACAAATATATTTGGGACAAACAAATATCAGCTTGGGATTCCTTGCTTATTTTTACTCAGTAGCATATACTTTGCAAAAGAATTAACACAACATTGGGCTGCTTTGAAGCACGGCTCTCCTTGTAGGAGCTGGTTTGGGACAGGATGGACTCGCAAAAAATACAGCCCCAAACCTGGTGGTCAATTTCTGAGTGCAAAATTTTGCTCTTCCAAGTGAAGGTGATGGCTGGAGAAGCTCTTCCCCCTCCACAAACGTCAAAGCCTCCCACTCAGTTATGCAGATCCCAGTATTTTCTCCTCTGGGCTTTTCCTCACGTGGTTTTTGCATCTCCCAGCCCATCTCTGGGTGATGACAGCTCCCTGCAGCCACACTGCTCACCAGGGACCTGCCTGGGAATATGAGTTGGGGGTAGGCTTCCAGAAACATCCTGCTCTTTGATCTATAATTTAAAAACCATTTTGTTTTGTCTTGGTTCCTTTAACCAGAAATTTGCTAGAGCAAAAGAACACAATACCCCTTCAGGAAAGAAGAAATACACTCATTCTTTCAATTAAATTTCTCCTGACTTTAGTAAAACTTTTTCCCGGTTCCCTCTTCTGAAGCAGCAGCTTTTCTTTTTTTTAAAAAAATTTGTTTTTGTGATCTCCAATTCCACTGAGACAGAAGAAATCAGCATATCAGAGAAAACAACAATCCTTGTGATGCCCAGCAGCCATTAATTAACAAATTATATTTAAAAAAATTTCTGCAGATAGGATTGTTTTCTGGTGATGTTGCCTTTTCTTTTGTTGGCACTGTGACAAGGAAATTCTTTATTGCTGAGATAGAGCAGATTAAACCATCCCTCTCACACTGGATGGCTTTGTGTGGCTCATTCTTTTGGTCCCCAGATAAAATATCCTGCCCCCATTTTTACCCTGCTGTGATGGGTTCCTGCCTTGATGGGAAAGAGATGCAAGAGTATGTTTGAGCCATCACATCTGTCCCCCAGCTGAACCAGGTGTCCTTTTCATCAGCATGAGCATCCCCAGAGGGTGGGGGTCTGAGCTAACCTGAGTGGATTCAGTTTCAGTGGAACATCTGGAGTCCCACCAGGTGGTCCACCTCCACCCTGAAGTCCACAGCCCCAACTGGCAACAGCCCCAGGAGATCTCCTCAAGTGGCTCTGCTCTCCTTCCCAGCATCTTCCCAGGCTTCTTCTCTAAATTTCAGGACTATTTTGGTCTCTCCGGTCCCTAGCTCTCATACCCCTACTCTCATACCCCACTTCTTCTCTAAATTTCAGGATTATTTTGGTCTCTCCCAGTCCCTAGCTCTCAGACCCCTACTCAGGTAGGAGTAGGCTCTGTTGGGAGTTGTTGGGACTGAGCTCCCTGTTCATGCACTGGTGGCCAAAGGTGGCACCCGTGGGTCTCCAACCAACCTCATTTCAGTTCGTGGTCTCCAATGGTGAGGAGAAAAATGAGCCCCCAAAGCCAGCTGTTACAGAGCCATCCCCCAATGCTCAGCATTGGGGTCCCAGCCTTGTGACCAGCTCTGATGCCACAAGGCAAAGGGCAGAAAACTTCCCTGGGCTGTTGGAGCAAGCCAGCTGCTTGTCTTTGGCCAAAGAACCTTGGATTCCCTCTTTGCCAAGGTCCCCTCTGAGGGCCAGCATCCTTTCAAAGGCTCCAAAAAGTGTTGCCTGCAGCCTATTTGCAGTGGGGATGAGTTGAACACATGCTGGGGGACACTTAATTCTCCCAATACAGACACCATCATGTTTCTTTGACTGATCTATAAATGCTCCCTTGGGGCTGCTGGCATTAGCCTGACTCAAGTATGGCTGCAGGCAGGAGCTCCACGCTGCCCAAACCTTTGTCTGCTGCCATGGGCACCACAGGGACACAGCCCTCCTGGGAATCCAAGTGTCGCCGTTGGGGCGGTCACTACACACATGGACAGTGCCTCTTTCAAGGGCCAAAAAGCCGTTTATTAAACAAAGCAGCCTCTTTTATACACCTTTTGTATGTTATCATTCGTGTTACGTATTCATTGGCTGCTAAACTACTACAATAGACTCATTGGCTATTATTAACCACAATATACTATCATTGGCTACCTATAGTATAAGCATTCAAGCATTCAGAAAAATAACAGGAGCAAATATGTTGCTATTTTTCTCCTATTGTTTAACTTTCTTGCTTCTGTTGATATTACATTCTCACAGATAAAAATCTCACAGTCCTTCTCTAGCCAAAGTAACAGGCCTGAGCCATAATTTTACAAAGGCAACAAGGCCTTCATTTTATAAGGTTTTACTTAAATGCCACATCCAAGTGCTGTCCATACCTCTACCTGCTGCCACAAGCACTGTGGGGCCACAGTGCTTCAAGGGCAAAGAGCAGGGGACATGCACAGCCACAGCACAGAGATGTTGCATCAAAATACACTTTTTTTCACCCTCTTTTCATTAATCATGTGGATTTCCCCACTCAGGGGCCACAGGCTTGGGCGGGCAGTGTACCAGGGGAAATGATGGAGGGCACCAGCAAAAGCGGGACATGGAAATCTGCCTGTTCTGCGCAAGCAGCTCCCCTATACTGTTCTTGGTGACCTAGTTAAATTAATTTTGGTGGGTGTTTTTTTTTTTCTGGTGGGGTGCTGGCTTAATTAGCCAAAAGATGCCCTGATTTCTTTCTTTTGGAAAAAAATCTGAGTAAGAGCTATCATTTAATTTGTCAGCTAGTGTGTTCTCATGCACCATTCATAGTCTCAGGCACCACAGGTATGAATTGCGGACAAGCTCTGACCACCACCTCTGACCTGACTTGCCCTGAGGTTTCCTACTGGAAATCTACTGGGATTTGCTGGGCCCCTGTGCAGCCCTCAGCCTATGGCTATGAGTGCAATGAGTTTGCTGGACTTGATGACATGGGGAGTGATACCTGAGGTGCTGGGTGCTTGCATGTTGCTCAACAGCACAGAAAAACCTCCTTCTATGCTCCTCCAGAAACTGGAAAAAGAGTGTTTTCTCTTAAAATGTTTTCTTCTCCCTGTGGCCCTGGAGAGGGCAGGATAAGGGAGCAGCTACCGAACACATGCTTCCAGGGAAACGTGTCAGTACTTCTAAAACTTCAGAGGTTAAAACATTATCAAGTTATTTTTAGTAGTTTTTCATTTGTTTTAATTTGCCATTTGTCAATATGCAGCAAGGAACTCAGAAAAGCATCTCTTACTCCTGGTGGGTTGCTTTCCCCATGCCAAGCTATGCTGCGCTAAGCCAAGATGTGCAGACCTGAGCTGTGCAGGGACAGACTGTGCTGAGCTGAGCTGTGCTATGCCTCTGAAGCACCTCTGCTATGAAGACAGGCTGCAGAAGCTGGGGTTGTTCAGTCTGGAGAAGAGAAGGCTCTGGGGAGACCCTACAGAACTTAGAGACCCTTCCAGTGCCTAAAGGGGCTCCATGACAGCTGGAGAGGGACTTTTAACAAAGGCCTGGAGACCAGAGGGCAGGGTAAGGTGGGATATTGGGAAGAATTTTTTCCCTGTGAGATGAGGCCCTGGCACAGGGTGCCCAGAGAAGCTGTGTCTGCCCCATCCCTGGAAGCATTCAAGGTCAGGTTTGACAGGGCTTGGAGCAACCTGGCCTAGTGGAAGGTGTCCCTGCCCATGGCGGGGGGGGGGGGGGGGGTTGGAACGTGATGGTCTTTGAGGTCCCTTTCAACCCAAACCATTGCGTGATGCTATGATTCTACGCCATGCCATGTCACGACCGACCAAGCCATGCCGAGAGGTGCCAATCCACACTGTACCATGTCCAACCCAGCCGTGCCAACACCAACAGGTGGCGACACGTCCCCATGGCAGCCCCAGAGCCAGCCGCGTCGGGGACGCGCCGGGGACGCGCCCGCGTGGCCCCGGTACGTCTTGGCGCGTCCCCGCCGCGGCGTGAAAGGACTTCGCAGAGCTCGTCTCCGCCTTCACAAGCCCCCCCCCCTCCGTTTTCGGGCTGGTTAATCCCGTGTGTAAATGGCAGCCAATGGATGCGGCCGTTGCGCGGGGTTGGGATTAGCGGCGGGGCGAATGGCTGGCACTTTTACTGGGATTACAGAACAAAGAACTGCTCTCCGTGCCCGATTTGGGGTGTGGGGGGAAAAAAAAACAACACCCCCCTCGGGTTCTTTTCATTCTTTTAGGCCCCCATCGGGTCGTACCGGCTCCGCCCGGGAAGCGGCGGGAGGCGGGGGGAGGCGGCTCCATCCCGGCCCCCGCCCGCCCGCCCCCGCCGCTCCCGCCGCTCCCGCGCAGCCTCGCCGGGGGAGTCAGCAGCGCCGCGCCCCAACCGCCCGCGGTAAGGAAAAGTTTTGGCCCCCCCCTCTTCTCTTGACGGGTCCCCCCTCCACCCCCAGTCACGGCCGTGGGGGAGCAGCGGCGGGGGGCATGTGGGGGTGGTAGGTGCGATGGGACGCAGGGGGATATTGAGACTGGGGGAATGCTGGGGAGTGATAGGGCTGGGAGGGTGTAGGGCTAAGGGATGCAAGGGGGGCATCAAGATTCGGGGGATGATTGGGAGCGTTAGGGCTGGGGTTTTGCAGGGGGGCATTAGGGATCCTGGGGGAGGGTAGTGCTGAGGGATGCAGCTGGACGTTAGGGCTTGGTTTGAGTGCTGGGAGATGCAGAAGGGCAACAGGGCTGCTGTAGGGGTGATACGGCTGCAGGGCTTCTAAACGACATCAACGCACAGGGGATGTTAGTGGGCAGTAGGGTTGCTGGGGAGATGTTGGGACTGCAGGGTTAGGGGGGGCAATAGGGCGGGGGGGCATGCTGGGCTCTTTAGGGCTGAGGGATGCTGGGGGCAGTTGGGCTGCTGGGGGGATGGTAGGGCTGGGGGATTCGGGGAGACATTAGGCTGGTGGGGGTTGATAGGGCTGTGGGAGTACAGTGTGGCATCAAGGCCTGGGGGATGTTGGGGAGCAAATAGGGTTGCTGGGGGGGATGCTGAGATTATTAGGACTGGAGGGGTGCTGGAGGAGGAATGTCAGGCTCATCACTGTGGGAGAGTTCGAGGGGGTAATAGGGATACTGGGAGCTGATAGTGTTAGGGGATGCTGCAGGGCAATAGGGCTGGGGGATGCTGCAGGGCAACAGAACTTGGCAGGGGTTCCGGAGATATTAGGGTTGGGAGGGATATTGAAGATCTGTAGGGCTTGGAGATGCTGGGGATATTAGAGCTGATGGGGGTGTTGAGCTCATTTGGGCTGGGGGGTCATTAGGGCTGGTGGGGAGAATGCTGGGGATGATGGTGGGCCTTGGGGTTGGTGGGATCCATGAGGGCTATGAAGGGAGCAATAAGGCTGGGAGGACCTTAGGGGTTGGGGGTGATAGTGCTGCAGAGGGGGGTGCAGGGAGCAGTAGAGCTGGGGTGGTTGCTGGGACGGTTGAATAGAGGATGTCAGGCTGGCCCTCAGTGCACGCCACCTCAGTGGTGGCCCACATCCTGAAGGCAGTTCTGGGGCCACCACCTGCCCTGGCTGCCTTGGACGGTGCCAGGCAGGAAGGGGAGCTGGAAGCAGGGCTCTGCCGGAGCTTGCCTCCTCTTCAGTGGTGTGGGGATTGGTGACAGTGCTGCTGGAAATAGAAACACAGTGTTGAGCTGATGAAGTGCTTGGGGCTTCACCTGGACTGGTCACTGGCCTTGGCACTGTGGCCCATGGGCTGAAGGAACAGGCATCCTCTACAGGGGCAAGTGGAGGATTTTCGGTGCCAAGGGATGACCGTGATAGGGAGAAAGTTGCTCCCTGAGGAGCAGGTGCCCTTGTCCTTTCAGTGCGTGGGGCTGGCAGTGGGTTTATCTGGGATAAGCTGTAAATTGGAGTGATCCTATTAATGCATCTTGTGCAGGAGTGAGCCTTGGACCTGGTGGTGTTGTGCAGGTAATCCTGGGTGTTTGCAGTGGACTCTGGGCACAGCCAGGCCAGGGCACTTCGGGAGGTGATGGTGCCACTGAGCACCATAGCAGAGCCATGGGACTAGGTGCTATGGGCATTTTGGGGTTGGTCACCACATCCGTCACCTGTCAGTGTGCAAGCTCTGGGCATTGGAACTGCTGGGGACATCAGCATGTAGCCTTGCATAACAGGAGCCCTCAGCTTCAGGGTGTCTGCTCTTTGTGCTGCTCCCACTGAAGGAGCTGTCGGAAGTGCTGCAGCTAGGAAATAATCTTGTGGATGTGAGAGCCTTTAATTCCACAGAGACCCCAACAACGCATCCAGACCCATTAAGCTGGTTGTTGCTCATCTGAGCCCACAGAATCCCCTTCTGTGGAAACTGCTGCAGCACTTGTTCTGAAATGAGAAAGCAATATAGGGGCCACCAGGATGAGACCTGACCCTGCTGGCAGCTGAGGGGCTGGGGTGCTGAAGGCCGTGTCCCAGTGCCTCTGCTGCAGCCCCTGCAGGCGGAGCAGCAAGCCCTGGCACAGCAGCATGTGCTGCCATTGGAACAATGTCAGCAGCCAGTCGTGTGTCAGAGTCATGTGTCAGGGCAGTGTGGTTCTGTGAACACCCGCAGGTCCCCTGCTCTTCTCCCTTTAGCCTTGCAGAGCCAGAGTCCCTGTGACCACCGGTGGCGGTGGCCACTAAGGGACAGCATGCCCTGCTTTGGGGCTGTGCCACTGGTTTTCCCATGCACCCTGGCTGTCCAAGCTGGCATCGCCTCTCAAAGCCACAATTTTGGGGTGAGACCTATTAGGGATCTATTGCCACTGTGGGCAGGAGAAGGGATTGGGCAGCTGCCCTCACACGATGCTTGCAGAAGCAGAGGAATGATGCCAGGGATGTGCTCTGGTGGCCACTGCTGCCTGCTTCTGCTGTCCCTCATTAGAGGGCTTTCCCATCTCTGGAGGAGCTGCTGGTGCTGCCACTGGTTGCTGCTCGTTCAGATTTTCTAATGAGAAGCTGGGATAGGTGAGCAAGAAGCTGCTCAAGGACATGTTTAGCAACCTGGCTCTACCAGCCTGGGCGAGATACAGTGCCCTTACTGGCAGCCCAGCACTTTCACAAGAACCTGGCATGTCCTTGCATGGGGGAGGAGGTGACAAGGAAGGTAGGCTTTGGGGCCAGCACAGAGGATACAGGTCTGGCTGTCCCACATGGTGTGCATCACATATAACTGGAGTGATGCTCTGCTTAAAGGAAGGAAAAAATTACCAAACCCCAAAGTCTCAGGCTAAAACACATGACCTCTCACTGCTGGAGTTAATGGGGGATTCCCATCTGCTTCTCCCACAGGAAATAGCTCAGATTTTTTCTGGCAATTTTCAATGCCCTATACTTCCTTCAGGAATTTTGGCAGTGGCAGCCCAGCAGCCAGGCTGGAGGAATGCAGAGGACTCCAGCCAGATGTTCACTGCATGGCTGACCCCTGGGGTGGGCACAGGGCTTGGTGTTGGCTATCCTCATCTTGGGCAGTGGTGTCCTGCCCGCAGTAGTGTCCTGCCCTGCCTGTCGGGGCGTGGTTATTCTGTTGTGCTGCCAGCATCCATTTGCAGATGCCTGTGGTGAGTGGAGGTGGTGGTGGTTTGTATGTGTGTGTGAGTATGTGTGAATGGATCCTGCTGCTCCAGAATGACTGGGCTGAGGTGCAAGTGGTACATGATGGTTTGGGGAAGGGGGTGATGAGTGGGTGAGGGGCTGTGTTATTGTTCTTGCTTTGCTCCTCCAGCCATGTGTGTGGCTGCGCTACACCTTGTTGGTAATGACAAAACTTCTTCAGGGCTTTAGTGGGGCAGCAGAGGTTTGCCACCACCAGAGGCCTTCTCGAGGACAGGGAGGAGGAGAGGAAAGGACCTACTGGGAGCCCCTCCCGAGATGGAGATAGCTATCCGGGAGCTAAATATGTATTTATTGGCTCATTCATTGGGAAGAGCCCAGCTGAAAGCTGTGGGGAAGGGCCTCTGGTGTCCATCTGGATTATGGCCAGAGCAGTGGGGCTGGGGGTAGATAGCAGTCCCACCTGGAGGTTTGCAAGGGAGGTGGCAGCTCTTTGCAGACTGGAGTGAAGCTTCCCAGGACTTTGCTCTGCCCTGTGGCAGCCCTGGCCCTTCACAGGGCATGTACTCTTTACATCTCTTGAAACGTTGTCTTTAAAAAGCAGTCAAGAGCTGCAGGAAGCTGTGGTGGCCCCAGGTGGGCTTTAGGAATTGTAGCCTTGGGGATTTCTGGCTTGCCATTTTGATGCTTCATTTCTTGGTGCAGCCCCCTTGGTTAAATTTGCTTCAAGCCCAAGAGTGGTGGAGCAGTGGGCTAGGCTGGGGTGTTTCTGCCAGAGAGACCCCCCCCAAATCAGCTGGGGCATGTGGGACCACCTCATGTCTCATCCTGGTCCAGGAGCTGCTGCCAAACACCACCTTAGGAACTTCCCTAGAACACAGCAAGGCTCTCCTTGCTGTGGGAGCAAGGGAAAGAATCTGTTGAGGTGGGATGCTGTGGAGAAAAGCACTGGGTACATAGATCTCCTCCTCAGGAGCAGACTGTGCTGAGCAGTGTTTACATGAGTCCATGCAAATGGCTTCTGTTGGAGTTTTCTGGCTTCACGTTGTCTTGTCTCTGCTCTGTACTGGTCTGGCTGGTTTAGAAAGGCAATCTCAGTGGAATGAGTAAGGGACCAGCGAGGAGCATCACTCTGCTGCTGCACAGCCATGTGGATGTCATCATCCTTTGCCAGCGTGTCTCTCCTCAAAGCCAATCTCCACCTCTCATATGAAGAGTCAGATGTCCATCTTCATTTTCTTTAAATCTCGAACATCAAATGGAGCAAGTGCCAGTGGGTAGATTGGTGTGGACCCAGGATGGGTCCTGGAAATGTGTCATCTAGTGCCCACCTGTGTGCCTGAGACTTCTGCCCCAGGAGATTGAAGGGACAAGCCCAGGCATCTCCTGCCCATGGGTGGCATCCCCTATGGGGTGTGCTAGGGTCTGGCAGTGCCCCTGAGCTGTTCAGGTGGGTGCAGAGGCTTGTGATGGGCACCACAGACCTGTTGTTGAACTGTTCCAATAGCCCCACAGGCAGATTAATACCTGGGAGCCCAGGGGGTGCTTTGAGGTGTAGAACCCTCTGGAGATGGCTGGGAAGAAAAATGTTTTTAACCATTTTTAATTTTTGGATAATTTCTTGAACTTTTTAGTGATGTGTGTGGATGCTGGTTGCTGCCAGGATAGTGTGTCCTGCTTGGCTTGGATGTACCCTGGAGGAGAAATCTCCCCCTGCAATGGATGCACAGAGGTTGGAGAGACTTACATGCTTCTGAGAGAAAAACATGGTGCCTGGGCCTTGACAGCCAGCAGCAGACTTTTCAGTCCCACTTCAAATCCCTGGACAACATGGGATGCCGGCCATGGGTTGTGCCAGTGGCATAGGCGTATAAAAGTCCTTGGCTTCCTTCTCCCTCACTAAAAAAAAAAAAGGCAAAAAACCTTCAAAGTTTTTCAACAGGTGAATGTTGTTTGGAAGAACATAGAGGCAGTTGGTCTGGCTTAGGGAAAACTTACAGAGTGGGAGTCTTCCAGAGCAAGATGACACTGGAGAATGAAAACATTGCAGTGGGTGAGAAAGATCTCCTTGGTTTTATCTGGTTGCTGTGCTGGAAGATGCTTCACCCACCTTTAAAGGGATGAGTGCATCTCTGTGCCCAGGTTTTGGCAGAGCTCGCATTATGCTTTTAGCTCCAGATGTGTCTGTGTGGATGTGTCTCCTGCCTGGTAAGCCACCTACTACTCAGTACCTGTGAGAGGTGACTTCCCTTGGGGCACTGGCTGCCGTGTCGTTCATTTGCTGCCGGGCTTCAGCCTGGTAGCACCAGAGAATTGGCTCTGGGCAGTGGAGACGGCTCTGGCCATCGCACCAAGCTGCAGGTGGCTCCCTGGAGGTGGGCAGAACTCCCACGCTGACAGGACAACACATAGATTAAAAGGACAAACCCAGCCCTGCTGCTAATTAGCAGCAATCCAGCTATACCAGAAATTAACCCTATCCACTTCGTAAGGGCTCAGCGCCAGGAAGCATGCATGGCACGTCGATGGCACGATGACATGAGGGCTAGTGCCAGTAAGGCAGATGTTGCCCTCCCCTGCCTGCCCGCTGTCAGTGAATGCTGCAGGATGCTGATAGGTTTTGGGTGAAGCTTGAGACAAGCTGCTGGTCCATACCCTGCTGCAGGGCTGAGATCCCAGAGGGACATTGGTGGCAAGGATAGGGTTTTCTCTGGATGGATGCTGCTGCTTAGGCTTTCGCAAGAGGTACCATAGAGGATGGGTTGCATTCATGGTAGGATGGATACTGAGTCTGGTGGGATGGGTATTTTGGTATGTCTCCCCTGGCACTGATAGGATGGGGCTGTGCCCACTGTGGCTGTGCTTTGGGATCTGTTTGCAGCTTCCACCAAAGCCACACTCCTTCCCACTGGGCTGGATCTCTCTGCTTGTTTCATGGCAGGGTAGGAGACAGGGATGGAAAAACCTGTAGGAAAGGCAGGATTATGTCTCCCTAATTAGTAGGGGCCTGATTATCATTTCTTCCCAGAGCTCTGGTAATGATTAAATATGTTGGAATTATCTTTTATTATTTGTATTGCATTATTATTTAGAAGGCTGGGACCCTGTTTGCTGTGCAGACAGGGAATGACAGTCCTTGCCAGGAGGAATGCTGTCTCTGGCTTCCTGGTCTGGGTAGATTGGGGGTTGAGCTCTGTGTGCCTGTGGCATTACCCAAATTGCTACAGCAACTCCCCATCCCGGCACTTAAAAGGATTTAAAGCATTGAATTGGATGTCTTTTTGCTTGCATGTGCGTCACATCTGTTTTAGTATGGGGGAAAAAAAATGTGCATTACTGTGACCTCTAAAATCATGGTTTGTATAGAGATTTAAAATTATATGTATATATATATATTTTACACCAGGATTGTCAAAGCCCAGGCATTGGCCAGTGCTTTTAGATGCTCTGGCATTACTGTTGGAGGGCTACAATAAAGCAATCTTGTTAGGTAAACATAATGATGTTACGAGCCACCATCTGCTGAAGAGCTGCTGTAGGGAGCAGTGGGAGCTGCCTCCTGTACTGCTGCTCCCCTGCTACTTCCTGCTGCCTGGTGTCAGATGTGTCCTAGGAGAAACACGAGTGGCTGGTATAGATGGAGAAAAGGCTTTTTCTTATGGCTTCCTTCCTCTTAGTCAGCTGGGATATGAGCTGTTGAACCCTTCCAACTGGTGAGAACCAATTCCCACTGGAGCGTAGTGGGGTGATGGTAGGGTCATTGGCAAGTTTCCCAAAAATTGGGCCACCACATTGCTGAGCTGTGGAGACCCAGATGTATAGGGATGCTCTGGTCTGTGAGGACACCATGAGATGCCACCAAGTCCCTGGGTCCCACAGCATCATCCTTGCTCCCACCCGAGCAGTGGGACAACACCATCCTGGTGGCAGCAGGGACCCCCACACCCCCCTGGGTGTAAACTTGCAGTCACTGGCATGAGGGATTGCACTTGGTCAGCAAAATATGTGAGGAACTTCGTTTGTTTAAAATGCCTTTGGGGTTTGGGTCTTAAATAAACATCCTGGTTGAGGTTTGGGTTGGAGGTTTTCATCCTGGGAAAGGCAGGCGTGGGGGGAAGGGAGCTGCACCAGTGCCCTGAGCCTGCATGCACCTTCTGACAAGGTTAAAAATTAGCTTCATTAGAAGAGGATCACTGGAAATAAATTGCTCTGCACCCTTTAGGGGAGTTGGTGGGCTGTAGTTTCATCTTGTCTTTCTGGGGAAAAATGCCCAGAAACCGTTTAAGTGAAATTACAGCATTTTACCCTGAGCTAGAGTTTGGTATTTTTGGCCACCAAAATGCGCACATCTCCATGCCTCCAGATGAAGTTCATCCAGGATCTTGAATCACGGAACCACAGAATGGCTTGGGTTGGAAGGAACATTAAAGATCGTCTTGTCCCACCCCCTGCCATGGGCAGGGACACCTTCCACTAAGCCAGGTTGCTCCAAGCCCCATCGAACCTGACCTTGAACACTTCCAGGGATGGGGCAGCCACAGCTTCTCTGGACATCCTGTGCCATCAAAGGTGAGGGGTTCGCTGGAGTTCACTGCATGTGCCAGTCCCCTGCCACCCCTGCCCCATAGCTCCTTGGGAGATGCCAGGCTGGGAAAGGAGCATGCTGGACATCAGGATCCCACAAGCAGAGTGCCCCAGTGCTGTTACTACAGATCCACAGGCAGAAGCGAGTGGATGGTGACATTTAACAGGCTGTTAAACATTAAACTTGTCAGAATTAGTGTCAGGCTGTTTTGGGTTTGTTTGTTTGTTTGTTTAAAATGAGAGGGGAGAAAAAAGACATTTAAGAGAGACGAGCATGACCCATGTCATGCACTGATCAACCTGGTGCAGTGTGGCCCTGTCTCTTCCTGTATGAGCTCTTGGAGTGAAGACCTGGCTCTGGGATGGACCCAGGACCCACCTGTGCCCTTCCCATAGCTCCTTGCTGGATCCTGCTGCATCCATTCCCCTCAAATACTTGTCAGTTAGGTGGGCTAATTTTCCCCTCCACCTGTCTAAAGGTTTGGAGGGTGGAAGAGTGAGATCAGTCCCACTTCTCACTGGTACTGTCTTCCCACAGCCACCTGCCAGCTTTCCCTATGCCACCCATCTGAAGATTACGTGCTCTCTTGAAAACTTCTTTGTTTCCCCACATTTTCTGTTGTAATTTATGTACAATGCCACTGCTTGTTGAATAACAAGGTCTTTATCTCTGTGGGAATTACACCTGCAGAAATCCAGCCCTATTGCTGCCTGCATGAGGCTCTCCATGATAAAAGACAACTCCAGCACCACTGCTGTAATGAAAATGTTTCCTCTACTTTTGCATCTGGCAAGAGTGATGCTTGGCTCCCCTCTGCACCTCATCTCAGTGCTCTCTGATCATCAGCTGCTCGGGTTGGGGCTTGAACCCTGATAAATTTTCTCCCCCGCTTGATTTATTTCTCTCTCCCCTAGCAGCATAGGGTCCTTGAATATATTTTTTCTCCTTTTGGTTAATTTTTTTTTTTCCTGCAAGCAAGATGCATATTTCAACACTTGCTGACCTTTGGGTGTGCTGCGGACTGATGTGGCGATGCCAATGGACAGAGCAGAGAGTGTGTGTCCCACAGGGCCAGGGTTGCCTGTGGTCAAGGCTGGTAGCACACTCCTGGAAAGGGCTATTTTTAACTGCTGGGCTGGTGCTGGGTTGCCGTCAATGCACTTGAGCACGTAGGCGTCCTTTATTATTTTAAACACGATCATTCAAAATAATGTGGAATTGTCTCTGCTGTGGGGAGCTGCTGCTGTGGATGCTGCAGAATATGGCTTTTGCGTGCTATGGGGGTCTCATCCGTGTCTAGACTGGTGGGTGGATTTTGCTGTGGCATTGTCCCCATGGGGCAGGGAACCTGGTGCCTGTTGGCAGCTTGAGCTGGCACTTTGGAGGTGCAAGACCAGAAGAGCAGAAGGGAAAATGTCTCCCATCAGGGCTGCAGGTGCGGAGAGCAGCGGGAGGGTGCTGGCTGATGGCTGGCTTGTCTACATGTGCTGCCCCATGTCCTCATGGCTCCACACTCTACCAAAACCAAAATGGCAGCTACTGGTGCATACAACATTGCTTGTCTGTGAGCCAGGACATGTTGCTAGGGTATCTCTCTTCTTCCTCCTCCCCATAACACTCTTTGTGCCTGGATCTGGTTCAGGGAATGCCAAGCTGAGTCTATACCCCCACTGTGTGCTCCCTGCCTGAAAGCCATTGTGATACCTATGGAAAACCTTCCAGCAAACACCATTCCTCTCAACCCTATGTGCTGTGGGTGTGCCAGGTTATCTATCCTCCTACCTTTACTAACCCACTTTTCTCAGTGATGCTATGACAGATATTTAAGCCCAGAACCTTCCTTCCCAGTATTGATTTTGCTTTCTGCTTGAGTCTGTGCAGTGCTATTGGTATTTGGAGTAGCTTGAAGGATGCTGTAGAGAGACAGGCTGCCACTTTGGGGTGCTTTGTGTCCTCAGTAGCAAGGCAATGGACATGGGGGCTGGGGGAGGTGTTCACGGGGATGGAGCAGTATCCCTCCTTGGAGGTGCTGATATCTGGGGGGGTCATGGTTTGGGGCTGTAAGAAGCCCTCCTTGAAGATGCTGGAGAGATGCAAGATCACACTCAGCTCCTGGGGAAAGCCTCTTCAGGATGGCTGGGCTGGTTTCTCCTCCCAGTCACAAATCATTGGCCTTGGGTAGAGGTTAAGGTGCTTCCTCCTATCTTGAGGAGAAACAGCATTTTGCTTTGAATCAGGTTTTGGGGCTCTATCTGGGTCAACAGGTTATCAGAGGATGAGGCAGAGTAGCTGAAATAAATCCTATTTAAATATTTACCTGCCCACTGTAAAGTAGTTCTGTGTTTACCTGCCCTGGCTGCATGTGGAGCGAAGAGCTGTGCTGAGTGCTTGCCAGCTCCCTGGGCACAGCATCTGCACCCTTGCTGCACCCTTTGCCTAATTGCTTCCCACCCCTTTAAGAAGAACTGATTGAGAAATGAATTCACGATCCCAAGCTTTGTGGATCCAAATGTAGATGCTGTGACTGCTGTGGAGTGGGGATGGATGAGGGCGAGTGTGCTGCTTCTGGTACTTCTGACTGAAGCAAGAGGTAATTAGGGGGTTTTGGTGTTGGGGTGATTTGATGTTTGAAAAGTCTTATTTTTACTGGTTCCCACAAATTTTGTGGCATATGAGGCTGCGTGGGTCTTGATGGGGTTTGGGTGATGGGTCTGTGCTCAGCAATGTCCTGAATTGGGGTGATGGAGAGGCTGAGTTGGTCTCTGGTGGCACATCCCCTCATTGCCCAACTCACAGATGATCACATTGGAGAGTTCCCATTTTTCAACTCAACAAGCCTGTGTACAAAAACTAAGCTGTGAACCCCAAAAATAAGCCATATGCTCTCTGCCTTCCCTGTCACAAGGTGGTCTTCCTTTACTCAGCCCCCAAAATCTCCTTTTTGGAGGACCCAGACCCACCCTCCCCAGTCTCACGTGTCCTGGAAGCATCACCAGCCGGGAGCTAAGTCAGCATCAAGCCACCTCTCACACACACTCTCATGGTTTCATGATGCAGATATATTTATTTTCTGTTATTTACGAGGTACCTGAGCCAAGCTCTTCCTTCGCCTGGAGGCAAGGAACCAGGGTGCTGTATGGCTGCTTTGACACCCTAATCCTGCCCCGGGCACCCCAGGAGGTGGTGGGTACTGGACCTTGGGTGCTTATTTCCCTGGCCTTGCATCTAAAGTAGGCTCTGAATTCGGGACGCTGCTTCTCTTGGCGCTTTGTCGGGCGCCAGAGCTGCCGATTAAGGGAAACGTGCCACAAGGCAGGTTTGCTTTGCAGGATTAAAAGCAAATAAATATTTATGCATTATGCAAAGCAGCTCTGATAAGATATGTGTGTCATTGGGAATTTGAAGCAGTTTTGACTTGGCCCTGAGATGAAGGGGTGTGCGTGTCGATGCGGTATGGAGGCTTAAAGGGACGTTGCTTCTCCTGCTGCAGAAAAATAAAAATAGAGAGAGAAAAACAAGGGGTTTCTTGCTTCTTGGGCTGCTCTCGTCTTGGGTTTCACCATCTCCTGCATCACTGTGTCTTTAGCTGCAGAAATGGAGAAGAGCCAGGGAGAGGGCAGTGCAGGCAGCATTTTGGATGCAAATATAATGCTGGCCCTGCTCCTAATATTCACTGTGTTTACATGGAAATGCAAACAACTGTTGACTTAGTTTCAATAGATAATGTATTTCATAACACAGTGGAAATGAGAATTAAGCTGGAATTTAGCAGGAGGGAACATGTGTTTCTGCAAGACCTCGGGCTCTGCTGGTCCCATGGTGTTGGGGGGCACCTCTGCCAATGATTTCCCTGGCTAATCCTTTCCGAAACAGTGTGAGTAGGACAAGGGCAGGGCTGGGTGGCTGCAGGCTCAGGGAGCCCAGCTGACCCACTGGTGAACAAGGGTTATAGGGACTGGGGCTGGTCTGGGCCAGTTTCTTCCTGGGAAAGAAGGGCCTCGTGTGCTCTGGGGTGGGTCGAGGTGTCAGGGAAGGGAAATGCTGTCCCAAGCTGCTGTGTTCGAGCCTGAGTGATGACAAGTCCTGGGAAGGAGGAGGTATCAGCAGCTAGGTCACCTTGTCCCGATGTGACTCCGAGCAGAAACACGTGGGAGAGGACCTGGCTTGTTTTTGGGCCGGATCCTGGCCAGCCTGGAGCCATCCTCTCAGGGCTCCCTGGGGCCAGCCTAGGCAGCCTTTGAATCAGAGCTGTGATCAGAGCCACTCCCACTTCATCTGCCCTAGGCTGCCACTCTCCCCACCCCACTGCAGCCCAAATACCTCTGGGAGCACCAGGTGAGACCCTGGCACCACAGCAAATCCCTCAAGATGCTGTGCTGTCCTTCCCAGGTGAAGGTACCGGTGTGTACACACAGTTCCTCAGAGCCCCAAGAGGCAGAGATGTTGCTGGGGGTTGCAATCAGCAACTGTCCCTGGGTCTGTCCTGTCCATCTGTCCCTGTCCCTGGCTAGCTGCCATCAGCACAGCAAGGCTTATGGTGCTCAGGGCTCAGTGTTAAAAACAGCCAAGCCCCTGTGAATGTGGTGGGGGGCAATCTTGCAGAGTGCACCCAAGATGTATTAGACACTGGAGCTGTGGGGATGGTCACACTGGTGGGGACACCTTGGCTGGAGGTGGCATGGCTCCACCAGCCAGTGGTGCAAAGCAGGACCTAGTGTTGCTGCCCCAGTTGGGATGCTGGGCAGCCCCAGTTCCATCCCCAGTGGCTTCCCGTGTCTTGCCTTGACGTGGAAGGTGATGTCCCTGCCTGGGGTTTGTGAGAGCCGTGGCACCCACAGCTGTTTGGGTCTGGCAGCAGCAGTGACACTGAACCTTGATAGTACTGCAGTATTGGTGGGGTTTGCATGGGAAATGGCAGGTTTTGCAGCTGGTGTCATGGCCAGAGGCTGCTTGGGGAGGAAATGGGGATCCTGGCTGGCTGCTCCTCCCAGGCGGCACTGTCAATGCCTGCCTCACTTGATGGGTCATACCAGGGCAGGTGCATGCTTGGCTTCACCCAAGGCTCCTCCATTGCCAGTGTGAGTCACTTGTCCCATGCAAGATGCCCAGTTCTGGGCAGGCATTGAGATTGTGGGTGACAAGGAGCCGCTGGCAGTAGCTCTCCACCCACAGGCTCCCACTGTGGGGTTGGGATGACCCAGGACCTGCTCTCACCTTTGTGACTCATCCCATAAAATAAAATAAGGGAGAAGGGAGCAGGGAGCAGATAGGAGTGGGAAGCTCAGGGCATGGGATACTCCTATCTCTGAGCTTTCTTTCATCCCTTTAAAAAGCCGTTTTATTTTTTTAATGAGTTTATTTATGTAGCCAGCCTGGATTAGCAAACAGCCCATCCTGTAACACACTGAATACTCAGTACTGAGACACCAGTAACCAGAGAGAAATATTAGAGATAAAATTAAACATAATGAGATTATGTGGTATCTCTCTGTCAGGGACCATCTTACACAGAGCAAACTAATTGCCTGTGCAGAGCAGAAAGTGGGTGATGAATGGTGTCTGGGAGCTGGGAAGGGGCTGGTGCCATGAATAGCAGCTTTGCAAAAGAAAAAAGCATTGGGGTTGAGTGAGGAGCAAGATGAGGTGCCCAACAGCATTTGGGGGACTGGGGTGGAGCATCTTCTGCTCAGCCCTTGTGGACTCATTGTCCCCAGCAATGAGTTGCTGCTGCCACAAGGGTTTTTGTATATTTGCAGTTTGATTAGCCTTTTGCTAGACAATAATCATAATCATAATCTGGTTATGTCCCTCTAACTGTCCGGTTAGAGGGACAAGGTGGATGTGCCAATTGAGGCAAGAGCCAGGATTGGGCATCAAGCACTGTTCAGGGAAAGCAAACCCCCTACCAGCGTGTGGGGCCAGGGCTGCATCACCGGGGGCATGATATATATGGGATTTTTCCTTAATTTAGTGGGGAAAAATATATTTTAAAAAAGCAAAAAGCATGTGTCTTTGTAATATAAAATTCAAGTTAGGCTCTTAGTGACTTCGTGGAAAACAACAGGCTTTTTATATTGGCTCTTGGGGTAGGATGAGAGCAGGCTAGAATAAAGATTTACAGTCTTTGGGAGATTAAAGGCCCTTGGTACATTGTTCAAATACCACGAGATTAGTTTCCAAGGAGACGGATACCAGTTGCCATAGGCACCGGGGGCCAGGAATTAGGATTGCGATTTTTTATCCTGATCACGCAACCGGTAGCTGAATGCTGTTAAAACTGGGCTTTAAATAACCCCAGTGTTAGTGTATGCACTGCCGAACCAGAGGCAGGGAACAGAGTCTGCCTGCCTTTCCCCTGCTCCAGCACCCACTCAGGCTTGCAAGGTGGGACCCAAGTGCTGATGGAAGGGTGCAAGGGGGTACAGGGCTGGGGACCCAGGTTGATGCAATCCCAAGACCTGCCTTGCAGGTTATCCTATGGCTTCTGAGTTCATTTCACCTCATTTTTTCACTAAGCAAGGGATTGCCGGCATCTTCTTGAAATAACCAGCAGTCATGGTGGTGCAGGGGCTAGGGATCATCATAGATTCATGGAATCATGTGGTTTGAAGGGGATCTTAAAGGTCATTTAGTTCCACCCCCACCCCTGACATGGGCAGGGACACCTTCCACTAGACCAGTGGGATGTACCAGGGGGTAGAATTATCAGCCTGCTAATTTTGGCTTCCCCTGGCCACTTGCTTCTGGGAAGTGCAACCTGAGCCCTGGCACTTGAGGTGCCAGATCTGCACCTCTTCTTCTTCTAGGAACTGCCAAGCAGCATGCTTTTATATGGGAAGGGGTGCTGAGCTCCCTGATGCAGGCAGAGTTTTGGGGCTGGGCATCCCCCTGGGAAGGGAGGCTCAGCTCTGGGAGGTGTACAGGTCCCAGGTCCCTGTGGCTGGGTGGTTCTGCTCACTCACCAGCCACCATGAAGTTCATCTTGGCGTCACTGAACCCAACCGTTCATGCGGGGCTGCCAGGGCAGGATCCAGCTTTCCATGCATGGTCCTTGCAGCATCCCTCCCTGCTATAGTGGGAATGCTCCAATTAACACTTTTTCCCCCCTTGTTTTCCTTTAAAATTTCTTTAATAAATGAAGAGGCAGTTGCTGGAAGCAAGAGCTTCTGTGCCTGCCTGACGTGAGATTGTGGCATGGAAACTTGTCTGGAACCGAAAGCCGTGCTGCTGGAGCTCCGCAGGCAGAGTGATGCCCCAGCAGCTGCCATGCCATGGAAATGTTTATCCTGGGGGAGATGAGATACAGCTTCTGATGGGCACTTGATCCTCTTCTGTCTCTCTTTGCACTAGACAGATGCTTGCTATAATTTTACTATATTATATTAAGGTATGCACCTAGGCTAGGCTTAGGGAAATCGAGGTGGTAGCAGAATGCAATGCCCTGGTTGGAGACAGAAAGTGAAATTCCACACTTTTCCCTGTGGGAGCCCCCAGTTTGATCTTTGCTTCTTTTGTAAGTGGGACTAAACCACAGCAGGTGTCAGATTATCCAGGAAAGTGGAGCTGAGGCAGTGATGCTGGTGAATGTTGTGGTGCCAGTGTGTACGTGAGGAGGTTTTTCAGCAAATGCCTTGGGTTTTGTGGGCAAAATAAAACAGGGAAGGAGGTGTTTGGTCATGAGAGCTTGCTCTGCCTTGTACTACCCAGTTGGAAGGAACCAGGCTGGGGAGATACACGGTTGGGGAGAGCCAACAGAGGCAGTGAGGTAAGAGCTACTGGCATAGTAAGGATGCAGGCACTCCTTGTGCCTGCATCCTCACTGTGCTGGTAGCACTGTGGCCCAGACTGTACCAGAGGCTGTTTGCCCCCCAGCTCTGCTGCTTTCAGTCTTTGGAAAAGTGTATCACCTTGAAAAACTGATACCAGCTTGATACCTTTCAATCCCGGAAAAGCTGGTAGCCCATGGCTTGAACAGGAGCAGTCTTCACTGGGTTAAGAACTGGCTGGATGGCCAGGCCCAGAGAGTGGTGGTGAACAGTGCTACATCCAGTTGGCAGCCAGTCACTAGTGGTGTCCCTCAGGAATCAGTGCCGGGACCAGTCCTGTTTCATATCTTCATTGATGAACTGGATGAGGGAGTTGAGTCCACCATCAGTAAATTTGCAGATGGCACCAAGATGGGAGCATGTGTTGGAGGATAGGAGGGCTCTGCAAAGGGACCTGGGCAGGCTGGATAGATGGGCCGAGTCCAACAACATGAAGTTTAACAAGTCCAAGTGCCTAGTGCTGCACTTTGGCCACAACACCCCCCTGCAGCACTACAGGCTGGGAACAGAGTGCCAGGCAGAAAGGGACCATGGGGTACTGATTGACAGCCGACTGAACATGAGCCAGCAGTGTGCCCAGGTGGCCAAGAAGGCCAACGGCATCCTGGCCTGTATCAGGAATAGTGTGGCCAGGAGGACCAGGGAAGTCATTCTTCCTCTGTACTTGGCACTGGTGAGGCTGCACCTTGAGTGCTTGTGTCCAGTTCTGGGACCCTCAGTTCAGGAAGGACGCTGAGATGCTCAAATGCATCCAGAGGAGGGCAGCAAGGCTGGTGAAGGGCCTGGAACACAAGCCCTATGAAGAACAGCTGAGAGAGCTGGGGTTGTTTAGCCTGGAAAAAAGGAGGCTCAGGGGAGACCTTATCACTCTGTCTGAAAGGTGGTCACAGCCAGGTGGGGCTTGGTCTCTTCTCCCAGGCGACCACTGACAGAACGAAAGCACACGGTCTTAAGCTGCACCAGGGGAAGTTTAGGTTGGACATCAGGAAAAAATTCTTCACTGAAAGAGTGATTGGGCACTGGAATTGTCTGCCCAGGGAGGTGGTGGAGTCACCATCTCTGGACATGTTTAAAAAAAGCCTGGACCTGACACTCAGTGCTATGGTTTAGCTGATGAGGAGGTGTTAGGTCATAGGTTGGACTTCATGATCTCAAAGGTCTTTTCCAACCTAGTTCATTCTGTGATTCTGTGAACAGTAGCAAAATAGAAGGGAATTTTTGGATTTGTGGAGAGATGTGGCAGCAGTTCTGGGGCAGCAGATGGACCAGGTTGGAGACTGGGGGTGCACCGAGACTCATGTTTCGGGGACCAGATGTGCCTCAGCAGATGCTTCTCACACTGGGGATATCAGCAGCATGGCACCTCAGGTCCCTCAAAACCCAGAGCTCCTTGCTTGTCCCAGGAGAGCTGTGCTGCCAGGGCACAGGGTATGGATTAGGGCTTTTCGGAGTGTTCAGGCAGTTGAGGATATTTCTGAGCATTTTGTGAGTGCCCTGGACCACAGTTATATCTGCTGTACCACTGACATTGATGCTAATGGTGCAGCTCACCAACCATCTGTTAGGGATGCAGTAAACCATCCTGGCATGGGCATGATTTGCATGGCTTGAGATGGGGATGATGTGGCCACAGAGGCTGAAGGCTGGCACTGAATTAGGTGTAAGGGATTACAGTTCAGCTGGGCAGAACAGGTGGGTTAAAGCGAATTGCCCATGTGGAGCAGAAATCTCCACCGCTGCAGCAAAAAACCCAAGGACAGCTGTTTGGCAAGCATGGGACCATGTCACAGTGCTCCTGCATCCAAGATGGCTTTGGTCACATCTGCTCCACTGATACTGGTGTTTGCTTAAGCAAATAGAAAAAAACACAAATGGAAATTCAAGCCTGGTCCCTACCCTGGCTTTTGCCCTTGCTGTGGCTGATGGGGTTTCCAGGGCTTTTTGCTCAAACAGCTCACCAGGCACCTGGCTGATCACAGCCACCTGCAAAAGAGAGACCTCCAAAATCCCTGGGATGGAGTGGAACAGGGAAATACCCTCTGAGTCCCTGCCCCTTCCTCATTGGTGAGATAACCCTTAGCGTGAGTCCTGCCCCGAAGCAATGTCCCTGGATGGGACGCAGGGATGGGCCCCTCAGTTGGAGCAGGCACAGTGCCCTGGTACTAGCAAAGGACATTATTTCTCACTCTGTCTCCAATTAGGATGACTCCTGATTGATTTTAAAGCATGTTTAATGATAGCCAGGGCTAATTGCTTAAGTATCTTCCAGAGCCAGTGTAAGCTTTGAAAATTCTTTTAAATGTTTCCTCATGGAGTAACAGGTAACAGTAACAGTAGTTAATAGTAACAGTAGTAGTAACAGTAGTTAATAGTAACAGTAACAGTAACAGGAGTAACAAATAAAATCACTGTCATCTCATCATTATGTACATGGGCTGGCAGTGGTCCTCCCAGCAGATGGGCTTGAGTGCACTGGTCCTGCTCCCTTGGTCCTGGCAGGATGGAGATGGCTGAATATGGTGCCCAACATCCTATGGCTCATCAAACATTTTGGGTGGCCAGGAAACCCAAGTACCTTCAAAAGTCTCCCACCCCCAGCTGTGCTTTCCTCTGCTCTAATATACCCCCAGGCTGCCCCTCCACTACCCAGGATGGTAAAGGGCCTGTAATCCATTTGAAGACCTACCTCTAATATATATATATATATATATATATATATATATATATGTATGTATAAAATCTATGTTTCATCGAGATTGATATATATGGGTTTTTTTTTTTTTTTCTGGAACTGGGGTTGGTTCGTTTGGACCTCCCACCACCTCATCTGAACCACTGAGGCAGCAGGTAGAATTTTCCTGGAAAAATGAGTAAGTGGATAATTTCCTGCCACTCTTGTGTGGAACTGTGGTCAGGACCAGTGCAATGGTCAATTTTTCTCTTTCCTCTTTTTTTTTCTTCTTTTTTTTAAACCCCCAGTGTGCTGAATAGTCAAAGCTGTCATTAATTTTGATTCCTGTTTAGCTCCCTGAACGGGGAACTGGTCCACACCAGTACCAGGCTTTATAAACATTCTGGGTGGGCAGGCCTGGGAGGATTTTCATGGTGATATTAGGATCTCCATAGGGCAAGCAGGCAGCAATGGCAGCATCTCTTTAGGGCTCTCTGTGATGTTCCCTAGGTTTTTGCTTCTCCCTTGCTGGGTGCTGGGTCTTCAAGTTGTTGCCGTTGGGTGTAGTTGGTACCTTAAGGGCCGAGCTAGAATATGCAGCCATGACATCCACCTGTGGGTTTGGGTCGGGGCACCAGACTGAGAATACTTGGCCCCAAGATGGTTTTGAGGTCTGATGTCCTTCCCAGGTTCTCAGTACAAGAGATGCTTCGCATGGTAGGAATAGACAGAGTTATGTTTGTAAGACACAGTAGACCAACAGGAAAAAACAAATTAATTAGTTTAAACCCAGTATGTTCTAGGCCAGTTTGGACGGGGCTTTGAGCACCTGGTCTGGCAGAAAGTGTTTCTGCCCATGGCAGGGGATTGGAATGTGATGGATTTTCAAGGTCCCTTACAAACCAAACCATTCCATGATTCTGTGATTCAGTATTGGTAACAAAAACTCCAGTATTGGTAGAAGTCAGTGTAACAAGCAACAATTGTGGGATGTACTCCATCCCTCCTGGGCATTTAGTTGTTCCCGTCTCCCACTATGCGCTGGGTTTGGCCCTGGGTAATTCCCAAAAAAGGGGTCATTGCCTTGCCTTTTTTTTGCTGGCAAGGGTAGCCCAGAGGAGTGAAAGTATGGGGAGAGCCACTAATTCAGTCCAGGTTTGCAAGTCCTGGACAAATGTTCAGCTTCCCTTGAGGAATGAGATTTTGGGGGTTTACGCTATATAAGGCTTTCAGGCACAGCAAGGTGAGGGCCAAGGGGAGGATGGCAGTGGAGGGTCCGTTTCAAAGTCCATGGCAGTGTGTAAAGAGCAGCTCAGCTTAATAAAGAAGATGAGCTGCTTCTGGCTGTGACATGGGGTTGAAAATCACTGTAAGACTTGGAAAGATAAGGAGGAAGAAGGGGGATGAAAAGTCTCCCATTCTTAACCACCAGGAGCACCCTGCAAATTCAGTCTTTGCATGGGCCAGGGGCATGCTGTGCGAGTTGTTGGATCCCATAAACCCCCTCTACTTCTCCTAATGGGACCTGTTTATAATTTGAGGGGTATAATAACAGCTTTCTGGCTAGAAATTTCCTTTGGAGGGTTGTCATTGGCTTACTGGTGGGGGTTTTTTTTACTGTTTTGTTAGATCCATAGGGTTTGGAAATGGTGATGTGGGTTGCACGGCTGGAGGATGTTTATCTTGGTGAGATGGTGCTCCATGGAAACATTAAAGGGACTGGTGAGGGGATGTGCCTCCTGTGGGCACAGGGCTGGGAGCCCCCGGCTCATTCCACAGGGGTTCATGAGCCTCCCAACATGCCTGGTTTTTGCTTTGCTGCAGCACAGGTGATTCATAAGTGAAACTCCCCCAGGGCCAAATTTCTAATCTTTCCCAGGATTGTCAAGGAATATGTCATAAGAGCCAAGCAGGAGACGAGAGCCAAGCATCCTGTGCCGGCTGTTGCACAGCACCCTGTTCCCCTGAGATTACTTTGTGGACGAGAAATAATTACAAAATAATACCATTTGATAACTTTAAAAAAAAAAAAACAACTAAAAATGCAAAACCAATCTGCAAATGTTTGCTTTGGCCCTGTGACAGTGGTGTGATGGTCCCTGAGCCAGCCTTTGCTCCTGGGGTTGAGACTCAGTGTGCAGAGGTGCAATGGGGCTGTACCTGGAGCAGGACCCCTGTGGAAGGTGGTGTCCCAGGGAGGGATTTCAGTAGGACAGTCGCATGGAGCCCCAGGAAGTGAGGCAGACTGCTCTGCACCCATCCTACCCACCTTGCTCCCTGTTGCCAGCCTGAACTGCTGTAAGAATGGTTTACCCTACTTTTCCTGAAGAGTACTTTCCCTTTAATCAGACAAACAACTTCAAGCCTTATGTCTTAATTTGATTTAAATAAGCCTAGCACTTGCTAGTGAAGTTTTTTCCTCCCTTTTATTCCACCCTTTTCTAAATCTACTCTCACTGCTCTTTGTGACCATAAATGATTAAAAGCTTTACTGGAATATTGTTGTCCCCCCCCATCCCTTAAAATCCCATTGTGTTACTTGGATCATATTTTGTTATGTTTTTGGGTTTTTTTCTTGCTGAGTGATTCTTGCTTTTACTTATTAAACAATCAGCCAGGGGAAAGGGATTATTTTTGTCCCAATCTCCTGCAGGATAGGAAGGGGATGCAGGGATCCTGCCCCATCCCATTGGTTCCTCCTCTGCAGCCAGATCCAGGTTATGGCTTTGCCAAGAGAGGAGCATCTCTTCCCTGGAAGTGCTGATTCCTGTGGGAGTCTGTGGCTGAACAGGTTGGTGCAGCTAGAGCTCTCCAAGGGGATGCAACCAGCCCCACCAAGGCAGGGATTGGTTCTCCAAAATGCTGCCAGAAGGCAACAGAATATCCATGTCATACCAGTCATATTTAATAATAAATCGGGCACTCAGAAACATATACGGACATCAAAGTAAGGCTGTTTTCTAAGCAAGTGCTTGGGGGAGTTAAGGGAGTGATGCTCCCTGGAGAAAGGCAATGGCTGGTCCCCAGCTCAGCTTAGCACCCAGCCTTGGCACCACCAGCACCTCGCTGTTCCCTGCCAGTTGCAACAAGGCACCTCTTATTAACACAGCATCCATGAAAATAATGGAATCTCAAGTTCCCTAGTCCTGCAGAGCTGTGCTCAGGAAGCTGCTTGGGGGCTTGCAGCTGAAATTGGCTCTTGTCTGTCTGTCTGTCCATCTGTGCATGCTGCAGGGATGGAGCAGGGCAGATTGCCTCCTCGTGTTGCTGCAGCTTCTTGTTATGGTAAAGCTGGAGGTGCCTGGCAGAGACCTGTCCCCAGCATGGGGACACCTGGGGTCTGTGCCTGGCTGCAGGACCATATGTTCAGTTTCCTGCTTTATTTTCCAAGCTGATGCCTAGTTAGGCCAGGTTTTTTCCCCCCAAAATCATCCTGGAGGAGATGTCAGTCAGCTTTGTTAGAATGTGTCAGACGGGTGGAAAACGATTTTCCTGTTAGTGTGGCTGAGGTTCCGGCTCTGCCATCTGCAGATGCCAGTGAAGCCCCAGCACTGCTTGGCTGCTTTCAACAGCTGGCAACATGAGGGAAAAAACCTGGAGGGCTCATCCAGAGCAATTCCTGAAATTTAGTCATTGTTGTTTAATGGGATTTGTCTCCTCTCTTCATTAGCTTGTTGCAGACCCTCATAAAAATTTGCCCAGAGAAGCTGTGGTTGCCCCATCCAGAAAGTGCTCAAGGCCAGGTTGGACAGGGCTTGGAGCAGCCTGGGATAGATGTCCCTGCCCATGGTAGGGGGTTGGAACGAGATGACATTTAAGGTCCCTTCCAACCCAAACTATTCTGTGATTCTTTCATAACATGTGCGTGCTCAGGTACCTGCAGAGATGCCAACCTGGAGGAGCTTGTTATTTTGGGCCAAAATCTACCATTTCCTCAGTTTCATGGGGCAGCACAGCCCTTCTTTGCATTCAAATTCCTTCTGCTTGGACACAGCTGCAAACTAGGGCAGGAAGGTGAATTTGGGGGTTTGCTGTTTCCTCTAACCCATGTTTTCAGTGAGGCCGGGCAGCTGTGGTTCTCAGCTGAGTGGGAAATTGAATTATGTGCAGGCAGCTTCATTCATATTCTCTGCCTTCTGCCCATCCAGCCTTGTGATTCTCTAGCCTCTTTCATCCATTTGCAAACACATGATTTATGATCTGGTTCAAGTGGCTCCTGAGCTGACTTGCTGCCCTTTATTGGCAGGATTAAAGCTGGGTGGTGCGACACTGGGGGCAATAGCTGGGAGAGATGTGTTGGGTACTGAGGGTGATGCTGTCTCAAGTGTGGGTGTCCCAGCATGGGAACAAGGTGTTTTAAGCACGGTGAGACCTTCCCTCAGTTTTCCTGCACCATTGGCACTACTGTGAGTTGTGATGAGACATGAACACTGAGGTGCAGAAACCTGGTGCTGTTGCTGCACTTGTAGCTGGATCCCAGCATTGTTCCCCATTTGGCTGTGAGGGATGGAGATTTTGAGCCTCACTGTCTTTTCAGATGCGTGGTCCCTGCATGCCACCTCATCCTGTTCCCCCTGACACCAAGGACTGCAGGGTGGGGTGATTTGATAAGGGAATCCCTTGCCATGAGCTGCATCTCTCCCTTGGCATGAAAGCAGAGCACCCTGAGGCTTGGACCTGTTTCAGGTGCCAGGATCTCCTCTTGCCCAGGGTTTAGAGCAGGAGGCACAAGGATGGTCAGCACAATGTCTTTGTGGGGACAGAGCCATCACCCCCTGCTCACGGCTGCCGTCAGAGCTTGGGCACAGGAGTGCTCAGTGTCCACTTCAGCATCACATCCTCTGGCTTGCATGGCCACAGGCTGGACATCTGGGGTATCCCACCCCATGCAGCTGGTCCAGTGCACCCTGTGCAGTGGTGACATCTCCTTGAGGGTGAGATGTCAAAGCTCAAAAGGCAGAGATGATCTGGCCACAGCTGGTACACACAGCATCGACTCCAGGGTTTGACTACAGCTCAACAGCATCTGCAATTATCTGCCTTTAGCAGAGGACTCATGGGGACTGTGGTGTTCAGGCTGCTCTGGCCTCTCTGCATGCCTCAGTTTCCCCTGTGTATCTGTGCCAGCATTGCTCCCATAGCACATGATGGTAGTGGGACTACTGTGGTGATGCTCCAGCTCTCTGTTAGTAACAATGATGCATAGCTCTTTTGTTTTTTCCTATTTTCAGGTGAATATGGCCTTGGCAGGGAAGCCTTTAGATGTGACTCTCACCACCTCCAGAGCTGACCAATGGAATATGGTTTTTCCCCAGAGAGACGAAATCATCACCAGCTTAGTGTCTGCCTTAGACTCCATGGTAAGAGGCCAGTGGTACCCCTGTCCCCATCCCCCTCCCGTCTTTGGCCTCCATTTAGCAAGGCTGTCTGGGTGCAGGGCTGGCACAGGATGCCTGGTGAACTCATGCCACTCCCCTCTGCTGCTGGAAAGCCCAGGGAGCTGCTTGAGCTGGGAAATAAAAAACCCTTTCCTACCCTGACAGCTATAAGGATCATAAAGTCAGCACAAGTTAATCTCATGTGTATTGATCTGATGTGTATTGTTTTTCCATTAATATTTATGTTGCTATCAACTGGCTATAGGGTGGTTGGCTTTTTTTCTTGCTGTTTTACCAGTGTTACAGTGAGCATTTACACAACAGCAGAACAATGGCTTTTTATCTCTGAGAACAAAGAAAATAACTTTCATATCTTTTGACTTAGAATTCCCAGTGGAAACCTTGCGTAAGTCAACCCTGCTTACATAAACAAGATAACTGTTTGGATTAAGTCTCGTGGACCAGAGCTAATCTTATTTTTAACTGTGAATGTGATCAAGAAGGGAAAGCGGATGTGTAGTAACAAATGCCTAATGCAATGAGATGTGCTATATAGCTCTCTCTTTTTAAAGTCAAGTCATATGTAATGCATTTATCTAGGATGTATTTTCCTCTCTATGCAGGTAGAGGTTTTTTCATTAATACCAATTTCCTTCTCTTTGACATTACCACCCCACTAAGGAGCAGGTTCCCTGGAGCCTACACACCCCAAGCAGCGTTGATGATTTATATACATGCCATTGTGTACAGGAAATTATGTTACCATAGTTTGACTTCTTAACGAATATACATTATTTTGCAGTCCCTGTTAGGTACTTATACTAGGGCCAGGGACCAGGCTGCTCCTGAAATTCAGCCTTTATCCCAGTGCTTCACCAATGGCAGGCTCTGTGCTCACTGAAACCTAGCTGCCTGTGTGCCTGGTAAATAAACTACATGGCCATATGCATGTCACCAAGCAGGCTTAGTGTTTGGGTTTGTTCTGCCTCCAAAATTCACGTACCTTAGTTTTTGTGTTTATATTTTGAGTGTTGGACTTTTTGAGCAAAATACTTGTCTTTGTGACTGGGTTTTGAAAGGAGGTTTCTTAAAAATACCGGGTTTATGGGATTTGATTCAGTGCCTCCTTGAAGAAGGTGAACAGGAGGTAAAATGACCTAGTATAGAAGCTGGTTTAAGCCCACACAAGTGAAGCTCATTGTACATGTGTGCAGGGAGCTGAAAGTAGCTCAGGGCGGTTGGTCCATGTAACCCCTTCTGCTCTCCTGCTCCCTCCTTGGAGGTTCCTCCATGGGGTTGTTGATGTGTCTAACCAGGGCTGATACTGGGAAAATCCCCCCTTTTTTACCCATTTAAATCATGACCTGGGGATAGCATCTTCCTAGCATCAATGCTGTAGCTATAGGAATATGACTCAGGCTGCTGGCACTGAGTAACTATTATAATATTAAAAATACTAATAAAAATGCATATACATGTGTATTATGTAGAGCAAGAAGGGCATATTACATAAAATGGATTAATGGAGGAAGTTTTTTCCATCGCTATTGTTTTGCATAACTGTACAAGAAGAATTCTTCAGCTAATCTGGACTTTGACCATAATAGTGTTCTGCAGCTGAAATAAGATTCTTGTGTTTCTTATTCCATTAGAGCTGATGGGAAAACACAAATTGTTATCAGTTGTGGTGTGGTTTTCTCGTTAGATTTTTTTTACAGGAATGTTTTCTTTTAAAGAAATGCAATAAAATGTTTCTTTTTAGGATAGGAAAAAATGAAATAAAATGATGGGTAAGTAGATCTTGTTTTCCAGCTGGATATTTTTGTAGAGCTGTAAAGTCACCAAAATTGTTAAGGGATGTCATAAACCCATGAAATTCTGACATAAACCAGAACACTGCTTTTGATGGAAGAATCTTTTGATGGGAAGAAAAAAATCCCACTGGGAAATGGCAAGGGGTGGGAAGCAGGGATGCTCCCCCATCCTGTGCTGTGCTGACCTGATGCCTCCAACAGTGCTTGGCACTCTCCAAGCTGAACGCAGAGGTGGCCTGCATCGCCATCCATGAGGAGAGCGCCTTCGTGGTGGGCACTGAAAAGGGACGGGTCTTCCTCAGCGCCCGCAAGGAGCTGCAGGCTGACTTCCAGAAGTTTTGCAGTGAGTATCCACACCAGCACCATCTTCCATGCCCAGGTTGGTGCTCCAGTTGTGCCAGCTGTGACTCCCACTGTGCCACGGAGGGGTCGTGGTTTGGGGGCACCACAGTGCTGTCTGTCGGTCCATGGGGCTGAGTGGTGTTTGAAGTGATGGAGAAAGTGGGAGGAAGCTGTGGCCAGAGCCTCTCCCCTGCCAGGGAGGGCACTGTGTGCCCTGGCTCTTCTCTTCTAAAGCATCCCTGAGGTGGCTCAGGGCTCGATGGCTGCTCTGCTGCCCGGGCACTTTTAGCCTCTGGCAGTGCTGCCAGAGCACTGGAGTATTTTTCGAGGACTTAGCAGCAATAGTTTGTCCTAGTGATCCCCCCAGGAGCAGAAGGGCTTTCTTGGTCCAAGGCTTTTTTCCTGGTTTTGGAAAAACAGGAATGGGTTTGGTAGCTGGAAGTGTTGGTTGTGGAGTTGCTTATATTTTTGAGGGAGGAACAGTGATGATAAGATACCTTGAGCAGGAGATGTGTCCCCTGGTCTCAGATCAGATTCACCAAGTATCTGAGGGTTACCTGTGTGTTGCAAGCCTTCTGTCCCAGCTCTGTGCCTCTGCCAGTTTCCAAAAAACAGTCTGGGAGCTGAAGGGAGAGTGGGAGCCATTCTGTGCATGGAGACCATGTTTCTTGGACAGCATCATTCCCAGCACGCTAGCTGCTGCTTTCCTCACTCAGTGCAGAAGCTGGAATGGGATCTGGTTTTGGTGGTGCTGAGGACACC
The DNA here is from genome assembly GCF_020740725.1 of Corvus hawaiiensis. Lineage (NCBI taxonomy): Eukaryota > Metazoa > Chordata > Aves > Passeriformes > Corvidae > Corvus > Corvus hawaiiensis. Next base: position 8,095,338 of record NC_063232.1, read on the forward strand.
AGACCCAGATCTGTTCTACATGCTGCTCACAGTGGGATGTCAGTGTGGTGTTGGCAGAAACTGTGTTGGAGAGGTTGTTCAGGAAGGGTTTGCTCTGGTGACACCACCAGTGCTATGAAGCTGCCCAGGTCACTGTCTGCTTGGGTTGCTCACTGCATGGTTCTACAGAAGCAGCTCTCTGCCATGGCTCTGCCCAGCCCCTTGTCCTGCTGCCCTGGGCAGCTGCTGGCCAACTCCACTGTTCCATCCTCTCACAAGAGACACCATTAGTTACCTTCCACGTCATTCTGCAGGACAGGAGGCATTTGGGAGATGTTTCCTACTTTCATGGGCAACTCTGCCTTCCCTTCCCACCACCCACAAGATGTGGATGGCAGCGGGATGGCCGAGGGGAAGGAACTCCCTTGTGTTTCCTCAGGCTGAGAGAGGTTGCTCAGTCTGGAGAAGAGGAGGGTCTGGAGAATCCTGAGAGCCCCTTCCAGTACCTAAAGGGGGCTTATAAAAAAGAGGGAGAGTGACTTTTTGCCCAGGCAGATAATGGTAGAACAAGGGAGAATGGTTTTAAACTAAAAAGGGAGAGATTTAGATTAGATGTTAGGAGGGAATTCTTCTTTTGAGCATTGTGAGCTACTAGGATAGGTTGCCCAGAGCAGCTGTGGCTGCCCCATCCCTGGAAGTGTTCAAGGCCAGGTTGAACAGGACTTGGAGCAACCTGGGATAGTGGAAGGTGTCCCTGCCCATGGCATGGGGGTGGAATGAGATGGTCTTTAAGGACTCTTTCTACCCAAACTGTTCTTTTATTCTGTGATATATCCTCGTTCATGACCTACCACTGTGCTGGGGCAAAGCACCTGGCACTAGATCCTGATTCCCCCTCTCTTTGGTTTCATTTATACCTCTGTCAAAAAAAAATAGTCATGTCTGGCTGAAAACAGAAATCTTGAGCATGGGGTTTGAGTAAAGTGACTGATGCTGCAGACAGGGTGAAATGTGATAACTCTGTCTGGAATTATACATGCCCAGGCTCAACTCCACTCCATGAAGCTCTTAGAACTGGCACACAGTGGAAAGTATCCCTGGAAGTGCCTCTGATTTCTTGCTGTCTTAGAAAGATGTGAGTTAATCTAAAGCAGACATCACTTGGAGGTGTAAGAAGCCTCTTGTCTCTCTGGGATGCAGACCTCGCTGGAACACCCTCCTTCATCTGAACCTCTGGTTCAGCCTTTCTTGACGCATGGGGGGAATTGACAGTGATCAGAATTAATGTCAGTGGAGGAGGGAGAGGCAGTACTTAGAGGATGCAGATGCATTTCGGAACCTTGATAAAACACCCTAAAAAAGTTTTCCAGGGCCTGTTTTGCCATGCTGTGGGAGGCATGTGGAGCTTTACAGGGGTGGCATGGTGACTGTTTACTTTCTTATGTCTAGTTCTGTGTGTATCCCATGTTGCTCTTGACCCCTTCCCTGTGATGTCCCAGCCATGGACTTTTTCCACAGAAGGATCTATAAGCTCCTTCTTGAGCACACAGGCAGCATCCAGGGCCAATTGCCAGTAGGAGTCTGTCGAGGATGATGAAGGAATTAGTCCTTTGCCACCGAAAATCCCTTGCGAATCACTCTGAATAAGACAGCAATAATGCATTTGTAGTGTTTAATTTTCTGTGCATTTAGAGATACAAAGAAGTCAATGCTGAAGATATGCTTTATTTGAGGTTTAATGGGGGAAATTAGCAGGAAATAGCTGGTATTACTGAGCTGCGTGATACTGAAGGCTAAAAAAGCCTCCGAGGAAGGCGGATTTTCTTTTCCTGAGAGATTGAAGGCTAAGCAGATTGAAACCAGAGACTAGAAATGGACTGCCCAATTAGTCATAACTGCTTCAGTCTGGCTGAGGGGGGAAAAGCCAGGGAAAAGGGGGCAGGCACAGGATGAGTGACCCCACTGCTGGCACCACTGCCCATTGCTGGTACCTTTCCCTGCATGTTGGGGGCTGCTGGGAGCAACCCAGTGTGATCTCATCCAAGCTGGGGCCTGATGTGGGTGGGAGGCCTGGGGCACTTGCCTGCTCAGCCAGAGGCTTCACCCCTTCTCACCACAGTGACTCCTGTTTTCTCCTCTCCCCCGCAGGAATCCAGCAGAGGAAGGAGCAGGATACAGAGGTGCAGAAGAAGGCAAAGGAGTGTGGGCAAAGGGTGCTCAGGGTCTCCCCGGACCAGGGATCAGATGTGTACCTCCTCAGGAAGATGGTAGAGGAAGTGTTTGATGTGCTTTATAGTAAGAGCCTTCATGCTTTCCTTTGGGGATATGGCATGTCCCTGGGGCTTGCTGAGCTGCCTGGCACTGCTGCCAGATGCAGCTTTCATTGCCAGCCCAGCTCCTTGGCATGGGAGCAGGTGCCTGGCAGGGGCAGCATGGTGGAATGTGCTCCTGCATGGAGTTAGTGCTGCATTGAGATGGGGTTTGGCCACTGCTTCTTAGTTTTCCAGCACCCCAAACTGAGCCAAAAAAATCCCTATGCTGGATGAATGAACTCGGTGTTTGGCTTTCCTGGCTGCAGCTCTCCATCACCATCTGAGATTCAGGGCCTGGTAGAGCCCTGCTGGGGCTATGCAGGTCTCCCTGAGTGCAAAGTGCAGGTTTTGCCTCTGTTTGTGTATGTGATTTGGGAATGGGCATTCCCACACAACAGAAGGGGGATAACAGGAGCTACCACCAACTTTGCTGGGCTCACGTCCAGGAGTTGCTGCTCTGGCTATTGCTAGCATCTTCCACAGTCTTCACAGACAGAAAAAGGAGATGGCATCCCTTCTCCCCTGGGACAGACAGTCCCTGAAATTTGCTGAAGGCACTTAAAGCGCTTGGAGGCAATATTCCCATTAATAGGGGCAATCAGAGTCTATTGCTGCCTTCCAAAGGCTGGGCCCAACAAAGGGATGCAGAAGAACCAAGGGAACAGATTGGAGAGGGTGTTTCTGTGCTGGTGAATTCCCTCTCCAAGCTGCAGGTCTCATTGTCCTGCTGCTGGGACAGTGCCAAACTTTGCTGTCCCCTTGGGAATATGTGAATAAATATATAATTGCATTAGAAAAGCTTGATCAGGGTGCATCTGCATGGGGTTTAGGAGCCAGGCAGCCCATCCATTGTGATGATTAGCAATGCTCTTCACCGTTCCAAGGTGTATGGAGGTGCGTGGGGACACATTGGCCACGTCCTCAACCCAGCATGGCCAGCATTGCCATAGCAGAAGAAGGTTGGGCATCCCTGTGACAGTAGTTTTGGCTTTGACACTAGGTGTAATTCTGCCTTTGCTGCTGCTTCAGCTGTTTCCATTCTTGAGCCGCTCTGTGGCGAAACCTGATGAAGCTGCTTGCTCCAGTCCCTTCATTCCCACTGGGAAGAGCCTCTCCTGCTTGAGTGGGGAGAAATACCACAGGAGATAGTAGATGCCCCAGGGTGATTCTGTTTCTAACATGGAGAGGACTGTGAGAGTTTAACAATTAGGATTCTTAGGGATTTTTTTTTTTTTATCCTTTCGTCAATAAGGATTGGGAACAAAAAATCTTTAAAAATGCTCAGTCAAAAAGATTCCCTCCAGAGCCAGGTAATCTCTGCACTAACAGGATGACTGATTACCAGTGGCTTCTATTAAATAGTCATTAATGATGATTATTATGTCTTTAGCCAAACCATGAGTCTCTGCACAGCAGCACAAGACTTCTGAAGGTCACCTTGATAATAACACGGTCCCCATAAAAATATGTTTGGGAAGTTCTTGAGCATTGGGTTGATAAGGAGCCACTGTGGACATTGGGAGCTTCTCCCAATCATGGAGAGAGGTGATGAAGGGAGGTGGAGAGCTGCTAGAGCCAGCGCATTGGGGCAGGGAAACTGTCAGCTTGCAGAAAGTAAACTCATGGTGCCATGGTTCAAAGGCTTATTTTAAAACTTTGGTTATTGGATTAATTAAAATATTATAAATTCTCCCTATAAGAAGCCTAAATGGCTTGTGCAAGTCACACATCATTAGTTATAACGCATTCCTTCAAAGGACATGTTAAAGAAATCACTTTTAATAAGGACTTGCTGGCAGCGTCACAAGATTTACAGTGTTTCTGTGAGATCTTTTGGTCTTGTGTTTTTTTTGGGTTTTTTTTAAGAAGAGAGAACAAAGAGAAGGTTTAAAAGAAAATCCACAGTATAAAGTCCCACAACAACTTAAAGGTCCCATAATCTTCTCTGTCTGCCCCTCAGCCTAGAGATGAAGGTGCAGACACTGTATCATGCCACCAGATGTTCTGCATCTGGACATTGCTTTGCCAGACAGGTTGCATTCCTGCATGGCTGTTTCTTGTGCTTCATGCTTTCAGCACCATGTTTATTGATCACAGTGGCTTGGGTTAGTTTCCAAAGTAATTTTTCCCCAGAGAGTAGCTTGAGGGTTTTGGCCATTCCTTGAAATCCTTCAGAGCAGGCTGTTTTTCTGATGGTGTTTTGCCTGCAGAGCATAGTAGGGCAGCCCTGGTTTTGGCACACAGGCTCTTTATCTGGTTTAGAAAATCCCTATGTAATTGCAATGCTTGCTGCTTGTCTGCTGCTGCCAGGGAAGGGAAAGCAGTTTGTACCTGACTCCTTGGGGAGATTTTGGTGTCAGAAGTAAAAAGGAGCCAGAGGCACATGGTGGGGCTATGTGGCCAGTGTTGAGGGGAGCAGGTGAGAGTTCTGGGCTGCTGGAGGTGATTGTGCAGTCAAATGTATCGATGTTCAAGCTGTCTGTGAATAGTGGGATGGAGGGAGATTATTGGTTTTGGTTTTTTTCCTTGTCTATCAAAGTGAATCAAGGCTGCTTGACAGCAACAGCAATCAAACTGCTTTCCGTTCTTCCAGGAGGTAAAATAAGAAAATTGACTAGAAATAAGGTTCCCAGAATATCTCAGTAAACATGAGATAAAAATCATCGTGAGCTCTTCTGCCTTGTTTGTCAGCCCTTGGCTCCCTCCCACCTTGCTGATGGCCATGTACCTCACTGGCATATGGCTGGGCACTCCCAGGGGTGGGCTTGTGCCAAGTTACCCCAACTGAGGATTTTACTGTGCAACCTGAATGATGAGACATCTGCTTATTGGCTTTTATGAGCTTTTTATTAATTAGTGCTTTTAGAAAGGAATTGGAGTGCCTTGCATGCTAAGTGCAAAGGTAAGAATGGTTTTTTTTCTCCTAATGGTTCTGTTGGTATTACTTGCTTTTGCATTTGCTCCTCCAGCCCAGCTCAGCCATGGTTGGGGGCACAGGGTATTTGTCAGTGTGTAACTTTGTCCCCTCCCCAGGTGAAGCCATGGGGAAGAGCAGCGTGGTCCCTTTGCCGTATGAGAGGTTCCTGAAAGAGCCAGGTTTGCTGGCAGTTACCGGCTTGCCTGAGGGGATCAGCTTTAAGAAACCCCTGGAATATGATGTGAAATCCCTGATGGCCATTCTAGAGCACAGCCACAACATCCGCTTCAGGCTAAAAAGGTAATCTTGGGGACATCCAAGGAACAGGAGAGCAGCACGCCCTTGGGATGGTGTAGATGTTGTATCTTACAACACTGGCAGATGATGATTTTGTGTGGCACAGGCAGGAGGGTCCCTCCCATGTCCCAACTTCTCCTCGAGACCCACAAACCTGGGTCCAGCCATGCCAAACCCAACCTTGCACAGAGATTTGTTTGTGTTGGGGGGCTTGAGTCCATTTCAGACTCATTTCTATAAAAAGTGTGTGTAAACATGCACATTAACTGCATCCTTTTGTGTGTCTCTGCCAAAATTTCCACTGCAGTAAGCTAAGTGCTTTTCTGTCTCCAGAGGGATTTCCAGGGTAAATGCTGCAAGTGTCTTCCCAGGCTGAAATGGGTTCTTTAATGCCAGACAAGGAGGAAAGTGGGGGACTGCAGCAGAGCAAACTCCCCCTTTTGGCCACACTTAAGCAAGGGGTTCAGTAGTTTTAGGTGCGTTTCCCCTCAGCATGACCAAATACCTCCTCTAAAGGCTTGATGCTTCTGGAAAATCAGGCTAAGACAGCTAAAAGTAGGACACGCAGAATTTGAGCTGTCTGTGAGCTTGTGGCTCCCTATCTCATGTAAAGCATGTTGGTTTCTTCAGTCTGAAACTCATCCCTGGGCTAACTGAGCTCCCCTTTGAATGTGCCATGGGTGTTGGGGGCTGGCATAGGCAATGGAGCCAAGTGATTGTGGTCATAAAAGGTTTTACCCCTTAAATGCACTGGGCATGGAGCTGGGCAGCTTTGTCCTAGCTAATAAAAATGCTTTGAACTGCTGTAAGACTAATCATCTCCACTTAAAGAAGACAAGAACCATTCAGGTGCCTGAAGATGCTCAGGAGTTTGAGCGATGGATGTAACTTCTGGATCATAGAATAGAACCATAGAATGGTTTGGGTTGGAAGGGACCTTAAAGACCATCTCATTCCAAACCCCTGCCATGGGCAGGGACACCTTCCACTAGACCAGGTTGCTCCAAGCCCCATCCAGCGCAGCCTTGAACACTTCCAGGGATGGGATAGCCACAGCTTCCCTGGGCAGCCTGTGCCAGGGCCTCACCACCCTCACAGGGAAGAAGGTCTTCCTAATATCCAATCCAAATCAACCCTCTTCCAGTTTGACGCCATTCCCCATTGTCCTGTAACTCCCTGCCTTTGTCAAAAGTCCCTTTCCAGCTCTCCAGTACCTTTGGGTAATGGAGGGCCAGAGTAAGTTCTCCCCAGAGCCTTCTCTTCTCCAGGCTGAATAATTTCAACTCTCTCAGCCTTTCGAAATAGGAGAGGTGCTCTAACCCTCTAATCGTCTTCATTGCCCTCCTCAGCAAGGAGCCTGGCAGCTGGTGGTGCAGCATGTCCCACTCTCCCAGGCATGGCTCTTCCTCCCCCTCCACATCCTTGCTTGTTGCAGCTTAGCAGTGCCATGGGCCCAAAGGAACCTGTTTTTCCCTCCTCTTCTCCCTTCCTTCCCCTCAGGCCAGCAGATGAGCCCAGCCGAGAGCCCAACCCCAACATCGAGTTAACTTGTTCCTCCCTCGCCTCCAAGGGCAGCCGAGACTCTGGTGCCAACGGCCCTGTGGCCAAATCCACCACCCAGGACACCCCCTCCACCATGGCTGTCACCAACTTCCTCTACGGCGTCTCACTGCCCACCCCTGTCGCCATCGACCTCAAGCAGGAGGTGTCCTCGGGGCTGCCTGGGCCACCTGCAGTGGGCGAAGCGCTGCTGGCCCGGCCGGCGGGAGAGCTGAAGGTGCCTTCCTCACAGGAGTACAGCGACTGCTGTGGTAATAGCCTGGAGTTTGCTCTCAGATGAGGGCCTGATGCACAGCCCACCCCTGGCCCTGCTAGAGGACAGGCTGGGGGTTTTGGCATTCCTTGGATTAAAACCAGTGTAGAGCTTGGCCTGTATGGCAGTGAGCAGAGCTCTTGTCATGCTGCACTGCCCCAGCCCTTCTCTGGGTGCCTGCAAGGTGCTGACAGGGTGCACCTCTATTTTTGCCCCACAATGACAGGTGCTGCACCACCAGGCCAGAAGGGCAGTTGGAGTGGGGATGGCAGGGGTTGGTCTGGCCAGCACTGCACCGGGTGTCACTGGCCAAGGTGCATGGAGGAGAGACAGAAGGGTTGGGTCAGCATCACTGGCAGTGGACAGCACCCAGGGTCTTGTTGTGGTGCCTGGAGCACTGGTCAGGCTCTCATCAGCCCTTTCTCCTTGTCTCCCCTCTTGTCCAGGACAGAAATCATCAGTCTCCGGAGGTCCCCTCATCCAGAATGTGCACTCATCCAAGCGCATCCTCTTCTCCATTGTCCATGACAAGACAGGTCTGTGTCCTGCTCCAGCATTAAAGGCAGCTGGCAGCCTTAGGGAAAGGTCCCCCTCACCACGTCTCTCCCCAGCAGTCTCCCAGCCCTCTCCACGCTCTGCAGGGACCTGGCAGTGCTGGAGGCGATGCATCTTGCATTGGAGCCAAGACCTTCATCTCTGCTCTGGTCCATCCCTGCCATTCCAAGATGCTTCTAGTGGTCCTTGAGCACTGCCAGCTGGCTGGGAATTCCCATCTCTGCTTCCTGCACAGGGAACCAAGGCACGGCTTTGGACGAGGCTGTTTGCCCCAGCTGCAAACAGTACATACCTGCTGAAAACTTGGCATTATTTCAAAATGACTGAAATCCACTAGTCCCAGTGGGATTCTGCAGCAGTGCTTGGGAGGATCAGCAGTGGGGAGGAGACTGCCATTTCCCCACCTTCACCGCACCCAAGGGAAATGCAGCCTAAAAACCCGTGCCCGCCTTAAAGAGGAGAAAAAATATGGGTGGGAAGGTTGGGAAAGAGGAGAAGATGGAAAAGCTCCACTTGTGAAATGGCTGTACCTTTCAAGGGTTCATTCCAGGTGGAGTTGGCTCTGTCCAAGAGGGTCTTTCATTCCAGGGCTGAGAAATTTTATGGGGTCATTTCTTAGAAATCTGCTTTGCACATGCCAAGGAGAGTGCTTGGGTCTGGGGTTGGAGAAGCCCAGACCTTATCTGCCAGCCCAGCAAAATTCACTGAGGAAGAGGGAAATAATTTTTAAAGTCTTGTTCCTGCTTTGCAGGAGAAAAGTGCATCTGCTGAGTATGAACCATATGGTAGTTTCTTATTTCTTGTATTTTGTTTTGATAGATAAGTGGGACAGTTTTATAAAAGAAACTGAAGACATCAACACCCTTAGGGAGTGCGTGCAAATTCTGTTTAACAGCAGATATGGTGAGTAGGAGTTAATATCCCATTATGCATCTGCAGTGCTTGTGGATTGCATATCATTATATAGCAATCATTTTTGTTCCCTAACACAGCAGCAGAAGCCATATGCTAGAGCTCCCTGCTCTTCCTAACACATTTAGCTCAGCATCTCCCAGTTTCAGGGTGTCTCCTGAAGGTTATGTCAATATTTCTGTTTGGATCCCCACACCATTGTCAAGGAATTTATACCTGGGCTGTAAAACAGCCCTGTCTGGGAATGTAGCATGCTGGATCATAGCACTTGGGCACCAGGAGTGGTGGCAGGTGGCCCTTTTACATTAATGTGGCAGGTAAAAAGAAGGTGGTTGTTGTTGCAGCTGCTTTTTTCTCCATTTGCACGGCTTGTGGATGTTGTTGGTGTTCCCTTTGCCATGGGCAGCGCTTTTGGTGTAGCTCTTGGGCATCTGGGCAGGTGGGAGCTTGGGAAATCACTTGGGGCTGGTGGGCTCTTCAACTGTGCCATCCTTATCAGGCTGTGTAATTCATGAGTTACAGATGGGCTGTAGATGTGTGCTGTGTCACCTGTGAGTTGCATATGGGCTTGAGACAAGCCCTTTAACTTATGGTTTATATATGTGGTGCTGGAATGTGTCCAAAGGGTAACAGAGCTTAAGAAGAGTCTGGAGCATGAGTCTGATGAGGGGCAGCTGAGGAAGCTGTGGGGGCTCAGCCTGGAGAAAAGGAGGCTCAGAGGGGACCTTCTTGCTCCTAATTAGCTGAAGGAGGTTGTAGCCAGGTGGGGGGGGGGAGGGGGGTCAGTTTCTTCTCCCAGGTGACAAGTGATAGAATTAGAGGAAATTGCTTCAAGCTGCTCCAGGGAAGGTTTAGATTGGACATTGGGGAAAATTTCTTCACTGAAACAATGGTCAGGCACTGGTACAGGCTGCCCAGGGTAATGGTGGAGTCACCATCCCTTGAAATGTTCAAAAAAACATATGGATGTGGCACTTGGGGACATGGTTTGGTGAACATGGTGCTGCTCGGTTGGAATCAATCTTAGAGGGTTTTTCCAACATTAACAATTTTATGATTCCACGTGCTATGCAGCTTATGAATCATAGAGCTCACAAACCTGCTGTGGTGGGTCACAAGGAGTTTGGGGATGATATTTGAGCCAGCTCACCCCTGGTTTGAGCATCACTGGGCATGTTTGGGAGTTTTGGAAGACACTGTTAGCTGTGTTTACTGCTGCTTTCTCTCCTTTTTGTCCCATTTCCCACGGGAGAGCTGCTCCTGGGACTCGGTTTCTGGGACAAGTGGAGAAGAGGGCAGAAAGCATTTGCTCTGCTTGAATTCAAGCCTTTACACCTTTGTTTTAATGTCTGTAATTTACTTGTGTAAATGAAAACCATGTGTTCATCTTTCAGCTGAAGCCTTGGGGTTAGACCACATGGTCCCTGTCCCATACCGGAAGATTGCCTGCGACCCTGAGGCAGTGGAGATCATCGGCATCCCAGACAAAATACCTTTCAAAAGACCTTGCACCTATGGTGTCCCCAAACTCAAACGGATACTGGAGGAGAGGCACAACATCCATTTTGTCATCAAAAGGTGGGTGGTGAGGAAAGCAAAGGGGAGCGTGTGGCTCAAGGGTGTCAGGGATTTGAGCTGTGCTCCCTCCATGCTCATAGGGTTTGCTTTGACACAAAAAATTCATTGCACCCTCTTTCATAAAAGACAGTTGAAAACTCCTTCTCCCTGCAAACCTCTGGTTTTCATCTCTCTCTCTTTTTGCAAGGATGTGGCAGAGCTGGCTGTACCATGATCACCCCCAAGCTCTGCCACCCTCTTTTAAGTGATCATAGGTACCAAATTTTGCTGATGCCACCCCAAACATTTCAGGTGGTTACAGCACCTTAAATGGCATTTGGTGGATGGGAGCAATGCCCCTGGGTGGGGGGAGGAACATCCATATTCTCACAGAGATTCCTGTCCACCTTGTTTTTCACTGATAACTTGTGCACATCCTCTGTATCTGGTGATAGGAGTGTATCACCTACAGGCCAGGCACTGTGTCCAGGTGTCTGCCTTTCCACTGGGGTAGGAGGAGTGGATGTATTCCCAGTTATCACTATGCTGTGCAATCTCTCTTTGCTTCTCTGTCAAGAGAATCTGCTCTATAATACATTGATTTATTCAGTCCCTGCCTATGCAGCACCTGTGTTCCCTCCCTTCCTAGAGGTGTGAAACTACAGCTTAGAAAAATCCTGTGCAAGGCTCCCAAGGGGGCTAAAATCACCAACATCAATGGAATTCAGGCATCCTAAAAGGAATTAGCTTTCCTCATGTCAATTGATAGAGGAGCCACTTTGTTCTGCTTTGCTCAGGCTGCACCACGCTGGATCAGGCTGTGGGATGTGGCCCTGGACATACTTTGCTCCTATGAGCAAAGTTGCAGGTAGCACCAAAATACAATATTCAGGAGAGAGGTGACATCATGGTCAATGGTCTACATTGGAAAGTGAAGGTCCAGCAACAGCTACTTTGGTCTCACTGTCTCTTTTGGTAAAGCCAGCCTATTGCAGCCTCATTTAATAAGTTAATTAGATTAAGAGAATGACTTATAAGCAGATTTAGAGATGCTTTAGTTAAAAAGCATATGCTATAAGATTTCTTGGCTGCACAACAGGCTAAAAGGCCTTTTTTTAGCTGAAAAATTAATTCCCTTTTTTAAGAGAATGAATAAAATTACTATTTTGACTAGATCTAATGCTATTCGTTAATTAAAGCTCCAATTCAGTCATTAGCAGCACCTATTTCTAATTATTTTTTTTCCTTTGCTCCTAGGATGTTTGATGAAAGAATTTTTACAGGTACGTTCTCCAAATCCTTTGATTTATTGCCCACAAAATTGAAAGGTTATCCAGAGAAGCAGAGTTGAAATAATGTCACCTGTAAGCAGAAGAAGTGCAAGACACATGCAGTTATGCTCAGTAAGGAGAAGCCTTGCTGTGCCCTACCCCAGGACATGCTGAGATTGCCTTTGCCTGGGATCAGTACAAGCTCTGTACTCCCCTTAAAAATGGAGTTTTGAAGGGTAAGCGAGAATTCCTGGTATGTGAGGCTGGGCTGGCTCCTGAACCAGGCTGAGCCACAGTACAGGCAGTACATGGCATGTATCTGTACTTTCAAGAGGAAGAAAATCACTGCTGTGTTCCTCAAGGGTAAATTCTTTTTTTTTTTTTTTTTTTTTTGACTAGGAAGTGCTGGCATCATCCAGCTGCTAACTGTTTTGTTATAAAAATAACAAAAGTTCATTTTTTCTGTGATAAAATGGTGGAGAGTGAGTTCTTTCACCTTCTTTGCTCTGTGTTTTTGTTCCTTTTTTCTCTGAGCTGGAGAAGCCAGACTAAGTCTTTACTGTGAGGGTGGGGAGGCCCTGGCACAGGTTGCCCAGAGAAGCTGTGACTGCCCCATCCCTGAAAGTGTCCAAGGCCAGGTTGGACGGGGCTTGGAGCAACCTGGGATAGTGGCAGGTGTCCCTGCCCATGGCAGGGGGTGGAATGAGATGGTTTTTAAGGTCTTTTTCAACCCAAACCATTCTGTGATTCCATGATAAGTGCTTCTTGGCAGATATAAGGAGACAGGTACCCATGCTGTCAGACTCAGCCTGCACTCCAGCAGTGCCCTCATCCCATTGCCCTCATACACACCTGGCATTGGATCCAAATTTATCACACCCAGGTCCTGGATTGCCTGGGCTTGGCTCACAAGTAAAGACATGTTTTTGGGGTGGTGGTTTGGCTTTTTTTTTTTTCCCTGAGCTGCCAACCGCACACGCTGGCAGTTCTCCAGATGCCTTCTTCCCAGGTATCTCTGCCAGCCAAATTATCACTCTGGCCCCACGACAGCCCCAGCCCTAAGAGGGCTTCCTGAGCATGCTGATGCTGGAACCACCGAAAGGGGACCTCCAGCAGAACCTGGAGGGGGTCCTACCTACATGGGGGATTTCTTTGTCTAAAGCCATTAATGGCTTTTTTTCTCATGAAAAGGATTTCTTTAAGCTCTAACCCATCCCCAAGGGATGGAGCACTCAACCATGTTTTGGGATGCTGGGATTTTCCTTGCATAATGGCTGCTCAGTATCTCGGGGAGGCATCATGTACATCTGCATCAGCTCTGGATCTGCTGATGGAGACCACTGTGCTATGAGCTTGGGGATTACATGGTAGGGAGGTGCAGGTGGATATTCGGAGATGAGGAAGCAAACCCAGCAGAACTGAGGTGGGTGGCAGGTCTTGCTTTCCTGACAGATCCCTGCAGGGGCTACCAGTAGCAAAACCCATTAAACCTGGCTTTCTGTGGTTTGCATCAGCACATCAGCTTGTGCAAAAAAACCAGCATCTGCTGAGTCAGGAGGTGCCATTTCTGTGAAGACATTATTTTCTGAGTGGAGCTGTATTTTAAGTTGCCATTTGCGAAGTATCCCAAAGCTTCCCCATATAGTTTTGCTCACCCTTTAATTAAAATACCCACCACTGCTCAGAAACCTATTTTTGTTACTCCCCTGGGTAGCAGCTTCAGGCAGGCTCTGCTGGTGCAAGAACAAGATTTGGTTCATAGAAAGCACAAATTAAAAGGAGCCTTTTGGACTGTCAGTAGATAAATAGTGTCTTTAAGGTTCTATATTTCTGCTGATCCTATTACCAGAGCCCTGCCCTTTCTTGCAGGCTGTAACCAAAAGGAAAGTGGCATCATGTTCCCATAGATGGAATATGTTTTAGAAGGGCGGGGATATTGTGATGGTGCTTTGAGAGCAGCAAAGGGCCTTTGGCAACAGCTGTTTAACGAGACATCTTGTGGCTTCTGCAGCCTCACAATGTAGTCTCACTCCCTTCTTCCCCCAGCCCTCATTCTTCAGCTCTTTGCTCACCTTCCCTGCCTGATTTTAGTTCCTACTCTGCCTTCAGATTACTCTTTTCGTCTCCAAGGTCTTTGCTGAGGCTTCATTTCATCTCCTTTTAGGCTGCTGAGGCACAGGGAAGGGAGAAAGGAAGTTTTTCATGGTGACAGGATGCTTCTATCCCTCTCTGTGTCACTGTGACAGAGATTTCTCCTGCTGCTTGGTGGGCTTGGAGTTGTGAGACAAAGCTGTCTGTGTGTCTGCTACTCTGTGTTTTGCCAAGCTTGCATCCAGTGCAGCACATCCCCTCCCTTGGGACAGGACTCTCCCCACTTCAGGGCTTGCTCCTGCAGCAGTGATCCATGGCCCTGGGTTTTCTGACCTTAGTCTCTAGCTTTTGGAACTCTGTCCTATCAGCCAGCCCTTTCTGGAGATGCTCTATCCTGGCAGGGCTTCCCAGCACACACATAGTTATGGAAGGTTTAAGCAAATGTCTTGCTAATATTTTAACATGTGAACCCAATGGAATCAGCATCCTTGTCTTTGCAAGCAGGTGACACTTGAAAACGTACTCCCCCACCCTGACCTCAGCTCTGGGACTAGGAGGGGAACAATCTGCAACATTGGCATCTCCAGTTGCTAATCCTGGTTTTGCTTTTCTCCCAAAACCCACCATGCACACTTGGCAACAGGAAGCAAATTTACCAAAGATCCAACCAAGCTGGAGCCCTCCAGCCCTCCCCGGGAGATCTCCCCCGAGCCACACCGTGGGGCCATGCTGGACCTGGTGGGGACCTCTCAGGCCAACAGCAGGTAAGTGGGACTTCTGGTTCTGTTTCCTGCGATGTAACATCCCTCAGAGAGTTATTTCGGGGCTATTAATGTGCACAGCGGGTTACTGCTGTGTTCATCAGCAACGTCCAGTGGGTGCAGGAGGGTGCCATGAGTGCGATTCAGTAAAAGCTGCAGCATCAGGGAGATGCTGCGAGTCCATAATGGGAAGGTGAGTGGCTAAATTGGTGTTGCTTTCCTGCCTCCCTAAAACCCCACTGCAATGGTACAGCTAGTCAGCACAGGAGGAGGCCAAGCAGCCCTGTCCTTTTGCAAGCCAGAAGTTTGGAATCATTAATTTTGAGCAAAACTGATGAAATGAGGGCCATGCCTGGGATTATCTGCTGAAACTGTCTCTGGTGTTAAAGCATGACCTAAAGGATTCACCCTCAGCCCACACCATAACAGCATCCTGCTAATTAAGTGTTGCTTGTTTATAAAGCTCACAGAGACCCTAACAGTGCATTTAATAAAGGTGGGGTTATAGAGCCCAGCAGGGCAGGAGGCTTTTTATGAGAGCACCTGTTTCTGTTACAACCATGCCTCGAGCTAGACAGGTCCAAAACATGGTTGGCAGCACCTGTGGAGCATATAGCACATAGCGTGCAGCTTTCCAACCCACACTGGGAGATCCAGGAGGTGTTTTTCTCTTTATAGCCCCAGTTTCCTTTATTCTTAATTCAGTGGAAGCAAGGTATAATTTAGCCTTTAAAATCACTTTAAGGAAAAGAGGCAGGGCAGCAGTTTATAGCTTATGAAGTGCTATAAGACAAGGGAACCTTGCTTCACACCATGAGGTGAAAAATGCTCCTCAGCTTCTCTGGCACAAAGCCTCACTGCCCAGCACTGACAGCTCCACCAGCTGGGGCTTCAGACAGTGCTATGTGGTTGCTAACCTGTGCAGGCCAGGATGGGGAAATAAGGTAACTTGTCTTTGTCCCATCCATGAGATCTCTTGCGTTCCTTTCCTTTCTTGAGTCTTTGATGACATGAACCTGTGACAGGTTGGAGTCTCTTCTGGTTCTCCCCAGTGCTGTTTCAGGTTTGTCCCATTGGATGTGGCTGCTGCAAGCCCCTAAAGCATGTCCATGACAGGAGAACCTGCAGTGTTAGGGCAGGCAATGAGTGAACCTGGCAATATGGCCAGTACTAAAATATCACAGCTTTGGAGGGCAGAGATCTCTTGAGCTGCCCAGTCTGCAGGACTGTCATTTGTCTCCAGCTCTCTGGGTATCTTCAGCTTCAAAGGAGGGTTTGTGTGAGGTTGTTTTTTTTCTTTCTGCAAATGAGGAACCTCTGTGCCTTGGTAGGAGTGTTTCTGTAGGAATGGTCCCCACAGGTCAGAGTCCTGCTCCAGGGAAAGTGCAGTGCCCAATACTCCAGGAGAAGGGCCAGAGACTGTGAGAGGTAACACAATCCCCAGGGAAGCCCTCCCCCCAAATTTCCTTGGTGAAATGTTTACTTTGACCCAAAGTGGAAGAATTTAAAACCTTTCCCAAGGCTCCCAGGTAGTATATACAGTACCTTTAGACCAATGATCCATTTTGCCTTTCCACATTTAGGAAGAACATTTCAAGAGCACTTCTGGCTTGTATTGTGGTTTGTTCTGCTGATGCTCCTGAGTGGATTTAGGCAAGCAAGAAGTGCTTTTGAACATCTGTTCTGAGCCAACAAGCACTGGCTCAGAAGGATTTTCCTTCCCCCTGAAGGACCAACATTGTGAAGGAGTGTGTTTTCCAGAGTGGTTCCTTGGGTCTCTTACTGCCAAAGAGCCATGGTTCTTGTTCAAGAGAGAGACAAGAAAGCACATGCATCCTGAGAATGCAAAATAATCTCATTGGGATGCAGAACAACTTGTGTATATTCCTGAGCATGTGAAGTTAGCTGTAGATGGGAATTTGGGATAGTGCCCAGTTTTCAGTGAAGAAAAGCTTTGAACAGAATAAATATTTACCAAATCAATTGATTTTTCCTTTCTCCCTATTTTTTTTACCCTCATGAGTAACCACATTGTAGTAATAACTTATGCACTGCTCTCTGTCACAAAGGGATGGAGCCAACCAAGTTTCGGGCTTAAAAACAACCTCTCTTGTTTTCAGGAGCTCTCTGCTGTAGTTCCAGCCATGGGTGTCTAGAGGCAGGGCTGCCATCAGCAAGGGTGCAGGACCAGGGCAGATTTGAGAGCAGGGCTTATTTGCAGAGAAACTCATAGACCTTGCAGCCATGGATGCTGTGCCACTGCTGGGACCGTGGGTGGAGGGACCCTGGGGACCCCTCTGTAGCTCTTGCAGCCCTCTGTGATACCAGGCAGCATTTCTCCCTCCTGCCAGAATTTGTCCACACACCACTAGGTTTTAAGCTCTCTCTTTTCTTATACCATGACCACCTTTCTTGTCTGCCTTTCCCTTTCAGGTCTGAGAAGTGTAGTGTTTCTGAAGGCTGTGAACCAGGTGAGGAATAATTCATTTTCTCTTGCAAGACAGTGTTACTGGGGGCACACCAGAGAAACACACCTGCAAAGTAACTTGGATGTGTGACATTAGTTGCCTGGTTGCACCACAGTGCAGTTCTCTAAGGACTTTATCCCCATTTGATGCAGAGATGAAGGCCCTTACCCTCTGACCCTCCAGCTGGGGCCTAAAAATACATAAATTGAAATAATGAGATTTAAGCATGTGCTTAAATGCAAAGCTAAGGGAAGTCTTCGCTCTCTGAGTTTGTTTGAAAGCCACCACTGAGAAGTCAGCAGTGTTGGTATTCTAAGCACCATGAATGAAAAGGAAGTGCTTTTCCACAGATTTAGGAACTTGAACCCAACTTGAAACACCAGACCAAGCTTTGCTGCCTTACCTTTCCAAGCTGCAAGCGGGGACTCAGTGCCTTGCACTGGATCCGTCCCATCCTAAGTGAGGAAATTCATCCTGAGAGAAGAGGAAGCTGGGCTGAGCACTGTGGGCAGCCTCCTCCTGGGGCAGCTGGTCAGCACAGGCTTTCATCTGCTGGGGTTGAAACCACACTGAATTTTGCCAGGGTTCAGCTGGTCACATCTTGGTGTGATGCAGCTGCAGTCAGCCTTCTCGGAATAGGGGCAAGTTCCAGGCATGAGTTTGGGAGCATTAAAATTGCTAGGAGCTGCCCACTGGAGACAGCTCCTCCGGTGTCTTGGCCCAGTTCATTTTAAGTGAAGAAAGCCAGGAAATGAACATATAACAAGGTCCAGCTGCCAGTTTGAGGGCACCAACAGCTCCTGCCAGCCAAGCTGTTTGCAGAAGCCATGCCCATCAGTGTCCCTTTGGGTACCCCCATGCCATGGGCTTGATGCTCCTGGGCCAGTTGACTGAAGCCTTGTTTTTGTGACATGCTCAGCTGGCACTGAAGTCACAGCTGGTCATGCTTTCCCTGCATTGGTGCTGTATTGGGCAGACATGGCATTGCTGGATCCTGTTGGCGACTGCCTTCCGTTGCCTTTCCCCATAGGTACTTCAGCAGAGCTAGGTGGGATCAGGCAGATCAAAATCGAACCAGACGAGCTGAACATCATCCAGATCACCGTACCAGGTAGCTGCTGGGGTCCATCTGTTTGCAGTGGTTGCTGCATCAGGTTTCAGCATATTGCTTTGAGAAGAGGCATTTGCAGGGTATTTCCCAGCACGTAAGGTTCCCTCACGTACACAGAATGGTCTTCTTTTGCTGACATAGGAACATACTGAGGTTTCCTGGGAGCATTGGAAGGTGTTTTAGGGCTCTTTGTTGGTTTTCTCTCTCCTTCATTGCTTTCCTATCTTGCCTTTCCTCTGGAGAAAGTGAGACTGGTTTGCTGCTTTGCTTCATGTGGAGGATCCTAGGTACTGAGTGCAGGATGCTTTTGATGAGGCCCTTCATTTAGAAAACACCCTGGTTTTGAAGAGTTCATAAAAACAGGTCTAATAGTAGGCAGGTTTAATATTAAGCACATGCTGAAAATGTGTTGGAATTGTTGACACTGATGGGGGAAATTCTCCATGTTTCTGCCCAGAGAGGTCAGTGGCAATGGATTGTGATGGACATGACATGCTTGAGGGGCAGCTTGGAGAGTCTGTTTTCCACTTACCTGTCCTGGGCAGCACAGCAAATGGTAGGATGATCCTCAGGGTTTAATGAATGGATTGTTAGCAGTTTGCATTTTCAGTGTGCTTTCAATCATTAATTAATAATCTCCACCCAATGAGGGCAGCAACAGGACTCTAGCCTGAGGGTAAGTGATGCTGGGGACAGCAGTGACACCTGGCCCCACCACACCAATGCAATCTCTGTTGTACCCAAATTGTAGCAGTCCCCTTAGTAAGGTGATAGTTAAGGAGTCACTCCAGGATTGGTGTATAATGGACTTACCTATGGTTAATATAGGGGAAGGAGAAGGAACAAGGTGTAGTGGTAGATCAAACATTTTCATTTTCAACTGGGCAGCTGATGGAAGAGAAGAAAGTAGACACATGATGAGCTGGAGGTCCATGGGAGGAGTGGGAAGAATTACCACTTGTCCAATGCTAGGGAGATCATATCTCAAGTCTAGAGTCCACCTTTTGCCTTATTTGAAGATCGAGTTCAATCAGAGGGAATACAGATGAGGACAAAGACGAGGATTAATAGAAAACACGTGCTCACCTACAGGGAGAAATTGATGAAATTGGGATTATTTACCCTGTGAGGTCAGAAGTGACCTGATTGAAGTATATAAACTAACTGAAACGTCATTTAAAGCTGAATTTGGATGGGTCTTTGAGGGCATTGGACAGCCTAGCATTTGGAGAGACAGGTTTAATGTAAGGGAAACTAAAAGCAGGTTGATTTTGTTGAGGAAGGTAGCATTAATGGAATGGTTTTCCCCCATGTAGTAGCTAAATCAAGCAGCATTAGCTTTTTAAGTCAAAATTTAGTGTCTAGATGGAATTAAGCCAAGTAAATAATTTGAACTAGTTTTGCTCTTCACTTTCTGTGGAGTTAAGGAAGAGATTTTTGCTTCTTTCCCTTCGACCGAGAGGTCAGGTGTGTGTAGGGATGAGCTCTGGGTGGTTCTGGGAGGAAGAAGGCAGATGCATTCCCAGAGCATCTTCTGGTGGTATGTGGGGCTCCTGGGAGTGGGGGACCCTTCACTCAGTCCTTGCTGATGGCTGGGACCCTCTGAACACTGTTTTGGGGACAGTGTCCCGCTGGCATCAGAACAGAAGGTGCCCATGGGTTTTTGTTGCAGACCGATCACCTGGTCCAGTTGAAATGCATGACCCTGTGCCCACACACATGGCCTCGGATGAATCGAGATACATCCTGGAAACAGTAGCAGGTACCAGAAGTCAAGCATCTGGAAGACTGCACAGTAGCACGGGTGTTCATGCATGTGTCAAAAATGAGTTAAATACCATTTATGAGCCAAAGTGGTGGAGTTTGAGAGCTAATTCCAGAGTCTTGGCCTCAATGAGGCCAGCTGGGAGCTCTGATAGAATTACTGGTGGGTTTTCTGGCACTGCTGCTCCTTCCCATACTCTCTTCAGCCCCAGCATGCTGAAAATCCAAGCCTCTTTGCCCAGTGCATGCCTGGAATTTACCTGCAGGATGTATGCTGGCCCAGCAGCGGCCTTGCTCCTGCTGGGTCTCTCCTCTCCCAGGGAGCCCATGCTGAAGGGTGGGCAGCCCTCCTGTATGGAAGCACTGGGTTTATTCTGCTGATGCAGCTCTTGGCATGCTGGTACCAGCCCAGCCTTTGCTGGGACACATGCTCTGAGCTTAGTGAGGGGAGGGAGCAGTTGTGTGGCTGCAGGGCATCTGGAGAGCTCCTGCTTATGTCTTTTCTGGTTTTGCTGCTGCCTGCTGCTGCTAACCCTCTTCTTCCTCGGCAGAGACAGAGAAGGGTTCCAGTGAGGAGTCTCGACATGAAGAAAAGCAGATGGAGGGATCAGGTGAGTGTATGGTGAACTCTGAGCATCACCCATCATTGCAGGTTTTTGGAAGGATGGATGCACACAGATGTGTTTTAGGGTGGGTTTTGTGAGCTTCCTATGTTATCAGCAAAGCCTTTAGCTTTTAGCCTTTTGCCTCCAAAACCTCTGCCCACAGAAGGGCACCACTGTGTTCCTGGTCTCTGTCCTCTCCTCTTGGGCTTGATTTTACTTTTTCACCTATGTTTTTTTTTTTCCCCTGACTGCTAGCACGGCTCTGAGGAGGTGCATCCTTGCCCTTCCTTAGGGGATCAGCTTGGAGGCTGCAGTCAGAGGACTAGCACTGATGTGAGGGCATGGAGAGGGAATGGCTGTCTCTGCTAGAGCCCAGGCAGGGGCTGCTCACCTGCGCAGTGCTTGCTCTGGAAGCAGCTGGTTGCTCAGAGCATTTCTCTTTATTGTGGGTTTTTGTTTTTGTTTTTTTTTTTGCAGATGGTATAGGGGACGTTTTAAGTCATTTGAGGAAACAAGTTGAAATTCTGTTCAACTCGCGATATGGTAAGATGGTCATTAACACATGTTCATCATGCCAGGTGCTGGTTTTGCCACCTACCATTTCCAAACCAGCAGCTGAGTGAAGGTGCAATCTAATTTGTTCATCTGCTGTCTGCTGGGATCACAAATGCATTTGAAACCTTCTCCAGCCTTGTTATTGCAGTTCTTCCCCTTGGTTTCCTTGAAATTGTTTCACTGGCTGCAGCCCAGGAATTGCTGCCATGACTTTTCAGCCTTCCTCCTGCAGAGGGAAGGTCCAAAATGGTTCCCCCAATCACTTATTTGAAGTATCAGAGAGTGTTTTCCACCTGCGGGGATCCTTGCATGGCTCAGGAAGGCTGGTGGCACCTTGGTGGTGGGGGCTGACACTCAGCATGCTCTGCTCACATCTACTTACAGAGGTTATTTAACTGAGAAGAAATGCAAATGAGGTCACACATGCATTTTGAGAGCTGGCAGAAAGTTTTTGCCACTTTTAGGACCAGGAGATGTGGCTCTGCCTGACAGTCCTCAAAAGCCAGGGACACAGCTGAGCTGGTAGAGCACATTGTGACCAGGGAAAGGAGAAGAGCCAGGATGCTCTCAGGCAGGGCTGGGCACTGGGGATGCAGCTGGAACAGCCATTAGAGCAATGGCTCTCACGGCCCCCATGTTACTGTAGTAACAGCCTGGGAGTCCATGCTGATGAGATGGGGTTTTAACCTGTTTTTTCATCTGTCCAAATAACACTGCTTGGCATTGGCTGTTTGGTTGCTTTTGGCAATATTTAGCAGAGCAAGGGGAGTCTTCACCATGCTGGTCTGCACAGGCTGATGGGGCACCCCCAGGCGCATTCCCTGTCCCCTCACTTAGCAGAGGGATTTCCATAGGGGTCTGGGTGTGGGGTTCCACTGCGTTGCAGAAAGATGCTTGCAGCCTTTGTAGAAAGGCTATGACAATGTAGCAAATGCAAAAGCCTGCTCCAGGTGGCTGCATGGCTCTGTCCCTCACACACGTCTGCCGGTGTCAGGGACATCCCCACCGGGCACAGAGCAACCACAAACTCCCCCAAAACCTCTTCAATTGCTCCAGCAACATACCATGTTGCTGTTGCTTAAACTTGACATGGAGGTCCAGCAAACTAATGAGATTGGGTCCCCATCCAGCGAAAGCCATAGGAATATCAGAGCCAGTCAAAGTCCCCTACTCCAAGTTCCTGATGTACCCTGAGGACCTATTTGTTGTGGGCTTGCCAGAAGGCATCCTGTTGCGCCGTCCCAACTGCTTCGGGATTGCAAAGCTGAAGAAGATTCTGCAAGCGAGCAACAACATCCAGTTTGTCATTAAAAGGTAAGGCAGGTGGGGTGGCTGTCCCTTGGGGAGGGTGTTTCTGCTCAGAGCTCCTGCTGCTGTGCAGTGTCCTGGAGAGCACCCATCCCTTGGTCGCCTTCAATAAATTTGCTTGATTAGAAGCAGGGAAGGGTTGTTGCCTTGTTGGAGCCATCCATGGGAGGCAGCGATCGTGTTATCTGTTTCTTCATGTCTTTTGGGTTTTTAACCTGCTTTTGAAAAGATTTGGCCACCTCTGCAGGATGGGTGAAGAGGCCTTAAACTTCAGGGTGCCCTGATGTGGAGCAAGGAGAAGGGCTGGGAGCCCTGGAGGGTTTTCCTACAGAAAGTGGCTCCAGCTGAGGTCTAGACGTGCACATGTGCACATGGGATGCCGCAGACATGAGGGAAGATGCTGACCCTGTGCTGGGGAGCAAGGGTGTCATAAGAACTGTGGGAGGGCTGTGACAAGCCACAACCAATTTAATGTAATAGCATTGCCCTGAAAGAGGGAACAGATCTAGCGGAGATGAATTTTAAGATGTCTTAGGTATTTTGGGGGCAGTTTCTCACCCAAATGCTGACACAACCAATGCTGCAGGTGACTGAAACAGAAAAAATAAATATTGGAGCATGGAGACTTTGTGGTGTCAGAACAGCAGCTCTCAGATCAGCCCAACCGTATTTTGGGGTTTCCTCCTGTCCTGATCTCAGATATATTCCTTTGTGACACAGCTTCAGTGCAGCTTGTAACAAGCCCTACTATCACCTCGCTAAGCAGCTTTAGCATTAGGTACCCAAATGGCAATTTTTGGGGTCAATTTTATGTTGAAAGGAGCCATGCATGGCTCCCATCCCTAAAAAATGTTCAGGACCATATCCACTAAAAGTCTGTAGCTGCTGACTTAAGCTGCTCAGTCATCACCTGCTTAATCTCATCCCAAGGAGTGATAAATCAACTCATTAAAGAGTCTGTCAGCATGAAAACTATGTCCAAAGTTCTCCTGCTGTGTTGCAGGAGCTTTTAAATGGCATTAGCCAGACAGGGTGAATGGTTTGTGGCTGTAGGAGTGGTGTCCTGAGGATGCTGGAGCAGCAGGGTGTCACTGGCAGGGAGGTCACTCACATGCCTTCTGCTTCTCCCTGTTTTCCAGACCGGAGCTGCTGGCGGAGGGTGTAAAGGAGTCGGTGTCAGACAGCCCGGCAGCCAAAGGTAGGCTGAAAGACACCCAGCAGCTGGGCTGTCAAGGTCTAGGTAGAAGAGAAGTGAGAGTGGTTTCCTACGGCCTTCCCTCTCCACCTTGCTCTTTGGCTGGAAACCCCCTCCCATACATCCCCCTTGGCAGCACTGTGAATCATAATTCCTCTTATGTCCCCTGTCTCAGCCGCCGACGAGAGGGACTCGAGCGAGCTGCTGCTGGAGGACGCTGTGAAGAGACAGGGCTTTCAAGGTGTGGGGCTGGAGGCATATGTGGGGGCTGAGGTAGAGCCCTTGGCCCACTGTGGAGGCTGCATGGGACAGACGTGGGAAGGGAGTGCTGCAGGTGTTGGGGCTCGGTGGGATGGCAGAGGAGCAAGACAAGACTGGGAGGAAGGAGAGAAGGAGGTGGGATGAGAGGATGGAAAGCAGAGGCACCTAGAAGACAAGATGCACAGCCAGGACAGGCAGTCCTGCAGGTCCAAGAAGAGGCTCGAAGTGCTCTGCATGGTGCTCTAATTAACCAACTTGGCTTATCTCCCTGTCTGACCTTGTGAGATGCATAATTAAGTTTCCAAGCCTCAGGGTTTGCTGGGGCTTTTTCCACTTGTGTGATGTTTGTATAAATGCCACTCGAGTTTAGCTGGCAGCAGTATGGTGGCTCCCTTGGGGGATAGAGTGATGGCAAGTGCTACCCTGCTCAAGCATCTCTTCTTGGGCCCTGGGGGCCTGTGAGAGTTTGCACAAGGATGGGGAGCTTTTTCAAAGCCTTTGGCTTTTCTGAGAGGCTTTGGAGTATGTTATATTTTAATGCTGGTAATTATCACAACTGAATCTTCGATTTCACATGCCTTTTATTCTTAGCAAACAGGCGAGGGAAAAATAACCCAACATATTTCTGTTTAGATTATTTTTAAGGACTTTGAATGACCCACTCCACAGATTAGATAATTGCAAGATAAGGGCTTTCCTATAATTAGAAAAAGGCATTACTTAAAAGTCACAGAGTGCCTTTTAATTTACCAGCAGAAATCTATAATTGTTTCTTTATTTTACAGAAAATTATGACGCCAGGCTTTCCAGAATAGACATTGCTAATACACTGCGGGAACAAGTCCAGGACCTGTTCAATAAGAAATATGGTGAGAAACCAGGCTTGTTTTATTCCCCCCCTTATTCTCTCATATTTTTTTGCTCTTTATCTCTCCCCTCTGCTCCTGATTCCTTCTTGCCACATACTTTCTCTCATCTCTCCCTTGAGCTGCTGGTAGTTAGGAGGGCCAGGAGGGAATGGCAGATCTGGGATTTGGCGCTCTTTGCTGCAGGAGCTGTGGGAGCACAGGGAGTGGTAAGAGGTTAGGAAGGGAATAGGAATAGGCCGTAGTGAGCGCTGGGGAACAAGAAGATGCTGCTCCTTCTGTTCCTAGAGCAGGGGAAATGCTATTATCCCCATGTTGTGGTTTAGGAATATTATACCCCAACTTAGTGTTCACACTGAAGCACTGCAAGCCATGCACTGCTTGCTCATTTGTCCTTCCCCCTTTCCCTACCCTTGCAGTGGGTTGGAGAGGAGACTTGGAGACACGGATTGAGATAAGAAGAGTTTACTGGAAACAGCAATGGAATAAGAAAACAAACAGTAACAGCTACAATATCAGTGACAGAGGGAACCAGTGCTACCTGACCACCCCCTCTGTCACACTTACTTGACTGGAAGGGACCCCTTCCCTCATTCCTGGAAAATGATGTGAGGTGATATAGAGGTCCTAGCCTTGCCCTCTCCTGGCAACTGCAAAAATTAACCCTGTCCTGGTCAGAACCCTTTATTCTATACCACTTACATCACACTGAAATTCTACACCTTCCAACTATATACATACGTGTGTGTGTATATATATGTGTATATATACATATATATGTATGTTTGTGTGTATACACAAGCACAGATATTGTTTCTATAGTTGAATCCGTCCCTCCAAGAAGTTTGTTGAGTTAATTTAGTCCATGATTGTGGGTTCTATCCATCTTAGAGGTCTTCCATGGCAGCAGGGCTGCTGTGCTTTTGGCTGGTTGCTGTATCACGAGCTCATGACTGGTGTATCTGGAGCAGTCCATCCTCATTGGCCATGGCAGTTATGGCAAACAGTGGCAGTGTCACTCAGCAACCAATATTATACAGTTCAACATTACAGACTGTTCTCACCCAAAAATCAAATTCCCTGGAGGGACACATTGTGTTTCCCTGTCCCTCTGCATCACCCACCAAGTGCCTGCAGGTCCTTGAGCAAAAACAATCCCATGGATAGGTTTGCCTTTGCTTGAGGCAGGACTAATCCAAACTGTCTTCCCTAACACATTTCTTATATGCACCATGGAGACTTTATCCTCTTCTGCAGTACATGGAGGTTTTGATTGGGCAGGGCCAGCTCAATTGGTAGAGCCTCGGGTATTAACTAACCAGGTGGCCTTTGCTAAATGTAGATCCCAATGTTTGAAGGTTCCCCCACCCACTGCTTTCAGTGTGGATTTTAATGGTGCATTTTACCATTCAATTTTTCTAGAGGCTGGTGCATGTACTCGGCACTGGTG
Organism: Corvus hawaiiensis; assembly: GCF_020740725.1. Classification (NCBI taxonomy): domain Eukaryota; kingdom Metazoa; phylum Chordata; class Aves; order Passeriformes; family Corvidae; genus Corvus; species Corvus hawaiiensis. The sequence continues at coordinate 8,121,386 of NC_063232.1, forward strand.
AGGCTGCACCTTGAGTGCTGTGTCTAATTCTGGGTTCCCCAATATAGGGAGGACGTTGAGATGCTCAAATGTGTCCAGAGGAGGGCAACAAGGCTGGTGAGGGGCCTGGAACACAAGCCCTGTGAGGAGCGACTGAGTGAATTGGCATTATTTAGCCTGGAGGGGAGGAGGCTCAGGGGAGACCTTATCACTCTCTGCAACTACCTGACCAGGAGGGTATAGCCAAGTGGGGGTTGGTCTCTTCTCCCAGGCAACCAGAGACAGGACAAGAGGACACAGTCTTAAGCTGCACCAGGGGAAGTTCAGGCTGGACATTAGGAAAAAATTCTTCACAGAAAGAGTGATTGGGCATTGGAATGGGCTGCCCAGGGAGGTGGTGGAGTCACCATCCCAGGAGGTGTTTAAAAAAAGACTGGATGTGGCACTTAGTGCCATGGTTTAGTTGATGAGGTGGTGTTAGGTCACAGGTTGGACTTGATGATCTCAAAGGTCTTTTCCAACCTAGTTCTTTCTGTGATTCTGTGATCGGGAATACGATACACCCACTCACTCCTGTGCTTTCTGGCCCAGGTGTCAATGAGGCTATTTTTGAAATGAGCCTCATTGTCCAGCTCAATTCTTTCAGTGTGCCCTGTTGCCACAGAACTTGCTTTTCAAGGCCCAGGATGGTGATCCAGGCAGTGGCGTGAGGCACAGGGTAGGTCTCCAGGCTTCCAGTGGTGCCTTCTACAATTGTGAGCACTTAGCGCTTGACTTGGCTGGTTTGAGGCAGCATGATGCAATTGATCTGGTAGGTCCCCCTTACTTCTATTTAGACCACTGCCCCCCGCAGGGGCTTTACCCACTTGTCTTGCTTTTAGCTCAGTGCATATTTCACAGTCATGGATAACCTGGGAGATGGTGTCCATGGCTAAGCTCACATCTCAGTCATGAAATCATCTGTATGTTGCATCTCTTCCTTGATGACCTGACGTGTCAGGTGTCACTGAGCTAGAAATAGTTCACCCTTATGTTGCCAGGCCAGATCCACCAGAGATACTTGAATCTTGGCAGCCTGACCCACCTGTCCATTGTTGCGATGCTCTTCAGTAGCCTGACTCTCGTGTACGTCTGCATCTAAAATGACAGGCTTTTACAGCTAACTTCTGTACCTGGGCAGTAATGTCTTCTCACACTTCAGCAGCCCAGATGGGTTTCCCTCTGTGCTGTAGTTGTAATTTTCCATTGGTCCAGGCACCCCCACAGAGCATTTGCTACCATCCATGTGTCAGTGTAGAGGTAGAGCATTGGCCATTTGTCTTGCTCAGCGATATCTAGAGCCAGCTGGACAACTTTCAGCTCTGCAACCTGACTTGATCCACCTTGTCCCTCGATAGCTTCTGTGACTCACCACATAGGACTCCATATTGCAACTTTCCATTTTCAGTGTATCCCTACAATATGACAAGAACCATCAGTGAAGAGAGCGTATTGCTTTTCATTTTTTGGTAGCTGGTTGTATGGTGGGGCCTCCTCAGCTCGTCACCTTCTATTTTCTGATGATGATAGTCGAAAATTTTCACTGTCAGACCAGTTCATGATGACTCCCCAGATCCCAGGGTGACTGGGATTTCCTGTTCAAGCTCGCAGTGCTATCCACTTAGTCCATGTAGCATCAGTGTGTGTTGCAGGGACTTTCCCTTTGAACATCCAGCCCAGCACTGGTAGTTGGGGTGCCAAAAGAAGCTGTGCTTTGGTGCCAATCACTTCTGAAGTAGCTCAAACCCCTTCATAAGCAGGCAGCATCTCTTTTTCAGTTGGGATGTAGCTGGCCTCAGATACTCTGTACTCCCAGCTCCAGAACCCCAGGGGTTGTTCTCGAGTCTCTCCAGGTACCTTCTGCCAGAGGCTCCAGGAAGGACCGTTCTCCCTGGCTGCGGTGTAGAGCACATTCTTTGCATCCTGTCCTGTCCTGACTAGCCCAAGGGCTACTGCATGAACAATCTCCTGTTTAATTTGTTAAAAAACTTGTTGTTGTTCAGGACTCCACCTAAAATCGTTCTTCTTCCATGTCACATGACAGAGAAGGTTTACCATCTGACTGTAATCTGGAATATGTATCCTCCAAAACCCAACAGCACCTAAGGAAAGCCTGTGTTGCCTTTTTGCTGTTTGCTGAGGACAGAGGTGCTGTTTTGTTGACCATGTCCACTGGAATCTGACAACATCCATCTTGCCATTTTACTCCTAAAAACTGCATTTCCTGGGAAGGTCCCTTGACCTTAGTTTGCTTTATGGCAAAGCTGACCTTCAGGAGAACTTGGATTATCTTCTCCCCTTTCTCAAAACCTTCTTCTGCTGTGTTGCCCCACATATTGATGTCATCAATGTACTGCAAGTGTTCTGAGTCTCACCCTCTTCCAGTGCAGTCTGGGATCAGTCCATGGCAGATGGTGAGGCTGTAATTCCACCCCTGGGGTGGTCAGTTCCAGGTGTACTGGATGCCCCTCCAGGTGAAAGCAAACTGTGGCCTGCACTCTGCTCCAGAGGAACATGGAAAAATGCATTTGCAATGCCATTGGTGGCACCACTTTGCTGCTTTGGACTCCAGCTCGTCCGAACTGAAGTTCCAGCCTGTCCAGCACAGCAGCACTCAGTGGTGGTGTGACTTCATTCAGGCCATGATAGTCCACTGTCAGTCTCCACTCTCCACTGGATTTATGCACGCTCCATATGGGGCTACTGAAGGGTGAGCAAGTCCTGCTGAGCACTCCCTGGTTCTCCAGTTCTCGACTCATCCCATGGATGGGGTCCCACAGTCCCGGTTGGTGCAGTGTTGCTGTCAGGGCACTGCTGTGGTAGCGATCGCTACCTGTTGGTCTTCCACCCTCAGCGGTCCTACTGCAGAAGGGTCCTCTGAGAGACCAGGCAAGGTATTCAGCTGTCTAATTTCCTCTGTCTCCACAGCAGCTCTCCCAAAAGCCCAACAGTGCCCTTTTGGGTCCTTGAAATACCCTCTCCCGAGGTAATCTGTGCCAAGGATACACGGGGTCTCTGGGCCAGTCACGACAGGCTGGTTTTGCCATTCATTTCCAGTCAGGCTCACTTCAGCTTCCAGTACAGTCAGCTGTTGGGATCTTCCTGTCACCCCAGAAATGGAGCTGGATTCTGCCCCTACATATCTTGTTGGAATGGGGGTACACTGTGCAGCAGTGTCAACTAAAGCTGTATATGCTTGTGGGTCTGATGTGCCATGGATCCAGAGTCCAGTAGATCCGATTGTCCCTTTCCTCCACCTGGCTGGAGGCAGGGCCCCTCTGGTTCTGGCCATAGTACTCCATGCTCACTTCTTGAAAATGTGAACTGGACATCCCCTCAAGAGGAACCAAAGCAACATCATCCCTCCTATTGTCTCTGAGGACTTCCCCACTGGAGACTGGAATGGCATTATCCTTGAAGAATTTCCTATGCTGGTTGTTCTCCCTCTCAACTCATACCTGTGCTGCCAGGGCAGAGGTGGGTTTTCCATCCCACTTCCTCATGTCCTCTCTGTGGCCATGCAGGAAAAAGCACAGGTTACCTGGTGGTGTGTCCCCTCTGTCTCAAGCAGGGGGCACTTGCTCCCAACAGCAGAGACTCTGGTCCATGCTGGTGGGGCATGGGACATTTCCTCTTTAATTTGCTCAACTCTTTTGAATCTGTCCACAGTCTTGGACAGTCTTTCCACAGCCAAGGCACAGATAAATAGGGACCAAAAAAAGATGATCTTCTCTCTTGGGGTGATTTATGATGACAGTCTACTCCCTGATCCTCTGCTTTATGCCCAACAATGGTTGCTGTCCTTTAAGGTGGGTCCGGGGGAGGGGGAAGCCTTGGGCTCTTTGTGGGCTTTTTCAAAGCCTCACTTCCCAGGCATTCGCGGGTGCAGCGCGGTCTGGGTTTTGCTTGGCTAGCTTGGCTTTGTTAGCCCAGACAAGAAGTTTTTCCCTTCCCTGGCCTTGGAGAAGCTGCAGCAGCAATCCTTCGGCAGTTTTTTGAGGTGAATTGGACAGCTTGTTTAGCCGGAGATCAGAGAAAATGGGACCTGCGGGAGAGGAGTCAGTCGGGATCAGCAGGAGAGAGGGGCCGCTCCGTCTCGCCCCAAGCCTTGGGAAGGCCAAGCCAGGGAGAGAGAGGCTCTGGCCCACCTACTTCATCTGCTGTGGAGAGAAGATCGACACCAGAGAAGTCACCAGGTTCTCATCTGTTTGCTCAACCTGCTGCATGAATCCCCAGTTTGGTTTTTTGTTTTTCCCTGAGAGAGAAGCCGGTGCCATCTTCTACCACGTGGTGGAAGCCGGTGGGTTTTTCTTCCCGTGGCATTTTGGGTTTTTGTTCCAGTGTGTGTGTGTGTGGGGGGGGTAAGGTCTGACAGTTTAATATCTAGCACTTATTTGCCTTTTTCTTGTGCCTTTGGGCATTCTGTTTGTCAGTAAATGGCTGGTTTTTATTTTTTCCTTTTCACCCACTAGTATTCATTTCCTACTGGCGTAAAGGGATTGTTGGAACTCTTTTTAGAGGAGACGACTCATTCCAGAGTGTTTTCTCCTGAATTTGTCTCTGAACGGAGACATCTTCATAGTGCCAGAGTTGGGTAGTCACCTGAAGCAGTGTTTGTTCTCCTTCCTTCATTGACATCAATGCCAATGAGTTGGTGCATGACGATGGTGTGCTACTTACAAACTTCTGCCACATGGATATCCTGGACCTCATCTGGATCTACTGGGGATTGCTCATTATTTGAATCCCTATAGACTCCCTCCAGCACAGCTAATTGTCTCAGGTACTGGATCCACCTGCTTGGGTGCACTATTAGATCATCCTTGGGAGAATACCTTTCCCTCACACTTGGCAGGAGTTGCCTCCAGAGGTTGAGTTCCTGTCCTCTTCCCAGTCCCCTCGTCAATGCCCACATCCCAGGACAGGGATCCCAGTTGCTTGGCTTTACTTCTATCTAGTTCCACAGCGTGGGCTGCGATATCCCAGCACTGAAGCAGCGGGGTCACCAGGGGTTCACACGACTGGTGGCTGAAATCTTTTCACATATATCGCAGCTCACCCCGGAATAGGGATCGGGTGATTATCTCTGGCCCTGCCTCCTCCTCCCATTGTGAGGGCCCTTCTTCCTCTTCATCCCTCACTAAGTGAATTGGTTTGGTCTTGGATTTCTTCTTCCTTATAGGGGTGACTGCTAATGGCAGGGGTTGTTCGTGTGGTTCAGCTGCAGTTTGAGTGGTCACAGTGCCTGCTGCTCTGCTGTCCTCCTCTTTTCCCCGAGGGTGCTGTCTAGTGACAAGCAGTGTCTGAAAAATAGTAGCCAGGGCCTAGCACACTGCAATAAGTTGCTCCTCTCCAGAGGGGTCACAACACTCTTCTTGCAAATAGTCTGTCACTTTATCGGGTTCTGTAGTTGTCCAGGGGACAACTTCCAAACCACACCGGAGCCAAGAATTTCCCCAAAATTTGGTCCATTTTCTACCACATTCTATACCACTCGTGACTATCCATGATAGCCTTGGGGCAGATCTCTGAATAACTTGCCTAGAAATCTCTTTCTTGACTCTAAACATGGTGTGGACCACACTGAGGAGACCTGGCAGACAGCAACAAGTGCATGCTTTCCTTAACATACAATTGTAACAGGCCTGGAGGAGAAAAAGAGGGTGGAAAGCTGGGGAGAATCGTCCTGCCCTGTTTCCCCCCACAGGCTGGGTACAATTATTAATGAATTCCCTGAGGCAGCAACCAAGGGCAGGGCAGGGGAGCAACACTGAATACACATCCCAAATGACCCTCTTTGCCCTTGATGTTACCATATCACAAACTGATGTCCCTCAATACAACAATAAAACAACCCTGACCCCTCTCCCTGCTCTGAAAAAGAGCACCATGAGGAGCACAGGGTTCATATGTGGGAGTATATACAGGATTAGGTACCACAACCACGAGAATAAACCGAGCAATGTTGCGATTAATGGTTCTGTTACTAATAACCTCTGTGTCCTAGCCATACTGCCTCCAGACTATTGCAAAAAATTAACCCTGTCCTGGCCAGAAGCAGGACACCCCATTTTCTAGGCAGGGGTAAGACTTGTCCAGGTGCTTGCAAGGAAATATGTAGCCTTGATCCTGCAGCCAGGCCTAAGAGTGGGAACATACCTGTGGAGTTATCTCTGAATAATGTCCCAAAGCAAAGAGCAGCAGCTTTCCATCCTCCCACTGCATACATGGGCATCATTGTGCAGGATGGTGCATCTCTGTGGCCCCATGAGCTCTGCTGCACACATGTGCCTGTCTTTGGACCCCTCCACTGCTGTCATGGAGGCAGCCTGAAAATGTTGGTCCTTGATCAAATGCTGACCTGGTACCTTGAGCAGCCTGCCCACACTGTTCTGTGCCTTGGTAGGGCTGAGGATGGAGCCAGAGCCACAGCAGAAATGGCATCCCTGGCATCCTGCACACTCACTACTTAATTACCACTCGCTTCTCTCCTAGGTGAGGCCTTGGGGATTAAATACCCTGTGCAAGTGCCATACAAGCGCATTAAGAGCAATCCAGGGTCGGTGATTATAGAGGGGCTGCCTCCTGGGATCCCCTTCAGGAAGCCCTGCACCTTTGGCTCCCAAAATCTGGAGAGGATACTGGCCGTCGCTGATAAAATCAAGTTCACTGTGACACGGTATGTGGTGAGAGATGTCAGCCATCCTGTGGCTCCAGAGAGGGGGAGAGGAGGGAGCCCACCTAAATGCACTCCCTGCTCTGCAGCCCCAGTCTGTAAATGCCTCCAGCCCCCCAAGACAGCAATTAAGGTGGCAGCTAATGGTTCATCAGAAAGGAGGGGACCATAAAACAGGCAGTCTAGCTTTCTTCCCATCCACTGCCTGAGGAGATGATGGGGAAGGCAGTGGCAGGAGAAAAAGATGCTTAGTGTGACTGATATGCAGGCAGAGAAATCCCATCCCCTTTTTTAGGAGGCTTGAGACTGATCATTGGTGGTGCAGGGCAGTGCTCAGAACCCTGCTGTGCTTTAGCACCCCGTGTTTGTGGCAGGGTCCTCTGCATTTCACAGCCTCAGGGGATGGCCATAAGTGGGAAGGGAGGGAAAAGCACTTAGCTATGTATCAGACTAAGGTGAGACAGGAAAAAAGTGGGCTTAAGAGTGTCTCCGTCACCCTTTCACTGGATCATGTTGTTTGTCTTCTTATCAGTGGGGCATGAGGTACATCATGCTGCCTCAAGCAGGAGTCACTGCCCCTTGCAGGGACCTCATCCCCACAGAGCTCCTGCTGGTCCCACGTGAGTTGTGGCATAGCGTGTGAAGGACAGGCTGATCCCCAGCCTTCCCTGGGCCACATCAGGGTGTTCAGCTCAGGCATGCTGGCTTCCCGGTACCATTTCATTTTAAATCTCCTTTTTTCCTTATTTTTCACAGGCCTTTTCAAGGACTCATCCCCAAACCCGGTAAGAGATGATATCTTTTTGCCTAAGCAATGCATTAGCCAGGTGTTTAGTGGTGGTCAGGAAGTTGTAAACTTGCAAGCAATAATTTTATCAGCTGGAGGGAGGTTGTTCTGACTTCACTTTCCTGGGCTTCCCACTTTGGTTTTGTTGTTGTTTGGTGCATTTGTTGCCTGAGACAGCTGGCGTCAGTGTCACCCATCAGTACTGCTGCTGTTGCCTTGAAATGATGGCATTTTTCAAGAGCTAATCTAGGGCAGGGATCTGTTTTCTCTTTTTAAGAAAACACCCACTTTCTTAAGTGTTTTCTTAAAATAAATCTGTGTTGTAATGAGCTGGTGGGTTGGGTGGCAAGAGAAGGTTGTCATAAGGGGTGATTAACCACAAGGGTCCATGGTGGGCTGCAGTAGCATGGCAGTGAAGTCTACTCCAGCTCGTGAACGTTCCACAGGCAGATACACCAGGGAAGACATGGCAGAGAAGAGGACAGGGTATCCAGGGTACGCTCCATTCACAGCTGCTCAAATCATCATCCCAGAGCCGTGTCCTTCACTGTGAGTCCCCACAGTAGCTGTCTCTCATTTCTTGGCTGCTCAGAAAAGAGAGCTGCTGTCAGCAGCGTGGGTAAAAACCTGTCTCAATTTTAAATGTCTGTAATTACAACTGTTGGAAGAGCACAGATGGGTGCAAAGAACCTTGTCATCTTTATTTATGGCTTCCCATTTCCTTGGCCAGCCTCCATGGCGATGGTACAATTTAGAAAAGACAAATATGACAGACAGGAAAACATTTATATGCCCTTATTGGGAATAGCAGAAAGGTGTTAAGAGCTCTAACAAAAGGTGAGCTGTCAGGAAAATTCAGACATGGTCCATGTGTTCACTTCTGCATCCCTGTGTAGGGCCCAGACAATGATAGGGAGGTCCCCCGAGACCTCTGTGGAACTTGGTCTTAGACTTGTATCTTTTGGTCCTAAGCAGCAATGTGCCCGTTCACATCAGCTGGGCCTTAAACGAGCCCTCACTGAAGCACAAGTTTTGCAGAGCTCTAGTTTTCCACAGAGTTACATGACTATGTATACACTCCTCCAGCCACATCTTGTCTTTCCATTCCCCCACTCTAATCAGTATAATTACGTTAAAAGACGTTGATCTGACACAAAGCACATCAGAAGGCAAATACTTCAAGCTGCTAACTGGCTGGGAGATGCAACCTGAGAAATAGAGATGTAGAGGAGACTGATTTTCTTTTCAATGCTTAACATTTTTTCCCTCTTTCTCCAGTTGAATGCTCCCCTCACAGACTGGCCTTCTAGCACAAACCCAAAGACATACTTTATGTGTATTTCAGTACCCGAGTGGGCTCAGCAGGTCACAGCATCCCTGCCAGGCTGGGTGCTTCATTCCCTCTCCTCCCATTGAGGTTTTAAATAAGAGCAGTTACAGGTGAGGGGTTTTTCTTACGTGACATCTCAATTTGTTACAGACAATTTCCCATATTTGCCAAATCTTCAGAGACAGTTCCAGGACTCTTAAGTATTTTCTGGTAGTCAGATTTCCACTGGAATGTCTGGTCCAGAAAAGAGCTGATTGTATTTTGCCCCTCCCTAGTCCCCACTGACAGCAATTAACCCGTTGTTTGTTTTTCCACCCCACTACACCAAAGTGGTTGGTGGCAATACAGTGGTGCAGTCACTGCCTTGACTTTGATTGCTTTTCATCTGCCTTAATAAAATGAATGATTTCCAACTAGCCGTAGGTCACTAAAAATTTAAATTAAAGTGTCTTCTTTTTACCTCAATATTGTGTAGTGAAGACCTGTCATGTAAAATGAAGAGCAGCAGCATTCTTGGCATTAAAATAAAATCAGTGAAAATCACTTTTATTTCATAGAGGAGGGTTAAAATGAAAGCAATAGTTACTCCCAAGTAGGATGGCATTGCAGAGGTCTCCAAAAGCTGGAAAGCTGAGGAGATAACATCATAAACATAAGGGAAGTTATTGGGTTTTGTGGATCATTTTGGCTAAAAATTACATGAAGAGTACACGTGTTAAGGAAAAGGGGAAATTTAATTTAAAAAAAAAATCACTTTGGAGTGATTTTAGTTGCCTTTAGGTTAAATGATGGCATTTAATATGCTTTAAAGTTGTGCACCTCCTGTATCACAAAGAGCATTCCCGGTAACTGCGGGACCACAAATCTCTTTCTTTTGGGGACACCCATTTTTTAAGTGTAACAGAAACAGATAAAAGGATTTCAATACAATCTGAGTGCTTCACGTGCTTTTTTTCTCAAGATAATCTGTAATCTGTATGTTGAGATGGTGTTTTTCCTCTAGTGGGAGAAGGTGGGGTTGCCAGTGCAGAAGCAGCTGGGGGCTGTGTGCCTGCAGGGATGCTGTTTGCAGAAGGAGGTGGATTTTGCAGGGAATTAGGCTGACTTTTTGGAAAAAGCCCTTCCGCAATGCAGGTTTGCAGCCTCTCAAAGATGGGACAATGGCCCTGAGGCCACCGTGCCAGCACTTCACCTGCACTGCTTCCCCAGGGCGTTTAACCCAGGAGCACAATCCTTCTGGCATCCAGAAGTTTTCCTTTTGATTTCCAGGGTCTCTTCTCCACACTGCTGGTCTCTGCTGTGCAAAAGAGATTTGCAAAACCCCTTCTTGAAAGCAGCATGATCTTTCAGCATTAAACAGGAGTGAATGAGCAGGGGTGATGCTCTAGTGCTATAAACACTATGCTTATCCTTTTGGTTTTTTTTTTTCCTGAGGCACAGATACAAAACTGGCTTAATATGAGCCTTTGAAAAAAAAATACCAAGCATAAGTAAACACACACATACACACACACAAAAAATATCTTTCTGTATGTTAATTTTTATGTGAAAATGTACACCAGCTCTATCTGTCCTATTCTCCAAGCTCCCTACCACCATGATAGATTATTTTCCACTCTCCACTTAATAAAGTAGGGCAGGCAGTGTTCTTTAATTTAAAAAATCACACATCTAGGCATCCTTTTAAAATTTATTTATTTATTTATTTTCTAATCACAAGAGCACAATCCTCCTCAAGACTTTGATGAGATGTGCCTCGCACTGGAAACTCCTAGCAAGAAAAATAGAAAAGAGGAAAGCTGTGATGAGGGCTGAGCACATCTTGCTCCATCACCAGGTTGCTTTTCAAGGTCCATATCCATCTCCCTTCACCCCCCAACCCTTTTTAACCCCCGAGCCAGGCCCAGGGTGATTATTTTTGAGTGTTCAGCTGGTCACTGTTTTTAGTCTAAGGTGAAATTTCAAGCAGGTTGAATATATGTATATATTATGTGGGGGAGTGTGTGTGTGTGTGTGTGTGTGTGTAAAAATATGTATTTTTATATATTGATAATTATGAGGCTTAAAATTCAATCAGGTGTGAATAGCTGTGAAGCCTCAAAGCCTGTTTATAAGCATGTCTGTGATTCCAATCACCTTTTTCTTTCCCTAGCTTTGTCTCCTTTTCCCATTTGCCTCTGTGTGTGGCATTCTCACTGTTGAGAGGGCAGCACCATCATTCACTTCATCCAAGTCCTTGTGTTTACTTTGCTCTTTCCTTCCTTCTGCTCTCCACCACCCTCATATCCTGTTGTGTCCTTCAGACACCCCAAGCCCCCTCATTTTCAGAGTGCTTATCAAGCAGTGAGATGGGTGCCATTACAGCCTGACCATAGTCCAGCACGCTGGGATGCACCCCATACCTTGCAGCACAGTTGCCCTGAACCTGGTGGAATGCTTCCTATGGTTAAGGCTGATGGCACGTTTGGGTTAGCAGGACAAGAAATTTTAATTACCTTTCTTAAGGTAATTTTGTAACAGCACCTTGAAATGCTGCAAAAGCCTTTGAGTTGCTGCCAACCAAAGGAAATGCCATGCTGCCTTTTCTAAACCAGTTCTGATTCATATTGGAAAGATCCTGCCATATGTTGCTCTTCATTTCTGCCTGCAGTCTGCTTGTGCTCCTGCCTGTGCTCCTGCCTGCATTCCTCCTTGATAGAAGCCGTGCCAGGACCTTGTTCCCTCTTGGCTTGGATGCTAGCTTGGCTTTCCCAGCACCAGCATGACCCATATGTATCTCTTCCACTTTGCCTAAGCATTTAGTGTGGCAGATACTGCCCACAGGGTGTCACCAGCGATTTAGGGGCCCAAGCTGCAGAGATCATCACGTATTTTGGGGCGGGATCCTGCAGCATGCCAGTGAGCGGCACTGCTGCAGCCACTTACGGCAGAATTTGTCTTCTAGCAGCTCGGGGGTGAAGAGCCCCACCTCGTGTGGGTCTACACCCAAATCTCAGTGCCTGCAGCTGCCCTGGGCAGAACCACATATTTTTTCTGTTCCTTTGTGCCGCTGAACCAAAGGTCTCTCCTCCCCCATGCAGGGAAGGCATCAACAGAGCTCTGTGCTGCAGTGGCTGCTTTCCTGAGCCTGCTTGAAACGACATAGAGCTAGGTATTCGGAGCTACTTCAGATTGCTTATGCCTCTGCTTAGGAAATTTGAACACATGCTCCTGCTGTCTCCCCAGTCCCCTTCAGTTTGCCAGTGTCAGCACACTGCAGTTTGACATCAAGAGCCTCCCATCTGAGCCCCTTCCTTGCCCTGGTGCTGCACCTCCTCACCAGCTCTCCCTGTGGCTGTGACTTCAGCAGGATGAGCTACTTCATTCCTCCTTTTGCCCATCATGCAAATCCTGGTCACAGTCCCATCCCTGCTGTTCTTCCACAGGAAATTAATTTCTTTTTATGTCACTTACAACTTTGGAGTCAGTGGTAAGCACCAGCCTCTCCTTAGGGATTCCTTTTTCTCCTATTTCCCCTGTTGCTGCAGAACTGACACAATTTCCCTGTTTGCTTTTCATCTGCTTTAACCTGAGATATTTTTTTCTCCTCTGGCACTGAAACAGCTGTGCAGCACAGCTGCTGCTGCTCTGGCACGTGCCATAAATGCTGCCAATTTGGCCATGGATCCCTATGCACATGTGGACCTTGAGCTGCTCAGGAGAGTGGCATAGCCAAAGGGATGTTTGCAGGCTTAAGCACATTCCAGCAAAGCAGGTCCTGGTGTGAGGGAGAGAGCCCAGCTCACCAGTAAATAACTTGCCCAGCAGTTATTAGCTACCAAACATGTCCCTGTGCCAAGGGACCAGAGGAATTTTAAGCTGCTAGAGACAGTATCATCCTGGGTTTTGCTTTTGTTTATGACCAAGAAACCAAGCTGCAGCACTCATGGATCTCTTTTTCTTTCTCTTTTTTTTTTTTTTTTTTTTTTTTTTTTTTTTTTTTTTTTTGTCTTCCATTAACTTGCGCTGTAGCCCCTAGACGGATAACATCTTTGGAAAAAGCCTATGCTGCTTTGAATGGTACGTAGCTCAGTTGATGCATCGTAGATGGTAGCAGACAAGAAATGCACTTGTGTTTTAATATGGGAATGAAAATGTCTAAACCCCCCCAAATTTCAGGTATTGTTTTTTCGTCTCTGCTCTGTTTCCCTGTGATATCCAGAACTGAATGATAGTGTTTTATTGTTGTTATTAATCCTTTCTGCATTTCTAAGCACTGTTGCTGTAGTCCCTGAGCATCGATGCCATCACTCCAGCCAAACAAACCTGACACGTTCTTCTCATCCTTCATCCCTGTGTCCCAACAATTACTTTTTTACAAATACACTTGCCATTCTCAAGGAGAGGTTGCATGGATTTGGGTTGGTTTTTTTTTTGCTTTGCTTTAACACATACTCTGGGTCAGGGTTGGTGGGTAGCCATGAAGGCTCCAGGGACATAAGATACAGGCTGATGTACAGGTGTAAGGAGGAGCTCACCTGCCTGTTCCTGTGGCAGGGCACGGCATAGCTACAGCAGATCCAGCCACAGTGCCATCAGCTGGGATTTTGGCTGTGGGTCTAGGTGTTAATTGCTGCTCCCACAAGCTTATAGCTCTGCTTTGAAAACATACATATGTTAAGCTAATTCTAACTGCATTTAAACCTGAGTTACTGCAGAATAGCCTCAGTAAAGTCAGCACGTTTATTCTGGATTTACACAGAGGTATAACTGAATTGCAGCCATGGAAGCTGGAAGGGGAAAGAATCCTCTTAGGATTCAGGGCCAGATCCTGGCTGCTGTAAGGATCCTGCCCTGGCTGAGTATCTCTTTGATGAGTCTGGGATTGCCTGCAGAAGGGATCTGAGCCATATTCTCAGTAGGATGTGTTGGGCAGTGACAGTTTTCCTGATGAAACGGGCTTTGCGACAAGTCTTTGGGAGGTTGTTACTCCATGAGCAGTGGCTGAGTGGAGAACAGGCATCCCCTTGAGCAGCATTTGAGGATACAGGTGGTGGCATGGGAAGGAAGAAGGTGCCATTGGGTATCCTACCCAACTGTGCTGTGGCTTCACCACTGAGATCAAGGTTCTGCACATAACATCATGAACACAGACAGAACCATTATTTTTCCATGGGATACCTTGGATTTGGTTGTGTGGGGGTTGTTTGAGTCACTAGAAGAATACGCATTGGATTCTGTTGCCCAACAGCAGACACCTAAACCTCAGTTTTAATAATTACTAAATGTAGCTTGGTGTTTCTCAAAGAAATGTTGAGCTCTGACAAGTCCTATAGGAAAAAAGCAAATGGTGCTTTAAAAATGTGACCACTTGTCTGTAAGTACCTGTGGAGTGCAGGGGTCCTGACTTCAGGCAAGTAGGATTGGGGAAAAAAGGGTTAATCGACTAGCTACTATTTTGAAACAAACAAAAACAAAACAAAAACCAAACCAACCAAACAAAAAACCCCACCATAGACCTAAAGCTAGCAGCATGGATAAACCTGCTTTATGGGAGGGATTAAGCACATGTCAAGAGCACCAGTGGTCTCGAGTGATTAATTCCCAAACCCAAATGGGTAAAATCAAAAGGAGATGGAGATCCCTCTTACCTGGGCACGGAGGGGTAGGTCCCTGGGAAGCAGTGCTGTTGGCCAGAGCCTCCTCTTTGGCTTCACTGTTATGCGTGCTCAGTTCCAGGATTGTCATGACATTTGTTTGTGCCCTTGAATGGGAATTCAGGAGTAGCACCCACCTCAAGGTGGAAAAAACCCCCTTGGGATCTTGTTTCTTGCACTCGGGTCACTTGGGGCATGAGCGGAGAGACCTGCTGCATTTTTCAGTCCCAGAGAATTAAACTAGTGAGAACACTGAAATTTGGTGTAGTTTTGTCTGCTACCATCTACACATCCATATGGGTATGTATATACAGCCCAGAAACTGAGCATTGATGACAAGGAAGTCACAGAGGGAGTGCACAGGGTTGGCCCCTCTGGTCTGTCGTGGCCTCCAGAGTGGCACCATAAGGCATCACCTAGAAACCAGAACTCCTTGGCAACATTTGACTTTCATCTATTCTATATATATTTTCCTCCATGCCATTCAAGCTGCTTTGTTGCCATTTCTGTATTTGGAGCACAACTTGGCCCTGAGCTCTCTTTACAGAAAGTTGGTTGCTTTTTTTTTTTTCTTTTTTTTCTTTTTTTTTGTGTGTGTTATATCCAGGCAAAACAATTGTTTTCCAGGGGGAGAAGAGGCTTTTTTGAGGCCATACCCTGCAGTAGCAGGGTGCAGAGGTTTGAGGTTGCCAGCTTCTCTCCAGCACCCACATCAGCAGAGTGGTTGAGGTGTGGGATGAGGGTCTTTCTGCCTGGAGTGCTGAGCACTGAAATCAGTCCCATGCACAGGGGGGCAGGGACTTGCAGTGGATTGTCACCTTGCATTTAAAACAAAATGTCCAGCCATGTGTTTGCTTAAAACTAAAACAAAAATCATATGATTGCTCAAAATAATAATCGTAATCATGTGATTGCTCAAAATGAAACTAAATAGCTGCAGATTGTGGGCAGAGGATACTTGGATCCCTCATGCCAAGGTTTTCAGAGATCACCTTGATGCTGTAAAAGCCCACCATGAATAGCCATCTGCTCTTGTGAGACCCCACCTGAAGCACTGCATCTGGCTGAGGCTCCCAACACAAGAAAGCCCTGAACCTGTTGGAATGAGTCCAAAGGAGGCTACAAATATACCCAAGGGCTGGAGCACTCCTGCTCTGGAGACAGGCTGGGACAGCTGGAGGTGTTCACCTGAAGAAGAGAAGGCTCTACAGAGACCTTAGAGCCCCTTCCAGTCCTAAAGGGGCTCCAAGAGAGCTGGAGAGGGACTTTGAACAAGGGCCTGGAGTGAAAGGACAAAGGGGAATGGCTTCACACTGCCGGGAGGGATGTGTGGGATGGGATATTGGGAAGAATTTTTTCCCTGTGAGGGTGGGGACACCCTGGCACAGGTTGCCCAGAGAAACTGTGGCTGCCCCATCCCTGGAAGTGTCTAAGGCCAGATTTGACAGGGCTTGGAGCAACCTAGTCTAGTGGAAGCTGTCCCTTCCCATGGCAGGAAGTTGGAACTGGATGGTCTTCTAAGGTCCTTTTCAACCCAAACCATTCAGTGATTTCGTTATTTTTACCCAGTGGCTTGCCAGTTCTGGGTGACAGTGCCTTCCTTGGGTGCAGTGAGGATCCTCTTTGGGAGGAGAGAAGGTGGGAAGTCCACCCCACTGAGCTGTTCCTGCACTGTACATCCCAGCTGGCTAGGAGCTGGAGGGGTGACTGCAGCAAGAGGCAGATAAGATGTGTTCACTTTATACCTGTGGGGGGAAAAAAGGCATCGAAAAGGACAGGTTAGGGTTAGGGTTAAGGTCATTTGACCCTAGGTCAAAAGTTAGCATCATGACCCTAGTCATTTGTCCTAGAGCCTCCTGAGGATGCTAAATAGCTGAGTGTAAAAATCTACTGTCTTAGGCACCTCGTTTGAAATGAGAGAATGAAAGAGAAACTGTTTAGCACAATGAGGATAATTAAAAAAGCTAGTAAAGCCAAGCTGATTATATAGGATATTATAAAACAATACTTCACTTAGGAGCTTAGCCATAAAAGTGTTCTCTCATTCCTTGATGTCACTTGTGGGAGCCTTCATGGCACTGAGGGCTTGAGTCTTCATTGCTTTGCATTTTTTCTAGTCATTTACAGCCTTGCAAAGTAGATATAAAATGCTTTTAGCTGTGGCAGCACATGGCAAATGAAGATCTGGCAGCATTTTAGAGCTGCTTTGCACAGCTCTGAAAGGTGTTGCAGGGTACCAGCACAGAGCAGCACCTCTGAGGTGTCCCCAGGCCATGCTGGGGCAGAGAGACAGAGATACTGTCCTGCATTATATCAGTGAGATTGGTTTTCCAGGGGCTCAGAAGGAAACAAGGTAAGTTCACCCCTGTCCTTTCTTGCTTTTGCAGATGAGGACGATGCCAACAGGCTTGGAGAGAAGGTGATTCTCCGAGAGCAAGTGAAAGAGCTTTTCAATGAAAAATACGGTGAGTCTCTTGCTTGTACACATCACAGGGTAAGGTTGGTTTTGCTGAGAGCAGCCACAGTTAAAATTAATTCCACAAAGGCCCCTCTATTTATAGCCCAAGCACATGGCAGCTGCTGCAGCGCAGATATTGTCCTGCTGCTCCATGTTACAGCCTGTCCCCAGGGACGTCCCTGTGTCTCACTCTTGGCAGGTGGGACCATGACCTTCCTGTTCATGACCTTGTTGCTCAGTCTTGGAGAGGGGAAGGAGTATGGCAAAATGCAGCACAGTAGCAGGATTTGTTCAGTCTGATGTCAGCCTTTGATGGGACAAACTCTCCAGGAGGAAAACCAGAAACGTGGCTGTGTAGCCACTAACACCTTCAGGTTTTAGGGCTGCAGAGATGCAAGGTGGGACCAGGCTCTTAGAGTTAGAAACAGTGCAGGAGTGAGGGATGTTCTCTGCTCCCCACTGAGCAGGAACTGGAGGGGTATCCAGAGAGGTGAGCAGTGGGTTTAATTGTACAGAAGGAAGGGCTTTTAATGCAGCAAGGAATTAAATTGAGGTATATCACTGCCGTAGAATGTTGTGGAGGCCAAAGAGATAAATTGATTCAAGAAATGGGCAGGGATGATGTGACGTGATGATGTGATGTGATGTGATGTGATGTGATGTGATGTGATGTGATATGATGAGGATGAGGATGGCTTTGATCTCCATCCTGGGCGACGCCCAGACCTGCTGACATACAGAGGCAAGATGAAATGGGCAAATCTCTTCCATTTCCCCTTTGTCCTGGGCTGTCTTGCATGCTGCTGCTGCTGGTCCAGCCATGGGCTTGGGCAAGTGCGGCTGTGTGTGTGTCCTGAACTCACCTGAGGCTCCTGACAGAATTCTAAATGGAGACTAACAGAGCAGACAATAAATTGGGCAGGGAGATGTAAAATGGCTGGGTGGGACGTGACTACAGCAAAGGTTGGGCATCATAGCACCCATGGCTTCCCAAAGTCCCCCAGGGCTCTTGGTCCTCACTTGGTTGGTTCTGGAGCCCTGTAGGGTAAAGCTGTTGTGCTGTCCTCTGCTCTGCCATTACAGGAGAGGCTCTGGGCTTGAACCGGCCTGTCATGGTGCCCTATAAACTCATCAGGGACAGTCCTGATGCTGTGGAGGTGACCGGGTTGCCAGACGATATCCCTTTCAGAAATCCCAATACCTATGACATTCATCGGCTGGAGAAGATCCTGAAGGCACGGGAGAGCATCCGAATAGTGATTATAAACCAGCTCCAGTAAGTTTTTCCAGCTTTGTGATGGGGGAGGTTTCTGTTTGTTAAGTGTTGTCCTTGCTTCTTCAGCCATAAGGAGGGCAACTCACCATGAGGCCACCAGAGCCACCACATACCTGTGTGGTGGATGCTCCATCCCTGGCATCCACTGTCCTGTGCTGCGGGGAGGTGCTTGCCCATGGGTGGGCACAGTGAAGAGTTAGCAGGGCTGATTTGTCCCCTTTCTTATGCGATTTGGGATGATGATACTGGGAAGGGACATCACATGGGGGCAAGTAACTCAGAGATCCGGCTGAGTTCTTTCAGGTTGCTTCCCTCCGGGATGCACTGGGGATGCTCCCAAGTCCCCTCTCCACACAAAGGAGTGTTGGAGGAGGGTCAGGGTCAGGGTCTGGGCTGTGTCCCAGCACAGGCAGGCACACAGAGTGAAACAACTGACTCACCCCTTGTCTCTTCCACAGGCCATTTGCTGAAATCTGCACTGAGGCCAAACAAACAGGTAAGGGAAGGGCTAGGACATAACTGTGGCTTTGCTGGCACTGTGGGAGAGAAAATGGATGGGAGTTGTGACGTGGTGTTTGAAGCTCCCACATCCTCAGGGCAGGATGGGAAGAAGATCCTACCTTACAAAAAGTCAGGCTCAGCATCTGTTCCAGAGTAAACTATCCTCTTGGAGGATTCCACTTCTGTGAGCTGTGGGCAGACTCGGCTGTTTGGCTCAAACTTCCAGCATGTTCTGGAGGATATGATTATCCTTCTCCCATTAGCAATTTACTCACCATGAGCAATTTATTCCCTGGTTAAAGCCCTTAATTTGAGCCATCATTTAGCAGTTGAATTTCTAAGGCAACAAGGTTTCTGTCATCACTGGGAATGCGTTTCTCTCTCTGTCCCATCATCCCAATAAATCTCAGACAGTTTTAATCAAATGTGTCAGAATTAGCAGTCCTAGAGATAAGTACGATCCTATTAGTTTTATGAAAAGAGGTGGATGAATAGAGAAGGGAGATCTGGCAAGCAAGAGCATGCCTACAGTGTGAGGAAAGCTGACAGCTCTGTGCCAGGTCATGGAGGCCACAACAGAACATTGCAGGGGGATGCTCTGTGACAGGCGAGGTCAGAGAGGGCAGATGAGTCCCCACATTTAGGGACCACTCTCAGGGCTCGGACACCTCATGCCTTCCCGCTTTTCTTGCAGAGAAAGACATCAGTGTTCCCAAACGGAAGCGGAAGAGGATCTCCGAAGGGAACTCGGTATCTTCCTCTTCCTCATCTTCCTCTTCCTCTTCTTCCAATATGGAGTCTACATCCTCAACAAATCAGATCTCACTTGTGGTAAAGCCTTCCAGATACTAGGGGGGTTACTGCCTACCTATCTTTCTGCTTCAGGATGCTGCTCTCTGTTCTCCTCGAACTGTCACCACCTCTCTCTGCCTGACTAACACTATAAAGTATGATGTAAAATGGCACAAGCAGGTTTGGCGAAGGAGGGGACACACCTGTGGGGCTGTCTTTGTCTGCAGGGTTTGTCTGGGGGAGGTCAGCAGAGCAAAGTGTCCAACACCCCCTGGGACTCTCCTACATTCCTGCAGTGTGCCTCGGGGGTGCTCAGCTTTAGTGGGTGCTGCATATGGGACAGCAAATCCCTCCACCTCAGTTTTAACCCAGTGGGTTAAAACACGAGTGCTGGTGACATCACCTCAGGTCTGTGGTGCCTCTCAGCAGGACCCAGTGGTTCCCCATGGTCCAAGCTGTGCTGGGTGTACCTGTAGCTTGGTTTTGAGAGCAGTGCAGAGCTCTAGAATGCCACAAAAGTGGAAAAATAGGAGATAAAGTCAGGGAGATGCATACAACTGCGCTTCCTCAGGGCTTGGCTTCAGTTGTGGGTGATACCAAATAAAACTCCCCAAAAATGCGCAAGAGAAATATAAACTTAAAAGGTTTTCTGTCAAGTTTGCTGGTGGTGTTTTGGTTTGGGATTGGTTCTGTTCTCTTACTTGGAAAGTGGGGGCAACAGCCAGTGTTGGAACATGTCAGAGGTTTGATGCATGGTTTTGTGTTGTGTTCTAACAGAGGCTTTTGCCTTCTTTTTCTCTCCCTCTCTTTCAGCAATGGCCCATGAACATGTACATGTTAGACTACGGTGGTCTAAACGTCCAGATCCCAGGACCTATTAACTATTAGACCTCAATATTGAATAAGAACCTCAAATGAAAGAATAAATAAATAAATGTAATTTATGTAAAAAGTGTATATTCCAATATGTATTGATGCCTTTTAGTTTTTCCAATGATTTTTACACTATATTCCTGCCATCAAGGCCTTTTTAAATAAAAATAAAAAGTGTTGCCTTGCTCTTAAAAGTACTTATTTTATTACATATAGTATTGATAAATAACATTTATAGGTAAGAATAAGGGCAGAAGGGCACCCCTTGGACAGACCTTGTTGGACTTTGGCTGCTCAGTAAATCCTTAGTGTCACCAGTGCTTGAAGCCAAGAGGCCTGAAACGTTTTAATGCTTCATTTAATTTACCTCAGAGGTGTAAAAATTTATGTACAGAGCTGCCAGAGGAGTGGTACCGAACTGCAGTAGTGACAGAGGAGGGAACCAGCCTTCCCAAGCATCAGGCACCTTCACCCATGAGTTCTGTTGGCTCCAGAGCTGAAGTGTGTTTGGATTAAGGGGGAAGGAGGTTTCAGGCCCCCCAAGAGGTGAGATCCCCCCAAGCCCTCCTGTATTGATTGAGCCTCCTGCCATCTCAGACTTGGAAAGGCGCAGAAGGATTAGACTGCATGCATTTAACTGGCATCTGAACCAGGAAGAATTTTCGGCTGGTGAAGTCCTTCACATTTTATGGTTTTATGATTATCATTCTACGATTCTGTGATTTCATAGGAGGCTTTGATGCCTTTTGGGGGAGAAAGCTCTCACAATAGAATCGTGGAATTGTTTAATTTGGAAAAGATCTGTAAGACTGAGTCCAGCCATTAACCCAGCACTGCCATGTTCATCACCATACCACATGCCTAAGGACCACAACCACATGTTTCTTGAATGGTGGTGGAGTGATGGTGATGCTTACCCTTTCCTGGACAGTTTATTTCAATGCCTGACCTCCCTTTTGTTGAAGACATTTTACCTATTACCAAATCTAAGCATCCCCTGGAAAAACTTGAGGCCATTTCCTCTTGTTCTATCACTTGTTACCTGCGAGAAGAGACCGCCACCTGCCTGGCTACAACATCCTTTCAGGCAGTTGTAGCAAGAAGGTCCCCCCTGAGCCTCCTGTTCTGCAGGTTGATCACACTGATGCTGCACAGGTTCCGTAACACTGGACTACTGCAGGTGGCAATGCTGATTGCATCCAGGGATGGCCCTGGACTCCTCCATGTACCCTAGGCTGTGTTGCCCCATATAATAAACAAATCAATAAATTGAGGGATATAATTTGAAATTCTTGCCCTTATATTTCTGTTCCATTCCTGGAGCATTGCATTTGGGCAGCAGAAGCAAATGACCCCAACTGCTGTTACTTTCCACCGCATGTGTTTAACTTGTGCTTTGTGCCTGCTGAGAGCTGTGCATGGGTGAGACATGGTGGGAACTAATTAATGTCAGCGTAAGAAACCAAGAAGAAGAACCATCCTGGCTTGTGTGTAGGTAAATGAAGCCCAGCATGAGCCACCAGTGAAGCAAGAGCCCTGAGGCTTCTAGCTTTGGAGTCATTATAAGCAGTGATATGTGGCATCACTGTGAGGTGACCACTGCTGGGTGTCCCTCCAGGACTGCAGAATGGGTCACAGGCTTGTCACAGCACACCTGCCCCAACAGCAGTAGCTGTGGTCTGCTGGTGGGTAGATGGTGGCAGACACAGGATCAAAGTTACTCCTGACAGTTTTTCTGAGTAGAATCTGCTGCTTTATTTGTTTTACATGTTTTTGGTCTGCTTGAGTCTGTGTCTCTTCAGGCCACGAGCAGGCTTCGGACAGTGGATAGAAGTGTTACTTGATGGTGAGTAGACGTGTCTCAAGGCAGCTGCAGTTTCCTGGATCTGAACTTGAATTTGCTCTGGAGTTAGATGTAAATGATTGCATGAGATAACAAAATCCCAAGTAAATGTAGGATATGGAACAAAAGTGGCAAAGTCTGTATCAGTGACCCAAGTTAGAAATACAGTTTAACATCTGAACAGTTGGCATCAAAATCTGAGTCTTTCTTGTTTCTGCCTGATGCTCAAACCTGCAGCATCTCCAATTAGGAAACCTGATTGAGAGATAAAAACTCACTTTCTCTCAAATGTCTGAAAGAGGCTTATTTGCAGGTCATACCCCACCAAGCAGATGTCTCATAAGAGGACACACTTACTATATTTTAAATTTTTTTTTGTGTTAAGGACATTAAAGTCCTATGCCCTAACACTGCATTGGCATGGTTCAGTAATGACAGGGATGTTTGAGGCTGCTGAGGGAGGCTCTGGCAGGGTGGGGGGCTGGAGTACTGCACCCACAGAGGCCCTGATGATGCTGCCAAAAGGCAGAGGTGAATGCAAGCAGTAGAGTTAAATTAAAGCTTGGGAGCTGTGCTGGGGACTAATGATTTGGTTCAGAGAGCTGAATGTAATCATAAAGGCTGTAAATGATGGGGTGTATGGAAACTGAGCAAGGAGACTCTCCCCCTACCAGCATCCCCAGCTCAGAGCCTGGTGAGCAAGATGGGGCAGGGGAAGGCTGGCTGTGCCACTATGGCATGGGCTGAGTCAGAAGACTGGGCTCAAGTTTCTTCCCTGAGTTTCCTGATCCATGATATGGAGCTCTGCATGCCCCTGAGCCCCACTCACTAAGGGGCAGCTTGTGCCCTGCTCCATCTGCTTAGCTGGGAAGCTCTGCATCCACCTGGCACCTCCAGGGCACCCTGGCTGGGTTTTGAGACTGCTGGGTTCTGGTAACAGATATATTTTGAGCAGTGAATAGCAGTAATTCCTGCTGTGATTTTGAGGAGTACATCCACTTTCCATTTTCTGTGGCTGGGGTGGGAAACTCCTGCCCTGGTGCCTGTGCTTGCTTGTTGGAAATGATATAATGTTCCTAACTATTTACTTTAATTAGTTGTTTTAATTAATTGCAAGCAGTGCCCACTTTTAGCCAGCACTAGTTAGGTTTCTTCACAGGCTCTTATTATTACTTCCATCATTAAATCACTGAAACCTTAAGTTTGCTAAAACTAACCCTGACAAGCTTCAATAAACAAAGCCAAAGGGAGTTGAAGATTGGACATCTGGGATTGTAAATTTATGACCCTTCTATGGCGTTGGAGTAACCAGAAGATACAGAGGAGATTAAGGCCTGGAAAGTAGGAGATCTCCCATCTGAGAAAAAGATGGTAAGAGGACTAAAGAATGTGGTTCAAATTAGCATGAAGAGTAAGAAATCAATAACCAATAGAGGATAGAATGCTAACTAATGAAGAGAATTAGGTAACTTAGAACCCATGAACATTAATTTCTTTGTTTGCTAAAAAAAGTTTTGTTTCGGCATCTGTGTGGAGGCTGGAACTTTGTCAGCCACACACACACTCCTTAACACTTAAAAGACAGTGTTAGAGAGTCTTATTTATCCCAATGATTTTGGAGGATTTTGGTAACAATTTACTTGTGACCCCAGATGGGACAATGGTTTTGATGCTCTGTGGATTTATGGGATGGAGGACTCCGCTGTGCATCAAAAGTTTTTTTCAGGGAGATCCTTTGATGTTATAATCCAGTGAATTCAAGGCAAAACCTCTGGGTTTTATTAAGGCATTATTGTGGGTATAAAATTTTATCTAACTATAAGCTGCAGCACAGAATACCCCCAGAAACTGAGCTCTATAATACGATTGAGTTATAAAAGTGATGATATAATTCATTATTTTCTATTAAAAGTGATTGTAAAACTACATAAGTGAATATCAAAAGAGGATTCGAGTTCCCAGCTAATCAGAAAACTGTACTTTTAAGGGAGTACAAGTGCCCAGCTAATTGAAAAACTCTTAAGTGGTTAACAGAAGCGATGCAGGGCTCAGAGGTTTTGTAACTGTACTGGCTTGTGTAAGATCACGCGCTAGCTAACACAGGAATGCTCATAGCATAATTTCAGTTGAGGGAAAGATTGTAAAAAGTTGTAAAAATGTATTAAAAGATTGTAAAAGGTTATTAAAAACAAACAAAGCTGTAAGAGGTTTAAAATATGTTTTAAAGATGTAGAAAAGTTTTTTTTGTTGGTGGTACATTACTGCAACCCTAGGGTATATTACCGTGTCCCAAAGCCGTAGGGAGGAGGAGAGAAGATCCAGCAGGCAGGAATTGTGGAGCAAGACTGATTTATTTAATTATTTTACAACTCTTTTATAGACTTTTTTCTTCACAGTCTAATTGGACAAAGGATCAGCCATCCCTTGGGGTGATTGGCTAAAATCCTAAAACATCCATTGTCAAAATATTTTCTACTGTACTATAAACAAGACTTTCAAGGCTGCGGGTGTTTGGTTGTTTACATAACTCTGCTACCTCTTCTGAGAGAGAGAAAAGTCTCTCATGGGCTTAGAAAATAGCAAGAAAATCCTTGCTAGCAGCATTTTTGTATCTACAGTGGTAAATATGGAGTGGGACTATCTTGGGAAGAACAGATCCCCAAAATTTCCCCTTGAGTTGTGTTTTAAGGAACTGGAAGAGGCTGGGGGTGGGGGTTGGGGGTGTGTGTGAACCCTTAAAAGAAAACAGCTTGTTATCTTTGGTGGCTGATGCATGAGCTAAATGATCGCAAAAAGTGGCGTGTTAATGGGACTGACCATTTTGCAACTAATGCTGTTTTGTAGAAGGAACTGTCAGGAAAATTAATCCACAAACACCAGAGGTTTATGTCCAAAAAGGAGACAGAGGAGTCCTGTTACTTTATCCAAATGAAGGGAGAGGCCATGGGGCATTCCCATGGGGTCTCTCAAATTGTTAGAGGATGTAGTCTCCTTTTTATCCTAATTTCCCGGCTGCATTTCCCTCTCTCTTTCCCCATTGGCTGAGGTGCTTGAGTGGTACAGACTTCCCAAATTGCTTAATACAGACCCCCTTCTAATGTATACCCCCCCTTTTTCTTTTCCTATGGAATTTATGGTTCTTCCCATTGCTTCTTTCGTCTCTCAGTATCTATCTTTACCTATCAGGAGACCCACGGTTTGTTTGTAAAGACAAATCTATCTCATTCCTTTCAGAATGGAATGGAGTTATATGTTCATTTACTTTTTTGATTTGCAGAATAATCCTGAGTATATTCATGGTGTTAAAAGGATAAAAAACTACCCAGAAGGTGTTATTTTGCCTGCAAGTATAGGTAAATTTTGTATCAAATACAGGAAGATAGAGTACATTGATTTATTAGTGTATAACGGAAGACTGAATTGAGAAAGAGGAGCACGGGGGATACGAAGACGGAGTGCATGTGGAATTGGAAGAAGAAAGTGACCATGGTTGTGGAAATTTTTAGCCACATAACAGGGTGGACAAAGGACGGGCATCGTGAGTTGTGCAAGCCCCGCTGCAGTGGGGTGAGGGCAGTGGCACTGGGAGGCGAAGCGGAGGAGGCAGAGGAACCGGACCTGGCACAGCACTGTGGGTACAAGCAGCGCCATTACTACACGGAGAAGGCAGGTGGATCCCAGGGATATGCGAGGTGCCCAGTGCAGTGATGCAGCCTATCCCAGAGAAGCCGGCAGGAGCCCCTCAGAGAGTTCGTTTTCTTTGTGAAGGGCCAAGGGCCCTAGAATGGGTTCACCCAGAGAGAGGGGCCAAGTTGGCCAGAGGGACCAGGAGGAGCCATGACAGGCCGAGAGTGCCTGACAGGAGAGTTTGTTCCAGCTCCAGGCAGGAAAATCATGCTATGAAAAGCCAGTGTCCACAATGGAGACAGAGGAGTCCTTCAACTTTATTCAAATAAAGGGAGAGATTCCACTGGGGCACATGCCCACGGCCATTTCTCACTCAAGGTTTTGGAGGATGCTGCCTCCTTTTATCCTAAACTCCCTGCCTCATGTTGCCCTCTTCCTTTCCCCATTGGCTGAGGTACAGAAAGGTACAACCTTTCTGAACCACCTACCACATATTCCCCCTTGAACCTGTCATCTTATCCCAAAGTTCAGAAGTTCAGGCTTGTCCAGACCTACTTGTCTGTTTCAGGAGCCAAGCTGCTGGGCTCTGCAACAAACCTACTGCTTGCAATTGGCAGAGACATTAAGACCGTTTCAAAGACATTAACACCCATATCTTCACCCATGGAATTGTTTGTAAAGACATTAGCACACATCTTCCCTATCAATCTGTCCTCTTCTTATTTCTCAATTTGTCTTTACAAACCCCACTCATTATTAATTTATCCTTTTTAAACAACCTGGAACATTTGAAACATCCCCTCCTGACTTTTCCATCTCTGGTCCCTGCACCAGGTATGGCAAGTAAATACAGAGAAGCAGAGAACACAGTAAATACGGAGAATAAAGTAAACAATAACAGTTCATATTAGCCCACTAATCACTAGAGGTCCTTGTAGATGATCCATGGCTATTGATAGCCCAGGTCTCCCATCCTTTTCCTCCTTCTGAGAAGTCCAGATCTCTGGGGTTTTAGAGACCTTGACATGAGTATGGAGGATCCACCTGTGTTCAGCTGTCCTGACTGCTGTTCCTGCAGTCCTGGTTGAATGCTATGAACAGCAAAGCCCAAAAGCAGCGTCTGTGCTAACTGGGGCTTCCTGTCAAAGAGATTTCATGAGACACAGTATGCTGGCCACATACTGGTTTAAATATACATCTTCACCTCCCCGCCACACTGAAAATTAACAGGGTAAGACTCCCGTCAGGAAAATCCACGAACGCCAGAGGTTTATATCGAAAAAGGAGACAGAGGAGTCCTTCAACTTTATTCAGATATGGTGAGAGGCCCCTGGGGCACACACCCGTGGGGTTTTCTCTCTTGAGATTTTGGAGGGCACAGCCTCCCTTTTATCCTAACTCTTGGCCGCACGCTGCCCTCTTCCTTTCCCCATTGGCTGAGGTACTAGGAAGGTACAGCCTTCCTGAACCACCTACCACATATCCCCCCTTGAACCTACTGTTATACCCCAAAGCTCAGAAGTTCAGGCTTTTGCAGACCCCTGCCTGTTTCAGGAGCCAAACTGTCTGGGCCCCCTACTGAACCTGCTGCCCAAAGTCAGTAGAGACATTAAGATCCATTTCAAAGACGTTAACACCCATCAAATTGTTTGTAAAGACATTAGCACACAACTTTCCTCTCAATCCCAAACAATTCAGAGGGAAATAATTGAATATCCCCTGGGGGTTTGGCTTTTTACTCTTGCCAAAGCTAATGGCAAAAGCCATACCCATGGCATCTTAGTTTCTATCACCACCTTCAAAGGGTGTTTCTTCATTCCTCCATTCATCCTTTCTACTTGAACTTATTCTGAGGGTGCCAGGGGGTATGGAGGTCCCACTGAATTCTCAAAGCAGCCATAATCCTTTGAAGGATCACCCTGTAAAATGAGTTCCCCCGTCACAATCCCATATTCAGAAATCATTTGTTAACTGATCAAATAGTTGCTGAAGTGACTAGAAACACCTCTGGCCACCCTACCAGCTGGTACACCAGTACCAGAGGATATCTAAGTTCTCTCCTCCAGGGCATCTCAGCAAAATATACCTGACATCCTTGGAAAAGATGTATAGCCCAAGGTCACTCCCCTGCCTTGCAGTCTCCTTTGTAGTCTGGCTATTAACTTTACCCAGGCACCCCTCAATAGCTCGTTTTGCTAAAACAAAAAGACTTAAGGCAGTACATCCCGAGGAAGGTCTTTGCCAATCCTCAAGAGGCACAATGACTCCCCCCATGGAATTGTTTTAGCATTTGCAGGCTCAAACCTCCTGGCATCCACTGTTTACTGTCCTTTGTAACTCAATTTTCCCTTCTTTCTTCTGCCCCACCACCTTTAATTGTCTTCTACTCCTCTGGTGGAAAAGACAGCAGCACCACCACAACTTCCCCCTTCCCCTTGGCAACAGCCGAGTCACAGGGAGCAAAGGGAGGATCCCAGAGGCTTCTGGCAGAAGTGCTGCTTTCTGAAACTCTCCATTGGCCAGGTGATTACCTATTGTTTTTTCTGAGTACCCTGCCTGATGTCCCTTAGCAGCTCTTATTTCTACCTCTTTTGGTAAATTCACCACCTCCAACAAGTGAGTAATTGAGCTCGCATGAGCGAAAGGTTTTCCCTGCAAGTTAACAAACCTCTCTCCTCCCAGCTTTCCAAACGCATGTGCCAACACACATGTATACTTTTGAATCAGGGGGAGGAGGGGGAAGCAGAGGTTAAATGATTTGCTAAGAAGCTGTTTGTTAAAAACAATGCATACAGCTTGCTCAACACTTATTGTGCCTACCAAAGCAGAATGAGAAGATAGAAGACTATTGATAAAGGGAAGGAATCTTGACCGAAGATCCTGTTTTTGAACCTAAAACTAATTTAAACCAGCCTTGAAGTTTGGACTTGGGCCAGGGACATAAAGAGCATGCACAGGGAAGCAAGGAGAAAAGTTCAGAATGAGGAAGACTCTACTTCATCTGAGGGGGACTTACTTCATCCCGGAGACCCCTGCCCACGACCACCAGACAACACAGCACAGGCACAATGCAGATGTAAATGACTTTTGGGCTCATTGTAATAGGAGGCGAGGCTAGGTGGGGCTAGGTAATGAATATGTATAGGCGTCTTGGGAAACTTAATGAATGTGAAAAACGAGGTTCACTCTTTGTAAAATTTAAGAAAAATTTAATAAAAAATTAGGAGACGACCGCAAAAAGGGTGTTACGGCCGGGTGCTTTGGCAAAGCCAAAGGCACACTTCTACATCCAAAACATGGTCTTTAAAAGTACATCGCTTATTGCATATTCATCACCATCATGCATAATTCATGAATTTTTTGGAGTTTCTAAGTATCATCCCAACAGCCTTATCGTCCTCCTTGGCTCCATTCCATCTCTGCTCCCTCCATCAATTCTTCTCTCTGGTTTCGGGTCTTCTTTTTCTCTGATAAGATACTCCAGGAATGCGAAGATTCTCTGTCTCTGCCCACCTTCTCCAAACCGACTACATAAACAATAGACACTCTATACCATGCATTACATCATAGAACCTAGGCAAAGTTTCTCCAACATTAAGTAACATGCAAAAAGCCAACATCACAATACATTTGTTATAAATAAAGTATGTAATTCGTGCTATTATGTATAAAACTGGAATGTAATCAGACCATGTAGAGACAGAGTTTTAAAATCCCTGCACCAGCCTGGCTAAGAGAAAAATTTCACAACACTAGAAGAAGTTCTCTCATAATAAGTGAGGATTCCACCTAGGTGGGGTTAGATCTTATCACCGGGACATTTGCACCATGACGACTTGATTACCACCTGCTATCTTCTGCTTATCTCATCTGATAAGGAATTCCGGGAACTAAAAATAACTGTTCCAGGAAGGACCCAGGAAAGGCTTTGTGCAGCCCAACTCCGGGACAAGAAAACTTCATGAATATGCTAAAATTACGAGAAGAATAGAATTAATTCGGACTCTGCTCAAAAACTGTATAAGAAGGGACCAGCCGAAGCAGCAGCCGTGAACTTGGGAGGTCTGGTGCGATAGAGGTCAGATCTATGTGTGTTTACCCAGCTCCGACCCCGGGCTCGGTGCTGCTTTTCTCCATCGTGGCTTTCTGTGTGACCGATCTTTCGGTCGCAGAATAAAATCTATTTTTTTATTAAATTTAATTTGGCTGAATCTCTTTACCTCACATTCATAACAATTATATAACATGCAAAAAGCCAACATCACAATACATTTATAATAATGAATATGGAGCTTGAGACCCGATATATACCAAGCTGAATGCAGCTGTCGGCACGCATGACTTTGGAGGAATTATCCCCCATGCGTCCCAGCGCTGGAATAAACACACCTACTTTACTACTTATTCCAGTAGTGGAGTCTTTTCTGCATATCAGTACCATCCCACATGCATCATTACCTTTCCTTGATATATTTTGCTGGCTTTTATTAAGGCATACAATTCTATGATCTGTGCTGACCATGTGCTTGGTAGCTTCCCGTCTTGCAATTCCCTTCCTTATACTACAGCATATCCAGTAACTAATTTTCCTCCTATTCCTCTTGAAGATCCATCATCTTTTCCCCATTTGCCCAAGGGGTATCCTGTAAACCTTCCCTAGCTCAGGTCTGGAGACCTCTTTCCTGGATACAGTCATGAGTTTCCTTTAGGTCTCCTTCCTCTGGACCAGTTAAAACAGAAGGCTGGGTTAAACCCTTCCCCCTTCTCAGTTCCAAATTCTCCTGTTCCATTAAACAGGTTTCACGCTGTAACAATCTAGTGATCCATTTAGAACTTAATACCAGACTTTAACAATCCTGCCATCAGTTACCATCAAAGCTGTGGCTGCACAAGTCTGCAGACAACAGAGCCTTGGTTACCATTAGACAAACAATGGGGCCACTCCCTTGCCAATCGGTCAAATATTTTAGCACTAGAATTTCCTTGGCACAGCCCCCTTTAGCATCTACATACAATTCCAATTCCTTTTCTGAGTCTGGCTGAAGTTTTGCTGTCTTTCTCGTGTCCATACCACAGCATTGTGGCTACCGGGATTCAAAATGTCACAGAATAAAGAGTCCTTAATCCAGGTCCTGCAATAGCCTACTAATCCTAAAAATTGTCACAGCTCCCCTTCTGTCCTGGCCAGCATCATCTCCAAGATTCCCTGAAACCACTCTGGGCATACACACCACAAGCCTTCAGTCAAAACATGCCCCAAACATTCAACCTTTCTCCCCATCACTTTTTGTCGCGACAGAGAGAAGACCCGGACGCTCAATGTGAGTGATCAGCAAGCTTCCGTTTATTGATCATCTGCGGATTCTATATATAGCGTGGTTAACGAGGCTTATGCATATTCCAAAAGGCGCAGGCTGAATGGTTCACAGCATTGCTGCAGACCCCTCCCTCTAGTTCCTCCTTTGTGGTCAGAGAGTTCTTCTTTTCCTATGCCTTCTTGATCACAGGCATCCTATTGTTTACTGTACTGCCCGCCAAGGACACCATGTCCTTGCCGTATCAGCATAGGGCCTTATGCTAACTCAGCTATTACACAAGATGAGTGCGATATTCTGCAAGATCTTGCTCTGTGAGCTGCAAAGGGTCTACATGTCCTTTGTCACATAGCCAGTTCTCCACAACTTTTACCTTCCCTTCAGATACTTCAAGCCTCCCTCTAGCCAGAATACCACAGTGTACCACCAGCCAGAATACCACCCGTAACACCTCCTCCCATTCTCCCAATTGCAGCAAGTCCTTCACATACTGCAATAACCTAATTCCTAGGAATGGTGTCAATTCAGTTAATATCTTGCACAAATAATCCCTTCTCCCTCTTGTTCCCACTGAAAGGAATGAGGGACTTGTCTTTACAAACAAGCTATGGGCCTGCTGGTAGATAAAACTAGTACTGAGAGATAAAAGAAACAATGGGAAGGATTCCACTGATTGATGAATGGAAAGAAAGAGATTTGTCTTTACAAACAAACTATAGGTCTGCTGATAAATGAAACTGGATATTGAGAGATAGGAAACAATGGGAAGAACCATAAATTCCATAAGAATTAAAATAAAGGGGGGGGGAGTTATGCATTAGAAGGGAGTCTTAGGTATTAGGCATTTCAGGAAGTCTGTACCTCTCGAGTACCTCAGCCTATGGGGAAAGAGAGAGGGAAATGTGGTTGGGAAATTAGGATAAATAGGAGCCTGTGCCCTCCAAAGATTTGAGAGACCCCAGGGGAAATGCCCCATGGCCTCTCCTTTTATTCGAATAAAGTAACGGGACTCCTCTGTCTCCTTTTTGGACATAAACCTCTGGTGTTTGTGGATTAATTTTCCTGACACCACTCAAAGGCAAAATACTTTTTACTATGCTCTGTAAGTGGGAATCCCCAGAAAGAATCCCTTAAATCAAGTACTGAATAGTAGTAGTGTGAGGAGGGAACCTGGCTCAAGATGGTATAAGGATCTGGGACTGTGGGGTACCTGGGTTTAATAGTCTCATTTATTATTCTTATGTCCTGCACCATAACTGGCACGATAAGAGTGTTAAAGGGAGACATACATGGTTCCAAAAGACCCGTCTTTAACAGGGACTCAATAACAGGCTGTAATCCTGTGAGAAACTAAGCCCACTCCTCTTTTTTGGGGTTTTATAAATTTAGTAAGGGACAATAGGGGACAAAGGTCACTTAAAGCAAAATTACAGCACTGTGTGCTTAGCTCATAGCCAGAGGCACCCCCACTTACACAAACTTTCTGGTTATATGCTTTAACATTATGCATATTAATAAACCACAATGCATATGCATAGTTTTTTTCTGAGAACTAATTCACATTTTTTTAGATGGGATTAACATAGTCCCTCCCCCGATCTGCATTTTAGAACATGTGTAATGTGATTGTGGGGGTCTTCGGGGGTCTTCTCCGATGAAGGCTCAGATCTGCCTCATATCTTGAACTTTTTATCTTTGTTTTTGGAGCATGTGCAGTTATGGTGTTCCTAGGTCTTTCTGGATCCAACCGGTTTAAATTCTTTACTTTGTGGCTAATTGGCTTCACTTTTGCCAATTTCTCATTAGTACATTCTGCTGCTTCCCTTATGTAGCTGTACTTGTCTATTTTTGAGATTATTCACCTGGCAAGTTTCTGTTTATTTAAGCATTAAGCAATTAGTTAACCATATACTAGCTATTACATTGCATAGAAAGTTATGATTCAGATTATATAGGTATAGAAAGTTATGAATCAGTATTTATATGTATCTTATAATTCAAGCTATATAAGCATCTTGTAGCTTTGACCCCAATTGTAATGTTAACTAGTTAATATCTGCGTAGCAAAGTTATTCTTAACATGTTTGCACATATTATTTCCTAACATATTCTAATACATAATAGTTCTTTCATTTCACTATCCACGAAAGCCAATGCTATAATAACTGTTTATCACAAACCCCTTCCTTCCTTCTCTTGAAAGAGGGTATTGCTTTTCAGACACCGGTTGTCCAGGTTGCCTCAGAGTAATCTGGAGAAGCTCCATATCCAGTTTTCCACGTTCCACTGGGACTGCCCACACTTCTGGGTTCACTTTAGCATAAGCTTTATCAGCACAACAGTGCTAGCTTCCCCATCACCTCTTACAACACTAACTCCCATTCCCAACTCCAGTCATCAAATTGCCTCCTAGCGAGCAACAATCACAATTACATTACGAACAAGTAGAAACTCATGCATTTCAAACCCATCTCCCACATTCAGCATTAGTGGCTGAATAAAGGGCACCCACTCATCTTTCCCACTCACTCATTGAATTATCAAAAAACCCCCTTTGGCATAAAATTCAAAGTAGACAGAGAGGCTCTCCTGTCCACTAGGAAACAAACATCTCATTTCAGACCCACCCTGCATGTTATCAAGGGCTCCAGTGTGGTGAGCCCCTGGTACAACAGGAGATCCTGATGCCCTTAACAATCCATTCCTAATGTTCTTTTTGATAAGGAAGATGTGTGCTAATGTCTTTACAAACAATTCCATGGGTGAAGATATGGGTGTTAATGTCTTTGAAATGGATCTTAATGTCTCTACTGACTTTGGGCAGCAGGTTTGTTATAGAGCCCAGACAGCCTGGCTCCTGAAACAGACAAGTAGGTCTGGACAAGCCTGAACTTCTGAACTTTGGGATAAGATGACAAATTCAAGGGGGGATATGTGGTAGGCGGTTCAGAAAGGCTGTACCTTCCTGGTACCTCAGCCAATGGGGAAAGGAAGAGGGCAACATGAGGCAGGGAGTTTAGGATAAAAGGAGGCTGCGTCCTCCAAAACCTTGAGCGAGAAATGGCCGTGGGCATGTGCCCCAGTGGAATCTCTCCCTTTATTTGAATAAAGTTGAAGGACTCCTCTGTCTCCATTGTGGACACTGGCTTTTCATAGTGTGATTTTCTGTACAATTGGGAACTCTTCCTGGATGGGAGCAGCTTTGTGAAAAATGGAATCTGAAAAGCTGGGAATGTGGTGGTAACTCAGCACAAGGTAATAGAGGCCAAAGCTCTGACCCCCAACATGTCAGCTCAAAAGGCAGAACTGATCGCATTTGACAAGATGTTGGGGTTTTAGGAGTTTCCCTTCTGTTTTCCTTTTCTCTTAAAGAATTTTCCCCATACACATTGCCAGGGGGACAAATTACTGGGTGCTTAAGAAAAACAAAAGACCTGGCCACAAAGAGAGGGGTCCATCTGGCTACTCTCTTTCACCTGGGCTTGTGGGCTGTGAGTTCTCGGTGTTTGGATGGAGAGAGAGGCTGGAAGGAATTCGTGAGCACTGAAGACTTCTGCTTTTTCAGCTGCTTTCCTTCCTTCTACTGGGGAAACCCCGGGATTCCCAAGCCCGCCTTCCCTGCCCCCCTGGGAGCCAGGCTGCGGCTGCCCTGCCCCTGCTGTTGCTTCGAGCCTTCACTACTCTGTAGCCCCGCACTCTCTGCCTGCCCAGACCTCCGGGGGTTCCCACTGCAGCTCCGGAGTTTGATACACCTCGTCTGTCATGGATAACATTATAAGTTACATGGACTGACCCGAATCTTGCTTTTGGAGTGGTCCACATGAACCCATGTGGAAAGAGAGCAAGCTATAAACTTTTCAGGGATCTTCTGTGAAACGTAGACAAATAATACAGAGATCGTTAGAAGGGGGGCAGCCACCTCGAAAGGTGACAGTAATGCATTATAAAGCTCATCAATTTGGAGAGACACCAGTAAATACTGGAAATAGCCTGGCTGACAGATTGGCCAAGGAGGCTGCCAGCAGGGACATCCTGTTGTTCTCACCCAAGAAATACTGGGATTTGGACAAGGAAGCTGCTGATTATCAGACTGAAAATAAGAAATTGGCAAAATTGTTAGATGCTGAAAAGAGTCCTGAAGGATGGTGAATTACACCCAGCAAACACATAATAATTTCCCAACACCTTATAAGGAAAACGGAGGAGAAACAAAAGGTTGCTCGCTGGGGAATAGAGTCTATGGTAGAAGCATTGAAATCTCAAGTTTCAAGCATATGAATGACTGGTATAATAAAAGCATTGTTAAAAAATGTCAAATCTGTTTAAAGAAGAAGGCACATTAAATTAGACAGCCTATACCTGGGACTGTGTCTAGGAAGAAAATTGTCCAGGAGACTATTGGCAAATAGCCTTTGCAGAGCTTCCTTCACAAAACAGGTAGATACATTTTCAGGATGGCCAGAAGATTTTCCTTGTCAGACCAACAAAGCTGGCAAGGTGATAAAGATTTTGTTGAAAGAAATTATCCTGAGGTCTGGACTGCCACTGGGAATGTCATCAGACAGATGTTCACACTTCATTGCTGAAACAGGGCAAAGCCCATTTAAAACAGTAGGGGTGAAGTGAGACTTGCACACTATGGAGAGCTAAGTGGAGCAGGAAAGTAGAAAGAAAGAATCAAAGCTTAACAGTAACATTGTGACCCAGGAATGCTGACCTGCTTTGGAAAAACGACAGATTGTGCTTTATTACTGGTTTCCCTCAGCTGTAATTCTCAGAGTTTCCCTAATCTTGATCCTGCAGTGGTAGAGTATTTCCACACATGGGTTTTGTTTATAATGTGATTATCGGCTGAATGGGAGCTGCTCCATTACAATTAGATGAGTGAAGATGCAGATCTTAACACTTGAGCTGTGTTTCTCATTTATTACTTTTCAAAGTCTTTGGTGTTTTGGAGGGGGCTGGGGGTGGTGTTTATGTGTTTACAAATCCAATAACAATCCTCATTAAGAGTTGCAAAACATGAAGCCATTTTGATCCCAGGCAGATGGCAACTAAATGAAGTTTAATTAAAGAATGAGAGCTTTGATTAAAATAATTTTTAAAAAATATAGTGCACTGAGATGCTAGAGAACAGCATAAACAGCATCTGTGCTTTTATTCAGAAGCCTGAATGCATTTTTGAGGAAACCCTTTGCAACGCCTTCAAGAGCAATCCCAGGTTGTGGGATGCAGCTCGATGGGCAGCACGGGCAGAGGGTGCCTCCAGTATCTTCCTTCCCCTGACACTAGGGAAAGGCTGGGAAAGTAAAAATGCAGTCAAGAGCGAGGTCTTGCTTCCTCCTTTCGGTAGGTTTATTTTTTAAATGTTGATTTATATTTTTGAAGAGTTCAGCTGTTGCCAAAGTAAGACTTCATCTGAACTGCAACCAAGTTTCGGACTCTTTTCCAGCAGTCATTACAACCCATTCCTTCCTGCAGTATCCAGACCCTTCCAACAGTGCATGAAGCAGCATGGCTGCACAGACATTACCTGTAGCCCTACACAGCTTAAAGCAAGTTGCTTATCCAAGGCTAAAGCTTATGGAATGGAGGCTCAAGTGTTGTGAGAGGCTCCATCCCGGTTGTGCCAAGGCTTGGCTGCCCTGGGAGCTCCCAGGCAGCTCCAGCCAGGGCTCAGTGCTGCCCATCAGGTCAACCCTGATAGGGAAGATGTGTGCTAATGTCTTTACAAACAATTCCATGGGTGAAGATATGGGTGTTAATGTCTTTGAAACGGTCTTAATGTCTCTGCCAATTGCAAGCAGCAGGTTTGTTGCAGAGCCCAGCAGCTTGGCTCCTGAAACAGACAAGTAGGTCTGGACAAGCCTGAACTTCTGAACTTTGGGATAAGATGACAGGTTCAAGGGGGAATAGGTGGTAGGCGGTTCAGAAAGGCTGTACCTTCCTGGTACCTCAGCCAATGGGGAAAGGAAGAGGGCAACATGAGGCAGGGAGTTTAGGATAAAAGGAGGCAGCATCCTCCAAAACCTTGAGCGAGAAATGGCCGTGGGCATGTGCCCCAGTGGAATCTCTCCCTTTATTTGAATAAAGTTGAAGGACTCCTCTGTCTCCATTGTGGACACTGGCTTTTCATAGTGTGATTTTCTGTACAACCCCCACCTGCCTTCCTGGCCATGGCAGGGTTTTTCCATACCAACATTTTCTGTGATCCCAGTGAGAAGCACTGGTTTCTGTGCAGGGTCTTTCCCCAGTACAGTGCACACTAGAGCCTTTCCAAGGGGTAGCAGCTGCTTGACAGCACAATGACTTTCATTTATTTCATGTGTTTGCGAGTTTTGTGACCTTCAGACAATGGCTTTTCTTCCCCCACATAACTTTTGTATATATTTCCAGAATTTGGGTATGTATATATATATATATATATATATATATATCCCCCATATGACTTCTATATTACATGTAACTTGTACTTTGCTGTTTCTTGAATTACTTTCTTCCATTAGTGGCTCAAACACAGCTCAGTTTAAACTGGTAATCCTATTGATTAGAATTATCTAAGCCAGACAAAGAAACCCCACTGATGTGCCTGTGCTGCTGGTGTTGGGGTTTCAGTTTAGTCTTAGTTTTTTTTCTGTTAAAGGAATTTTCTCCCATATGCATGTTGCTAGGGGACAAATAGCTGTACTTAAGAAAGACAAAAAGGGGGGTGGGGCGGGCCTGGCTACTCCTTTGTCTACACCTGGGTGTGGGGTCAGTTCGCTCTGAGCGTCCGGAGAGAGAAGCTGCAGAGAAAGGAGCTGCTGCTTCTTTCTTTTTTGGCCGTTCTTTCTTCGTGCTGGAAACAACGCCGGGACCCCAAAAGCCGCTTTCCCTGCCCTGCTGGAGACTGGGCTGTGGCTGCCCTGCCCCGCTGCTGCTTCGAGCTTTCGCTATGCTGTAGCCCTGCTCGCCCTGCCTGCCTGGGCCTCCGTGGGGTTCTCCCATCTGGATACATCTCGCCTGCCACCCGGGATTTGCGTCCGTCCCTGCCGTTCCAGCCTGCCGTTCCAGCCTGCTGTTCCTGAGAGCCCGGGATCGGCTGCCCAGGGGTTTGTGAAGCCTTTGTCCCATCCCTTCCCGGGATCCCAGGGCACCAGAGCCGCGTGCTCCCCGAGCTCGCTCCGGAGCGCCCCCTGCAGCCGCGGGGGAACCATCGCACCTGCCCTGCTCACCGGGAGCCGCCAGCGCCCCTGCCGGCTGCGAGCGGAACTGCACCCGAGGGGAAAGGGCCTGACAGCCGAGAAGGCTGGCACTGGGTTTGTGTTTGCTGTTACTGCCAGAGTTGTTGTTGCTTTGTTTGACTAGTTATATACATATATATATATATAGTAAAGAACTGTTATTCCTATTTCCCACATCTTCGCCTAAAGGCCCTTGATTTCAAAATATAATAACTTAGAGGGAAAAGGGGTTATATCTGCCACTTCAAGGGGGGGCTTCTGCCTTCCTTAGCAGACACCTGTCTTTCAAAACCGAGACAGCTGGACAGGAGAGCTGATGGGCAGTGGTGATGCTGGAGGCTCTGGGGTGAATTGAGGGATTGAGCTGCAGAGTTGTAATTCATGGAGAAGCTACCAGTGGAGTACGTAAGTTTTTTGTTAAACTAATACATAAGTTTACCAATCACCTGCTGGGATTTTCCTTAGATTCTGATGATGGGGCTAACTGCCTGTCCTGATTACAACAATTTGGCCAGACATTCCACTTTTTGCTAGT
This sequence comes from Corvus hawaiiensis, assembly GCF_020740725.1. Lineage (NCBI taxonomy): Eukaryota > Metazoa > Chordata > Aves > Passeriformes > Corvidae > Corvus > Corvus hawaiiensis. The sequence continues at coordinate 8,160,276 of NC_063232.1, forward strand.
TATTAGTGCAAGGATACCTTTTTCAGCAACCTCTTTAGCTGTTTTGTCAGCTACTTGATTCCCTGTACTAACTGGGGAGTCTCCAAACTGATGGGGTTTACAGTGCATCACAGCTTTTGGCTTTTGTACACTCTGTAGTAGGTGACTTATTTCTTCTCTGTACTTAATAGGAGACCTCTTTGCCAATAACAATTTCCTTTCCTTCTGTATGGTTTCATGGGTGTGTATTATTCAAAAAACATATTTTAAACAGGTTCATATGTTTACCCCTTTTCCTTCACTGATTTCTAGGTAAGGTCATTAATTCTGCTTTTTGTGCTTGTCCTGGGTTGCAGTGTATTCTATTACCATCCTCAGGAGCTGTTGAAACCAGGTGGGGCAGTGTTTCCTTGCCTCCTCCCCCCAGACTATCTTTCTGTTAATTGCCCATCATTGTCCTGCCGCCTGACTCAGAGATAACTCCCTCCGGACTATCTTCTGTTAATGAGCCTAATCAACACTTTGCCTCATGACTCGTTACCCCATTGTGAGATGCTCCACCCAGAGGGAGGAACCAAGCATCCCATCGTGGCTATAATCTGAGGCTGAACACCAGAGACACCGGCTTCCCACTGGATTTCCAGAGGACAGGAGCTACACAGCCACCATTGGACTTTCTGAGGAAGAGCAGACTCTTTTACTACAGGATCACCGCTTCAGAGGACTGCAGCCACCATTCTACCAGACTGCTACCACCACCTTGCCTAACAGGGTGTCAGGTTGTATCTTGACTCTGTCAGTTTGACAGTGTTTTCTTTTACTTTTTTTTTTTTCCTTTTCTTTAATTTCCATTAAATTGTTATTCTGACTTGGTGCCTCCCACTGGTTTGTTTTCAAACTAGTACAGTGCTGATGTGTAAAAGATAAAGCCTGTGTTTCTTTTACCTGGGTGGTGTTCTCACTGCATACCCAGCTGCCCGTCTTCCATTTCATATCTTCCTGCTCTGACCGGTGTGCAGGTCCAGTTCTAGATCTTGCATGGGATCACTCTTTTGATCCAATCTGCCAGAACACACTTGTTTAGTGGTTACCAGGCAGTCATGGTACAAAGGTCTCTGGGCTTCTTATGAAGCCTGGAGAAACATGGCTGGGGTTCAAAGCTGTGGTATCTTGGGGTGGTTTTCTATTCTCTGATCATCTGCTCTATGCCCAGAAATGGTTGCTGTAGCTTTAAGGTGGGACTGGGGGTGGCAGCCTTGGGGCTCTTGAGTGGGCTTTTTCAAAGCCTCGCTCTTGGGTGTCGGTGGTGCGGTGCAGACAGCGGTTGCTTTGTTGCTTAGCTAGCTTGGTTTTTTGTTAGCTTAGGCAAGAAGGTTTTTTTCCTTTCCCTGGCCTTGGAGACTGCAGCAGCAATCCTTTGTTTTTTTCTTGAACTGTTTGGTTTGGTTTTGGTCCAAGATCAGAGAATCAATGGGAGACGAATCGTAACAGGGGTGGGCAGGGAGCCTAGGGGGCTGCTCTGTCCTAGCCCCAGATCTTGGAAAAGCTGACCCAGCAAAAGAAAGGACCCTAAATCCACCAGCTTCATCTGCTATGAAGAGGAGACCAATAGCAGAGATTCACCAGGTTCCCATCTGTTTTTTTCCCAAGCTGCTGCATGAGCCTTTTGGTTTTTTCTTCCCTGAGACAAAAGCCATCTCCATTCACTTTTTTTTCCTCCTCTCTGCCACATGGTCAGCCTTTGTTTTTTTTTCCTTTCCCTGGCTTTTTTTTTTTGTTTGTTTCACTGGGGGGTGTGTGTGGGGGGGTAAGGTTCTGACAATTCAATATCTAGCATTTATTCATTTTGGTCCCGTGCCATGTGGACACTTTGTTTGTCAATAAACAGTTGGGGTTTTTTCACTTTCATTCACTAATATTAACTTCTTATCAGCGGGGATTACTGAAATCCTTTCCTTTAGAAGAAACACTCATTCTAGAATGGTTTTCTCCTAAACTTGTCCCTAAACTGAGACAAGTGGTTACCTTAAGTTCAACATTGTTCTGCTCCAGTAGGGCAACTTGATATTTCAGCATTCTGCTGGTGATATCCAATGTCCTCCTTTTTTGTTCCAAACCAGCTATTACCATATGGGGTAGATACATTATAATCTTTTCTCACTGTCATAGGTTAGCAAGCATAGTCCCGGAAGGGATGTCCTTGCTAAGGGGTGCTTACAGCTTCCTCTGGGACCTGATAGAACCTATCAGCTGGCCAGTTTGAATATGGACAATTCTTTAAGCCACTTAAAGTTGTGACCGCCTCTGTGATACACGCTTAAGAATAGGCAAACTCCCCCTCCAAGCTCTCCCTCGTTTCCGGTGCTGGGACAGGTGGCTGCGGGCCCCGTGTGGGGGCCAGCGGGCCCGGCCAGGCCCTGCTCGGGCCAGGCCGGGCCGGGCCACGGCCATCCTGGAGCCGATGGACCTGTTCCAGCCATGGAACCCCCCCCACTGCCTTGCCGTGGGCAGCCGGAGCGGCTCGGCTCTCCCCCTTCTCCACTGCGATAAGAAAAATTCAACATTCCAGCTGCAAAGCTGCAAGGCCGAGGTGAGATTAACCCTTTTATTGCTGTGAAGAGCTGAAAACCTGAGGGAAGAGAGAGAGGAGATGCTTAAAGCTGAAAGTCTGTTGTGAAGCTATGATATATCAGAGTATCCCGTTGTCATTTCATGAAGATATGGGGGGTGGAGTGTTCAACTCATAAGCAAAAGCACCTGCGCTGAGATAGGCAGATGCTGACGCAGCTGTAATTTCATGAGAAGTTTGGACGGGGAGAGATGGACCAGATGAGGACTTTTGCTCCAAATGGGAAAGGAGAAAACCTCAGTTCCTAGAGATGCTCCCAGAGATAGTCCTAACGATGAAGGGAAGGAGAAGGGCCTTTGCTCCTTTGCTCCCAGGGAAGGAGAAGGGCCTCTGTTTTTGTTTCTGAACGGCTCAACCTTAAAATTGTACCCCAAAAAACTTCAAGAGTGGACCCTCGAAAGCAGTTGCGGGAAAAGCTGCAAGTTGGGGGAAAGGACTCACATGTGAACAGAGAGACTTCTTCCTAAATGGACTGAACAATATTTGGAAGTGGGCGGCTCTCTCGTTGTGATAATGTTTTCATAGCACGAGCAAGAAGAGACTTCTCTTTCTAAATGGACTGAACAAGGTTATTATGGAAGTGGTAAACAGACTGAACATCCTTAAGGGTTGTCTTTTTCCATTGTCAGTGGGAGAAGGGAGGAAGGTGGGGGTAGGAGGAGAGTTCTGAAGGTGTGGTATAATTTTTTTCCCTTCTTTTAGGTCTGTTAATAAACTTCTTTATATTCTTTCAAGTTTGGTGCCTGTTTTGCGTTTCTCCTAATTCTTATCTCACAGAAGATAAACAGTAATGAGTATTTTGGGCCAAACCACTACACTAAATTGGTGTTTCCGCCCGGTTACAAACCCAACCCGCTACACTCACAATATCAACTTTCATGCTTCCTGGGTTAAAAGCTCTGTAGCTACCATTGCTCTCAAGCATCCAGGTCATCCTTTACTTGCATTGTCCAATTGTTTGGAAAAGTACCTCACAGGCTGCTTGCATGACCCCAAATGCCGTGCCAGTACCCCTAGTGCCAGCTGCATCCATTCGTGCAGAAATAGCCAGATGGTGTGGTTTAAGTGTGGGAGTCCCGATGCAGGGTTTGGCATTAAGGCTCTTCTGGGGTTTCAAAGGCCCTCTGACACTCAGGAATCTATACCAAGTATTTTTCAGTGGAGGGCCATACAAGGGTTTTGCCAGAACACCATAGTTGGCAATCAAAACTGACCCCCCACCTGGCCATACTTAAGAAGGCTCGTAGTCCTTGGCTCTGGAGTCTGGCGAACGACTTCTTTTCAGTTGCCTCCCAAGCTTCTTTTTTTCCCTGTGAGATCTCTAAGATATATTACTGCTTCTTTGCCTATTTGTGCCATTCTCTTTGACACTCTCAGATTGTATCAAGATTGTCCCAGGAAATTTAACAGACTTACAGTAGCATCAAGGCACTTACTTTCAGTCTTGGTTGCTGGCAGAATATCATCTACACATCGTAGTAGAGTTTTGTCCAGATTTTCTTTTTCCAGCTTTCCAATTTTTTTCCCCAAATGATTGTCAAAAACAGTGGGGCTCTTTTGAAACCCTGGGGTAGCTCAATCCATGTTAGCTGCACCTTTTGCCCCATGTTTGGATTCCCCCACTCAAAAGCAAACAATTTCTAAGTATAAGTCAAGAGGTATTACAGAAAAAGGCATCCTTAAGATCAAGGACTGTGAACCAATCATAATTCCCTTTCAGTGCTGTCAGGAATGTGTACAGATTAGCTACTACTAGGTGAGTATCAGGTGCTTTTTTATTAATGGCCCTTAAATCTTGTACCAATCTATATTTCACATTTTGCTTTTTAACTGGTAATATTGGTGTGTTATATTCTGATTCACACTCTTTCAATAACCCATATTTTAAAAATTTTTCTATACCCCTCCCCTGCCTCCCACTTAATAGAATATTGTTTTCACTTTACCAGTCTGGCTTCAGCTTTGAGAGTAATCCTCACCAGTTTGGCTACCTTTGATCATCCAGGCATCTCAGTTGCCTATACCAACAGGGTTACAGCATTCTCCACCTCCTCTGGGATTTCTTCCAACTCTTTTGATTCGTGAATTTGTATTTCCCTATCCCAGAAAGTTATTTGAACATCCAATTTTCCCAATAATTCTCCTTCCAACAAGGGATTGGGCATTCAGGCCCAATTGGTGTGTTCCCCACTATTTTCTTAATTTAAATAGTAATTGGTGTTAAAAAAAAGGCCTGTTCTCTTTCCTCCCTGTCACACCCTCTGTGTGACAGTTTTTTGGCAGCCCAGATGGGACTTCATTAAGAGGGACCAGAGGACTCAGGGACCTGGCTGGTTTTAGCCAGCACCAAGGCATTCTCTGGGACACCCATCGATCCCCGATCCAAAAGGATCCAAAAGCACCCTCAATGCTTACATATTCCAAGCTATGTTTTCTTCTGCACATATTCAGTACTAAGTTGCTCCTGTACTGATTAAAATTTTACTTTTTCATTCCCCAGCAATAGTGTAACCAATTATTACAAAGCCAATTGCCAATGTATACTTCAGCCACCAATTATTACAATACTCACTCAATTGTTACCGAGTGAGGGGGATCCTACTGCATTCCTTTTGCCATTCTGGATGATTTCTTAGAGTGAAAAACAAGTTGACATAAGGAACTGCATCCCACTTATTCTCCCTTCTACAAAACAACATTAATTGCAATATGGGTATTATCATTTAATGTGCCATTTTCTGGCCATTTTTCTTGATCCTCCTAAGTATACATCGGCCACCAATGGTTACAATCTTCAATCATTTTTCACTTAAGTAATTCACATGCTGCTTCTGTCCAATGCTTCAATAAGCATTTCAGTGGCGAGGTTTTAGGCATCTGATCGTTATCAGTCAAATCACCAATGATCTTAAACATACTTGTTATATCCACACTAAGTTTCTTAGCCGTGCTGTGTGCAAAATAGCAAGTAATACACAAACACCAATGTTGGGGTCCCTCCCCCGCCGTGTAGCCCTGGGAGAGGGGCCCTGAGGGCACAGACACGGGGTTTCCCTGTCCCTGCTCAGCCTCGTTCCCATTGGTTGGTTTGTGTTCCCTGCGCGGGCAGAAGGACCCTTGGTCCCGTGACTGGAACAGTTCCTGGGCAGAGCCCCGGCCATGCGGCTGGAGAAATAAACATCTCTGAAACAGCTATCAAGAATCTGTCTGTCCGTATATATTTCCTTTCCACGGGACTCCTGGTTTGATATATGCGTGTTGCAGGATCCCCACTGCAACAAATGGTGGAGATTTGTGAGCAGAACGATCCCCGATCCCTAAGCGACTGATTTGTGTGAGTAAACCCTGGAAACTTTGGATTCCTCTTCTTGGTTTTGCTTTGCTATTCCGTATCTAAACTATGGAGGAACCGTGGGAAGACTCTTGGCTCTCAGAGCCGCATATGGACATTTATCTTAAACTTAAAATGATTCTTGAACAACGATTTGTAAATTTTAGCTTGATTCAAGCTCAAAAAGAACTGAAACACTTCCTGGCATGGTTGTTTAAGAACTTTTTCTATGTTTCTTGGGATTTAATTCTTACCAAGGGCTTTTGGAAAACCGTTTGGACACAGTTAATACTGGAGTCAAAATATATGCCGATGGAAGAATATTTTCGTGAATATTATTTAGTTACCGAGACTGTTGAGCAATGTCAGCTGTGTCCTGGCGAAGGGAAGCCTGGCGCAGGGACCATGCGGCCCAGGCCACGTGCACCGAGCGCTCTGCGAGCAGCAGCGAGGCAGTTCCCGCGCGCGGGCGGAGCCACGCGAGCCGCAGTGTCGGTGGCGGAGCGAGGCGCGGCGGGAGCAGCGGGACCCGGCAGTGCCTGCCCGGACCCGCGCAGCGCGTGGTGGAGCGAGTCCCGTGAACGCCCGGCCGAGAGGGGCGGCGCGCGGGCGGCGGCTGGCGGCGGTGGCGATGGAACGGAGCCACGCCCGGCCGAGACGCGCGCAGGAGCGGAGCGCGGGGGGGTCATCGCTCGGGGGCCCGGCCGAGACGTGGGTGCAGCGCCCGGCAGCGGCAGCGAAGCTGTGACCAGAGGAGGCGACGCACGGAGAACTTAGCGGCGCGGCCCGGCCCGGCCCGTGCAGCCCCGAACGCGACCCCGGGAAGAGCGCGCAGGCACGAGCAGCCCCGACAATTCCAACACGGGAGCGACCGAAGGAGAGAGCAAAGACGCAGTGAGACAGAAAACAGCAGCCACTAGGAAAAAGGAAAAGATCATAGTAACTAAGACCTTAGGGATAGTAAAATGGTATAATGTTAAGCAAAATTATGGTTTTATAACAAGGTGTGACAACCAGCAAGACATATTCGTGCATAGAACTGCTATTAAAAAGAATAACCCTGAAAAATGCATCCCAAGCTTGGGAGATGGAGAGGTGGTGGAATTTAATATTGTACTAGGGAGAAAAGGGTTACAAGCATCGCAGGTCACTGGGCCTGATGGTGTTCCTGTAAAAGGCAGTATATATGCAAAAAATCGTAGTCATGTTAGACAGTATCTCTATTGTAAGTCCCCCCTACAGTTTCCCTTTCCTAATCCCACCTTTCCCTTTTACCCTATGTCCTATTACCCCCAGTGTATTCCTAATCCATTTTTTCATCCATGGTTTCCCTCACAAAACCATGCTTTTGCCAATTGTTTCCCCAAAAATCCCTTTCCAATGCCGAGTGGGGGATGAAAAGGGGGAGGGAAGAAGTTAAACCTTCTCCTGCCTCAGTTTCCCCACAAAGCATGCTCAGAGTTCTGTCTCCCTTCTGTCAGCCCTAAGATGTTCCACAGAATCTGTTTGGACATTTAAAGACTCAGGAGGGTGGCTTGTTTTGTTTTGAAACTGTTCTTGTTATGTTTATCCAGTTGTTTTCATTCTCCTTTTATTAAAATAAAACGGGTGAGGTGTTGGGGTCCCTCCCCCGCCGTGTAGCCCTGGGAGAGGGGCCCTGAGGGCACAGACACGGGGCTTCCCTGCCCCTGCTCAGCCTCGTTCCCATTGGTTGGTTTGTGTTCCCTGCGCGGGCAGAAGGACCCTTGGTCCCGTGACTGGAACAGTTCCTGGGCAGAGCCCCGGCCATGCGGCTGGAGAAATAAACACCTCTGAAACAGCTATCAAGAATCTGTCTGTCCGTATATATTTCCTTTCCACGGGACTCCTGGTTTGATATATGCGTGTTGCAGGATCCCCACTGCAACACACCAACACATACTAAACAATACACAAAGATATTAAATGATACATAGACACTGACAAAAACTACAGGCATGTAAGTTTTCAGCTTAGCAATTCCGATTGCACAAGGTGCTATTAGCGAGGTAATGAAATAAATCTACTCTTTGCATTTTGGCTGTGGTTTCATGGTTGCCCTTGGTTACTTGTATGTGTTGATGCACACAGAGGGATACAAATGAATGGGAAGAATCCTGACCTGGAGAAATACCAAATATCCACTCTTCTGAGGACCCATGTCATAGCAATAATGGTCTTACCAGCAGGAAGCAGCTGGCACACAGGACTCTCAAAATGAATCATAATGTGATGTTGTGTAATCAAAAGGCATCTTCTCTACCCCTAGAACAATCCATGCCTGCAGGGCAACAGTCTGGACACAGCCTCTGAAGGATGTCCTGGCAGTGAGTTTACATTTCATAGGCAGGTAAACTCCTCCTGTCTTCCCGAAGGATTCGCTTGAGTAACTTTTGAGCAGGGTGTATTTACAACATCTAAATCTGTATGAAATGGTCAGTATCAGCTGTGTGTGCAGTAAGGTGCAGCTGGAAGATGGCAGCATGAAGATATGGTGGAGCATGAAGTTATGAATGCCTTCCACTGCAAATGCCATGTAAACAGCAAAGGGAACAGACAAATTGATACAGTAAATAGTTGTGGCTGCTTAGAAAGATTTGGTGCTGAAGTTCTTCACCAGTGGTTATGCCTTTCCTGCACAGGGTCTGCAAAAAGGAGCCATCCAAGTACTGCAGGGTGAAATCTACTGGTTTAGGTTAAGGTGGCGATGGGTAGGGGATGGCTTTTTAAAAATCTTTTGGGGGTTTTGAAGTGTTTTGGTTGTTGGGGTTTGGGATTTGCTCTTCTAGGCTGCTGCAGAATGCTTCTGTCTCCCACAGTGTAAATGATAAGGACAGTTATGTCCAACTGAACAGTGGCAAGGAACCATAAGAGCCATGATATCTTGAATCACTCAGATCATTTGTTCAGGGTACTCTGGTCAGTGTTTGCAGCTGGGTATTTGTTTTGCACAAGTCCACAGCCTCCAGTGATGGTACAAGAATGGCCAAAGCATATCCTGCAGGGCCCTTTCCAAGCTTCTGAGCTTTATTCCCCAGATGGATTTCTTGCTATTTATTACAACTAGGAGGAAGCTGAATGCTTTCAAATGAGCATGCTTCCATTTCCTTTACAAATGAGATTTACTTGAAGATGTACTGTTTGGTGGCTATTCTTGATGAACTCTAAAATGCACTGTGAACATTTTGAAAATACATCAGCTGTTTTAGGAGTCTACACACTGTAAATAAAATGTTATTTATGAAAAATGATAGCTTGATTAAAAATTTCTTGGTTTTAATAGCAGTACTTTTGACTGGGATCAAATTTTGAAATGCAGCATTTTCCTTTGAATGGAAAACTTCCCATCCACATTTACTACACTGAAGCTAAATTCAAAGGAAAGGAGTAGTCATGTCAGACAAAACATTTGACTCTTTTTAGCCAGGAAAAAGGATCCATCCATTATGTTTAACGTCTTTGAAAATGAAATAAAAGACTGCTCTGCTATGAAGTTCCTGATTAAGCCAAAGTAAGGCTTTCTGCTGGCGGAGGCTGTTGCTGCCATCGTTGTGTGAAAAACGAGGTTCACTCTCCTGTGAGAATTTAAAGGGTTTAATATAAAGACAATAAGAGACACATAAAATAAAGCAAAGGGATAACAGCCGGGTGCCTTGGCGCTCTGCCAAGAGCACACCTGATGCCCGAGGTGAGTCCTTTTTATACCATTTTTACTGTCTGTTCTCTATTCCTATTAAAACTTGTCCAGGAATTGTTCTGCATGGCCACTCCTCGGGTCCGCCTTTTTAGAGCATGCGTAGTCTTTGGCCTTGTGGTTTTATTTCTTTTGATTCTTGGGGTTGGGCCCGCTAGGTAAGAGTCGATGGTAGGGTGGATCTCTTAATTCTCCAGACAGTCAGGGCTGATTGCAGCTTTGGGCCTCTTTGCCCCCCGGGCAGAGCGGTGATAAGGGCTCTCGGACCCTCCTGGCCACCCGTTCTCCAGGCGGAGCAGCCTTTGGGCCCTTTTGTTCTCTGGACAAAGTGTTGATTAGCAGCTCCTTGGGCCTCATCCTCTGCTCGCTCGGAGGTTATCTTACTCACACTTGCTAACATTCTTGCTAAAACGAGAGAAAACTACATCCACACAGCAAAAAGCATTTCTAACATTATATAATATCTACTTTAATACGTTGCGAGAAGCCAATACTATAATATATAACAGTTGGTTCTGGAGAGCAGTTCTGGGCGTTCACCGTGGCCTATCCGTGCGAACAGGGCCTTACAGTGAGGCCCCGAAGCCCTCCTCGCCCCCGACCGGGCTGCACGAAGGGCGCGGCAGGGCAAGGCCGCCCATTCCCTGCCCGTGCCCCTGGCGCGGTGCCCGGCGGGAGCTCCGGCCCCGAGACTGCGTCTCCCGGCGGCCCCCGCGAGCGCCTGCGCCGCCGCGGCTGCGCGAGAAACCATCCCCCGCCCGCTGCGGCGCTGGGGTCAGCCCGATACCGCGCGGGAGGAACGGGGCCACTCGACAGCGGCGAGAGCCCGCGGGGAAACCGCCGCAGCCCCGGCCTTCCCTCCGCAGCCGTGCGGCGTCTCCAGCTAGAGGGACCGGACTGCCTGCGCCCGGGACTGGTGAGTGGGGGGGGGGGGGGGGGGGGGGGGGAGGCGGGTGAGTGGGAGGGCGGGTCCGGGCCCGGCGGGGCGGGGCGAGGGACGGACCGTGACGCGCGGCCCCGGAGGCTGTGGGGTTGTGAGGGGCTGGGCGGGGGGGGGGGTCGGTGGTCGGGGCTGCTGCTCGCGCTGTTCTATCGGGGGCTCCTTCCGCCGGCTCCGCCCGGCTCAGCCGCTGGCAGCAGGGGGCGCTGCCGCCGCACTACCGCGCCTCCCATTGGCTGGCAGGGCGGTGCGCGCATGCCCGAGCCCTGCGCGCGGCGGCGGCCGCCGGGCGCGGAAGGGAAGGGGCGGAGCGGGGCGGGTACATGAGCTGCGGGGAAAGCTGGGCCGGCCTTGGGACAGCGGCTCCTCAGGCCTGGCATTCGCGGCTGCGAGCAGGGGAGAGGCCTGGGTCCAGCTCGGGCCTGTGTATGGCAGCGCGCGGCGGTGAAGTGAGGAGCCCTCGCCTCACCCGAGGCAGGCAGCTGCGAGCCGCTGGGTAGAAAGTATGGAATCACAGAAAGCTCAGGGTTGAAAAGGACCTTAAAGATTATTTAGTTCGAACTCCCTGCCGTGGGCAGTGTGAGAAATAGAACTCAGTCTTCCACCAAATTTTGAAATAATAAGGGACAAAGTCAACAAGGCAAAAGGTAACAGCGCTGGGTGCATAGCCACAGCCAGGGCACACAATCAACAGTAGCAATCCCCCTTACACACCCCTGGGTATTGCATCAGGTAACAACATATTTATAAACCATTTTTCATATTAAAACCTTTTTTGAGCTAATTAGCATGGCTCCTCCCCCATCCCGCCTTTTTAGAGCGTGTGCAGTTGTCTTCGGAGAGGGCAGTTGCTACTTTTCCGTACATTCAAGAGGTTTTGATTCCCTCATTGGTTAGATGTTACCCAATTACAACAATCCTCCTATCTCAATACAGCGTTCATGTTAAAAATAGCTCTAAACCTCAGTGAAAGTGAACACCCAGTCCCCTCCCCTCATAACAACGAAACCACTTCCACAGGGCCAACGTTACAATGCACAACACATCTGTGAAAGCCAGCACTATAAAATGCATTTTTCACAGGCAGGGACACCTTCCACAAGACCAAGTCGCTCCTAGGGCTGCCCAACTTGATCATGAACACTTCCAGGGATGGGGCAGCCACAGCTTCTCTGGGCAACCTGTGCCAGTGCCTCACCACCTTCAAAATATCCCGTCTAACCCTGCCCTCTGTCAGTGTGAAGCCCTTCCCCTTAGTCCTGTCTCTCCACGCCTTTGTTCAAAGTCCCTGTTTAGCTCTTTTGTAGGCTACCTTCAGGTTCTGGAAGGCTGCAATTAGGTCTTGGAGCCTTCTTTTGTCCAGGTTGAACATCCCAATTCTCTCAGCCTTTCCTCACTGAGTTGTTCCATCCCTCTAATCAACTTGGTGGCCCTGTGTGCGACAGCATGGCTACTAGCAAAGAACAACTCTAGCTGACAACAAAGAATTGCTGCAGAAGCCTGTGCCTGGTGTTAAAGAGAGGTTGGCATATAACTGTACACCTGTATGGATCCATAACCTTATTAGACTCTCTCGGCTTCACAACAGTGTGTTTAATCACAAAATATTTTGGGTATCACCTGCAGTGTTGCCAGTTCTTTGTTTGCAGGCTTCTTTTACCAAAGGTTTGGTATGTGAGGTGCTTGAGAGAAACATCTGCATGGTGACTATTTCATGAGTGCAGCTGCTAATCATGTAGCTGAGTTGTCAGTGTACAAGTCTTTCAGTCAGTATCTCACAATAAGGAGCAACTTTTAGAGTCCTTTTTTAAATATACTGTTGAAGAATGGTTAGAGGATCAGGGACATGGATCATTGATAAAGCTGAAGGGTACAAAAGAGCTGTACAAGCAAAGGCCTGCATGAGAAAATGCCTGGGTGGGAAACAAGCCTGAGAACCAAAAGGGAGTTTTAAGGAGGTACAGTGCTGTGCTGATAAGATGTACTGACCATGAGAGGGGAGGAAGAACTTTGATTTCTCAAGTTAAAACATAAATAGTAGAAGCTTGCCAAATGTAATCTTTTATCTAACCCAATTATGTAGAAACAAGAATGCGTTTTCGTAAGTTTAAACCAATCAAAAACTGACAAGCATGTATACTCATACTATATAAGTGCCTCTCTATTATCAATAAACGAAGCTTGCTTTATCAATCACACTGATTGTCCGCATGTCTTCCCCTGCCAAAGTCAGCAAGACTATACCTAATATTTTTTTCTGCTTGTCTAACACTGCATTTAAGATAACAAAATCCAGTAAAGCATTTTAACAAAATGAAAATCAGTAACAAAATTTTAAAAATAGACTTGTAATTCTGTTATGTAAATTGGATGGCTTAAAAGTTTGTCTCCTAAACAGCCTGGTACAGGGGACCCTAGGCACAACTGAGATGCCACTACTGGTAAACTTTTTTCTTGTCCATCAGGACATGAAAACCTTTTCATAGAAGTTTGGTTGAAACTTGTGTTCCTCTGAAAAGATTGTATGTTTGTAATTTTTTGAGGAGAAAGTTCCTGACACATTCCCAAACTCTGGCTTGTTGAGTTGACTTTTATTTTTGGTCGCTGGACTTTTTATTCTGGGTGAAAAGAACCTCATAATAGGATTGACAGACGTGCCAATATTCTTCCTTTAATGCAAGGTAGGAAAGAGGATCTTAGTAATTATAGGCCAGTTAGTTTGACCTCGGTACCCGGGAAGGTAATGGAGCAGTTTATGTTGAGTGCCATCACACAGCACTTACAGGATGGCCGGAGGATCAGACCCAGCCAGCGTGGGTTTAGGAGGGGTAGGTCGTGTTTGACCAACCTGATCTCCTTCAATGACCAGGTGACCCACCTGGTGGATGCAGGAAGGGCCGTGGATGTTGTCTGTTTGGACTTCAGCAAGACCTTTGACACTGTCTCCCACAGGATACTCCTGGAAAAGCTGGCAGCCCACGGCTTGGACAGGAGCACTCTTTGCTGGGTTAAGGACTGGCTGGATGGCCGGGTCCAGAGAGTGGTGATGAACGGTGCTGCATCCAGTTGGCTGCCAGTCACCAGTGGTGTCCCTCAGGGGTCTGTGCTGGGGCCAGTTCTGTTCAATATTTTTATTGACATGGATGAGGGTATTGAATCTTTCATTAGTAAATTTGTGGATGACACTAAGCTGGGAGCGTGTGTTGATCTGTTGGAAGGTAGGAGAGCTCTGCAGAGAGACGTGAAATGGTTGGGTGGATGGGCAGAGTCCCAATAGGATGAAGTTTAATAAGTCCAAGTACCGAGTCCTGCGTTTTGGCCACAATAACCCCCTGCAATGTTATAGGCTGGGGGCAGAGTGGCTAGACAGTGCCCAGGCGGAAGGGGACCTACGGGTCCTGGTCAACAGTTGATTGAACATGAGCCAGCAGTGTGCCCTCGTGGCCAAGAAGGCCAACGGCATCCTGGCCTGTATCAAAAGCAGTGTGGCCAGGAGGACCAGGGAAGTCATTCTTCCTCTGTACTTGGCACTGGTGAGGCTGCACCTTGAGTGCTGTGTCCAGTTCTGGGACCCTCAGTTCAGGAAGGACGTTGAGATGCTTGAATGCAATAAGACTGGCGAGGGGCTTGGAACTCAAGCCCTATGAGGAACGATTGAGGGAGCTGGGGTTGTTTAGCCTGGAAAAAAGGAGACTCAGAGGTGACCTCATCACTCTCTACAACTTCCTGAAAGGTAGTTGTAGACAGGTGGGGGTTGGTCTCTTTCTCCAGGCAGCAGCGACAGAATGAGAAGACACAGTCTTAAGCTGCACCAAGGGGAATATAGGTTGGATATTAGGAAAAAGTTTTTCACGGAAAGAGTGGTGAAGTACTGGAATTGTCTGCCGGGGGAGGTGGTGGAATCACCATCCCTGGATGTGTTTAAAAAAAGACTGGACATGGCACTCGGTGTTAGGGTATGGGTTGGACTTGATGATCTTAGAGGTCTCTTCCAACCTGGTGATTCTGTGATTCTGTGACATGTAATTGATTCCATGGAAGTCAGTGTTCTGGTTCATTTGGTTAAATGCAATAATAGGAACAAGGGAGAGAGCTGCAGAGGGAATGAAGTGACCAAGTGGAGGGGACTGATTACTGCTGAAGAGTGATGGGATGATTGGTTTCCCAGTCAGTGCCCTGATGTGTGCTGTGGTACGCAGCAGTACACCAAGGAGGACACAGGGCACTTGCCTGTGTGAAGCTACTGTGCAAAAGTGTCCGCTTTGGATACCAGCGGTAAACTGACCAGATGATTTTTTTTTCCCCAAGGTGATGGAATATGAATGGGTGCTTAGTGTTGGATTAGCTCTTTGCGAGAGCCCCAGAAGAATGAAAAAGGTTTTGTTTGCCCTTAAACCTATCTGAGTCTTTGGTTTGCTGCATGTGACCATTGCAGTATGACATAGAAATACAAAGGACCAGCTGGCACTAGTGAGGACAGCAATTTCTCTCTCTGAAAAATGTGTCAGCACCAATGCTGTTATAATTAAAGAAATACCAATAGAGTTTGGATTAATTCACTTCTCAAATATTCTGTGTAAGTGTTGATGGACACACAGAGCTGAAGTAATTATTAGTCAACCTGATCATCATGTTGACTTAGTAAATATAATTACACTGGTAAAGACAGGAATTATCAGATGGTCAGGTGTGCTGTGATTAATATTTCATTTTGTTTACATGATTCCAGTGTAACTTATGAATGCCTAGATGCTGCAGTAGGACACTTTTCAAATAGCAGCTGCTGGAATTGTGTTTTACTCTTTTAATGGTTCTTAAGAGTATCAGAGGTCATGTAGGCTGACTAAAAAGTCATGGTGATGAGTACCATAAAATTACCTAGAAAAAAATGAAATTAGTTATCCTTGGTTTTGGGGAGGTCTCACAGCTGTGTGATGAACTGTCCCCCTCCTCCTCATCCTCCCCTAGCAAGCACTGCTGGTTTCTTGTGACTTGGTGCTGAATCAGTGCTGTTGGATGTGTTGGAACTGCACAATGCCCATTCTGTAAGAAGAACTGGAACACAACCAGCCTGGTTGTGCCAACTTTTACCAGTTCACTGACTGGTCAGGTATGACTTTGGGGCCACCAACCACCAGGGACCACCAAAGAGACCCCCAGGACAGAAAAACACATGCGTAAAGGGTAGGAAAAATATGTTAATGATTTGAGGAAAATGATTACCATATGTATGTTTATTCTGGGAAAATCAATGAATATAGTATATAAACTTTTCTGTAGTTAGCATGCACAATATTTCAGAGGAAATATCCCCTTGTGCATCTGTCTGAATAAAGAACGCCTGCTTCTTAATGCTACATTGGTGTTAAGGAGGTTTTTTATTTTTAACAGTTTTTGGTACCGTGAGCGCCCTTACTCTTAAGCTTATTGTGTGTATGCATGAGCGTCATAGTGGCAAGGAAGAAACTGAAAATTGTTGCTTACAGAGTATTTTTATAATTTTGATTATAAATGATGATCAATGACATGTTGTAACAGTGAAAATAGATCATCCTAATGCGACTGCATAGTTCAACCATGGACAGATGTTGATTGGTGAAGATGAGACTCTCCTGAATCTGTGTGTGCTGTGGCTAGGGTGGATGTGTCACAGAAAATCAGAAAAACGGGTGGTGGTAGATTTGCACCCCAACAGTTTCTGTGCTAGGATATCTGAGAGCTGTCAGACTGAACTACCTCTGTAACACGGGATCACTGGACCAAACTGCAGGAAAAGTAATGCAGATTTTTAGCCAAGGTCTGTTTAGAAAGATTCATTTGCAATTAACAGCTTGTAAGTATTCATTTGTAGAATTTGGAATTGTGTTCTTTATATGATACGGAAATTGGCTAGAGAATATACTTACACAATTTGAAGTATCAGAAAGCAGGCATTCTTTATTACAGCACTGGATGCATTCAGAGGGTTTTTCCTCTAACTGAATGTGTGTTGTGAAACTTCACAACTTTATTCTATCATGTTCATACGTATTTATTACAGCATATTTCCTAGTGCATAAACATCGCTTTTCCTAGAACTGATTGGTATGCATCTGCCTTCAACTGGAAATCCTTTTATGGTCCTAGAGGGCCATCTAAAGGGATCTCAGGTGGTTGTACTCACTGAGTGCCCCCAATGTTACAGATGATCTTGCCTTGAACATCTCTTAGGACATGTACTCTTGTTCTTGTTAACAACTGTACCACAAAAACCACTATGTTCCTCATTATCTATTTCTCCACTGATTCCAGCTACATTTATCATCCTGTGTGTCTACTTCTACATTCTTTTATCTATTTTGCTAGTTAGTCTTTAAACTCTGTTTTGCAACTTCAAGGGAACTGAAAGTTTCTATCCTCCATGTTGTCTGTCAGTCAGGACAGTATTTGGCAGAGTTAAATATTCTGAATTGTATCTTGGCCCAGAAGGCAAAGAAGCCAAGAGGTGAAAGCTGCAACAGCCAAGATTAGTCTAGTTTAGTTCGATTATTTTTTTATTAATTATTTTTTATATTAATTATGTATTTTGTTGTGTTCCGTCTTTGTAATTGTCACTGAAAATCAGGAAATAAACTCTCCAACCAGTTTGTTAGGTTAGAAAGTCGACATTGCTTTATTCAGCACTGAGGTACATGGGAGATTGCTCCACCAAACATGTACCCCAATTATCAAAACTTTTAACTATACATTTTAGCGAACAAAGGAATTAGTGTTCATTGGCTACAAGCTATATAGTTGTCTTATTAATAAATATTCTGTCTTCTATTGTTTAATCATTTCTTGCTTCTCATTCTAATTAGTCCACATTTTCACTCTTTTTGTTATATTTTTCCCAGATAGGGAGAGTTACAGTACAATTGCTGAATTGTCTTTGTTAATTTTTTCGTTTTCTCTGGTTTCTGCAAGATACCCTTGTGGTCTATAAATTCTGCATTCCTGGTGTCCACTTCTCAGAAGTGTATCTCTCTCCCAGGCTTTCTTAACTTCCTTCCCCAGGTCTAAGAGCATCGAAGCATGTCAAGCCCTAAACTTTAGTTTGTTTTTCTAACACATGAACATCACCCACAGCTTTCCCATCAGTGATTATCTGTTTCACAGGTTAAATCTTCCCTCTTGTTGATTAGGTCCCTACAATTTCCAGCACTGCTGCATAAACTCCTTTTTAAAGAAATAGCACTTGTTTGGTACCGTCATGAAACATGTAGTTTTGTACTCTGCTGAAATAACTTTTTCTCCCCAGATAGTGACCCATGGGGATCTAGCAGGAGCTGTTTGTCTTTCCCTATGGGAATATATCTTCAGTGGTTTGTAAAGTTGAGTTCACACAAACTTGCATCCAACTGTATTTTAGGGTTCTCGGGAGTTACCTTCTTTTTCATCAGTGTGTCAGGATTTGGTTTAGTGTTTGTAATGCTGGGTGAGGGGTAGCAGAGAGGTGTATGCTCTGGCATCCACAGCTGCTTGTCTGGAGAGTTGCAGAAAAGGGATAGATGTATCACTTTGGGAATACCTGCTTGCATGCCTCTGGTGAAGGGTAAAAACTATTGCTTATTAAGACTCTTCTCTAAGAAACACGTATTCTTTCAATCCCCACCCCAGTTTTCCATATGTATTCTTTATATGTTTATATGTTTAAATAATGTATTCTTTATATGTTTTCTTTCTTCATAAAGCTGAAGTATTGTTTTGCTTTTACTTTTTGTGTGTCAGACATGCAATTCTAGAGAGGGTATCTGTTACCTCTGGGTTTCTCAAGGTTGGCGTGTCTGCCTCGTGTGAGTACAGGAGCAATGGAAAGTAACTGTGCCTTGTGTTTTTGTTCTGTCTTGTCCCAAGTATTGCAAGTGTTTTTGTTCTGAAAAGTAGAAGTCATCAAGAAACATGAGGAGTGACATACGTGTTGGTTTGGTGTGAGAGACTGGAATTTTAAAGGTTAATGATTCAAACAAGTGGAAGTTTGCAAAAGCAGCAGGTGCTTTGCTGAGGCCAGGTTTGTACTTCCTAACCAAAGGGAAGGAGAGATTTTGGGTATGTGGTGATTAAACCTCTGATCTGTATAAGAAGAGCCCAGGTGCAGAGAGAATGTACACCCACCACAGGAGGATGACTAAGACAAATCGACCTTTGTTTAACTGACAAGATGGATTTTAATCCAGATGGGGGAGAAGGCTGGTAAGAACCATCGGAGACCGTCAAAGTGCCTCCAGACTCATTTCTGAGGCCTTCCACAATAGGATTGTGCATGACCAGCAGTGTTGCACCAGACACTGTAAATCTCCTCCCTTCAGGGGAGGCATTTGGGTGTTCCCACCTGAACTGAACTTACACTAACCCATTGAACTCCATGTTTCACGAGCTTCCCCTACCCTTGATGGATCAGGACTACAACCATCACTTTGACCAACAGATATCTAAGCTGTAACAATCAAATCTTGTTGCTGGATCCATGGGTAGTGATATTTATCCTCTCCACTATCTACTCTTATCCTTTCTTCCCCTTTCTTTCTTTTCCTTATGTCTTTTCTTGTATGGCATCTTTGTATTTCTATATTGTTATATTAATGTAGATAATAACCGAAACAGCTACATACCTATTTTCCATTGCAACTAAATTGTTCTAAAATAAACCTGCCATATACATACATAAATATATATGTATACTTATATATATATATGTACTGATCTTTCACTGTTCATTCACTCTAATCTGCCCCAGAGGGCCTATTAACATGAACCTCATTTACCCTGCCTTAAGGGGTGGATTGTAACATTTGGTCTTTAGTTTTTTCCTTCTAAAAGGAAAATTCAGGGATTTTTTAGCTCAGTATTGTGGTGGTCTTCACCTTAGGTGGTGTGCTGGTCCTAACTGGGATAATTAGTTTTCTTACTAGCTGGTAAAGGACCCTATTTTGCATTTCTTCTGGAAACAGTGATGATAACTCAGGGATGTTTTCATTATCTCTGAGCAGTATTTGCACAGAGCCAAGACCTTTTCTACTTTTCACCCCACCAGTGAGGAGGCTGGGGGTGCGCAAGGAGTTTAGGAGGACACAGCCGGGACAGCTGACCGCAGGGCCATCGCAGATGGCATGGTGTCATGCTCAGCATACAGAGCCGGGGGAAGAAGGGAGGGGCGGACATTCAGAGTGATGGCATTTGTTTTTCCAAGTCACTGTTAGATGGGATGGAGCCCTGGTGTCTTGGTTCAAGACAATTTTAAGAGGTAGACACTCTCATTAAATGAGTTACCTCTGCTTAGTTTCAACCCATCCCTTTCTACCAATAAAGAGAAAATGAATATGAGCAGAGATAAATGAAAAAACAACAGTTTACTAACAAGCAACAGGCAAAAAAATAACAGCAAATAATCACTAGGTACAAAATTGCTAAATCTCACCAACTCCTGGGGAACAAAGGGGCACCCAAAATGGCAGAAATACGCCTTCCAAGATGGTGCCTGCCACAGGTGAGCACGTGTAGGGAGGCAAAGGGAAAATGGTATCTGACCCTCCCCCCAAGAAGATGGCCTTTGCAGGCAACTGTGTGGTCTGGGAGACAAAGGGGAAGGATGGTGGCAAACCGTCCAGGAAAGGTGAGAGCTTACAGAGCAGTGCTAGTGGCAGGTAAGAATTGCTGGGGTGTGTGAGATCAGTGCTACTGCTCACTGAACATGCTGGACTCTGCCAGTGTTGGTGCTGACTGCGTCAGGTCCCTGCTCTGATGGCGGAGGGAGAACTGACTCTCCACACCGACAAGCAGTGCCTGAGCCTGGATCAGCTTAGGCTTTGTGTGCCTGACAGGTGTTGCAAAATTCACTCTGAAATGGTTTCTGATTGCTAAATGCAGTTTATCTGAGTTGCTACTGTTGCAAGCCCAGAAAAACTCAAGGGAAACAACCCCCTCATTAGCAGAACCTCAACCTTGAGCAAATGCTACCAGGCAAGAGAGCTCTTCACCCAAGCCAGAAACCACGAGGCCAGAGTGTGCTTTGCTTCAGTGCTCAGACTTAAAAGCCAGGGCAGCCCTCAGCCCTGTTTCTGGCCACGGCACCAGGCCTTAAAGTAGCAATTTTGGGCACAGATAGATATGGAATACAATAACATTTTGGGTTACCTACAACGCCTGGGGATGGCCAAACACCTGCCTGAGGAAGCAGCTGTTTGGGGCTAAGTTGTAGCTGGGGTTAGATCACAGGCAGGAATGTATTTGCAAGGCTTTACATGGGCAAAGGCACATCTTGGCGAAGTTAAACCAAAGAATTATAGATAGTTATGACTAACTGATCTGGAAGTTTTAAGATATTAGATAGTGGTACTCTGTTCAAAAGATGTTTTTGAAATTGGTGTTACTATGTAGCACGTGTTTGGAAAATAATTGCAGCAAGTAGTGCTTAGTCTTGTGAATTCCTAAACATAGACAGTGTTTAGTCCTATATTCACCTGGGTGTGCAAGTGGATATCTTAGCCTTGACAATAAAGACTGTGTGCCTGATGAGAAGGTATATTTTCACCAGATCACATAGCTGGAATGCAGTCAAAGAGAAGGAACTGGTTTTAGAAGGCTTGTGACCATAAAAAAATAAATGTGAGGAATGGGGTGTTCCCCAAATGACCACCAGAGACCCTCAAGAAACTCCAACTCTAATGTAAATGAATTCTGAGAAGGGATTTAAAGATGTAAAAGAATTCATGGGAATGTTTGGCAATACGTATGATTCCAGGGAAATGTGATGAATGTGTATTAATTGCATAGATATAAACTGGTATGTTAGATGGCTGGGGGTGTGTGGATACAAATATTGCTGCTAGCAAGAATTTTTCTTGCTTCTTTCCAGTCCCATGAGATACTTTTCTCTCTCAGGGAAGATATTTGTAGAGTTCTATAAACAATGAACACCTGCGACCTTGCAAAGCCTTGTTTATAGTATAGTAGAAAAATATTTTGACAATGAATGTTTTAGGATTTTAGCCAATCACCCCAAGGGATGGCTGATCCTTTGACCAATTAGACTATAAAGAAAAAAGTCTATAAAAGAGTTGTAAAATAATTAAGTAAATCAATCTTGCTGCACAATTCCTGCCTGTTGGATCTCTCTTCTCTTCCCTACCACTGCAGGACACTGTGATAGGGGTGTGCATGTTACAAGGAACAATCCCCCACCCAGTGCTGAAATAGATGCCCGCTTTCTAATTCTGCAATGACAGTGTTAAAGAGTTTTGTTTTTCCCATTGTTTTTGGTGACAATTTTTAAGGTGTTACACTTTTCTCAAGGCTTTGCATTGGGGATTTACATTGGACAGTGGTGTTGTCACACCCTTTCTAAGAGCTGAATCTTGGAAGAGCAGCCAGGTTCATTAGATCTACTGAACCATAGCCTACTCCTTCTAATAAAAACCACTGCCCCAGTGGTTAAAAAAGGATAGTGGAGAAAACTGATGCTTGAAAGGGAGAAACTGGCAAAATGTGGGGAAAGAAATTAAAATTAATTCTTTCATATATGAAGTACTAAGGCCTGAACAACAGGCCCTGACTGAGGCCTGAACAACATGTCCTAAGTGAAAGTTGACCTTTAGATGAACCTTATATATATAACCCAATGTTAAATATTGTCTTGGGGTGACTTTATGATGTGTATCCCCTATCGCTGCTTTACACCCAGAAATTAATTTTGTGCCTTTCTATGCCTTTAAATGGAGCCTGAGAGGGGGGAGAGAAAAAAACTGAGTGTACTTCTTCAAAGCAGTTGTTTCAAGGACACAGAGATAGAGATGGCTCTCTGTGTTCAGCTGCGGCGGCAGAGCGAGAGTGGAGAAGCACCCTGCTTGCTTCTTTTTCCAGCCAGTTTTTCGGTTTTCTTTCCCTCTGGAGAGTTGAACTTTGTTTTCCTGGGATTTCGATTTTTTCCCTTCTTCTTTTCTGGACTGTTTCAACATCAGAACACATCGGGAGGATTTTTTTCATCAAGGCCCCGGAGGAGGGCCCATCCCATCCCAGCTCCGAGGAGGAGGGGAGAGGCTACCTACAGAAGTGTACAGGGATTCCTTATGGAACAAGGGCATATGATACCCCTGGAAAGATTGGACAACCCAGGGTTGCTGAGGAAAAGCCCCTGAACTGGCCCCTGGCTGCAGGCAGGCCTGGAAAGCACCTGGCTGCAGGCAGCCCTGAGAGTCCTTGGCAAAGTTATACACTGGTCGGCTCCCCTGCTGATTAGAGGCTGTCTAGAGGGACTGGGCGTGAATCTTTGCAAAAGTAGATATAAGCTTGTATAGTTAAACAGTAAAGGGAGAACGATGCTCAAGTCGTATCGGTGTACGTGTCGTTACTCTGGCCAGCTCTCCAGACTCGGTCCCTAACACGGAAGGACTCTGAAATTTTCCCAGGTTTTCTCTCCACAGTGAGAGGTTTTCTTATTTAGCATTATTGTCCTTTTCCTGTGTGTTTGTTAAATAAATAGTTTTTATCTCTTTCACTTTCCTCTGAGGAAAATTTATTTTTTCCTGAACCTGGTGGGGGAGGGCTGGTTGTAACCTGCCTTCTATCAGAGGATATTTTCTTCCAAATTTGTCCAAACTGGCACATATATATATTCCCCCCCCCCCCCCCCACTCATTAATGAAGTATTATTAGCAATATAATATATATATATATCCGCTCATTGGTGAAACATGTATTTACCTTTCTGTATTTAGAAAATAGACGAGTTCACATCTGGCCTTGTTTGGGGGTGTAGGATCAAAGACAATTCCCTTGGTTCCTCCTTGAGCCTTGGCCAGGCTTTAGGAGAAGCCCAGTAGGAGAAGAATGAAACCAGATGTTTCCCCATGAGAAATCATGGTTGTTTATTCAACAGTAGAAAAACAGGACCATGTCACAGTGAAGTCGGAAGCCTCGTTGCCTGCAGGTGGATGCACTACAGGGTTTCCCAGTTGCTGGGAGTGGTTCTCCAGTCCTTTGCTGTGACAGTGGCTTCCCCAGTTGTTGTGCATATCTGGATGAAGGGGTAAAGTATTGGGGTAACTGGTGGTATATCTTTCTTAATCACAATTGGCAGTCTTTTGTAGTAATAATTAGATGCATTGCTTAGCGTACGGTTTTGTAATTCTTTGCAGTTTGGCATTATAGTAAATTACACTTATTCCTGAAGTTGCTGTGTCTTTTGTGCTGACCCTGCCCACTGGCACAATAATATGTGACTCACTGTCAAATGGGTAGGAAAACGTATTCTTATGCTTCCTCAGTGCAGCAAGGATGTCTCTTGAATCTGCACTGAACACTGATCTGTCATCATGCAGACTGCTTAAAGAATGGGTATCCAAAAATAGGAGACACTGTTATTTTGTACTTTGGAAAGACTCTTCCAAATGTTATTAGAAGACTTATGTGATGATAACCTAATTTGACCCAACTTTGTATCCAGATGTAATTCTGAGATACTGAGGCTGTGCCCCAGTTCTGTGGAACACTTCTCTGTTCCCTTGGACAAGCTCCCTGGCTTGATCCACTGTGTACCTAGGGATCAGAAATCGCCTTCCAGGGATGGGAGCAATTCTGCATGGGGAGACAGCTTGAACTGGCACTTTTCTGATGTGCTTGTGCATCCATAGCCTTCAAATGATTTCTGGAATTTCCTTGGTCTGTTTTCTGGACAAGGTAGCTTTGCAAATCAGAAAGTATCTTGCTGACTTTGGCGAGGGAAGACATGCAGACAATCAGTGTGATTGATAAAGCAAGCTTCGTTTATTGGTAATACAAGGCACTTACATAGTATGAGTATACATGCTTGTCAGTTCTTGATTGGTTTAAACTTACGAAAGCGCATTCTTGTTTCTACATAATTGGGTTAGATAAAAGACTACATTGGCAAGCTTCTATTATTTATGTTTTAACTTGAGAAATCAAAGTTCTTCCTCCCCTCTCATGGTCAGTACATCTTATCAGCACAGCACTGTACCTCCTTAAAACTCCCTTTTGGTTCTCAGGCTTGTTTCCCACACAGCCATTTTCTCATGCAGGCCTTTGCTTGTACAGCTCTTTTATTGATCTGTACCCTACAGCTCTATCAATGATCCATGTCCCTGATCCTCTAACCATTCTTCAACAAAAGTAAGTTTACTCTTGCGTTTTATGTAGCATGATTTTTCACCTAGAATGGGGATATGCTTATGCCACTGCTAGTTTGGGAGGTGTTGAACTGGTGCAGAACAACTGCATCAGATAGTGAGTAGAGCTATGGGACAAAGGGGAAATGTGTAGTTATCTTCTATTTAATCTTTAATATTGTGATTGTTAAGGTGTCATTTTACAGTCTAAAAGCTATCATGTTTAAAATCACTGTCAGCATCTCAACTCTAAAGGAGTTCCAAAGATGAGCTTGAGAACTCTATTGTATATCAAAAGTCATGGCTCACTAAAGATTTATTTATGTTATGTCATAATATCCCTTTTCCCTCTGATATTCCACAAGCAGTGCCTCTCTTCCTCTGAAGGATAACCCCATCAGCCTCTATCTCCCCATCAGCCCTGTCTCAGGTTGCTGAAGCCATCAACATAATATGACAATTGTTGTTCCTTTATATTAATTCTCAAAGCTGGCTCCTTTTTAGACCTGTTTGCCTCCTCCTCAGTGTAGCAGGTGCCAGTGTTCAGCGTCTTCATTACTGGAATCCTCAAACAGCTGCTGACTGTGCCACTCGCTGCCAGTTTATCCAGAATGCAGTTCATCCAGAATGCAATTTGCTGGCCTGTGCTTGAGAGCCAGAAGGCTACTAGATGTGTTTTGAGTTCGCAGTGTTGATAATTTGGGCTTTTGGGGTTTTTTCCTGTTCCATTCACTTTGTAGTCTGAAGTGCTCTAAGCCCTAGAAACAACACAGTGCCTTTTTTTTTCCAAAGTCAGCACATTATCACATGTAATGGGCTGCCCTGACTTGTCTACATATCTAATAGATACATGTCGCCTTTGAAAACTTGAGCCACATTATGCGGCCAGGTTCTACAGGAGCAGCAAGCTGTGAAGTGTCTTGTTTATCTGATCTGTCTTGTCTTTCGAGGTGATTTTTCTTGACTTGCATGTGGAGTTGTTACAGCTAAATTATCTACCAGTTCTCTCTTCCTCCAGGCATGTCAGGTTATTGCTCTAGATATGTGTAAACTCAACAAGTTGCAACACTCCAACAGAAAAATGTGCTCTTACAAGCTGCTAAAACTTCATTCTCATATATATCAGTCTTTTATAAACAATTCTAGCAGCAGAAGTATAAAGAAGCCTTGATTATTACTAATGTCTTAAGTAAGTTGGAAATCTCCTGAATGACCTACAGAAAGAAGGGGGTTTTTTGTGTTGCTGCTGAAATTTAGTTATTTTAGCACCTTAGTTGAGACTGCTTAGCTTTGAGTTAATCCTACAACTGAAAAATATGCAAGTAAGAATGTCACCTTGTGGTTACTGTTACTATAGTCTTTAAAGCTGTGATTTTGGGGCAGGGTGGTGATTGATTGTTTTGAGCTAGGCCATCATAATTATAGGGAAGGTTGTTCTAATACCTGCGTCATAATTACAATTTGCCATTTGTTTGTTAATGCCAGTTAATGTTTGTTAATGCCATTGCTGTGTTTATATAGATTGCTGGAATTGCAAACATGCTTATAAAGAAAAAATCAGTGTAAATTCAGCTAATCAATTAACATGCATTTTTCTAGGCACAGAGGGCTTGTGGCCTGTCAGTGATTGAGGCACAGACCCAGACCGGCAGGGAATCTGAATCATTTATTCAGAGGAATGAGCTGGTTTTATACACTTTTCCAAGGCACAGTATTTCATTATGTGGTAGTTCTCACTACTAACGTGACCTATCCTGTGTTGCCACCTCAGCAACACACTTTCTAAAGGTCTTTCTGTGGGATGATCACTCGCTGTTCACCCGTCCGGTCAGCTCCCGGCAGGCTCCTCTCTGTGGGGGTCTGCCGCATGACATCTCCTCCTCCCAGGGTCTGGCGGAGACAAGCTTCTCTGTGCTGCCCTGTGCTCCTTTGTGCTGCCGTGTGCTCTTTTGTGCTGCCGTGTGCCTCTGCAGGCAGATCCTACAGCCTGCAACTCAACTCCATCTTATTTCTCCCCATAATTCCCCCTTTTTTGTTTTATACAAACAAGAATCATGAAACAAAACATATTTAACATGAGAACATGTTTGGTCCACTGCCTGAACCAAATAAGCTCCATCACAAAAGCAGTATCTTTCTTATGAACAGGGGGATAGATGAAAACACTCAATAACTAGTCTTATGTATGAAGACAGTGATTAAACAGATAGAACTCTGAGAAACAACGTAAAGTTGTCTAAAACTTTTACCACCACCCAGTCTGCAATTGCTGGGAGGTCCTGTTTCACAGTGAGAGTCTTTTTTGGGCAAGACTTCCAAGTTTACCTCGAAAGAGGGTCCAGCTTTTATAAGATCAAATCAACAAGTCAAAGTGACTTGATTACACCTTTAGGGCAGAAACACCTGGGTCTGATGGTATAATCTCCAGTCAGCCAGGGCTAGGGCTTCGCCAGAGCCTCAAGCCTTGACTGAGAGGTTTCCCTGAAATACTTAAAAAATTGCCTAAAAACTTTATTAATATCAGTTAGGAGGAACATGACTTCAGAAGAGTTTATCTTTTCCACAAGCTGATTATGAAGCTGAAGTATCCAAGGCTGGTCAGACCACTCTTGCAGGTACCCATCTTGGACCAGAATCTGTGGCAACACAAGCACATCCTCGCCCCCAGTTTATCAATGGAAAGGGGCCTTCCCATTTTCCACTTTCAAGATCCTAACAAGTACTTCAGCTTTTTCTAAGTGAGCCTGTGATCATTCTGAATGCGATTGAAAAATTAAGAACATATAAAACTTTTTGCAGTCTTTTGTGGGGGTATGCCCCATTTTTGCACACCCCCCCCCCCTTTTTTAACAATTTGAACTTGAGAGCACTATAGGTCCGTTCTGCACGTTCACTTTTATGGGTGGAAGCAAAAATATATGTGGAAGGGGTAGCAATCGTAACGAACATATTTCAACCAACCAAATTCAGGAAAATGTGTAACATAACATGCAGTTTCCTTACTATGAACAGTAAAATAATACATCTAATAGAACAACAAGTGTGCACTGAGTAAAAATAAGCAAGGTTGTTATCCTCAACTGCTTAAATACTTCACCATTTCACAGAATGTATACAAATCCAGGCCTTGGACATTACAATTATAGTAATATTAACTCTCTAAGTGGTTTCAAAAGGTAACAAGCCCTGAGTCAGAAGCTGCTGCAGGATGAGAGGGTTGCCGTCTTTCATTCCAGTGGTAACCTTTTCCACATCAGGGAAGCAGCAACGTGGGAGCTGTTCTTCCAGTTTCTTCAAGTAGGAAAAGAGTACTTCGAAAAAACATATCAGTTAATTTCTGCTTGAAAATATAGCTTACAAATTATGATTATTACAGGAACATCCCTAACAAAAAGCAATTAGAACAATGCGGTTCTAATTGACAAGGTGGTGTGGTAAAAAAGCAATTTTTGAGATAGGGTCCAGGATTGTGGCAACATTTTGAGTAACAAAACCAGAAGAGTTCTATGGACCAGCTGCAGGAACGACATACCTAGCCCGCAGCCACCCCCGCACAAGCCAGTGCAAATGCTGAATGCTGCAGCCACCTTCCACCCCCGAGGAAGGGGCCATCAGTCCACTCAGTCCTTTTCTCCAGCACAGTATCAGCTCCCGAGGGTCCGCAGGGAACGGGAGCCTGGCTGTAGCAGCACAGGTCGGGCGGCCGTGCGGGTCCCGCCAGCTCCTCTCCTCCCTTCCCATATGCAGAGAGCCGCGCTCACGCCACCAGATTCGCTGTGTTGCTGGCAGGGTGTTCGCCAGCACTTCCCAGCTCTGCCATGTGCTGGCCGCTGCTTCCCAGCTCTGCCATGTGCTCGCTGGTGCAGCGCAGCTCTGCCATGTGCTCACCACTGCTTCCCAGCTCTGCCATGTGCTCGCTGGTGCAGCACAGCTCTGCCATGTGCTCACCACTGCTTCCCAGCTCTGCCATGTGCTCGCTGCCATGTGCTGGCCGGTGCTGCGCGCTCACCGGTGCCGCGCCCCCGTGGCCCTGCACGCTCCCCCCCCCGCCGCGTCTGCCGCCGCCGCCGCTGCACTCTTGCAGAGGGCAGAGAGGGAACACGCTACCAGGAAGGGCCCCCCCAGCTCCAGCCGCTCGCCGCGACCCAGCTCCAGCTGATGCTGCATGGCACGTGGCGGCGTGAGCTCTTCTACCGTACCGTCCGGTTCCCCTCCAGGGTCAAACGGGTCGGGGGGATGAGGGGCCCCTTCTGGTTCTCCTCCCTCAGCCCCAACAGACTTACGGTTCACTGGCAGCACAGAAGGGGTCGGCACAGCTGCTGCGGTGGCACAAGCGTCTTTCTTTATCCGGTCTCTGGGTGCTGCATGCACCATGAGCGCCTTACACACTGTCCTCCACGGACACAAAAGCTCCATCAGCGCTGCATCGCCTTGCGCAACTCGGTTCCACAACGCATCTGAAGCGTCCCATGTCCAAGGATCAAAAATATTGGTCCTATCTAAAGTTCAGTCACAGTCTTTTGCCCAGAACAAGAGTTTGTTCAAACCTGTAGACTCAACTTTCCTGCCATGTTTCTTTAAAATCCGTTCCAATGTCTCTGTGACATTCTGTTAGTGGGATACACCATCCCCCGTCATTCCCCATGGCTCACCTACAACTTGCAGGGATCAATCGCTGGCCAGCTTCCCGGCTTCTTTCAGCAGCACTTCAAGTCCCACAGGGCTCACCAATGGACACGCAGTTAGGCGTATAATAAATTCCTCACACAGGGACACCATTTGTCGGTGATTGAGGCACAGACCCAGACCAGCAAGGAATCTGAATCATTTATTCAGAGGAATGAGCTGGTTTTATACACTTTTCCAAGGCACAGTATTTCATTATGTGGTAGTTCTCACTACTAACGTGACCTATCCTGTGTTGCCACCTCAGCAACACACTTTCTAAAGGTCTTTCTGTGGGAGGATCACTCGCTGTTCACCCGTCCGGTCAGCTCCCGGCAGGCTCCTCTCTGTGGGGGTCTGCCGCATGACATCTCCTCCTCCCAGGGTCCTGCCGTGTGCTCCTTTGTGCTGCCGTGTGCTCCTTTGTGCTGCCACGTGCCTCTGCAGGCAGATCCTACAGCCTGCAACTCAACTCCATCTTATTTCTCCCCATAGTGGCCTGATCATGCTACAGCATTTTAACTTTTGAATGTTTAGCTCCAGCTTTGGATGAAACAGCAGGAAGCATGAAAGAACAGAAGAGCAAGCACTTTCTCCTGTTAGTTTACCTATTTATTTGGTTGCTTGTGTGTTGTGAGCTGTGTTCTATGGGATTTTGAATTTATTTTTTTCTTTGCTTGCATAAGAGAGGTTTTCATTTTCTTGCACTGTTGTATGTATCTGAAAAGGTTTTTTCCTTTCCTCTTACAGGAGGAAAATGGCTCAAACTACTGCACCAGCGACATCCATCCATGATGAGGAATCCTTGGAAAGCAGAATGGTGGTTACGTTCCTCATATCAGGACTTGAGTCAGTGGTTAGTAGAGAAGTTAAGCTTCTGTGTCATAAATCTGTCTTGGTATTTGCAGGATTACTCCAGTATATTGCTTCCCACTGGGCAGCAGGGAAGGTGGATTGTTGTATCTTTACCATATTGTGTGTTGTCCGACCAGCTGTAACTCTATCTTTGCTTGGGATAATTCATGCTAACAGTAATCTTGTTTCTTGTGGTGTGGTTGTTTTAAAAATTATTTTGTCAAATAAAAAAATGAGAAATATTTGTTGATTGCTTAGGTACAGCATGGTTGAATGGCAAGAGTGTATTCTGGTCTTTGTCATATGAAATGTAGAGTGAATAAATCATTTTGAGGCTAATGCCTTGTCCTTAGCTGCTGTACCAACTCAACAAAACTTGTTCAGAAAATACTTATTTTTGTTGGCATATCACCTGTTTTGTAGAAGTTATTTAATTGTGTGGTGGGGTTTATGGTTGGCTGGGGCTGTGAGTGGAAATGACTGTCCTGTTTCCTTGAAGTTGGGGCACTGTCAAAATTTGGTTCTTTAAAATTGGAGTTTTTTAATGATAAGCAAGAACAAACATTTTCTTTTTAGCAATGAGACTTTGAGTGGAACAGTTACAAGACAATAGATTGCAAGTCTTTTATTCCATTGGATATATTTGGTTCTTAAAGCCTTTGTGTCACTTTTTCTTTGTTGAAAGTTGGAGTAAGACAGTATGATTAACATGGAAGTGATAATTTAACATGGCTTAATGTCATAAATCATTTTAATTAAAACCAATGCATCTCTGAGTCTATACAAAGCCTTAATTTTGCTAATGCATCTACAATGCTTTTAATATTTCTGATGAAGCTTTCCAGATGTGTAAATTGTGCTTTGCTGCTGGCTGATGTTGTGTTGCTCACAGTACCTTCTGAAGGGTGGATGTTGGCAGCAGTATAGTAGTTGTTTTACATGATATCACATACATTTTTATTAACTGTATCTTAACTATGCTAATAAAAGCCTTTTCTTTTTCTTTTTATAGTGTAAAGAACTTGCCAAGTCCAAGGCAGAAATTGCCTGTATTGGTGTATATGAAAGAACTGTTTTTGTAGTTGGAACTGAGAGAGGAAAAGCCTTTGTCAACTCTAGGGAAGATATTAAGAAGGATTTTAATGAATACTGTAAGTTTTGATGTTTCATTTTTGTATGTCACAAGCTGCATAATGTGTGTATATATATCTGTATAGTAATATGTATAATAATACTAATAACTTTGGGGAGCAAAATTCTGCCTATCATTGCTGCATGCTATAATTATGTTTGCTATGGCAAATTGAGCTGTTTAGGAACATAAAAGTGAGCAGTAACAGTGGTCTTGTTTGGAATGTTATTTGTACAATGGCTGGAAATGTTCATTTTTTCTTAGATAATGTGACAAACTAGTACAGTAAGAAGTATTAGACTGTCCACCCTTATAATACATCCTGCATTTCCTAGTGTGTGTTAATTTTTCTTTGTATCCCCTCCTCCAAACTTTTTTTCCACTCAGGAAGACTGAGGAGAACACTGAACAGGTAGAGGAGTACTTCTGTCAGCTCAGGTGGTCCTGGTTCTTCAAATCACTTCATGCCTTACTAAAGCAGATGGACAGTTTTGACAAAATAGTATTTTTTCATGTAGCTTTTTAATATCATTTTTATTTAGTAGACAGAAGTATGCATCTGTACCGTAATGACTTAAAATTACATCTGCATTGCTTTTGTACTCCTTTAAGTACATCTAGGGTGTGCTTTTTGTTTAATTTCATTTTTACAGTAAAACAGTGGAACTTTTGTGTTCATAAAACTTGATTCATTGAGTACAGGACAGTACTTCTAGGGATAGGTTTCAAAGATTCGGTGACTATTTGGGGGAGCATTGATGTGCTCATTTAGGGAAGTGGTGGTGGTGGACAGTGCCTAATGAATAACAAAATGTACATTTATTTGCCTAGGGAAAGAGAGAAGATGCAGGTCAAGGGTGAGGTATTGTACTAGTTTGAAAACAAACTAGTGGGAGGCATCAAGTCAGAATAACAATTTAATAGGGAAATAAAAGAAAAAAAAATAAAGGCAGACAACACTGGGTTAAACTGACAGAGTCAGGATACAACCTGGCACCCTGTTAGTCAGGGTGGTGGTGCCAGTCCGATAAAATGGTGGCTGCAGTCCTCCTGAAGTGATGGATGTGGTTCTGTCAAAGCAGTGATCCTATAAAAAGGGGCTGCTCTTCCTCAGAAGGTGGCTATGTAGCTCCTGTCCTCTGGGAATCTAGTGGAAAGGTTATCTCAGGTGTTCAGAATCTCAGATTATAGCCAGGATGGAATGCTTGGTTCCTCCCTCTGGGTGGAGCATCTCATAATGGGATGATGAGTCATGTGGCAGGGCATTGCTGGGCTCATTAACAAAAGATAGTCTGGAGGCAGGAAGCAAGGAAGCTGCCCCACCTGATTTCAACAGCTCATGAGGATGGTAATAGAATACACTGCAACCCAAGACGGGTATGATAGAAGAATCAGTCTGAGGAGGAGTTTAAAAACAACTGTCAAGTTGTTGTCAAGTTAAATACTGCTTGGAAAGCAACTATGTTTTGTCTGTAACAGAAAGACTTACTCACAAAAATGCTTTTGCTGCTAGGTAAAATTCTCTTGGAGGCTCTGTCTCAAGGTCGGTTGTTTGTGGTAGGGCTCTAGGTTTTTTTGTCACTGTCCTACTGGTATGGACAGTGACTTTCTGTGCACATACTTACTCAAATGAAAGTCACCCGATGTTGGGTTGTAACAGATCACTGATACCAAAATGTAGAATTGCAACCTGATTGAGGAATCAAGTATAAGATGAATCCTTTTCTTTTTCTTTTTTTTTTTTTCGCATTTTTTTACAGGGACAATCTTCTAATACTGCTCTTTGTGAAAACTGCTATCTGAGTACTGGGGCAGGAGTTCAGTTTTGCACCTGATTTCTTTTTTTGTTCTGTTTTTGTTGCCTAAAGGCCTTCCCTGACATCCTAGGTACTATGTTTTATTACCAGTACAGTGCTATCATGGGCCCTGATATAACAGGGCCTTTGTGTACTGGACACATCTATTAGTAAGGAGTTTGAAATTATGGAGATTTGCTGTTTGATCTCCTGGCTAGATCTCTCTTTCAGATTTTGTACTGTGGGAAGCACTGGCTTCTCATCCATGCTTGTGTTTGGCTATATGAGATGTGGTTTCTATAGATGCATGCCTGTGTTTAAGTCCTACATTAGTTTTGATAATCCTCATCTTTTGCTTTATTCCAGTTACAAGATACTCGTTCTTGGGCTGTGTTTTTGTACTGTCAGGCTGATAAGATTAAACAATATTAACTTTGAAAACAGTGTTTTCATTATGATTCTTGCTGAACATTATGCTGTAGATCTGTGTGAACAAGGTCAACTAACGTCAGTCATTGCTTTCATGGTTTCACAAAGTGCACATCTCCCATGCTTTCAGGGGAATCTTGATGCTGGAAGTAGTTTTCTTCTGTCCTGACAAAGATGTTGATAATTCCAAAAAACATTACTTCAGAACAACAATTTTTAGAAATAATAGCATTACATATTCCTGGTGATGCTGATTCCATCACTGCCTTTGACAGCTTTGAAGTCTTGATGAAATTTATAGTATAATATCTTTTGGTCTAAAATGTAGAGCTGTGGAGGCAACAGTTCCTTTCCTCTTGAGCCGTGTTTCTTCAGTTCAGTATGAAAGTGAGCAATAGGCAGTGGTAGTTGAGATTTTAGTAGGTGTTTCATAAGAATCCAGGAAGGACACAGTTCTTTGTATTTTTAACAAGTGAGAGTTGAGTCCTTCTTGTTACTTTAGGACTAATAAAAGCTTCTAAGAGATTCTTACGTTGCTGTTAGAATGAAACCTTAAAAAATTCATCTGTGATGTCAGTCTCTGGAGCACATGGTACTGACAATATTGAGAATACCCTCTTCACTTGTGGGTATCTTCATTTTTCTTTAAATATGGAAACAGAAGTTTAGTTACTAAGCGCACCTCTGCTTATGTCTGACTGTGCAAGCCAGCACATATCTCCAGTCTTTATTTCCACATTTTTCACAGCTCCTCACAGCTCCCAACTCCTAATTTGAGTAGCGTATGAAAAGTTTTCAGAATTTGTGGGGCTCAGGCTTCAAACCTGCAGCTTTTTTTTTTTTTAAATTAGTGAGTATAAATTAGTGGGCTAAACTGATGAAATGTATATATGAGGTTTATGGAGGAAATAGCATGTACACTTTTAAGCAGTACAGAACTGATAAAAATAATAGTAGTTCAGTGAAGCAGCACTGGAGTTTGGTTTCCTGTGGCTTTCATTCATGATGACTTTCACCCACATGGATTCCCTAACGCCTTGCCACAGGGCAAGGAGGAGCCTTGCTCATATCTGGTTTGCCTTGTTACCTTA
The DNA here is from genome assembly GCF_020740725.1 of Corvus hawaiiensis. Classification (NCBI taxonomy): domain Eukaryota; kingdom Metazoa; phylum Chordata; class Aves; order Passeriformes; family Corvidae; genus Corvus; species Corvus hawaiiensis. Next base: position 8,194,976 of record NC_063232.1, read on the forward strand.
AAAAAATGTGTTAGGAGTTAATTATAACACTGTTTTTTAAAATCTTAGTATGGGTTGTGTAATAAGTGTTGAAAAGCCACTCAACAGGCATTAATTATTTAAAACTGAGTCGGATAATGTATTCTTCTGAGCTCTGCTTAATGAAGATGGCTGTGAGCCCTATGTTGCGGTGAAATGGACTGGTTCAATCAGTTTAGAACTAAATGTGCTTGTATGCAGAACAGGTGATTTGGGTAACCTGCAGTGTCTGATATTCTAGGCCTGTGTAAGGAATTGTGTGTTGAAAGAGCATGTACTTGGAGCACCTGCTCATATTGAGCACATGGACAGGTGTAGATACTTGTGCGCTGTAAGCAATCAAGATCATACACATCTTGCTCTAACAGTACCTCTTTGTTTTAGTTGCTGTCCCCTGCTAAAGTGTATTGTGTGGTCCTCAGTTCCTCTTGCATGGCCTTGGCAAGATGAAGTGCCTCTGTCATCTGTGGATTGCTGTGGAGTTGTGGGTTATCAGCTGTCCTGAGCAGGTGACTTAGTCCTGGGGTATCTGAAGAACGCTGTTCCCTTCATGTGTTCATCTTTGTCATCGTGGCAGTTTCCCTTGGGCTCTGTGGAATTCATTCTCATTTGAACGTGAGCTGGAGATAGTTTATAAAACAACCAAAGAAACCCCAAAACCCAGAGGAAGCCTTATTTTCCCCTGATTGTATTTGCCTGTTAGAAGGGAACTTTCAGAAGAGCTTCCTGACTCAGAAGCACCTTTTTGGTCACCTGTTCAGGACTTTGAAAGATATTTACCCAGAATTATGTGTTCCATCCCATCTGCCAGGGAGACAATTCTTCTCCAAGAATCCTGGTTGCCTCTGCTAGCATTTCCACTGGTACTGGCTGCTACACCATTAATATGTAGGTTGCAGGGAAACTTAATCATTCTGGCTCTGCAACTTTTGGCCAGCTCTCCCAGTCATGCCTCTCTTTTCTTCGGTGGTGCCAAAACTTTGAGCTCACTTGCCTTAGATGAGGCCATCTTTTGTACCTGTAGGTGGTTCATCTTGGTTGATAGGTCATTTATTTTTGGAGTCTTCATTTTTCTTCTGATGGCCTTGAGTTTCCACACTGATCTTAACAATGCATCTGGTATGGGCCAGAGTTTGACTTCAAGTCCTGCTAGAGACTTTGGGCCAGGGTCTTTCACTCTTCTTGCCTGTACCTCCATGTCCATCCAGCCACAGGTTGCGAGAACTTCTTGTAGCTTCAGGCATGCTCAGAATCTGAGTGTTTTTAATGAACACAGCCATTCCTCCTGCTCAGGATGAATGAATGGAATGCAATTCTCCACAGACTTTATGGGAAAGATTGCTCAGCTTTGGCTCCTCAGTATGTTTCTTTGGTATGTGAATTACTGTTTGCTTTTGGATGTACTCCATCATCTGCAGGCGAGTAAAATGGTTCTTCCCATAAACTAGGCTACTGTGGACCTGCTTGAAGATCTGCAGCTAGGCTTCTGTCTCATTGAATCCTTCTGGCCTTTGAGAAAATAGAACTATCAGGTTTTCTGGGGAATTCTTATTCTGATATTGTGCTCCTTTATGTCTTTATAAGCAATGTAATGCTTCAGCAGTTTAAAGTGGGATAGAAAAAGCAAACAAAACCAGAACCTTGAAAGACTAGATCTCACTGGCTTAAAAAACAAAACACACTTAAAACCACCATGTCTCTAACAGGATTGGCAACTACTTGAGAGTCTCACTACTTGTGAGACTACTTTGGCCTGTTGTAATTTTCAAATGAATACCTGAAATTGGCATTTTTGTCTTGTAGTATCTTGTCCCTATATTCTAGAGAGATCTAAGTGTCTCTGACTGAAGTTACACCGTGTCTAGTGTCTTGCTATGTGAATGCTGGCGTCCTACTCCATAGCTGTAGTTATAGCTTTGCAGTAATTGTCCTCACTTCAGGTTTTGACTTCCAAAGAAGCTGCTGTTCACTGTGCATGATCTCTCTGGAGAATGAACTTTTTAGCTTAATATCCAAGAAGGTTTCAAATGCACAAAAAGACTCAGTAGAGCAGTTCTTTAGTATATAAGGATATACGAATAGGATTTTGAGTAGTCAGTCTCTACATCACACCTCCACTGGAGACCATGAAGTCTACTTCATCCCAGCTGTTCATCCCCACAGGCTGGTCCTAATTGATGAGATGTGCCTGTACTCCAAGTTGCCTGACTAATACGTTTTTTCCAAAGTAGAAGTATTTTGTGAAATAAAATAGTCAATACTTCTTTTGTGATTGAGGTTTAAAAAATTGTTAATATTCTCTGTTGTATGATACTGGGTGCAATTAGTTCTAATACTGGCAATAATAAAAGCAATGCTAGCAACAGGGCCAGATGTACAAAACAACTTAGGTACCTAAAAATCTAGAACAGGGCTTCTGAAAGTCAGTGTGACATCTAGTTATAGGCATCTAAATAGCTCATAAATCAGTATTTTTGTTTGTAACTGTGTTTTCTTTGTAGGTGGTAGTATCTAAAACACAGGTACAGAAATACATGACTTCAGTATTTTCTAACCAAAGCTCAGTGAAGTGTATAACCTATTGGTATAAATATAAATTTTCCCACGATGAAGCTCTAATTGGCATGTCCTGCTGGCTTCTTTCATTTTTCTAATGGATGAAGCTATTTACGTTTTGATCCTGCCTGTGTATCATGTATGTACATTCACCATAAGCAATGCTGAACAGACTGTGGTACTGCAGACCAGAGAGCATCATGCACAGATCTGGGGTTTAGAATCTGGTAGGTAGGAGTCAAGCTACAGTAGCATGAACCTTTATATTAATTCAGTAGCTCTATGTTAACTTTAAACTAGTGATGAAAAATGTATTTGAAATCTGGTCAGATAGCCCCCAACACTGTAGCTTGCTAGTTAGTGTGAGTACTGTTCTGCTAGTCTGGATGTAGTCTTTCTATCATACTTTATTTGGATGCTGCAGTAATGATGTCAATAAAGTATTAATATATTTGATTTGCTTCTTCCTTACTGTTATGATTACCTCTGATTATGCACTGTCTGTCTTGTCATGCCTGTAATAATATAGAAACCGTATCTAAATGGTGTGTTTAGCTTTTCAGCTCTAAAGCAGGATGTCTCAGATTTGAAACTGAGCAGAGACTGGATCCCCTGACCTATATGGAAGCAGCCTAATACCTTTTCAAGTATTACTCTAATAACAGAGGTTGTTAGTGGGTCTAACGGCCATTGATTGTGTTTGTTCACATTATGTCTAAAGGACAGTGCTCATCATTGTCTTTGTCTCAGATTATGTGCTATGGTATTATAGTGAAAATACCATTCTGGAGCTAGCTGACATCTTTTTATATTGCTCAGAGCCTAATCCCTTGATACTAATGAAGCTAGTTTAAAGATACCAGGTTTTTTTTGAAGATCATGTGCCAGTGTGGAAACTGATTTCCCACAGTCATTGTCTCTGGCCTTGAAGTATTCTGTGGCCAGCAGAGATTTCTGTGGTGTTTATGCTCCTGAAGCTACAGGATATTTTGGAAGATAAAGGAATCATTGAATTGTAGATATAAATAGTAAATCAAAGAAAAATAATAAGAGCCAGGCAGAGGATTAATGCTGACAAAACACTGGTGGACTTGCATGTATGTATGATGTCACTGATCTGCTACCTATTTAATGCAAATGGGGACTGTATCTGTGATTCTTGCTTTAGCTTTTAAAACAACGTCTGCTGAGTATTTATTTTGAGTATCTGCCGGAACAGGCTCTTCCCAGTCACTGTTAATAGGAACTTAACTCAGCTGTGGCTCTCAGTTTTGTTCCTGAGTTTTCACTTCCCTTTTGGCAACGGATAACTTGGAATAACTTATGCTTCTCCCAGTGGCCAGACCAGCAGAGACAGGTGGCTGCTCCTGGCCACTCTGACTGTGGCTTGCCACCATTGCCCAGACTTACTGTACTGGCAGACATGAGGTATTTATTCCTGCCATGTCTGTCACTTGGGCGTTAAGACCAGGCATCTCTTCTGGTGGAAGGGATCATGTGATTGTTCTCTTGTCCTTTTAACATTACCTGAGCCAGGTTGCATCCTGCCTGTTTAGTGATGTGTTAATGCTAACCTGCCTGTCTCTGTTTGGGGTCAATTAGGGAACGGTTTCCTAATCTTTTTTTCTAGGGAGAGGTGTGCGCAAGGTATATAAGGATATCTTTGTTTATTCAATAAAATAATCCTCAATGATCTCAAAGGTCTTTTCCAAACTAGTTAATTCTGTGATTCTGTGGAAAAAACATGAAGCTTCAGATGTTCTTACTGGAAAGCAGGGACACTTTTCTACAGACATTGTGTCTGCCACCAACACTTTAGGATTGTGTTTTCTCCATGTTATTTACATTGTACTCTGTTTGTTGGAAGCAGTAGTTCATATTTTGCATCTGTTTCTGTCCCACCCCTAGCTTTTGGGGAGAATTTTTCTGTTGCAGTTTGTAACTGCTTGATAAATTAGCTGAACTGTATTAACCTAAACCTTTTTGGATTTTCAGTCACTTTCTGTTTTGTATTTGCAGAAATGCTGCTATGAGTTAAATCACCTACACTTAAAGATGTGACCAGTTTATTCCTAATAAATCACGTACTTAGAAATTAGTTTAAAGATAACATTCCTAGCACTCACCAAGCAGTTGCAAGTAATAAAAGTAAAATCTGAAGCAATCATCCCTGTCTTTCTTACTGTAAGACCTGGGGGGTTTTTTGCCATTGTTGTCTCCATTTGAGCTCACTTAAATGGTTCAGCTTGCAATCCCCTTTTGCCTAACCTTTTGCAATGCAAATAAGGTAGTTTCTGTGGTACATATTTTTCATATATCATATGTTCCTTATCTGAACTCATTCTCCTCCTCCTCCTGCTCCTCCTGCTCCTCCTAGATCTTTGTGATGTCTAGGTGTTTGTGAAAGACATGGAAATAATTTTCCTATCATTTAGCTTTACCTTGTGACCTGCTATACTCTCCCTTTTCTACCAGTTTCCCTTCTTTTTTCCCCAACTTCCTGGATTGATAAAAGGGTTTTACCTGAAGTGGATGATGGCCAGCTCAGCTAGCCATGCATTTTTTGCATGCTTTGCAAACACTTTCTCATGGCATTAGGGTTGAATTAATCTGCTTTTGTGAAGTTTTACGTTATTGGTAATTTCTCATGATTTATGAGTCAGTTCACCCCTTTTCCCAAGTTGTCAAAATAAAAAGAAACTCGCATTTTCAAAACTTCTGTGACATAGTTAGACACAAGTTATTTTGCCTCTGATAGATAGCACAGAGAATAGAAACTTTCAGGTCTGCTAAAGTTGCTAGATAGAGCTTATAGACTAGCTAGCAAAAAGAGATAAAAGAATGCACACAGGATGATAAATGCAGCTGGAACCAGTGGAGAAACAGATAATGAGGAACATAGTGGCTTTTTTGACTAAGTTACGTAGCAAGAAGCAACAGCACATGCCTAAAGAAAAATTCAAGGCAAGGTCATCTATAACATTGGTGGCACTCAGTGAATACTACCACCAGAGGCCCCTTTAGATGACTCTCTAGGACCATTAAAAGACTTCCAGCAGGAGGCAAATGCATGAATTAGTTCTAGGAAAAGTGGTATTATCTAGGAAGTACGTTGTAATAAGTATGTATGAGCATGATGGAATACATACCCTGTTGTAAAGTTTTAGGACACACATTCGATTAGAAGAGATATCCTGAGCGTGTCCAGTGCTGTAATAAAGAATGCCTGCTTTCTAGTACTTCAGATTGTGTTAGAAAGTTAATTTTCTGTCTGGTTTTGCTATCACCTCCCTTCCTTGAGGGTGCTTCCTCTGCTACCGTCATCTGCCTCTCTTACCTGTAGATGTGTTAAGAACAGAGACTCTTGCATGTGGTGTGCCAGTTTGGCTGCCTTTTCAGCACCCTTAGCTCTAGCCATGCCCTGCCTAACTCAGAGCTCCTTGCTGTTTTTCTTGGGTCGTTTCAGAGCTCGGTAACTTGTACCAGCCAGGTTGCCTGGCTTGATTGCCACAAACCTTTAATGTTCTGTCTCTGCCTAGCCAGCTAAGGGGTATGAAGTTAACAGCCGGTTTAAAAACCTGTGGGGAAAGTTCAGTCCCATTTCCATGGAAACCACACATCTTGTTCCCTCAGAGGTGACAACAAACAGAAAATTACTGTAGATAGCCAGTCTTTTTGAAATTTCATGGCTAGACAATTCTACCTCAGGTGATTTGCTTTTTGTTTGGTTCAAGTAATCCTTTGATAATTATAAAATGACTTTTCTTTAATTTGAGGATATTTTCCAGTTTCATGGACTGTAAAGCTGGATGGCCTTACAGAGCTCACAGGATGATTGGGTGAATAACATTATAAACCAAAGCAAAATGCACCCATTTACTTTCCCTCTTTCATTGCAGTGATCTTCCTTAAGCACAAATAATGAAATATATGTATATGAGCAGTGTCACAAAATTGTTGTTGCTCTCAAGTTACCTCTCAGAGTGCCTGTGCAGGGGCCACATTCATATTCTTAAAATTACTTCTTGTTTTTCTCTCCCTGTGGGATTGAAAGCCACCTGATTGAAAACCTTCTGATGTTTTAAGGTGCCTTAACTGCCATGGGACTGACAGCTCTTTTGCTAGAGGAGTCCTATCAGCTTCAGATGCCAAATTGTGCCAGCTTTTCTCTGTTTAGCATCTCATCTTCAGGTCTTTTTGTTGAGGAAGTTTCAGTTAAGTAAATTGTTTTTCTGCTAAAGTTTGATTTGTTTCTTATTCTTTGGTGAGATGAGGACAGTGCTGGATTTGTTGCTTGTCTGCAGTGTGACCCAGCAGGGCATTCTCTGCTCAGCAGGAGAAATGCAGCCTGCCTCCTCCCAACACAGCTCTCTGTTTTAGAGGAATGGGGACAGCTGGGAGATTCCTTTTCCAGCTAAGTGGTATGCTGGATTGTCAGATCTGGAGGGAAGGATATTCTGAATAAACAAAACACCTGGATAGTAGAAGAAGATAAGAGGCACTTAAGAATATCTTGACTCTCAATCCAAAATGAGGGTTGTTGGGAGTTGTGCAGTTGTAATCCTGCTGAATGCAGAAGAGCAGTGAGACTAATTCTGCAGGATGCTCACAACTGAGCAGAATGCTATTCTTTCACCATATAACCATTTGTTCCTCTTCGTGAGCCATTTACCATGTAAATACAGCCCCCTCATCCCTCTTCCACAGCAGATCTTGTTGCATATGTCCTAGGCATCCCCTCCCAAATATAGCCTGAATCCTGCTTGGGGCTCCAGTAATTGTGGCAAGGGCTTCGGAAGAGCCTGTGAAGTTGTGTAACCTCCAAGGATTCGTGTGTCCATCGGTAGTGCCAGGAGGGGTGAATGCCTGCTAGGTTTGATCAACTGTGCAGGGCTGTTACAAATCTTGTTGTGTTTGAAACTTGATCTTGTTTGTGAGTCTTGATTAAAATCAGCCAACGAATGTGGGAGAGATTAGGGAGGCAGATGCATAATGTGATCTTAAGAAAATGCTTAAAGATCATGTAATAAAAAAACCCAGTAAGGGTTTGTCTTCTATATAAGAAAAAAAAATCCTTTATCTTTCTGTCTACTTTTCATTTTCATATGAAGTGGGCAGTGTTGTCATCTTAATTTTGGTTTGTTTATTATTTTAGAAAGTGTGGGTACAGTTTCTGAAGCTGCTGGCAATAAAAGCATTTTCAGTGAATCAGTTTCTTACATGGGAAAAAATCCCACTCAAAAAGCTACATTAGATGTAGCTGTAAATGGAAGCTGATGTCTCCGATGTCTCTTATCCCAACTCCATGGGCATATCTTAAAAGCTGTCATTGATTAAGCACCTGTGTTGCAGGTATATAACAATATCCCAGTTTTGCATTATTTTTCGTGTTCTGGTAGGCTCTGTCATAACTGCAGAGAAAGCAAAAGTTTCAGGCCTGAAGAGCTGGCAAGCTAAATGTCGCATTGGAGGTGGGTTCCCAGGGCAAGAAGCAGATGTGTCATCTGTAGAGGAAGGACAAGGTTCTCTTTGAAGTGAAGATACGAGTTTTTAAGACGATAAATGTGGTTTTACTAAAAGCATTGCTGCTTCAGCTCATTTCACAGCCGAGTTGTAATCAGTTGTTCAAACTGATGTTTGTTTTCTTGTGTCAGTGTAGAATTCTGGTGCCAGCAGTCCTGGTGATGCACATCGCAGTGTTTCAGGCTTACTGCTGTGCTGGCTCGTGGTGAAGTCATGACACAGCTTCAGCACTGATCATGCTCTTGCACAAAGGAACACAGATCTCCCTTGCCTTTCCTTCCAGGTAGGCAAGCATATCTCTGTTGTTTGCCTCTGGTTTTGCTGAGTGATTCTCAGTAAATCTTAGCAAGAATTGAATGATGAGAAAGGAGGGCTGCCACCTGAAACCGTCTCTTCTGTTTGCTTTTTAATACTGGAAGTGTTCTTACTCCCTCAGTCCTTTTGCAGTTAATTTTGCTCAGAGACTAGAACAAGATGTAGGGCTGAAATCTTCTCTATTTTGCGTGATGATGGCTTGTTTGCAACTCCTCTTACTCAGCAGTAAGAGGTGTGTACTTTTAATGTCCTTTGAAAGAGACATGAACTGTTGTGGCAAAAGTCAGATCCCTTCTGTAAAATATTCTGTGAAGCACATACAGAATAAATAAACCAGGACATGATAGAACTGCTGCATAAGACGTCATGCACAGCATTAGAGAGCTATGGGACCCTTCACACTGGTGTTTTACTGTTCTCCTGGTGACTCTGTTGGTCCTTCTTTTCTTGGCAGTTTAGTATTTTGCTTTTACTGTATTATCCTCTCCTGAGATTAGTAGTGTTTTCTACCTCTTCATGCCCAAAAAAGCCTCCTTGGGATGTGTTTCTTAATTTGTCATTCATATTCTTCAGGGGGTGATATTTGCAAAGATTGTAGGGAGGATATAATAATTCTGGTGTAAATTTATATTTGCTCATTGCTTATGTACATAGATATGTGCATTTACTTCTAAGATAAGTAAATTCTTACAATTTTCCGGCAGGATTCCTTTTTGATAATCTCTAGTCTAAAGTGGAGGGACTAGGCACTTCTAATAACTTACTATTTTATGTCTGTCTTATTTTTATAAATAACTGCCAGGTGTTCCAGAAGAGGACAGGGCTGCAGAACTGCAGAAAACGAAGACTACACCCCCTGTAAACAGACAGACGGTGGATACTGTGGAGCTGGAGGCTCTTAGGAAGTCCGTGGAGGACTTTTTCTGCTTTTGCTATGGTGGGTGCTTTAAATTCTTCTGAAGAGCTGTTCTAGATTTCTAAATTTTTATTCCAGTTTGGAGGAAAAAACTCCATGATCTTAGCCTTCTAACTACACTGCTATTTTTAGAAACTTTGAGTAGCTGTTTCTTAAAAATACATACATAGTGGTTAGTTTTCTACTTGATGTGTTTTGTGGGATGTGATTTGAGATTATTGCACAGTGCCTATTAGTGCCAGCACTACTTAGTTTCCTGAGAAGATTTGCATCCGCACTTGCTTTTGCTCCAGTCCTAGCCAAAGTTACAAAGTTTTATGAGGGGCTCATCCTTTTGCTAACTTCAGCAGTCTTGACGTCAAAACAACCTCCTCTTTTTTTTCTAGGTAAAGCTTTAGGAAAGTCAACGGTGGTACCTGTGCCATACGAAGAGATTCAGAGGGACCATTCTGCTGTGATAGTGCAGGGCCTGCCCGAAGGACTCGCATTAAAACATCCATCAAATTATGATATTTCTACCCTGAAATGGATTTTGGACAATAAGTCAGAGATCTCATTTAGTATCAACAGGTTATTTGCTCTCTTTCTTGTCCAACTTGGTTTTGTACTTAAGTAAAATCAAATTTAATTTTTAATTAAATACATTGCAGACTGTTTCTCTTAACCAGGAATTCTCTCTGTAATGTACACTACAAAGTAATTAACAATGTCTTTGCTAAAACCGAGTTTTTCTTTCCATATTTAAACACAGGTCTTTCCTAGAACCGAAGAAACACATAGGTAGGTTAATGTTTATTCAGACTAAACAGAAAAAGATTGGAATTTGAGTTTAGATAGCAATATACATAGAACATTTGGTCATGTCAATAAAGTGGCAAACTATGCAGAAATTTCTAGACCATGAGTTGCGTTACTTATGGAGCTATAATGCTTTCCTTTATGCGTTCTGCCAGGAACAACTTGTTAGAGATGACATTCATTCTGTTTATTCTTTGTATTGATTAAGTTCATTCTATTTCATTCTTCATCCTTGTACTGAATTTAAATTTAATGTGAATTGTATAGTATCCTAGGAGAAGGAGAAGTGAACTTATGAAGGACTGCATTCAGTTTTTAGAAAATGCCAAGACTTTCCAGTGCTTGTGTTCCACTACCCAGCTGATTTTGGCATTTATATCTCATTTTAAAAAGTAATTTACTCTTCTGAAGTGGCTAGGTGTTGTAGTTCCTATGAAAGCCTCTATATATTAAAAATTCTGAGCTAGAGTGAATTTTGTAGAACTCTACAAAGATTCACTTCTAGCTTAGGAGAAGTCCTTTCTCCTGTTCCTTTCACGGTATCATGGTGCTTTACTTGCTAAATGCTTAAGTGTGAGGATTTGTTTTATGAAAATGATGAAGCAATCTCTGTAGGAATGTTGTCAAAAAGGAAATGTTTAATTTCTTAGGTGAAAGAGCTAGAAGTTGATGCTTTATTAGTAAAATTAGAGATGTGTTGCCTGTGCTCAGGTAGAGGACTAGAGATGGAAAATTACGGAGATTCTGGTAATAATACAGTTCTATCAAAAATACAAGGTAGGTTTTCAGTGTGCTAAGTGACATTCTAAAAATGCAAGCTGTTTGTGTCTAGGTACAGTTTAATGGGATCTTTCTCTCATTATCTGTGAATAAGGAAAATATGTGCATATGCTTGTAAAATGTGAACAGGCTTTTGCTTTGTGAAATCAATGTTACATTTTCAATTTGTGTTTGAAGTAAATAGAGTACAGGAAGTTCAAATATTGTCTTTTGACTTTCAGGAGCTGATATGACAGATCCTTCACATTCAATTATACCTGCATGTGGAAGGTGAATTTAAAATAATATAGAATTAAATTTTTTTTTAATCAACTGTCTATTTTCATGTTGTTATCTTTGTCTCAATATGCTTTTTCTGCCCAGCTGACCTTTGAATAACTTTTGCTTTCTTGGCATTATAAAAAGCACAAAGCTCAATCTTCTATTTGTTTTGATCATTATTTGTGAGGAAACTGTTAGAATTTAAACAAATGGCAAAGTTTCTCCTTGTTTTAATTAACCCAATGAGTTATCTTAGTTCACAGTCTGTTAGTCAAGGCTAAGTTTGCCATGCTTTATGGTACAGCAGTGAGGGAGAACAGGGGAGGGGAATGTTGCTTCCTTCCCCCTCCTCAATTTGAAAAAAATGATTTTTTAAAATTAGTAAATGAAGATACTATATCTGTAATACATCAAAAATTTGTTAATGTGAAAACAGGGATCAGTTTTCTGTGCTTCTGTGTTTGCTTCTCATTAAATGCTAAACATGACTTGAATATTGTGTGTAGCTCAAAAAAATGTAGGAATAGGAGATAGCTGGCAATTCCCTTGTGATAAATCAGATAAGCCAATATGCAGGGTTTTTTATTTTTGTGTTCTTGTTAGAAAAAATTCTGGGAGATTGATTTTATTGACAAGCTATAAAGCTTGAAGAACTTCCCAGAAATCTAAGGTTTGTTTTTAGTAATGTCATTCTGTTTGATTTGTTTATTTTTATAGTTGTCCTCCTGTTAAAGTGAAAGTGGAACCAAGCAAGGATTCTGGTACGTTCAAAAATTTGCCTTAATTTGCAGCAAAAAAAAAAAAAAGGCCAGGTTCTGTTCAGAAGACTGAACTTAAGCAAAGACAGAAAGCTCCAAAAAAAAAGAAAAGTAGCAAAAAGACATCCTTTGAGATGGAAATGAAATGATGGTGAGATGGAAAAACTTTTCTTTCTTTGAAACTGTCAATTTTCAGTTGAGTTTTTATCAACTATTAAACCCTAGCCAAATGCTTCCATTTCAAGAGGGAGGAAATTTGTCATACATTGTAGACTAAATTTATCTTTATGTAATTTAGAGAAGAAGAAATTCCTCTGGTTTATTGGCTTTTTTTGTTCTTATTCAAGATGTCTTTGTCCCTAATGGGAAGCAAAAACTTGGTTTATTTGCTAATATTCCTAAAATATTGAAAATGAAAAAATGTCCATTTTCTAGCTAAAAGAGAAATAAAAAATTCATAAATAACAAGATGTGTTATTAAAAGATTGCCAAATCATTCCTAAGTTGCTCTGCAGGTAGCAGATGATTCCCCAAGGCACTGTGCTTAATGCTTAAGTGTGTGCTGTGATGTAAAGGCAAGGATAATCCCGTTAAAGCCAGTGAGGTAGCAGGTGTGCTGGGAGATGTATCAGTGGCTTTCCCTTTTGCTGGGTTGGGCTGCAGTGCTCACTTTCCTATTAGAATTAAGTTTTTACATGTAGTCCAGCTTTTTGCTCTTGTTCTTTGTGCTTCACAACTTTAAATTTGTGGTTTAGGCACCCTCCATGGTTAATGTTCAGCTTGACATACACAAAGGGTTAAGTTGAAGTTTTTGCCAAGTCAGTCCCAGACTCTTTCCAGTGCAGCTTTCTAGGCATTTTAAGTAATTCTCACAGAAGAGTGACCACGAGCTTTTCTAGGACTTTCAGCACGAGTGATAAAATATATTTTTTTCCTGTGGTAGCATGCAAAGAGGAAGAAGCCCATTTTTAAAATACTATTCAGATCTGAGACAACATCTGCAGGGAAGTGTAGTTTGTAGGGAAGTATTTAGTCCTGGATCCTTCCTGGAGGTGACCAAATTGAAACGTAAGAAACCATCAGATCACTTTGTTACCATTGTTTTAGCTCAACAAGTGTGTAATTTTTTTTTTTTTTTTAATAGAGGCCAGCAAGGATCTTGGTGGGTGCTTTTGTTTGTTTTGTTTTAAGAATCTGCTTATTACTAGTTTCCATATTTGATTCCTTTTTTGCTTCTACAGGAATTTCTTCAAAAATGTCAACATTAACAATGAAGCAGGAAACAGATGATCCTAACTACTATCAATTTAATACTTCCGGTAATGATACTAATTTTCATACGCATTTATCTCATGGAAGGATTGGTTGCCTAACTGTTGATCTCTCCATGCCTCTCTTTCTCTGATTTTTGGTCATTAAACATGTAATGACTTATCTCTGTTATGATACAGCATTTCCATCACTGCCTATTACTTCAGATCTGGTGAAGAACGCCAAAAGACCTAAAGAACAACTTCATCCCGAACCCATATGTGTGTGTTTGGTCTGAAGGAGAAGTTCCAGGGGTCTTTTGAACTGCATGATGTATTTTTCTGAGGGTTCAATGTGCAGACTCTGTAATTCCAATGACTTAGTTAAACAGGAAATAAACCTTTATAGTGATGCTTTCTAGAGCACTGCTTGAATTTTTTTCTTTAGTTTAAAGTTTCGGTAACTTTTATACATTGTACATCATAGAATCAGCCATTCTAGGATTCTGTGATTGGAAGTGTTACCAATCACTTCTCTTGTATGGAATGACCAGTATGTGTCAAAATTGTATTGAAAGGTTTATTTATGTGGAAAAAGCATAACAATATTTATGAGGCCCATGGCTCAGCCTCTGGATGTTTTAAGTTGTCTCCCAGTTGCTTTGTCTCACCTCTATGTATCCATTTAACACATTGATCTCAGCTAGGAGTGGAAAACAGAAATTGTTATTTCTTTATATTGAAATGAACAGTAATTAAGTTGTGATTATAAATGGCAATATAAAATAACTAAAACCTTAGATTTATTATTTCAACCTATGTGTATTTGTCATTAGGTTAATTGAGTAATACAAAGAAATGTGGGCAAGCTGCCACACATCTCTCAATGATAGTTACATGTTCAACAGTGAAGTGCAAAACAGCACATCCCTTTATTTTGTAATATTATATGTTATTGAGATAACATTTTTGTGTGTGTTCAGACATGAAGATTCTTGAGACTGTTTTCTAATGTGCTTTAGTAACTAACTGTGGGATTGTGGAATCAATATTTTCACCCTAGCATATCTCAAGTAACATATGAGCATCATTCAGGGAGATCTCAATCATAGTATAGCAAAGTGTCACCCCTTGACTGTGGAACTGGAAAGGTGTTAGGATTATCTGCTCTTGATATGTGAACATTACCTAGCCTTGGAGGATGAGGTACATCTACAGGCATGAGTTAATGTAGTAAAAGTAGATACTGATGTGAAAACAACCTAATCATTGTTCCTTCCAAAGCCAAGTCTTTTCATCCTTTTGCTTCTCATCCCCGTTGTGGTTTTCCATTTCATGCATAAAAATGATGTTGGAATTTGGCCAACAGCCCACGGTGTAACTCAATGCCATCTGAAGAGAGTCTGCACTGAAATCGCTTCTTTACAAAATAGTATCCATTGCACTGCGATGTGTTTGTCTGAGCTGAAAAATCCAAGTTACACAATATGCTTCCAGAGTGAAGTCTAAGCACATTTGACAGGGGGGATTTCTGTTGTCTTTGACCCAACTCTAAATTTAATCTTCTGATTGATGAAGAGCAATATATATCTCTTTCTGATAAGGTGGTGCTTGACTAATAACCCCCCCTCTCCACCTGCAGTGTAGTTCTCCAAAATGGCATTTAAAACAAGACAAAACTGTGTATATTGGTAGAAGTGATGGGGTGCTGTGAACTAAAAGAGGTGTTTTTTCTTTCATGTCAAGTCATGCTGACTTGACAAGTAAAGCAGTTTCCCCTTAATTCTTCAAGTAGCTACTCTGATTCAAGCCAAAGGTTGTCCAAACTGTAGAGAGCTATAAATTCTGGAGGCACATAGGTGTTTGTGTTTGGGTGGTGGTGCTGTACAAGAAGTGAAGCATAGAAAAGTGCAGTTATTCTGCACAGAGGTGTTCCTGAGGAGTGACGTAGTCTCCCCCAGCATTGCCTTTGGAGACATGCTACAAAATAAAGAAAATGGATAAGGTAATAAATTTTGCTAAAAATAACCTACAGCAAAAGCCAGGCTTATCTATTTCTAAGAAGAAACAATTGTTAGAGAACAGCAATCTGCTTAGGGCTTCCTGGAGAAAATGATTTACTGATAAAATTTCATGGTTATGTTTTTTCTCTAAGTGCTTCTTCTCAAAGATCTGTAATGCTGGTCAAAGTGCTGTGTGCCTGGGTGGCACACTAACTCTTCCTATTAATCAAAGAGGGAAAATTACAGCTGTAGGTGGATGTTCTTTTCATCTTGGTAGTAGGTTGCACCATTTGGATGTTGCCATGAGTTAATACTGAATTACTAAATTTAGAACTGTTTTAGCAGTACACAGTAAGATGACTGAGAAATAGGGACTTCAGCCATTTAAAACTTCATGTTTTAACAGAATATAAGGGACAATTTTCTGTCAGTGGGCACTAGCACTATGGCAGTGAGTGGGTGTTTTTTTCCAGTGTCCAGGACAAATATTAAGGTTACTGCATTATTAAACTTGGTGGAGACCAAAGACAACCTCTTCTGAAAGAAGGGTCCAGATTTTGATGATTGACTAAATGAGGAAAAGGAGTGACTAGTGATCATCAGGACTAAGTGAAACAGCCTGGAGCATTTCAGCTATCTTAGTTAATATTCCTGCGTGTGCCCTATCTGTAAGTACCAGTTATTATGGCTCTTATGAAAAAAAAACCCAACAACTTAAAATACTCTTTCTTGGTTTAATGGTTCAAATAGAATTTAGTATTTTTACTAGAAACTAACAAATTAAATAATCATCTCTTCAGAGTCAGATACATTTTTAGATTTGAGAATACCCCATTTGTCCTATATAAAAATAAACCTTTGGAGCTCAAAAGTGCAGCACTGCTGAGTAAGTGCTGAGTGCTCTGTGCTTTATTAGCACAGGGTAAAGCAGGGCTTTTTGGAGGCATAACCCATACAGAACTTAATTATTTGCTGACTAAGGACCAAAATCTTTGTAAAAGTGGCACGTTATCCTGTAAATTTTGTGGATGTAGGTCTTCACTACCGCTGATGCCTTGAAGTTAAAACAAAGGAAAATGGAAGCAGAAGGAAAAGGCTGTAAACAGTCTGTCCTGTGAATTGGCTGGTTGTGTTTATAAAACACTTAGAAGTGAGTAAAAACTGCCTAGCAGCTTTTCTCTTTAAAACGCCATGTAATTTAACAGTGCTGTCAGTTTTGGATATTTTGACAATGTTAGTGAGGCAGTTAGACTATAGGACATTCATCCAAACCCAAATGAGATTGAAAATCTCTTCCTCTAGAAAGAAAAAGCCCAAAATGGGAATGTAAACTTTGCGTTTATTCTCACTCTGAAGCCTTAAAAGTAATGAATGTCTTTTAGTATGTCTCTAGCAAGAAAATATTTCTCCTTTGAAGATCTCTCAGAATACTAGAATTAATGTCCATTTTAATAGCTGTGAAGCTAGGCTGGCATGTAAGGCTGAGTATGCAGATACTATCTTAAACCAAGAAATTCCAGAAAATATCTTGATCACAATGTTGTGCTTCCTGTAAGGAATCACATCTAGGTCACATTGCTACTACATGGGTAGCCAAGAAAAAGCCCAGAAAAGTGAGCATTGCAGGTGATGCTTATCCATGAGATAATAAATCCATTCCTTCTGCCAAGTGGCACAGGTTTGGCTCTGTAGTGTTAGGACATTAGGACATAATCCATTAGAAACTGAGGCTGAGAGGTTTAGAATCAGTGTAAGTAAATGCTGTGTGGGTGGGTAGACAGAAAGGATAGTTGTGACTGTGGAGGGAATGACATCTACTCTTGTTTTTAGTGGAATTGTTAGAATGTGAAATATCACCTATTTGTGACAAGCATTTCAGGAGTTTAAATTTATGCCAACAGCCATCTCTTACAGAGGTTCCTCCAGCCCAAGCATGATCTGTAATGTATTTATCTGCTCATAAAAGACCAAGTTTTGGTCTGAGAGTTCCCAAGTGTCTGTGCTGTGTAGCAGAGCTGGCTGTTAGCTGAAGACCATACCTCTGCTTTCTTTGGTGCTTTCTCTGGTTCAAGGTGAAACTGCTTAGCTTTGTCTACAGATCTGAAGTTCAGATTCCGAGACATAACCATACTGAAAGATGTTCTAAGGTGTCCTGTGGTTTTAGTAATTAAATCTCCCATGTCTGTGTCCATCCTTCCTCCTACATCCTACCTTTTGCAGTAGAATTTAGTTCTTCTTTCCTGGGTTTTCTTATTTTTCTACTTCGTGATTTTTCTCATATCTTTATTTCTGGATGGAACTTCTTTTGATCTGGTTACCACTGTACTTGATTTTTGCTTTCCTTGGTTATGTCATGTCTGTGTATTTCTGCCTGTTGTGGGCATGAATGCAGTAAAGTGGAAATGTATCTGTTTTTGTTAATATCTCTTGGTGGTAGAACTCTTTTAAATTTAATTTTCTAGTCTTTACTAAATTAAGACAGTAGAATATATTGTTTGACACTTCTTAATTTCTGAAACAATTTTTTCAAACTGCTTTTTTCTCTGTCCAAGCTTCACAATATGAAAAAAGGTTAAAGTTTCATGAAATAAACTGTGTTGGTCACTTTTTAAAGAAATCTAATGGTTTTACTACATGTACTGTAGTTTTTATCAATATTAAAGATTAAAGGACTGAATTGTCTGTGCTTAATCCTAAGGGCTGTAAGTCTACTTAGTTTCTTTTCGACTAGAGAAATATTTCTTCAAGTTTGAATGTGTGAAAGACTACTATTTTTCCCTTTTTTATTTCTGTCACAGTATGTATTTGGCACAAAGATAATGCAATAGAGAATACTGCAGAATATGTAGGTGAAACAATCCTGTCAGGATTTCTGAATTAAAGAATAAATGCAAAACTATGTGCATATTTTGGGATATTTGGTTATAGTTGATTGGATACTCCTGTGTGTCAGTGCCTTATGAATTATAATAATTGCATGTTCACAGGAGTTCTTAGGAAATGACAAACCTGACTGGTGCATCTGCTGAATATGCTGATTTAAATACAAGCAAATTTAGTCCATGGAGACATTTTCAGCACACCCACTCACCCCTGACAGTTGCAGATCACACTATTGGTATGAGAATTCTTTCTGGTGAGGCCTGGAGGTCCACCAGTGTCTCTGGCTCTGCCTTGCTCCTTTTCCTCCCTGTTTTTTCCTGTCTTTGGACTGTGGTCTTGACTGTGTCAACATCAGTCTTTGTGGAGCTGTGTTTTGAACAAAATCAGGGAGCTCCTCTGAAGTAAACAGATAAATATTTAAAAAAAAACAACAGGGAAGCGCCTTCCACCTGCAAGGAAAAGTGGCAGGAGCAGATCTAAGCAGCACTTGGTGAAAGAAATGTGTGTCAAGCAAAGAACCGTGCATAGGTTCCTCACTTGAAATGCTGTTCTTTTTAAAATTCCTTGAAAATCTGAATAATCAAATTGGGCAGAACTGTTCAAGTTAGCATTATTGTAACCACCTAATTATCATTATTTTCTTTAATACTTAAATATTCACTTATTTGATACTGTGTATGTACTTTTAGTTGATTAAAATACTTACAAAGTCTGATTGTGACAGTAATATTTTCTGTGTTTTCTTGTTTACTGTGCAGATGAAATAGAGTTTAGAGTATTTCATTGCCTTATTAGTTAACAGTAGTTT
This sequence comes from Corvus hawaiiensis, assembly GCF_020740725.1. Taxonomy (NCBI): domain Eukaryota; kingdom Metazoa; phylum Chordata; class Aves; order Passeriformes; family Corvidae; genus Corvus; species Corvus hawaiiensis. The sequence continues at coordinate 8,213,845 of NC_063232.1, forward strand.
TTCTGTTGTGAAACTATTAGTACTCTTGCTGATACACTTACGAACATACCTCTAAACAACTAGAATTTCTGATCAGCTATATGATCTTCTGCAGATTGCTTTTGCAAATGAACACAGAAATTATTGGATTTGCACAGAACAATTAGTCCAAATCTGTCAGTTCCAGTTACTCCTGTTTGCCACACATAGGCTAGTTTTCCATACCTGTGCTATTTCTGTGGCATAGAATGGCCTCTTGCTCAGTCTGGTGTCAGTTGTGCTATAAGCAGCTCACCCTTCCAGCATAGCTGCAGGAGAGCCAGAGCGTTAAGCAGTAGGATTTTAGGAGTGTTAATTTAATCTGTTAAGTGTAGTTTCTGTGCTGCTTTCTGCACTAGTCTTTTTTAACCAGTCTATTGTAGTCTTCAAAAAAACCCTGTTGTAATGAAAAGCAATTAATCCCTGTGAATATATGTATTTAGTGTAGGTAGAAATTTTGAAGTCAAAGAATACTCCTTAGGAATATAAATTTTAACAAACAGGAAAAAGATCTAGCTGATTAAAATGCCATTGAAGAATGGCAGAAGCATAAACATTTAATTTTTAAAAATCAGTTTATTGAAACTAAAAAACAGTTGAAAGCCTGCTGCTCAGCATTCGTCTCTTGACTGTTGAGTAGTCAAAGAAATGCACAATGCTGCCACTAGCCCCATTTTTATTATGTTGAACCAAGTAAGTAAGGATTTATAAATATTTAATATTTAACACAGTCTTTCCAAAGTTCAACATTATAGAAAGTATGAAGTGAGCACATAATATATGAAATTAAGAGTTATTTGGCAAATTCCTTTATGGACTGGAAATACATGTTTGTTGTGAGACACCCTTAAAAAACTGTTCTCTCTGTTCTCAAGCAGGCCCTTCCAGAACATCAGAGATAGATGAAAAAATTGCTCCTGGGAAAAGTTACACAGGTAGATCTTTTGCTTTCCTCACATCTGTTTTGGAAATTGAGTGTGTGAGTTTTGCTTTTCACAGCTTTGCTACTTGATTTGCCATAAAACTGAGGGTATTGGAACTTAAACATGAATAGAAATGAAAATTTCGGTTGCTTTTATTTCCAGCTGTCCAAGTAGAGAGACATGTAGACAGGAACTTAATTTCTTCCCTTTTTTTAAACTTAAAGAGGAGTATCAGGTTGATCACTCTAAAGCACTAGTGATTTGTGTGAATTGGTATGTTGCTCAAGAAGTTCAGTCTGTTTCATAATGGCTTGTAAAGTTGAATAAAACACTGCTTTATAAATTGTGAGTGCAACTTAATTTCTTTCAGTTCAGTGTGTGGTGAATGAGCACATAAACAAAAAAATTAATGGAAAGTCTCTGATAGTGGAAGCATTTCCTTACTGAAACTCCATAATAGCTGAAATACATTTACGAAAAAATTGTGCAATTTTAAAAAAGTTTTTACTGTTTGCATTAAAAATACTAGTTTGCCCACTAGCAAAGATTAGAAAACACTAACCTGCTTTAAGCCCATGAATTTTGTCATTAGATCAGAATGTTCCTGCTACCATGAATTTCTAAAACGCGAAAACAGCCTTCTGAATGTTGTTTGTGTGAACAAAATAATTCTGGAATTTCTCCAGTGAAAATACTTTAAATAGTCAGTCTTAAAAGTTCCTTTTGTATTATTACTGTGGTATTTTTATATTTGTAAAGGAAGCCACCAGCATGGTATCATAGTCAGGCATGCAGAGACCTGAAAGAAGATACTCTTCAAAATGCACAAGCACAGCTTTACTGTGCCAGAGTAGCTAAAATATGTTGCTTCACACACTGCTGCCTAATCTTGATATAGTTTCTGATACAGTTAGCTTCACTTTCTCAGACTGTACTGCAGTTAAGTATAAATTGCTCTTTCTCCCACCGAGTGTTGATGAGCTAATCCTGTTTGTGTTGTTGGTGCACACTGCCCCAACAAAAGCATGGTGATCATGAATTTCCCTCCCATGTTTCACTGTTGGCCTTGCAGCCTGTGATGGAAAGCATTCTAGCGGAGCAACCATGAGTCTGTAGAGATGGTAAAGCAAATACATAACCTGTGGGGATCACAGCCTTTGTTTATATTTTCAGTAATCCAGGGTAGCAGAGGGGAAAATACTTATGATTGTATTAACCCTACAAAGCCAAGACTCTGGAACTTCCTTCTGTCATAGCACCAACTCTGCACTGCTGCACGCGCAGTTTAGCAAGTGTAATCCTCCCCTCCTTGCCTTTGTCTGGAATTGCTCAAAGGCTTATGGTAACATATCTTTGCTTCTGTTTTTCTTGCATGCTGTGAGTGCAAGGGGCTTCTTTGATGATGTTGGTTTAAATGCAAAGGCATGGCATGTTTGGTTGAAAATCTTTTCTGTGTTCGTCATTCGGCATTCCTGTTTTCCCTTTCAGATTCCTCCCAGCATGACTCGTCAGAAACAAGTGAGGATTCTGAGGTTGAGGTCACTGTTGAAGGTCAGTTCCCTGGGTTATTGATTTCAGTTGGTTGGGAAATTTTTATATCCAAAATGTGTTTTCCAAAGCCTACATTACTTGGCACGGAATGAAGAGAATTGTGTGCCAGTGTTGAGTGCAGTTTGGATTGTGCACTGCTTGGTAAACGTACCTACTTGAGAAGTATTAGAAAAGCACAATACACTGAAGCATATTGGACATACTGGGCTGGTTTTGAAATGATGCCTGACAGCAATTTGTGTCTTCTGTGTATTTTTCAAGCGCTGGCAATGAAAACTACTCATTGAACAGAGAAGATGTTTTAACATTCATTCATTCTGGAGAACACATTTCTTTATAAACACACGGTAGTTATATGTAAAATTTGTAGTTAACACTAGCTTCTGGGAAGGATGGTAGCAGAACAGGAAGGGCTTTGTTTCACGTGGTGAAAGTGAAGCCTCAGCCAGTATCTACGAGATAGAAACCTTTGTACTTACCACCTCCCTTTCTCATCTAAAGGGCTCTAAAGCCTCTAACCAGTGTCCCTGTAGTTCTCCTGCTGGGATCTTGGTTGGAGGTCATCTGTGTTTCTTGTGTTTGTGAATTAGTGTCCTGTAACTGCTTAAAAACCCTGCTGAGATTGGCTTTTGCAGTGCTTGCTTGTGGAAGTAGCTTAAGACCACCCAATCAGCAATTTAGAAAGTAGGCAGGGCATTTAGGACAAAGTGGGCCCTCCTGGCATTACTTTCACTGCTTTACAATGCAGCACGGAAATGACGCTTACGTTACCTCAACAGAAAAGTTTCTATGAGAAGAGTCCTTAAGTTCTGCGTATATGTAAAGGCCTTTAGCACAAAAGTAGAATTGCTCTGAGAAGGTTTTCTGTGGCAGAGATTAACAGAACTGTATAGGTACAAGATATGTCAATATGTATTGATATTCTTGCTAAGTAAACCATACCCTTGTTGACGTGGGTCCGTGTTTTTCTGTATGTGAACTTAGTTTTCTTTGTCTGCTTTAACCATTTGTTTTCTCTGAGGTTGCAGGTATTGGTAATTGGGCAGTGTACAGTTTAAACTCCTTTCCATAAGGAAGGTAGTGGTGGATTGGGCAGTGACTGGCTAAGTAGCAGCTGTGTGACAGATTGCTAGGTTTGTTGTTTTCCTGCCTGTCCACTTGTGTGTGTTTAAGGTAGAGCTGACCTGTTCAATGAATTTCGTTGGAGCCCATTTACACTGGTTTGAAAGTGGGTTTAGAACACTTGAGCTCTTCAAGGCAAAACTTAGGTACTGTGTTTTGAGATCTACTAGTGGAATGCTATTACTTCCAGTTAGATAAAAAAGTCCATATCTGCACAATTTCTTTTGTGATTCCGTTTGCTGTCGCGTGGTCGTTTTACGATCATGCGATGTCCAGTCACGGTTGAGAAGACAATGTTGTTTTCCTTAGGAAGTTCAGAAGCAGCTTTGTTTTTTGCTATCTTGTGCTTTGCCCAGGTCCTTTTGCACAAGTTATTCCTTCACAGGTAGGAACAGGAGCTTTCTAGAGTTACTCAGATAAGTAATTGGTGCCCTGATAAGCACAGTTCCTTAATTCTGTAAGAGCTTTGAAATTCAAAGCAATTCCAGTGCTGCACATGAGTTCCCTGGACATAAAACCAGTGTTGGTGTTTTTGTATCTTTAAGATGATGATGATGACTACCTCCCCCCTGACAAGAGACTGAAGAACACCAAGTTGGCTACTGAAGCTGCCAATAGTGGGAGAAGAAATGGAAAAGAGTTTAATTTTGGTAAGACGAAAATTGAAGATGATGTTGTCTCCCTGCTTTGTTTTATGAGAAGGTTTTGGGTAATTTTGTGCTGCAGGAGTGAGACATGCCAGGGCAAGCCTTCATGTGAGTGCCATGGGCTCTGTGTAGGTCTATTGCAGCAGTAAAATCATCATCATAGGCTACCTCTGTTGTTTTTTGGTATTTGACGTGACCACGTAAATTGACTCACAGAAAGCTGGGATCTTTTGGTAGCGTTGCTTCATGATGCCTTATGTTGGGTTCTCCACAGAAATGCAGCCATGCACTTCAGTTTACTCTGGTTAAAGATGCTTTGCATGGGATTTTTTGCAGTCCTGTACGTGTCCTTTATTCAGTGTTTTGGTGTGGTTTCTGGACACATTAATCTGTCTGCTTTTATAAGGTTCTGTGCAGTCAGGAGTTATGTTTTTTACTTTTTATTTTGGAAGGCATCCCCCAGAGTTGCAATGGCAGTGAAGGAACAGATGTGGAAACAGAGTTAGAGCATTTGAGATGTGCAGTGTTTTTTGTGAGGATAAATTAACATCATTGGATATTTTTCCACAGAAATATTTGGAAAGATGTTGCCTAATCGGAATTGTATGTCTTCTTCACGCATTCTCTTTTCATATTTCCACAGGGTTTTCTTTTGTGATGTTTGTTTTGTTTTGCTTTTAATCTCCCTTTCTTTGTTTAAAAGACAGTCGTGTGCCAAGGAAGGTGGTAACCTCTCTGGAATTGAAAGATGACCCCCTTCCTCCCAAATTTTTATGACTTTAAATTTATGGCTTCCAAGCAAAATATGGGGAAAGGAATAATAGCTCTTTACTGGACTATATATATATATATATATACACACACATGTATATTTCTATAGAATAAGACAAACAAGACCAATAACAGCAGCAATGAGGAAAAAAAGAGAAAACCCAGTAACTGCTTTGTCCCGCCCATTAATTGATTTCCCCTGTGATGTTACAATAACTGCCAGCAGGGGATCACTCTTGGTTTGTGTCGAGGCAGAAACACTGCAGTGACTGCCCTGCGGCTTCGGGGGACGCTCTGATACAAGAGTGGGACATCCCTGGTGGTGGAGGCAGCTCAGATGAGGGAGAGGGAACAAGGGTCGACTCCCCCAGGCACCCACGCGAGCGGTGATGGATCTTTGGCACTACTAATGGCAGCTGGTACATGCTTGGATGGAAGGCAGGGCTTTATCCTGATGTCACACTACTGTGCAGAGTAAACATCCGTCGGCGGTGCTGCTGCAGCTCAAGCTGCCCCTCCATGCAGAGGCTCTGAGGGCAAAAGTGGGGAAGGGACATCTTCCCCAGGCACCCACATGGACCGTGCTGGTCTTTCTTGGAACGAGCAGCCAGAGAAGTCTTAGTCAGTGTAGTGGCCAGGACACTCTCTCTTGAAGGCGACAGGCATACAAGATGGCAGGAGGCAGAGCTCCACAGTAGTGTTGAAAAACGCTGTGCAGGAGAGGTCCAAGGTGAAGAAAGACCACACGAGCATCTCTGCTTCGAACAAAGCAGGGTGACCACCCCCAGCTAAGAAACTGCCAAAACAACCCCATTACCCCTTTCTCCCCCATAACCATTCCAGCAGTATGCCAAGGCACTCAGCAACCTATTTTCTCTTGACTGCTGTCTATTCATCATCTCCCTGGCAACAAATGGGAGAAAATTCCCTGAAAAAGGAAAAAATACCTATCCTGCCACACTCCCAAGTCATGCCACTCTGGGGCTTGGTATAAGCAAGTTGTGATGGGTGTGGTCATTATTTTAAATCACGAAAGGCATTTTAAGGTGCTCGTGACCCAAAGTTTAATGTGTTGATGGGATGTGAAAAGTACATCATGGTTAGGCTGGCTATGTTCTGGGCACGTGGCTCTCCAGCCTGAGTCGGGTGCATTTCTAGGCAGGTTTTGCTAGCAGCAATGCTCTTTCTTGCAAATCCCATTAGTTTTGCTTTGAAGGTAGGTATCACCATAGTTAAGGGTACCATTACATGAAATTCAGCAGCATTTCTCCTGATAAAGGAGAATAAAGTTCATTGCTCGTGCTGGCTGCACTATGAACTGAACTCACTTGAGTAGAGAAATCTCGGTACTTTGTTTTCCCCAGCATCATGCCCTGTGCTTTATACGTGACCGTGAGGAGAGAGCGTGAGGAAGGGGAAGTGTGATAGGAAATGACCGAGACTCTGACTCTGCCTTGGTTTTGACTAGAATTTTATAGGTACAGCTGCTGAGTGTGGTCCTTTGAGTCAGACTAAGGTTTTGTTACACACCTTTTTCTCAGCTCTGTTCTTCTTCACAAGTTTCTGTAAGAGAGGTGTGGAAGGTTGCACGTGGTTTTGGTGAATCAAATCAATCTGTTGCTCGTGAAGGCTGGTATTTATGAAAAGGTCTAGAGGCAGTGGCTAAAAATGGCAGGTAACAGTCTAACTTCAGTTTCATTTGTGGTTTAAATAGGCATACAGAGTAGGCAGCCTTGTCTGGATTCTGTGCAATGGAAATTAGTTATTGCTGATCCTCACAAAAACAAGTAAGATAGAAGAATCAGTGGCAGTGTTTGGGTTTTATAGAGTCTTGGGTGTAATCCATCTATTAGTACAGAAATAGGTAGAAGAGGCATTTAAAGCTTTTCCTAAAGTTTATCTGAAAGCTACAGCCAGTGATGCAGGTTTGCACAAGTGACAATTTCCTTCAAAGCAAACCATCAGAGTTTGTATATTTTGGTATATGTCACTGGGGGTTTTCAGTGTTTTTCCCCTCCAGTAGCCTTGGCAAGATGGTGAAAAGGGAAGTGGCAAAACCATGGTGTGCCTGCAATCCCCCGGGTTAGCTGTAGCTGCTGTAGGTGTCTGAGGTGGTCTTAATGAGATTGGACGAGTGGGCAGCACGGTGTGATTGCAATTCAGCAATCAGAAAGTTAAGGTTATGAGTGTCAGAAGAAATTGTTTTAAAGGGAACAAAATCACGTTTGAGAAACTGGAGCCAGTGCTGGTGAATGACAACATTGAGACCTGTGAAGATGGCTTCTGCATAGGAGCTGTGTGTATTTTCCCAAGATGAGAAGAGACCTAGTGCCGATGATACATTGTTAAAAAACTTACTTTGGTGTTTAAAACCATTGGTTTAATGTGTCTTAAGAAGAAATGTCCCATCTGGGAGTTTTCTTCCAGAACTTTGTTGCCATGTGCTTTGAGTTTTTTGCATGAGTCCCTTAAGTGTGAGTGTTTCTCTGGGATTTGGTGCTGGACTAGGTGGACCATCTGCCAGTCTTGTGGCTGTTCTTAAATTTCCAAAAATGCTGTATATTTTAAATTTTTTTTAACTTCTTTAGTTCTCTCAGAAAGGTTCTAAGTGGTCAATTATTTTTATGACCATACTTTATGTTCATGTCTAGTGAAACAACTCCTAATTCTTTGCTTTTGTTGTACTTTGCATTTGCTAGTTATCTACCCAGCACTCACTTGGAATTAGACCAAAACATCACACTCTGTTTTCCATGAACTGGATGATGTATTTGACATAGTTCAAATATACTGCAGTTACTGCTGAATTTTTGCTGTACACCACATCATGTGAAGAGAAACCTTTGAAACAGAGATTCCTTTAGACCAGCTCCCAAAGCAATGCCATGCTCCAGCTTAGAGAGATCTGAAAGAAGATCCTCTTCAAAATGCACAAGCGCAGCTTTACTGTGCCAGAGTAGCTAAAATATGTTCCTTCACACACTGCTGCCTAATTTTGATATAGTTTCTGATACAGTTAGCTTCACTTTCTCAGACTGTACTGCAGTTAAGTATAAATTGCTCTTTCTCCCACCGAGTGTTGATGAGCTAATCCTGTTTGTGTTGTTGGTGCACACTGCCCCAACAAAAGCATGGTGATCATGAATTTCCCTCCCATGTTTCACTGTTGGCCTTGCAGCCTGTGATGGAAAGCATTCTAGTGGAGCAACCATGAGTCTGTAGAGATGGTAAAGCAAATACATAACCTGTGGGGATCACAGCCTTTGTTTATATTTTCAGTAATCCAGGGTAGCAGAGGGGAAAATACTTATGATTGTATTAACCCTACAAAGCCAAGACTCTGGAACTTCCTTCTGTCATAGCACCAACTCTGCACTGCTGCACGCGCAGTTTAGCAAGTGTAATCCTCCCCTCCTTGCCTTTGTCTGGAATTGCTCAAAGGCTTATGGTAACATATCTTTGCTTCTGTTTTTCTTGCATGCTGTGAGTGCAAGGGGCTTCTTTGATGATGTTGGTTTAAATGCAAAGGCATGGCATGTTTGGTTGAAAATCTTTTCTGTGTTCGTCATTCGGCATTCCTGTTTTCCCTTTCAGATTCCTCCCAGCATGACTCATCAGAAACAAGTGAGAAACCTGAGGTTGAGGTAACCATTGAAGGTCAGTTCCCTGGGTTATTAATTTCAGTTGGTTGGGCAATTTTACATCCAAAATGTGTTTTCCAAAGCCTACAGATAAGTAGCTCATTGCAATATGCTCGGCCCTGCCTAATGCTCTTCTAGATACTGTGATGCAGCAGATACAGTCAGAGGGGCTAGAGGATGAAGCAGGAGACAGCCCAGTCTCTCAGGCTGCAGCTAAACCAGACAGGGAGCCTAAGCCAATGGCAACTGGTCCTTTCCAGAAAAGGAAACATGAACCAAATCCATTCACCCAGTGGATGGGGATGGGGAGCCAGGATCCTCACAGCCAGCAGAGCAATCAGAATGAGAAATCATTATTGAGTCTCCGTCCATAGAAAACCCTCACAACCTAAGAAGAGATTACACCCGACGGTCTGATGAATCTTTATTAAGTTGGTTGGTCCACATCTGGGATTCCACAGGTGATAATAGAGTTCGTGGAATTAAAGTGAGGAATTTGGGATCCCTGTCGCGTGATGCAGCTATCGACCAAGGGTTGGCAACTGAATGAAGGTTTGGCACTGAATGAAGAGAATTGTGTGCCAGTGTGGAGTGCAGTTTGGATTGTGCACTGCTTGGTAAACGTACCTACTTGAGAAGTATTAGAAAAGCACAATACACTGAAGCATATTGGACATACTGGGCTGGTTTTGAAATGATGCCTGACAGCAATTTGTGTCTTCTGTGTATTTTTCAAGTGCTGGTAATGAAAACTACTCATTGAACAGAGAAGATGTTTTAACATTCATTCATTCTGAAGAACACATTTCTTTATAAACACACGGTAGTTATATGTAAAATTTGTAGTTAACACTAGCTTCTGGGAAGGATGGTAGCAGAAGGGAAAGGCTGTGTTTCACGTGGTGAAAGTGAAGCCTCAGCCAATAACTACGAGATAGAAACCTTTGTACTTACCACCTCCCTTTCTCATCGAAAGGGCTCTAAAGCCTCTAACCAGTGTCCCAGTAGTTCTCCTGCTGGGATCTTGGTTGGAGGTCATCTGTGTTTCTTGTGTTTGTGAATTAGTGTCCTGTAACTGCTTAAAAACCCTGCTGAGATTGGCTTTTGCAGTGCTTGCTTGTGGAAGTAGCTTAAGACCACCCAATCAGCAATTTAGAAAGTAGGCAGGGCATTTAGGACAAAGTGGGCCCTCCTGGCATTACTTTCACTGCTTTACAATGCAGCACGGAAATGACGCTTACGTTACCTCAACAGAAAAGTTTCTATGAGAAGAGTCCTTAAGTTCTGCGTATATGTAAAGGCCTTTAGCACAAAAGTAGAATTGCTCTGAGAAGGTTTTCTGTGGCAGAGATTAACAGAACTGTATAGGTACAAGATATGTCAATATGTATTGATATTCTTGCTAAGTAAGCCATACCCTTGTTGACGTGGGTCCGTGTTTTTCTGTATGTGAACTTAGTTTTCTTTGTCTGCTTTAACCATTTGTTTTCTCTGAGGTTGCAGGTATTGGTAATTGGGCAGTGTACAGTTTAAACTCCTTTCCATAAGGAAGGTAGTGGTGGATTGGGAAGTGACTGGCTAAGTAGCAGCTGTGTGACAGATTGCTAGGTTTGTTGTTTTCCTGCCTGTCCACTTGTGTGTGTTTAAGGTAGAGCTGACCTGTTCAATGAATTTCGTTGGAGCCCATTTACACTGGTTTGAAAGTGGGTTTAGAACATTTGAGCTCTTCAAGGCAAAACTTAGGTACTGTGTTTTGAGATCTACTAGTGGAATGCTATTACTTCCAGTTAGATAAAAAAGTCCATATCTGCACAATTTCTTTTGTGATTCCGTTTGCTGTTGTGTGGTCGTTTTATGATCATGCGATGTCCAGTCACGTTTGAGAAGACAATGTTGTTTTCCTTAGGAAGTTCAGAAGCAGCTTTGTTTTTTGCTGTCTTGTGCTTTGCCCAGGTCCTTTTGCACAAGTTATTCCTTCACAGGTAGGAACAGGAGCTTTCTAGAGTTACTCAGATAAGTAATTGGTGCCCTGATAAGCACAGTTCCTTAATTCTGTAAGAGCTTTGAAATTCAAAGCAATTCCAGTGTTGCACATGAGTTCCCTGGACATAAAACCAGTGTTGGTGTTTTTGTATCTTTAAGATGATGATGATGACTACCTCCCCCTTGACAAGAGACTGAAGAACACCAAGTTGGCTACTGAAGCTGCCAATAGTGGGAGAAGAAATGGAAAAGAGTTTAATTTTGGTAAGACGAAAATTGAAGATGATGTTGTCTCCCTGCTTTGTTTTATGAGAAGGTTTTGGGTAATTTTGTGCTGCAGGAGTGAGACATGCCAGGGCAAGCCTTCATGTGAGTGCCATGGGCTCTGTGTAGGTCTATTGCAGCAGTAAAATCATCATCATAGGCTACCTCTGTTGTTTTTTGGTATTTGATGTGACCACGTAAATTGACTCACAGAAAGCTGGGATCTTTTGGTAGCGTTGTTTCATGATGCCTTGTGTTGGGTTCTCCACAGAAATGCAGTCATGCACTTCAGTTTACTCTGTTTAAAGATGCTTTGCATGGGATTTTTTGCAGTCCTGTACGTGTCCTTTATTCAGTGTTTTGGTGTGGTTTCTGGACACATTAATCTATCTGCTTTTATAAGGTTCTGTGCAGTCAGGAGTTATGTTTTTTACTTTATATTTTGGAAGGCATCCCCCAGAGTTGCAATGGCAGTGAAGGATCAGATGTGGAAACAGAGTTAGAGCATTTGAGATGTGCAGTGTTTTTTGTGAGGATAAATTAACATCATTGGATATTTTTTCCCAGAAATATTTGGAAAGATGTTGCCTACTTGAAGTTGTATGTCTTCTTCACGCATTCTCTTTTCATATTTCCACAGGGTTGTCTTTTGTGATGTTTGTTTTGTTTTGCTTTTAATCTCCCACATCACAGCACTCTGGGGCTTGGTATAAGCAAGTTGTGATGGGCGTGGTCATTATTTTAAATCATGAAAGGCATTTTAAAGTGCTCGTGACCCAAAGTTTAATGTGTTGACGGGATGTGAAAAGTACATCATGGTTAGGCTGGCTATGTTCTGGGCACGTGGCTCTCCAGCCTGAGTCGGGTGCATTTCTAGGCAGGTTTTGCTAGCAGCAATGCTCTTTCTTGCAAATCCCATTAGTTTTGCTTTGAAGGTAGGTATCACCATAGTTAAGGGTACCATTACATGAAATTCAGCAGCATTTCTCCTGATAAAGGAGAATAAAGTTCATTGCTCGTGCTGGCTGCACTATGAACTGAACTCACTTGAGTAGAGAAATCTCGGTACTTTGTTTTCCCCAGCATCATGCCCTGTGCTTTATACGTGACCGTGAGGAGAGAGCGTGAGGAAGGGGAAGTGTGATAGGAAATGACCGAGACTCTGACTCTGCCTTGGTTTTGACTAGAATTTTATAGGTACAGCTGCTGAGTGTGGTCCTTTGAGTCAGACTAAGGTTTTGTTACACACCTTTTTCTCAGCTCTGTTCTTCTTCACAAGTTTCTGTAAGAGAGGTGTGGAAGGTTGCACGTGGTTTTGGTGAATCAAATCAATCTGTTGCTCGTGAAGGCTGGTATTTATGAAAAGGTCTAGAGGCAGTGGCTAAAAATGGCAGGTAACAGTCTAACTTCAGTTTCATTTGTGGTTTAAATAGGCATACAGAGTAGGCAGCCTTGTCTGGATTCTGTGCAATGGAAATTAGTTATTGCTGATCCTCACAAAAACAAGTAAGATAGAAGAATCAGTGGCAGTGTTTGGGTTTTATAGAGTCTTGGGTGTAATCCATCTATTAGTACAGAAATAGGTAGAAGAGGCATTTAAAGCTTTTCCTAAAGTTTGTCTGAAAGCTACAGCCAGTGATGCAGGTTTGCACAAGTGACAATTTCCTTCAAAGCAAACCATCAGAGTTTGTATATTTTGGTATATGTCACTGGGGGTTTTCAGTGTTTTTCCCCTCCAGTAGCCTTGGCAAGATGGTGAAAAGGGAAGTGGCAAAACCATGGTGTGCCTGCAGTCCCCCGGGTTAGCTGTAGCTGCTGTAGGTGTCTGAGGTGGTCTTAATGAGATTGGACGAGTGGGCAGCACGGTGTGATTGCAATTCAGCAATCAGAAAGTTAAGGTTATGAGTGTCAGAAGAAATTGTTTTAAAGGGAACAAAATCACGTTTGAGAAACTGGAGCCAGTGCTGGTGAATGACAACATTGAGACCTGTGAAGATGGCTTCTGCATAGGAGCTGTGTGTATTTCCCCAAGATGAGAAGAGACCTAGTGCTGAAGATACATTGTTAAAAAACTTACTTTGGTGTTTAAAACCATTGGTTTAATGTGTCTTAAGAAGAAATGTCCCATCTGGGAGTTTTCTTCCAGAACTTTGTTGCCATGTGCTTTGAGTTTTTTGCATGAGTCCCTTAAGTATGAGTGTTTCTCTGGGATTTGGTGCTGGACTAGGTGGACCACCTGCCAGTCTTGTGGCTGTTCTTAAATTTCCAAAAATGCTGTATCTTTTTAAATTTTTTTAACTTCTTTAATTCTCTCAGAAAGGTTCTAAGTGGTCAATTATTTTTACGACCATACTTTATGTTCATGTCTAGTGAAACAACTCCTAATTCTTTGCTTTTGTTGTACTTTGCATTTGCTAGTTATCTACCCAGCACTCACTTGGAATTAGACCAAAACATCACACTCTGTTTTCCATGAACTGGATGATGTATTTGACATAGTTCAAATATACGGCAGTTACTGCTGAATTTTTGCTGTACACCACATCATGTGAAGAGAAACCTTTGAAACAGAGATTCCTTTAGACCAGCTCCCAAAGCAATGCCATGCTCCAGCTTAGAGAGATCTGAAAGAAGATCCTCTTCAAAATGCACAAGCGCAGCTTTACTGTGCCAGAGTAGCTAAAATATGTTCCTTCACACACTGCTGCCTAATTTTGATATAGTTTCTGATACAGTTAGCTTCACTTTCTCAGACTGTACTGCAGTTAAGTATAAATTGCTCTTTCTCCCACCGAGTGTTGATGAGCTAATCCTGTTTGTGTTGTTGGTGCACACTGCCCCAACAAAAGCATGGTGATCATGAATTTCCCTCCCATGTTTCACTGTTGGCCTTGCAGCCTGTGATGGAAAGCATTCTAGTGGAGCAACCATGAGTCTGTAGAGATGGTAAAGCAAATACATAACCTGTGGGGATCACAGCCTTTGTTTATATTTTCAGTAATCCAGGGTAGCAGAGGGGAAAATACTTATGATTGTATTAACCCTACAAAGCCAAGACTCTGGAACTTCCTTCTGTCATAGCACCAACTCTGCACTGCTGCACGCGCAGTTTAGCAAGTGTAATCCTCCCCTCCTTGCCTTTGTCTGGAATTGCTCAAAGGCTTATGGTAACATATCTTTGCTTCTGTTTTTCTTGCATGCTGTGAGTGCAAGAGGCTTCTTTGACCATGTTGGTTTAAATGCAAAGGCATGGCATGTTTGGTTGAAAATCTTTTCTGTGTTCGTCATTCGGCATTCCTGTTTTCCCTTTCAGATTCCTCCCAGCATGACTCGTCAGAAACAAGTGAGGATTCTGAGGCTGAGTTAACAAGCGAAGGTCAGTTCCCCGGGTCATTGATTTCAGTTGGTTGGGCATTTTTATATCCAAAATGTGTTTTCCAAAGCCTACATTACTTGGCACGGAATGAAGAGAATTGTGTGCCAGGCTTCCTCGCCCCTGCCATGTGGTCCTGGGAGAGGGGCCTGGGGGTAGAGGCAGGGCCTTTGGGCTAGGTTCCCTACCCTCTGGTCAACCTTGTTCCCCATTGCTTGTTTTGTCTTCCCCTGCCTGGGGAAGGACCCTCTGGTCCCATGATTGCCACAGTTTTTGGCCAAGTCGCCGACCAGGCAGCTGGAAAAATAAACGTCTCCTAAAATATCTACCAAGAATTGGTCCATATATTTCTTTCCACGGGCCTCGTTGTCTGATACACGTATTGCAAGAATCCCCACTGCAACAAATTGTGGCGAATGTGGGCAAGACATTGATCCCTTGGGACAGTGACTGTGATTTGTGAGTAAACTCCGGATTTCTCCTCCTGTTTTCATTTTGCTTTTCCATCTCTAAACTATGGAGGAACCGTGGAAGGACTCGTGGCTCTCAGAGCCGCATCGGGACATTTATCTTAAACTTGAAAAGATTCTTGAACAATGATTTGTGAATTTTAGCCTAATTCAAGCTCAAAAGGAACTGAGACACTTCCTGGCATGGTTGTTTAAGAACTTTTTCGACGTTTCTTGGGACTTGATTCTTACCAAAGACTTTTGGAAGACTGTTTGGACACAGTTAATTTCTGACTCAAAGTATATGCCGATGGAAGAATATTTTCGTGAATATTATTTAATTACCGAGACTGTTGAGCAATGTCAGTTGTGTCTTGGCGAAGGGAAGCGTGCCTCAGAGTCTACGCGACCTCGGCCATGTGTGCCAAGCGCTCTGCGAGCAGCAGCGAGGCAGTTCCCGTGTACGGGCGGAGCCACGCGAGCCGCGGTGTCGGTGGCGGAGCGAGGCGCGGTGGGAGCGGCGCGACCCCGCAGTGCCCACCCGGCCCCGCGCAGCGCGGGGTGGAGCGAGGCCCGGGAACGCCCGACCGAGAGGGGCGGCGCATGGACAACGCGCGGCTGGCGGCTGGCAGCGGCAGAGCAGAGCCCTGACTAGCCGAAACGCGCGCTGGAGCAGGCACGGGAGGGTTCTCGCTGAGAGGCCCGGCCGAGATGTGGGTGTGGCCCCAGGCAGCGGCAGCGCAGCTGAGAGCAGAGGTGGCAGCAGTGGTGTTGCACAGGGAGCTGAGCGGCGCGGCCCAGCCCGGCCCGCATGGCTCCGAATGTGACTCCAGGAAGCCAAAACCCCGCAGCTAGAGGGCACAGGCACGAGCAGCCCCAACGGCCCTGGTAGCCCTGGCAGTTCCAACATGGGAGCGAGCAAAAATGAAAGTGAGACCAGGAATGCAGCGAGACAGAAAACAGCAGCCACTCGGAAAAAGAAAAAAATCACCGTAGCTAAGGTTTTAGGAATAGTAAAATGGTATAATGTTAAACAACATTATGGTTTTATAACGAGATGTGACAACCAGGATGACATATTTGTTCATACAACTGCTATTAAAAAGAATAACCCCAAAAAATACATCCCAAGCTTAGGAGATGGAGAAGTAGTAGAGTTCAAGATTGTCCAAGGAAAGAAAGGGTTACAAGCAGCAGAGGTCACTGGGCCTTGTGGTATTTCTTTTAAAGGCAGTATATATGCTAAATATCGTAGTCATGTTAGACAATATCTCCATTATAAGCGGGCCATACATCTCTAAAAATATCTACCAAGAATTGGTCCATATACTTCTTTCCACGGGCCTCGTTGTCTGATACACGTATTGCAAGAATCCCTCCTGCAACAGTACACTGCTTGATAAATTACATAGTTGAGAAGTATTAGAAAAGCACAATATCCTAAAGCATATTTGGACTTACTGGGCTGGTTTTGAAATGATGCCTGACAGCAATTTGTGTCTTCTGTGTATTTTTCAAGTGCTGGTAATGAAAACTACTCATTGAACAGAGAAGATGTTTTAACATTCATTCATTCTGAAGAACACATTTCTTTATAAACACACTGTAGTTATATGTAAAATTTGTAGTTAACACTAGCTTCTGGGAAGGATGGTAGCAGAACAGGAAGGGCTTTGTTTCACGTGGTGAAAGTGAAGCCTCAGCCAATAACTATGAGATAGAAACCTTTGTACTTACCACCTCCTTTTCTCATCTAAAGGGCTCTAAAGCCTCTAACCAGTGTCCCTGTAGTTCTCCTGCTGGGATCTTGGTTGGAGGTCATCTGTGTTTCTTGTGTTTGTGAATTAGTGTCCTGTAACTGCTTAAAAACCCTGCTGAGATTGGCTTTTGCAGTGCTTGCTTGTGGAAGTAGCTTAAGACCACCCAATCAGCAATTTAGAAAGTAGGCAGGGCATTTAGGACAAAGTGGGCCCTCCTGGCATTACTTTCACTGCTTTACAATGCAGCACGGAAATGACGCTTACGTTACCTCAACAGAAAAGTTTCTATGAGAAGAGTCCTTAAGTTCTGCGTATATGTAAAGGCCTTTAGCACAAAAGTAGAACTGCTCTGAGAAGGTTTTCTGTGGCAGAGATTAACAGAACTGTATAGGTACAAGATATGTCAAAATGTATTGATATTCTTGCTAAGTAAACCATACCCTTGTTGACGTGGGTCCGTGTTTTTCTGTATGTGAACTTAGTTTTCTTTGTCTGCTTTAACCATTTGTTTTCTCTGAGGTTGCAGGTATTGGTAATTGGGCAGTGTACAGTTTAAACTCCTTTCCATAAGGAAGGTAGGGGTGGATTGGGAAGTGACTGGCTAAGTAGCAGCTGTGTGACAGATTGCTAGGTTTGTTGTTTTCCTGCCTGTCCACTTGTGTGTGTTTAAGGTAGAGCTGACCTGTTCAATGAATTTCGTTGGTTCCCATTAATTTTACGCTGGTTTGAAAGTGGGTTTAGAACACTTGAGCTCTTCAAGGCAAAACTTAGGTACTGTGTTTTGAGATCTACTAGTGGAATGCTATTACTTCCAGTTAGATAAAAAAATGTAGTCCATATCTGCACAATTTCTTTTGTGATTCCGTTTGCTGTTGTGTGGTCGTTTTATGATCATGCGATGTCCAGTCACGTTTGAGAAGACAATGTTGTTTTCCTTAGGAAGTTCAGAAGCAGCTTTGTTTTTTGCTACCTTGTGCTTTGCCCAGGTCCTTTTGCACAAGTTATTCCTTCACAGGTAGGAACAGGAGCTTTCTAGAGTTACTCAGATAAGTAATTGGTGCCCTGATAAGCACAGTTCCTTAATTCTGTAAGAGCTTTGACATTCAAAGCAGTTCCAGCGCTGCACATGAGTTCCCTGGACATAAAACCAGTGATGGTTTTTTTTGTATCTTTAAGATGATGACGATGATGATGACTACCTGCCCCCTAACAGGAGACGGAAGAACACCAAGTTGGCTACTGAAGCTGCCAATAGTGGGAGAAGAAAAAGAAAAGAGTTTAATTTTGGTAAGACGAAAATTGAAGATGATGTTGTCTCCCTGCTTTGTTTTATGAGAAGGTTTTGGGTAATTTTGTGCTGCAGGAGTGAGACATGCCAGGGCAAGCCTTCATGTGAGTGCCATGGGCTCTGTGTAGGTCTATTGCAGCAGTAAAATCATCATCATAGGCTACCTCTGTTGTTTTTTGGTATTTGACGTGACCACGTAAATTGACTCACAGAAAGCTGGGATCTTTTGGTAGTGTTGCTTCATGATGCCTTGTGTTGGGTTCTCCACAGACATGCAGCCATGCACTTCAGTTTACTCTGGTTAAAGATGCTTTGCATGGGATTTTTTGCAGTCCTGTACGTGTCCTTTATTCAGTGTTTTGGTGTGGTTTCTGGACACATTAATCTGTCTGCTTTTATAAGGTTCTGTGCAGTCAGGAGTATGTTTTTTACTTTATATTTTGGAAGGCATCCCCCAGAGTTGCAATGGCAGTGAAGGATCAGATGTGGAAACAGAGTTAGAGCATTTGTGATGAGCAATGTTTTTTGTGAGGCTAAGTTAACATCATTGGATATTTTTTCCCAGAAATATTTGGAAAGATGTTGCCTACTTGAAGTTGTATGTCTTCTTCACGCATTCTCTTTTCATATTTCCACAGGGTTGTCTTTTGTGATGTTTGTTTTGTTTTGCTTTTAATCTCCCAAATCACAGCACTCTGGGGCTTGGTATAAGCAAGTTGTGATGGGCGTGGTCATTATTTTAAATCATGAAAGGCATTTTAAAGTGCTCGTGACCCAAAGTTTATATTTTCAGTAATCCACAGTAGCAGAGGGGAAAATAGTTACGATTGTATTAACCCTAAAAACCCAAGACTCTGGAACTTCCTTCTGTCATAACACCAACTCTGCACTGCTGCACACGCAGTTTAGCAAGTGTAATCCTCCCCTCCTTGCCTTTGTCTGGAATTGCTCAAGGGCTTATGGTAACATATCTTTGCTTCTGTTTTTCTTGCATGCTGTGAGTGCAAGGGGCTTCTTTGACCATGTTGGTTTAAATGCAAAGGCATGGCATGTTTGGTTGAAAATCTTTTCTGTGTTCGTCATTCGGCATTCCTGTTTTCCCTTTCAGATTCCTCCCAGCGTGACTCATCAGAAACAAGTGAGAAACCTGAGGTTGAGGTCACTGTTGAAGGTCAGTTCCCCGGGTTATTAATTTCAGTTGGTTGGGCAATTTTTATATCCAAAATGTGTTTTCCAAAGCCTACATTACTTGGCACGGAATGAAGAGAATTGTGTGCCAGTGTTGAGTGCAGTTTGGATTGTGCACTGCTTGGTAAACGTACCTACTTGAGAAGTATTAGAAAAGCACAATACACTGAAGCATATTGGACATACTGGGCTGGTTTTGAAATGATGCCTGACAGCAATTTGTGTCTTCTGTGTATTTTTCAAGTGCTGGTAATGAAAACTACTCATTGAACAGAGAAGTCGTTTTCACATTCATTCATTCTGGAGAACACATTTCTTTATAAACACACTGTAGTTATATGTAAAATTTGTAGTGAACACTAGCTTCTGGGAAGGATGGTAGCAGAAGGGAAAGGCTGTGTTTCACGTGGTGAAAGTGAAGCCTCAGCCAATAGCTATGAGATAGAAACCTTTGTACTTACCACCTCCCTTTCTCATCGAAAGGGCTCTAAAGCCTCTAACCAGTGTCCCAGTAGTTCTCCTGCTGGGATCTTGGTTGGAGGTCATCTGTGTTTCTTGTGTTTGTGAATTAGTGTCCTGTAACTGCTTAAAAACCCTGCTGAGATTGGCTTTTGCAGTGCTTGCTTGTGGAAGTAGCTTAAGACCACCCAATCAGCAATTTAGAAAGTAGGCAGGGCATTTAGGACAAAGTGGGCCCTCCTGGCATTACTTTCACTGCTTTACAATGCAGCACGGAAATGACGCTTACGTTACCTCAACAGAAAAGTTTCTATGAGAAGAGTCCTTAAGTTCTGCGTATATGTAAAGGCCTTTAGCACAAAAGTAGAATTGCTCTGAGAAGGTTTTCTGTGGCAGAGATTAACAGAACTGTATAGGTACAAGATATGTCAAAATGTATTGATATTCTTGCTAAGTAAACCATACCCTTGTTGACGTGGGTCCGTGTTCTTCTGTATGTGAACTTAGTTTTCTTTGTCTGCTTTAACCATTTGTTTTCTCTGAGGTTGCAGGTATTGGTAATTGGGCAGTGTACAGTTTAAACTCCTTTCCATAAGGAAGGTAGGGGTGGATTGGGCAGTGACTGGCTAAGTAGCGGCTGTGTGACAAATTGCTAGGTTTGTTGTTTTCCTGCCTGTCCACTTGTGTGTGTTTAAGGTGGAGCTGACCTGTTCAATGAATTTCATTGGAGCCCATTTACACTGGTTTGAAAGTGGGTTTAGAACATTTGAGCTCTTCAAGGCAAAACTTAGGTACTGTGTTTTGAGATCTACTAGTGGAATGCTATTACTTCCAGTTAGATAAAAAAGTCCGTATCTGCACAATTTCTTTTGTGATTCCGTTTGCTGTTGCATGGTTGTTTTATGGTCGTGCAATGTCCAGTCACGTTTGAGAAGACAATGTTGTTTTCCTTAGGAAGTTCAGAAGCAGCTTTGTTTTTTGCTATCTTGTGCTTTGCCCAGGTCCTTTTGCACAAGTTATTCCTTCACAGGTAGGAACAGGAGCTTTCTAGATTTACTCAGATAAGTAATTTGTTGCAATGAGCACAGTTCCTTAATTCTGTAAGAGCTTTGAAATTCAAAGCAATTCCAGTGCTGCCCATGAGTTCCCTGGACATAAAACCAGTGATGGTTTTTTTCGTATCTTTAAGATGATGATGATGACTACCTGCCCCCTGACAAGAGACTGAAGAACACCAAGTTGGCTACTGAAGCTGCCAATAGTGGGAGAAGAAATGGAAAAGAGTTTAATTTTGGTAAGACGAAAATTGAAGATGATGTTGTCTCCCTGCTTTGTTTTATGAGAAGGTTTTGGGTAATTTTGTGCTGCAGGAGTGAGACATGCCAGGGCAAGCCTTCATGTGAGTGCCATGGGCTCTGTGTAGGTCTATTGCAGCAGTAAAATCATCATCATAGGCTACCTCTGTTGTTTTTTGGTATTTGATGTGACCACGTAAATTGACTCACAGAAAGCTGGGATCTTTTGGTAGTGTTGTTTCATGATGCCTTGTGTTGGGTTCTCCACAGAAATGCAGCCATGCACTTCAGTTTACTCTGGTTAAAGATGCTTTGCATGGGATTTTTTGCAGTCCTGTACGTGTCCTTTATTCAGTGTTTTGGTGTGGTTTCTGGACACATTAATCTGTCTGCTTTTATAAGGTTCTGTGCAGTCAGGAGTATGTTTTTTACTTTATATTTTGGAAGGCATCCCCCAGAGTTGCAATGGCAGTGAAGGATCAGATGTGGAAACAGAGTTAGAGCATTTGAGATGTGCAGTGTTTTTTGTGAGGATAAATTAACATCATTGGATATTTTTTCCCAGAAATATTTGGAAAGATGTTGCCTACTTGAAGTTGTATGTCTTCTTCACGCATTCTCTTTTCATATTTCCACAGGGTTGTCTTTGTGATGTTTGTTTTGTTTTGCTTTTAATCTCCCACATCACAGCACTCTGGGGCTTGGTATAAGCAAGTTGTGATGGGCGTGGTCATTATTTTAAATCATGAAAGGCATTTTAAGGTGCTTGTGACCCAAAGTTTAATGTGTTGACGGGATGTGAAAAGTACATCATGGTTAGGCTGGCTATGTTCTGGGCACGTGGCTCTCCAGCCTGAGTCGGGTGCATTTCTAGGCAGGTTTTGCTTGCAGCAATGCTCTTTCTTGCAAATCCCATTAGTTTTGCTTTGAAGGTAGGTATCACCATAGTTAAGGGTACCATTACATGAAATTCAGCAGCATTTCTCCTGATAAAGGAGAATAAAGTTCATTGCTCGTGCTGGCTGCACTATGAACTGAACTCACTTGAGTAGAGAAATCTCGGTACTTTGTTTTCCCCAGCATCATGCCCTGTGCTTTATACGTGACCGTGAAGAGAGAGCGTGAGGAAGGGGAAGTGTGATAGGAAATGACCGAGACTCTGACTCTGCCTTGGTTTTGACTAGAATTTTATAGGTACAGCTGCTGAGTGTGGTCCTTTGAGTCAGACTAAGGTTTTGTTACACACCTTTTTCTCAGCTCTGTTCTTCTTCACAAGTTTCTGTAAGAGAGGTGTGGAAGGTTGCACGTGGTTTTGGTGAATCAAATCAATCTGTTGCTCGTGAAGGCTGGTATTTATGAAAAGGTCTAGAGGCAGTGGCTAAAAATGGCAGGTAACAGTCTAACTTCAGTTTCATTTGTGGTTTAAATAGGCATACAGAGTAGGCAGCCTTGTCTGGATTCTGTGCAATGGAAATTAGTTATTGCTGATCCTCACAAAAACAAGTAAGATAGAAGAATCAGTGGCAGTGTTTGGGTTTTATAGAGTCTTGGGTGTAATCCATCTATTAGTACAGAAATAGGTAGAAGAGGCATTTAAAGCTTTTCCTAAAGTTTGTCTGAAAGCTACAGCCAGTGATGCAGGTTTGCACAAGTGACAATTTCCTTCAAAGCAAACCATCAGAGTTTGTATATTTTGGTATATGTCACTGGGGGTTTTCAGTGTTTTTCCCCTCCAGTAACCTTGGCAAGATGGTGAAAAGGGAAGTGGCAAAACCATGGTGTGCCTGCAATCCCCCGGGTTAGCTGTAGCTGCTGTAGGTGTCTGAGGTGGTCTTAATGAGATTGGACGAGTGGGCAGCACGGTGTGATTGCAATTCAGCAATCAGAAAGTTAAGGTTATGAGTGTCAGAAGAAATTGTTTTAAAGGGAACAAAATCACGTTTGAGAAACTGGAGCCAGTGCTGGTGAATGACAACATTGAGACCTGTGAAGATGGCTTCTGCATAGGAGCTGTGTGTATTTTCCCAAGATGAGAAGAGACCTAGTGCTGAAGATACATTGTTAAAAAACTTACTTTGGTGTTTAAAACCATTGGTTTAATGTGTCTTAACTCCCAGATGGGACATTTCTTCTTTTCTTCCAGAGCTTTGTTGCCATGTGCTTTGAGTTTTTTGCATGAGTCCCTTAAGTGTGAGTGTTTCTCTGGGATTTGGTGCTGGACTAGGTGGACCACCTGCCGGTCTTGTGGCTGTTCTTAAATTTCCAAAAATGCTGTATATTTTAAATTTTTTTAACTTCTTTAATTCTCTCAGAAAGGTTCTAAGTGGTCAATTATTTTTACGACCATACTTTATGTTCATGTCTAGTGAAACAACTCCTAATTCTTTGCTTTTGTTGTACTTTGCATTTGCTAGTTATCTACCCAGCACTCACTTGGAATTAGACCAAAACATCACACTCTGTTTTCCATGAACTGGATGATGTATTTGACATAGTTCAAATATACGGCAGTTAAGGTGCCTCAGTAGATACTGCTGAATTTCTGCTGTACACCACATCATGTGAAGAGAAACCTTTGAAACAGAGATTCCTTTAGACCGGCTCCCAAAGCAATGCCATGCTCCAGCTTAGAGAGACCTGAAAGAAGATCCTCTTCAAAATGCGCAAGCGCAGCTTTACTCTGCCAGAGTAGCTAAAATATGTTCCTTCACACACTGCTGCCTAATTTTGATATAGTTTCTGATACAGTTAGCTTCACTTTCTCAGACTGTACTGCAGTTAAGTATAAATTGCTCTTTCTCCCACCAAGTGTTGATGAGCTAATCCTGTTTGTGTTGTTGGTGCACACTGCCCCAACAAAAGCATGGTGATCATGAATTTCCCTCCCATGTTTCATTGTTGGCCTTGCAGCCTGTGATGGAAAGCATTCTAGTGGAGCAACCATGAGTCTGTAGAGATGGTAAAGCAAATACATAACCTGTGGGGATCACAGCCTTTGTTTATATTTTCAGTAATCCAGGGTAGCAGAGGGGAAAATACTTATGATTGTATTAACCCTACAAAGCCAAGACTCTGGAACTTCCTTCTGTCATAGCACCAACTCTGCACTGCTGCACGCGCAGTTTAGCAAGTGTAATCCTCCCCTCCTTGCCTTTGTCTGGAATTGCTCAAAGGCTTATGGTAACATATCTTTGCTTCTGTTTTTCTTGCATGCTGTGAGTGCAAGAGGCTTCTTTGATGATGTTGGTTTAAATGCAAAGGCATGGCATGTTTGGTTGAAAATCTTTTCTGTGTTCGTCATTCGGCATTCCTGTTTTCCCTTTCAGATTCCTCCCAGCGTGACTCATCAGAAACAAGTGAGAAACCTGAGGTTGAGGTCACTGTTGAAGGTCAGTTCCCTGGGTTATTGATTTCATTTGGTTGGGCATTTTAATATCCAAAATGTGTTTTCCAAAGCCTACGTTACTTGGCACAGAATGAAGAGAATTGTGTGCCAGTGTTGAGTGCAGTTTGGATTGTGCACTGCTTGGTAAACGTACCTACTTGAGAAGTATTAGAAAAGCACAATACACTGAAGCATATTGGACATACTGGGCTGGTTTTGAAATGATGCCTGACAGCAATTTGTGTCTTCTGTGTATTTTTCAAGTGCTGGCAATGAAAAATACTCATTGAACTGAGAAGTCGTTTTAACATTCATTCATTCTGGAGAACACATTTCTTTATAAACACACTGTAGTTATATGTAAAATTTGTAGTTAACACTAGCTTCTGGGAAGGATGGTACCAGAAGAGAAGAGCTGTGTTTCACGTGGTGAAAGTGAAGCCTCAGTCAATAACTACGAGATAGAAACCTTTGTACTTACCACCTCCCTTTCTCATCTAAAGGGCTCTAAAGCCTCTAACCAGTGTCCCAGTAGTTCTCCTGCTAGGGTCTTGGTTGGAGGTCATCTGTGTTTCTTGTGTTTGTGAATTAGTGTCCTGTAACTGCTTAAAAACCCTGCTGAGATTGGCTTTTGCAGTGCTTGCTTGTGGAATTAGCTTAAGACCACCCAATCAGCAATTTAGAAAGTAGGCAGGGCATTTAGGAAGTTCAGAAGCAGCTTTGCTTTTTGCTAATCTTGTGCTTTGCCCAGGTCCTTTTGCACAAGTTATTCCTTTACAGGTAGGAGCAGGAACTTTCTAGAGTTACTCAGATAAGTAATTTGTTGCAAAATTTAGTGCCCTGATAAGCACAGTTCCTTAATTCTGTAAGAGCTTTGACATTCAAAGCAATTCCAGCGCTGCACATGAGTTCCCTGGACATAAAACTAGTGATGGCTTTTTTGTATCTTTAAGATGATGATGATGACTACCTCCCCCCTGACAAGAGACTGAAGAACACCAAGTCAGCTACTGAAGCTGCCAATAGTGGGAGAAGAAATGGAAAAGAGTTTAATTTTGGTAAGACGAAAATTGAAGATGATGTTGTCTCCCTGCTTTGTTTTATGAGAAGGTTTTGGGTAATTTTGTGCTGCAGGAGTGAGACATGCCAGGGCAAGCCTTCATGTGAGTGCCATGGGCTCTGTGTAGGTCTATTGCAGCAGTAAAATCATCATCATAGGCTACCTCTGTTGTTTTTTGGTATTTGATGCGACCACGTAAATTGACTCACAGAAAGCTGGGATCTTTTGGTAGTGTTGTTTCATGATGCCTTATGTTGGGTTCTCCACAGACATGCAGCCATGCACTTCAGTTTACTCTGGTTAAAGATGCTTTGCATGGGATTTTTTGCAGTCCTGTACGTGTCCTTTATTCAGTGTTTTGGTGTGGTTTCTGGACACATTAATCTGTCTGCTTTTATAAGGTTCTGTGCAGTCAGGAGTATGTTTTTTACTTTATATTTTGGAAGGCATCCCCCAGAGTTGCAATGGCAGTGAAGGAACAGATGTGGAAACAGAGTTAGAGCATTTGAGATGTGCAATGTTTTTTGTGAGGCTAAGTTAACATCATTGGATATTTTTTCCCAGAAATATTTGGAAAGATGTTGCCTACTTGAAGTTGTATGTCTTCTTCAAGCATTCTCTTTTCATATTTCCACTGGGTTGTCTTTGTGATGTTTGTTTTGTTTTGCTTTTAATCTCCCAAATCACAGCACTCTGGGGCTTGGTATAAGCAAGTTGTGATGGGCGTGGTCATTATTTTAAATCATGAAAGGCATTTTAAGGTGCTTGTGACCCAAAGTTTAATGTGTTGACGGGATGTGAAAAGTACATCATGGTTAGGCTGGCTATGTTCTGGGCACGTGGCTCTCCAGCCTGAGTCGGGTGCATTTCTAGGCAGGTTTTGCTAGCAGCAATGCTCTTTCTTGCAAATCCCATTATTTTGCTTTGAAGGTAGGTAACACTATTACATGAAATTCAGCAGCATTTCTCCTGATAAAGGAGAATAAAGTTCATTGCTCATGCTGGCTGCACGATGAACTGAACTCACTTGAATAGAGAAATCTTGGTACTTTGTTTTCCCCAGCATCATGCCCTGTGCTTTATACGTGACCGTGAAGAGAGAGCGTGAGGAAGGGGAAGTGTGATAGGAAATGACCGAGACTCTGACTCTGCCTTGGTTTTGACTAGAATTTTATAAAGACCATACTTTATGTTCATGTCTAGTGAAACAACTCCTAATTCTTTGCTTTTGTTGTACTTTGCGTTTGCTAGTTATCTACCCAGCACTCACTTGGAATTAGACCAAAACATCACACTCTGTTTTCCATGAACTGGATGATGTATTTGACATAGTTCAAATATACGGCAGTTAAGGTGCCTCAGTAGATACTGCTGAATTTCTGCTGTACACCACATCATGTGAAGAGAAACCTTTGAAACAGAGATTCCTTTAGACCGGCTCCCAAAGCAATGCCATGCTCCAGCTTAGAGAGATCTGAAAGAAGATCCTCTTCAAAATGCGCAAGCGCAGCTTTACTCTGCCAGAGTAGCTAAAATATGTTCCTTCACACACTGCTGCCTCATCTTGGTATAGTTTCTGATACAATTAGCTTCACTTTCTCAGACTGTACTGCAGTTAAGTATAAATTGCTCTTTCTCCCACCGAGTGTTGATGAGCTAATCCTGTTTGTGTTGTTGGTGCACATTGCCCCAACAAAAGCATGGTGATCATGAATTTCCCTCCCATGTTTCACTGTTGGCCTTGCAGCCTGTGATGGAAAGCATTCTAGTGGAGCAACCATGAGTCTGTAGAGATGGTAAAGCAAATACATAACCTGTGGGGATCACAGCCTTTGTTTATATTTTCAGTAATCCAGGGTAACAGAGGGGAAAATACTTATGATTGTATTAACCCTACAAAGCCAAGACTCTGGAACTTCCTTCTGTCATAGCACCAACTCTGCACTGCTGCACGCGCAGTTTAGCAAGTGTAATCCTCCCCTCCTTGCCTTTGTCTGGAATTGCTCAAGGGCTTATGGTAACATATCTTTGCTTCTGTTTTTCTTGCATGCTGTGAGTGCAAGGGGCTTCTTTGATGATGTTGGTTTAAATGCAAAGGCATGGCATGTTTGGTTGAAAATCTTTTCTGTGTTCGTCATTCGGCATTCCTGTTTTCCCTTTCAGATTCCTCCCAGCATGACTCGTCAGAAACAAGTGAGGATTCTGAGGCTGAGTTAACAAGCGAAGGTCAGTTCCCCGGGTTATTAATTTCAGTTGGCGGGGCAATTTTTATATCCAAAATGTGTTTTCCAAAGCCTACATTACTTGGCACTGAATGAAGAGAATTTTGTGCCAGTGTTGAGTGCAGTTTGGATTGTGCACTGCTTGGTAAACGTACCTACTTGAGAAGTATTAGAAAAGCACAATACACTGAAGCATATTGGACATACTGGGCTGGTTTTGAAATGATGCCTGACAGCAATTTGTGTCTTCTGTGTATTTTTCAAGTGCTGGTAATGAAAACTACTCATTGAACAGAGAAGATGTTTTAACATTCATTCATTCTGAAGAACACATTTCTTTATAAACACACGGTAGTTATATGTAAAATTTGTAGTTAACACTAGCTTCTGGGAAGGATGGTAGCAGAACAGGAAGGGCTTTGTTTCACGTGGTGAAAGTGAAGCCTCAGTCAATAACTATGAGATAGAAACCTTTGTACTTACCACCTCCTTTTCTCATCTAAAGGGCTCTAAAGCCTCTAACCAGTGTCCCAGTAGTTCTCCTGCTGGGATCTTGGTTGGAGGTCATCTGTGTTTCTTGTGTTTGTGAATTAGTGTCCTGTAACTGCTTTAAAACCCTGCTGAGATTGGCTTTTGCAGTGCTTGCTTGTGGAATTAGCTTAAGACCACCCAATCAGCAATTTAGAAAGTAGGCAGGGCATTTAGGACAAAGTGGGCACTCCTGGCATTACTTTCACTGCTTTACAATGCAGCACGGAAATGACGCTTACGTTACCTCAACAGAAAAGTTTCTATGAGAAGAGTCCTTAAGTTTTGCGTATATGTAAAGGCCTTTAGCACAAAAGTAGAATTGCTCTGAGAAGGTTTTCTGTGGCAGAGATTAACAGAACTGTATAGGTACAAGATATGTCAATATGTATTAATATTCTTGCTAAGTAAGCCATACCCTTGTTGACGTGGGTCCGTGTTTTTCTGTATGTGAACTTAGTTTTCTTTGTCTGCTTTAACCATTTGTTTTCTCTGAGGTTGCAGGTATTGGTAATTGGGCAGTGTACAGTTTAAACTCCTTTCCATAAGGAAGGTAGGGGTGGATTGGGCAGTGACTGGCTAAGTAGCAGCTGTGTGACAGATTGCTAGGTTTGTTGTTTTCCTGCCTGTCCACTTGTGTGTGTTTAAGGTAGAGCTGACCTGTTTACTGAATTTCTTTGGTGCCCATTTACACTGGTTTGAAAGTGGGTTTAGAACATTTGAGCTCTTCAAGGCAAAACTTAGGTACTGTGTTTTGAGATCTACTAGTGGAATGCTATTACTTCCAGTTAGATAAAAAAATGTAGTCCATATCTGCACAATTTCTTTTGTGATTCCGTTTGCTGTCGCGTGGTCGTTTTACGATCATGCGATGTCCAGTCACGTTTGAGAAGACAATATTTTTTTCCTTAGGAAGTTCAGAAGCAGCTTTGTTTTTTGCTATCTTGTGCTTTGCCCAGGTCCTTTTGCACAAGTTATTCCTTCACAGGTAGGAACAGGAGCTTTCTAGAGTTACTCAGATAAGTAATTTGTTGCAAAATTTAGTGCCCTGATAAGCACAGTTCCTTAATTCTGTAAGAGCTTTGACATTCAAAGCAGTTCCAGCGCTGCACATGAGTTCCCTGGACATAAAATCAGTGATTTTTTTCTTGTTTCTTTAAGATGATGATGATGATGACTTCAACCCCTCTGAGAAGAGACTGAAGAATACCAAGTTGGCTAATGAAGCTGGCAATACTGGGAGAAGGAAAGGAAAAGAGTTTAATTTTGGTAAGATGAAAATTGAAGACGATGTTGTCTCCCTGCTTTGTTTTATGAGAAGGTTTTGGGTAATTTTGTGCTGCAGGAGTGAGACATGCCAGGGCAAGCCTTCATGTGAGTGCCATGGGCTCTGTGTAGGTCTATTGCAGCAGTAAAATCATCATCATAGGCTACCTCTGTTGTTTTTTGGTATTTGACGTGCTGTCACGATCTGCTAATACAAGCGAGGATCGTGATGGTTTGTTTATGGATCTCAGAGTGCAAAAGGACACAAGGGATCTCAGTTTTAATCAGAACAGTGCACCTTCATTAAGTCCCCACAACACGGTAATGCAATAGAGGAGAGAAAGAGAGAGAGAGAAAGAAAAACAAAGTAAAAGAGTAGAGAGAAAGAAAGGGGGGGTAATAGCTACCAACGCATGAGATGAAGTCCTCGTGGTCCTCTGCCAATAGATTCGTCTTCTTTCCGTGGGGAGATCTCAATCTCAGTTATCTCAGAAAGTCCCTTTATAGTCCTTTTCAGAAGCGAGGGGCAACTGGCCAAGACCATATATCTATGTTTCATAATAACATTGCAAACTAGAATCTAGCACTAACTATCCCAGGTACATACCAAGCATGCCTTTTATAGGCCGTACTGTCTGCCATGGTTTGTGGCCTAGCAGAGTTAGCGCCTCTACTTCGGGCATGAGTTTAGCAGTGCTCTTGCTTCTGCTTTCTAACTGTATCCCCAATATCCTCCCTTTTCCCCAAGAGGTGGGGGAATCTACAGCCATTGTTATGGGGCCCATTGCTTTGGGAAACAGGTACAGGACAGGTGGACAGGACAGGTGGACAGGACAGGTCATTCCTTTCTGCTTCAGCGCAGTCCTTCCTGCCTGGGCAGCAAGAGCGGCGCAGTCCACTGTGACCTGCACTAATTTTCCTCAGGAATGTGTACCAGTTCCCAGCGGGCACACCCGTAGGCAACACTTGGCAGACATCCCACCTCAGCCAGGCCAGGACTGCTGTGCTCAGTCTCTGTCCTTGGCGGTGATCGTGAGGCAGATGAGGGATCTTCGGACCATCTCTTACACGTGACCACATAAATTGACTCACAGAAAGCTGGGATCTTTTGGTAGCGTTGTTTCATGATGCCTTATGTTGGGTTCTCCACAGAAATGCAGCCATGCACTTCAGTTTACTCTGGTTAAAGATGCTTTGCACGGGATTTTTTGCAGTCCTGTACGTGTCCTTTATTCAGTGTTTTGGTGTGGTTTCTGGACACATAGTGCATTAATCTGTCTGCTTTTATAAGGTTCTATACTGTTGGAATATCTTTTGGCCCAGTATTTTAGATTTTTAGTAGGAATTGTGGAAATTGAAGCCAATTGAAAAATTCTTATGGAATTCCTTCTAACATGTTTTTTGCATGACAGATATCAATTTTAGCAAAAATGACTAAAATTTTGAGAGCTGTGTTCTTAAAAGATCATCAATACCGGTAGGCCATTCAACATGTATCATTCTTTTTTTCCTTCGGTCAGGATAACATAAAGACAGCATTAGTAGGGGAGAATATTGAGGAGTTGGTGCTGCAGAAGCTTTTATTAGATACATTCCCTCAATAGAAAACATCACCTAATCTTTGAAGGCCAGCAGTTTTGGAAGTGAAGAAAGAATGTGTTTGATTGCAGATAGAGAGGAAAGGCAATAAAATATTAGGATGACAGAAGTTTTAATTGAGCTCGCAATATATACTCAGCAGTTTGAGACTATCTCAGGGCTTACCTGCTCAGTGTTGGCTCTGAGGTGACTTAGTTGATCTTCTTCCTGTGCTGTTTTCAAGAAAATTTTATTTTGAGCTAGACGCTATGCAATTAGATTACAGTGATTTGCATCTCACAAGTTATTCAGATATCTTTACTCTTGAGCTTCGTAAATTGTATTGAGGACATTTCCTCTTATGTTCACTTTGAAGTTCACATACAGAAAGTGGCATGTCCCTATGGTATTTCAAGATCTGGTTAAAACACAAAATGAATGTGAGAAGTTTTGGAGCTAAGATCCAATTTTTAACGTTCTTTAGAAATTCCTCTGCCTGAATTAAGGTGCAAATGAGACCATATGCCAGTGACAATAGTATGGGTTTTATTTTATGAGAGGGAGAGAGAGAGAGAGAGAAAAGGAGAGACAAGAAGAGAAAGAAATAGAAAATAGGTGGGGGGGGACAGAAAGAGAATGAAGGAAAATATTACCACTCTGTGGATCCCAACGATGTTCCATTATCCTCTCCAGCTGGTCTTCTTGGTGGTGAAGGTCCTCCTGAAAAGCATAGAATCCGATGGCTTAATATGCCCTCGAGCCAGGTGGCAATGTCCAGGCATGTCCCCCTGGGGGAGGGGAGTGTCTCTTACAGCAGAGTTGGGATCTGTTGCATCCAGTGGTGCAAAGCCTCTGGGGAGCACTTTGGGGGGTTATGACTCCCCCCCAGCTGTCTCTCATGTCAGTGTCCTGTGGATGTGGCCTGTGGGGTAATCAGAGGATGGGTGTTAATTGCCTCTGACCAGAGGTTACACCACGCACCCAAAGCCTCCTCTTCCCCCCTTGGTTGTGGGGAGTCTGTGTAAACCTGGCTTCTGTGAGCTGTGCTCTCCCCCCACCGCAAATTCAGCCAGGGATGATTGCAACTGGTGGCTTTGGCCTGTTGTGGATGCATACCTTTCCCTCAGCCTGGGATGACTGAACAATAGCTTTCCCTTTATCTAATCAGCAGTTTGACTTTCAGTCCAAAGTCCCAGTCTTCAGGGAAGCTTCTTTGGTTGTAGCTTCTTTATAATAAGCAAAAGTTTATATCAATGTTGGAGGCAGGAACTATTTTCAGTCTCTGACATAGAGAAAGGCCCTTCATTTGTTCTAATTAAAAAAGAGCAGCTGTTGGTAGTGTCAGTGCTGCTGTTCGGACACTTCAGAACACTTTGCTCCTCTAGTATTGAGCTCCAGTGTTGTAAGTTTTATCAAGCTTCACTAATTAAGCTTTTCAGCACCCAAATTTAGATAACTACGAACAGTGGCTACAAACTGCCTTTACCCCCTGTTGGCAGCAAGAGCTGCTGACTGAGCCATCGAAGAGAGAAACCGTTTTTGGAAGTTACTTTAACCTAGTGCATGTTGTGGTTTTTTTAACTTAATTTAGTATACAAGTTTGGGAAGTAATCTTAAACATTTTATTTTGTGCTTTTCTTTTTTTCTGAATGTATCCTTGCATTTTAAGGTGTAGTCTTGTACTGTACTCAGCAGGCACCTGTTTGCAAGTGAGCAGTAAAAGTACACACTGCATATTTCATTTAGTGGCAACAGATTTTACAAGAGATTCTCAGTTTTGTTTGTAGTCTGACATGTCCTCCTGTTTTCTTTGCAGACAAATGGAATACGCGAATTACGGACTTGAGAAAGGAAGTTGAAGAGCTGTTTGAAAAAAAATATGGTATGTGTTACACACCTGTCCAAGCCATTGCCTGTACTCTTTTGTCTCTGTGACAGACTGCTCTTTGGCATGCATCTTGTTGTAGGCTCAGAAGCACACCAGAAGTGACAGCACCAAAGGGCTAAATACTGTTAGAAGACATAAAATTGGGGAAAGTAGCTTTTTTGATGAACAGAGTAATTTCAAAATGGGATATGTGCGTTTGGCACCATAGTGCGAAACTTGATTTTGTTTTTCAGGTGTGCTCAGTCTCCTGGAGCACCTGCATGCTCACGTATCTTGGGTACCCACATTGGAGAGAACTGTCCTTTTTTCTGTAATTACACTGGATCCTTAAGTGAAAGAATCTTTAGAATGGTGCTAAAGAGAGGCTACCACTCACCGATTCTTCATTTTTGATTATGATTGTTTTGCAGTGAAGCAAAAATTATATGTGTTAATGGCTCTTGGAAAGGAAAAGCAGCAGATGTGTTAGACTTTGGAATTTATCTCCAAATGCTGCACTTAGATATATTTTGTGTCCACATATCACGCACTAAAACAGCATCAGCAAAGATTTAAAAATAAATTCTGGTGTTCCTCTGCCACAAAAAGTGGAAGTGCTTTAAGAATAGACTTTGTGGTTTGGAGTTACTGCATGTTTGGGGTGTGACTATCATCTGACAGTTAAACAGCCTGCTGAAAGCAACTTGCACCAAGGTAATACAGTTCAGAATCTGATTCACTGTATTTTAATTGCTCTAGAAAGGAACATCATTCTTAGTGAATTGCTTTAATTTTGATTTTGATGTTTGCATGTAGCAAAGTTGGTTTAAGAAAATTAAGTTGGTTTAAGACAATTTAAGGGGTAGTCACTATGGAATGAGTTGCCTCCCTTTAACCAATCCCTTTCCAGCAATAAGGAATGAAAACTAGTAGATAAAAGTGAAAAAA
The DNA here is from genome assembly GCF_020740725.1 of Corvus hawaiiensis. Classification (NCBI taxonomy): domain Eukaryota; kingdom Metazoa; phylum Chordata; class Aves; order Passeriformes; family Corvidae; genus Corvus; species Corvus hawaiiensis. The sequence continues at coordinate 8,247,431 of NC_063232.1, forward strand.
ATAACAGTCTAATAACAAGCAAAACAGCAACAGGCAAAAAGCAAGAGTAAATAATTATTAGATACAAAATTGCTCAATCGCTGGAAGTCCATGCTGACAATGGGAAATGCAGAATCCAAGATGGCAGCCACCATAACCAATGTCTTGGCTTGAAACACAGAGGGACAATGGCAGCAAACCCTCCTGGGAAGAGATGAGCTTATGAAGCACTTCTAGCGGCAGATGGGAATCCTGGGGTTGCCTGGGTAACTCCAGCCCCACCAGTCAACCTCCAGTTTGTTGTGTGTCAGCATTGCTCTCTCCCTGCCTCCTGCTGCTGCCCACTGAACTGTGCTGGTGTTGGTGCTGCTGTTTCTGAGCTGCTGGCGGGAGGGGCAGTGGGAACAGCAGCCTCCTGGCCCTGCTGGCTCTAGCCCCCATGCTGCTTACAGGAGTTGAAAAATTCACTCTGAAACAGTTTTTGATTGCACAGTGCAGTTCCTGAGTTGCTACTGGTGCCAGTGGCAAGAAAACAAAGTCAAGAGGCCAAAAATCAAATGGCAGGAGAGAGCTTCTCTGCCTGAGGCAAAGACCAAGAGGCCAGAGAGGCAAAAGCCACTCCACAAAAAGAGCCCGAGATGCCTGGGAGAGTTGACTTTAAAAGTGCGCACGGCACCCTCCCTGTTGGAAAAAGGTCTGTGGACTCCGGCGGGGGGAGGAAGAAATTGCAGTCCAGCCAATATGGTTGATAAAAGCAAGCTCCCTTTATTAGCAATTCAGAGGCACTTATATAGTATACCAGCTTGTTAACTCTTAAGTGGCTTAAAACTTACCAAAGCGCATTTCTGCTTCTACATAATTGGACTTACATTGGCAAGCTTCTACTAGTTATGTTATGATTAAAAGAATTCAGAGTTCACCCTCTCCTCTCCAGGTTTTATCTGCACAGCTGCAAATCTTCAAACTCCTTTCTTGTTCCCAGGCCTGTTTCTCACACAGGGATTTTCTCATGGAGACAGTTTCTCACACTAACCTTTGCTTGCAGGCCTATTGCTTGTACAGTTCTTTTATCGATCCCATAATTCTATCAATGATCCATGTCCCTGATCCTCTAACCATTTCCCAACACCTCCCCAGCCGGTTCTGTTTTCTGCCTGCAGGGTCTGAAAGAGACAGTAAATTTTTGGGCACAGGTACATATGGAATGCAGTAACATTTTGGGTTACCCACAACACCAGCCTAAAAATCTCCTGTAGAGTCTGTTGAATGCTGAGCTGTTCCTGACTTTCCATAGCAGACCATATTGTATTAAAAATTATCTCCTTTTCCCTGTGGATGACAACATTTCATTGCTTAACAAAACAATTCTTTATCAGACTATCTCTTTCTATCTGTATGGGCATGCAGTCTACCATTTACAGAAATGAGTTATGGATGTCCAGAATTCCCAGAATGGTCTTCAAATTTGTTGGCTTCTATAGCTCCAAAGTGTTCTAGCATTATCAGTTACTGTAATCTATTACAACTGCCATGTCTGAAAATACAGCTTTGTGTTGTAGGTGAAAACTAAATGAGATTTACTTTTAGTGACTCACATATACAGAATAATTTATAAAATAAAGCCTATTTTCAGTAGGATTTCTGTGCAAAAACATGTGAGATTCCAAATCTAAGAAGCCTCACTTCAGACTGGGATGCTGATGGTATTCTTAGGCACTCTAAACAGTATTGGCTAAAACATTTGCTGATTTAAGAGAAATAAAGACTCTCATATGTGAAAATTTACTTGTTGTTAGTTACTTATCTAAACAGGCAGAATTTTTGTTACTCTGAAGCTGTTCTTACTTTATGCTGGCTAAGGATCTGGATTTTAGTGATCTTAATCTGTTGCCCTGAGGCTTGTCTGGTGGATTTGTTGAGCTTTTTACCACATGCCACAACAACCTCCAGGGCTGAGAAAAATTTTTGTTAATTTCTTGAAAGAGGTGCATGACTGGAAAATTATGTTGATGAAGGGCTGTTGCGATACACAACAGAACTGTTGGTGATTACTCTGGAGCTCCTTTGGCGCAGGTTTGAATAGGGTTTCATTAGTGTATTTGCTAAGAATCATCTTCAGGTTCATGTCCATCTCTCTGAATCTGTTCTCTGTCTCCAGTGTTGGCCATCTTATGTTTGCCAGTTGAAACCAAGTCTAGTTGAAACACCATTCTTCTTGCAGTTTTCTAAGATTTTGATACTTAATTCTGGTCAAAATAGTAGACTAAGATACAGTGTTTTCAAAGCTTTCCCTTTTTGCTATAAACATCCCTAGAAATACTCTGGTTTCAAGCGGTTGAAAGAGTGTGTTACCCAAATACCTTTAACACCTAAATTGTTTATTTCATTTAAGAATTTACAAGTTAATGAGAGCATTTTGCATAGACAATGTCTGAACTGTGGGCCACTTGGATATTACGTTAAGTTGCTTGAAAAGGTGCCCTAAGTAGTTTTACTTTCAGAAGTGCTACCACAACATCACTGTACTCTAATTTGGCCTTAGCTTGGTTTTTCTCACCTCAAATAATTTTTTGCATCTAATTTCCATATCAAAACAGCAGAACGTACCAAATTATTTGCAGACCAGTCACATGGTAATAGAGAATTCTTGTCACATGGCCTACAAAATTAACATACCTTTGTGAGTATAAAGAAATCAGCCCTTTCAGTATTTGCAAACTCTTGTGTCATTCTCCAGTATTTGCCACCCTGATAGGTGTATTGATAATAGTGTGATCCTCATAACTTAAAGAAATAAGTTGAGGTTATTTTTCAGCTGTGGCTGACTCAGTTCCTTGCTTTTCATTTGTTTCAAAGATTTCATTAGTAGGGCCATGCTTTTTTCAGCAGTGTTAGAATTGTGTTGTTTATTTCATTAGTGGTTCTTTGGATTTCTAAAATACATGGAAACTTCAGGAATTCACTAAAAAGAAGGGATGTGTGCCCCTACTCCAAGGAGCTAATGACTTGTAAGCCAATAGTAGTAACAAATAATAACAGAGCTAGTGAACTGAAACATGCTTGGTTTATGACTAAGTCTAGATAACTTCATCTTTCAAAATATTCTATTAAGCAAAACCAAAATAGTGAGAATCTTCACCCTAACAGGTGCAGTCACTGTTACTAAATGTTTACATGAAGGGAAAAGAGGATGATTTCCATACGTATGCAGGGCTGCAGCTTGTTTACTGTTAATCAGAGTGATTTTGCTATTAAACAAAAACAATCCCTCACAACATGAATGCTTACATGTTTTAATGTTCTGTATGCTAATTATAATGTTTATCAGAGTGATATGAAACAGGTAACTGAGTAGAGCCACAAGCTAGTCTAATGTTTTTATTCTCCTTTTTCCTTAAAGCTCAAGCTATAAAAGCAGAAGGTCCAGTGTCTGTCCCATACCCACTCTTCCAGTCACATGCAGAAGACTTATATGTGGAAGGGCTGCCAGAGGGGATTCCTTTCAGGCGTCCATCCACGTATGGCATTCCCCGGCTGGAGAGGATACTTCTAGGAAAGGAGAAGATCCGGTTTGTGATTAAAAAGTAAGGAATTCTGCATTTTTGTCTCTACATTACTCATTGTTTTCTGCAGGTTCCACTTTGCTTCATTTTTCTTCAAGGAATTCCAAACCGGTTTCTACTGGCATATTCATTTGCATTACGAAGGAGTAGTTTTTAGTTGATGTTCACTTTGATAAATTCAGCTTATCAGACCAGTGGAACAGTTACAGTCGTGGTGAAGAGATCTCTGGACAGATCTCTTCAATATTATGGACTTCTTACCAGGGGCAGATCTCTTTGTACTGTTCAGATCTCTGCAGCTGCAGTACATGTTGAAAACCATTGACTTTGGGATATTTGATCCTGTTTGAGGATCCTGGCCTAATTTCAGTTTATGCTTTTTTTTTTTTTCTTGGTGGAATGTTGTATCAAGGTGTCTATGGCTGTATTTGTATAAAGCATTTCCCAGGTCAGGCTTGAGGCCAACACATAGCTACTGGTTCCTGTGGTTTGGTTGGATGTGTGTCCATGGGGTGTCTGGAGGTAGATCAGGTAGTGTACATGAAGGAGACCTCAGATGGAGACGGACTGAAGTTTAAAGGAAGCTTCAGTGAGTAACAGCTGACGTTTTCCTGTGTTCAGTGGTATAGGGCCTAATCTGAGAGTTTTTGAAATGTACAGGAATCTGCTGATTGCAATGGTTGGGCTCAGAACTGGGAATAGTGACAGCTCCCACCCCTGTGCATGCTGCCTTTACCACGGGTGATAGTTGCTTACATTTGAGAGGAACATGGTCAGGTTCTGTCATCGTAATGCTTGCAGATAACTAGAAAAGAGGAAAAAGTGTAGATCTACCTTTTGTCTCACTTAAAATCAGACATCATCCATAGATTTAATTATTTATGCAATGCTGACACCTGCTTTTGTCAATGCTGACACCTGCTTTTGTCAAATATATGTTAGTTGTTAACAGAAATTAATTTATGGTGTTCATTGATTTTGGAATGTGTAACCAGAACAGCAAAAAAACTAGTTTGGCTATTTGAGAAATTATCAGAATGTTTAATTTTTTGTTTGTTCAGCTGTGGATAAAATGAGATATATTTCAGAAACAAAAGTGTCTGCTTTGAAGTTTATTTTTTTAGAGGTTAAATTTTTAATTTGGATCTTTTTTTCTGATTAAGTATATCTTAGAACTCAGATGTAAGTTTAATGGAACCTATATGTTAACGTGAAATGTTACAGCTCTGGCAGATACAGGTGTCAGGCATTAAAAATGTTTTGTCAATAGGGTTCCAGTCATGTGGATACTTTGGTGTTAATTGGAATTCAGTGTTGGGGATCATGATGTCCCCTGGGAGGTTTTTTGGTTTTGATCCTTCAATAAGTAGTAACTTGAGGCTGTAACTGGAGGCTAGTTTCTCAAAGTGTCTGTTACTGTTGAAATATGTATCTTAAATCTTTCAGGCATGAACTTCTGAATTTGACAAGTGTTCCAGTGGACAAAACAGTCTCAGGAGGTAGGTTTTCAAATGTGTGAGTTGTGTGAGTGCAGTATGAGATTCCCATTTGTCAGTCTCAGTGGTGGCTACAATTTGCTTTTACTAATAATACATTGCAAGCAATTCTTCTGATTTTGAATTTTCTTTAGCTATAGAGTTTTCCATTGGTTATCCAAGCTAGTGTTACTAACCCCATCAATGGATTTGATTCAGCTTGGCAGAAAGAAAAACAATGAGCTAGCTAGGTGTTAGTCTGTTGCGATATAGAGAAAAGGCAGCAGTTTCCACAGCTGATAGAGTTTACTCGATAGGGAAACTCTGTACCATGGAAGAATTGCTTATATATATGGGATTTTCCAAAATTAGATTAACTGAAATGTAGCAGGGAACATAGTGCCATTTATTACTATAGGATCTGATTTCCTTGGATAATGGGACTACATTTGCACATAGTGGTGCAAAGATAATGCATTCCAACCACTCTTCCCATCAGGAATACTTTTGAGCAGATGCATGCTCTTACATGTCTTGTCTCCATTGAGTGCCCATCCAAAGGTAGAAAAAATGACCATGTAAAAATAAGACTGCAGGAATTGCACCCATGAACTCAAGTTGGTAAAAAGAAGTTTAGCATGGAAAAAAAATCAAGTTTTGAAAGAGCTGTACTTTTGCATGGGCATTAGTTGGTAAATTCCTTTACCAGACTTGTTTTTCTCTTCAGTTGAATTCTATTGTCTCTTGGGCTTCAAGGCATTTTCTTTTAATTGTCCAATTAAACCAAGTGCTAAAAGCTTGTATGCCTTAAACAACAGTTAAGAACCAATTGCTCCCAACTCCAAAATGCTAAGTGGCAACCTCTCCCTGTTGAACTATGAAATTTTAGTAATACCACGGAAGTCCTTAGTTCAGACAACACAAGCATATAGACAGTAGTACTTGCACTTGTGCAGCACCTTTATGTGTATTATATACTCATAGACTTCTGCTGTAAAATGTGTATCAAAGACTGTATTAAAGTGAATATTAAGGATCTAAATTAAGCAAAGCAGTTATACCATAAGGATGTCTGTTTAACGTGTGTGCAGGAATTAAACTTTTCCTGAAGTGTAAATTAACTTAGTGTATTGAGTCTCAGTAACCTACTGTTCCTTCAAGTACAAAATTTGACTACAAAAATAGTAGGTAGGCTGGTAACCAAGCCTTACCCTTAACTGGACTCCTATATGGCTTTTTAAATGAGCCCTTTTTTCTGCTGTTTTATTCTTTTTTAATATGGTTGTACTGATTATGAAGGCAAAGCAAGTACATTGCTTATCTCATAACACCCCTGTAGCTAAGAAAACCAGTGGTAACCAAATTTTATGGCACAGGGTTCTGAACACTTGCTTATATTGCTTGTTATCACCAACTATCACTTGACTAGAGATAGTTACATGTGACCTCTGCATGCTCTCTAAGAGAAGAGAGCATCCCTGGAAGCTGTCAATAACATCTCAGAGAACACAGAAGACAGCAGCTGTCTGAGCCTCCTTTCCTGCAGTTTTCTTCCTATTTGGATTCCCTCTTTCCTGGTAGCTCATTATCTACTCTGCTGCTCCATGTGTCCACTGCCATCTAAGGAGACAGAGCTATGGAGAACCAGCCCCTGCTCTCTCAGCTCCATGTGTCCAATTCCTGCTCTGGCCCCAGGCCCTGATAGCTTATGTCCCCAGCAGGAAATGAAAGGGATGAGTATGGAACGTGTACTTTGACTGTCAGAGGAAAAGATGATTTTCATTTGCATTCCTGTGGGAAGCAGGCTGGTCAGGAAGATTTAGTGGAAAGGCCTCAGTCTTGAAACTCTGAGAAGACTGATACTGGCTGCAAGACAGACCAGTCAGATCTCAGGAATGGCTGGAGAAGTGTGAGCTGGTGCTTATGCTGATAGCCCAGTCGGGTGCAGTTATGGACCACAAGTCATTGCTTTTGCATTCTGACTAAACCCATGCCGTGGCAGCTGGCCAACATCTTCTTTGAGACTGGGAAGCTTCACTTGTTGGTCACAAAGACATATTCAGGAGGAGAAAGTGATTTGTATTATATGTGCTTTGATTCCTTGAAAGCAAGTTTTCATCCCATACGCATGCCTCATTCCACACTGAATATCAAGATAATTCTTCAGGAAATGAAACAGTTGAAAAACTATTCCCATCTCCAAGTGGGATCTGTAGTTTGGAGGTGGATGATGAAAGTATTGCAGTTCTTCAGGCCAATACACTGTGTGTATTTTGTAGCAAGAGTGGTATCACTGGTTCAGTGGAGTTTTGTTCAGTTTTAATATTTTGTCATTATTTTATGATAATTTTTTTCTAGTTCCAAGTTGAATCCATGCTTCTTACACAGAGCATTTATGTGTTACCTGAAAATGCAGGATGATTATGCATCCTATAAACTGAAAAACTGAAAATACAACCAAAATAATTAGGGAATGTTGGTTTTGTTCTGTGTCAGTCTCAAATACAGTGAAAGAAGAGTGGTATGCCAGAGTCACCAAACTGAGAAAGATGGTAGATCAACTTTTCTGTAAAAAGTTTGGTGAGTACAGTATTATTATTTTCTTTTCTTTATGGCTTTGTATTTCTTGAAGGTTGCTTTCATTCCTTCCTTTGAACGTCTATGTGAATGAGACCTTTGTTCAGATTTTTTTTTCAAGTATTTAAAATTCTTGTGGCTGAGTGAAAAAGAATGTTTTAATTTACTGCTTAAACAAGGTAAATTCATAGTTTAAAAAGAATTATAAGTCTTACATATATAGCTCTTCTGATTGCTCTCAATTCCTTCCTATTTGGATTTTTTTCCTTTGATGGTGAACAAAACAGCTGTTTACTTAAATTTATATCCACTGCAGTATCATCATAATTAGTATTAAAACATTTCTGGGTGAACTTTTATGTTCTGTCCAATATGAAAAAATAGTCAACTTCATAAGAGCTAGAATAAAATTTTTCATTATACTCTATAATACATTAACAATTTTGGATAAAACAAATGTATTATACCCCAGTGAGCAGTCCAGTAATCTCCAGTCTGTTCTTGTGACTGCCGAACAGCAACATCATACAACATGGCAAATTTTTTACATATTTGGTGTGCTGAGACTTGGGTTCTGTTGGATTTAGATGTCCTGCATTGTACCAAATGTTAAGATCACAATTACAACAGCCTGAGGAACTGGTATCAGCTAGCTTTTAATGAAGATTGATTGGCCAGTCTGTCCAGTTACTGGATGTATTTTGTTCCAACAGCTGAGGCTTTGGGGAGCACTGAGCCCAAAGCTGTTCCATACAAGAAATTTGAAGCTCATCCAACTGACCTCTATGTTGAAGGGCTGCCAGAGAACATCCCCTTTAGGAGTCCCTCCTGGTATGGAATCCCTTGCCTTGAACAAATAATTCAAGTGGGCAACAGAATAAAATTTGTGATCAAAAGGTAAGTCTAAACACGGAGGGATTTTAAAGAAAGAGTCCAAACAAACACCCTGTATGTAATCAAGCACTTGGTTTCATTAGGTCATGAAGCATTTGGTCTCTAGTTACCAAATAAGCAAATTAAATATTCTGCATCACAGAGTGGGTATTTGCAATCCAGACAAGTATTTCAAAATATCTTTTGCATATCTGTAGCATGTTGATAAGTGTGAAAAATATAATAGAAAAATTCAAACTCTTCAATTCATGTCATAATAGGTAGTAGTATTTAATTGATGTCAAGAATAAGTAGATTATTTGTGTCCTGGTTGCAGGCCAGAGCTGCTAACTGTCACTTCAACGGAATTTACTCAGCCCGGGTCGAACACCCCAGGTAAGACAGGTGCTGTCTCCAAGTGGGAATGGAAGGGTTTGATGGGGAAATGCATCTAGATCAATGCAGCATTTTTCAAGAAGTAACCGTTGTGTGATGAGTATGCTGGCATATTCATCGTGAAGGTTGGAAAGAATAAACTGATCACTGTGAACGTGGATGGCTTCCTGGATTGTGAAATCCTGGTGCAGTCCCAGCTGCCTTTGAATAACTAGACTGGGTCATCTTCAGAGTCCCAGAGAACTGGAGTTACTGTCCTGGCCTGAATCAAAGCTCTGGAGTCCCTTGGCATTTTGCAGCTGACTCTGGGCTCTTTCAGATCTCTGTTGGTAAGGAATTGTAGGGATTTTTTGAAAGCATGAAGTGCCTTTAACAGGGAGAAGAAACAGTTCGGGGTTTATTTCCAAATTCCCTGAGTTGAAGTGTCTTGGTGCTTTCTTGCTACAGGAATGTGCAATCCAGATCTTACTGGATTTTTTAGGAGTATGAATCTGCTTGTAGTAATAACACAAGCCAAGATCCAGGGCTTCCTTTGTTTTTACACACACACAGATTACTGGAGGAAAAAAATAAAAAGAAGTAATATGATTTAGTAATCATGCAGGCAGTAGTCACTTTACATCATCACAATGTATTGTGGATTTTTTGGGGATTTTAGGAAAAAACTCGTATTCAGTAAGAGGGTAGTTAAATAGAAAAGGCTGGTTTTCTTGTGGAGAGGAAAAGGCAGCATCGAATTTGGGGTTTTTTCGAAGTAGTAACAGCATGTGCCAGCGACAGCAGTAAAAATCCCAGCTAATAAAATCCTCTTTCTGAAAGAACAGGCTAAGTAGTGATGATGATTCTTAAACCTCAGACTGTTGGAATGTTCAGAATAATAGTTCTTTTTGTACTAGTTACTTCACTGTATTTTTCACTAACTTACAGGTGATTCTGGAATTACCAGTGCCCACCATGCTTGCTGGGATCCAGGGTCTGATGTCAGAGAGATAAACACAGCAAATGTTCTCCTGCACTTAGAGCCCAGTGAAAACCACTTGCCCAGACAAAGGCATCTTCTTACTGCAGATGCAAACCTAATGTTGCCAAAGAATATTAGATGTTTTTAAGCAAAGTATTACTGCTTTGGAAAATAGTAATCCTGTGCCATCAACAGACAGTTTGTGAATAATAATTTTTTTAAAGTAAGGTAGTCAGTCTGATTCCTTTGCCACTAGGACTACAACATGTGAATAAGTACAAAGACACATGCAGGTGTTAAATACCTGTGAAATCTATCCAATACATATGAAAAAAATATTAATGCATCTTGCCATGAAAGTATAAGACACTAGAAATAAGCAAAATAGGTAATTTATTAATTAAAAATATGTTTTGGAAACAAAAAAATTCTGTATAGCTTCCTTCCTGCATGCCTTTCTCAGCTTGGAGTTGGTTTGGCTCAGTAGCAGTTAATTGTTATTTGTCAGTTGTGATGAAAAGTAATGAAGTATGATGCCATGGGTTGACATTGGCCAGATGCCAGGCACCCACACAAGCTGCTCACTCACTCCCTTCTGCAGCTGAACAGAGGAGAAAAAACATAACGAAGGGTTCATGAGTTGACGTAAAGACTTAGAGAGAGATCCCTCATCGTCCACCATGGGCAAAACAGGCTCAACTTAGAGATATAAGGTGAATTTATTGCTAACAAAATCAGAGCAGGATAATGAGAAGTAAAATAAGCACTTAAAAACACCTTTCCCCCACCTCTCCCTCCTTGCAGCTCTACCTCATACCCCAGTGGTACAAGGAGGCAGGGAATGGGGGCCATGGTCAGTCAGTTCATCACTCATAGCTTCTCCTGCTGCTCAGGGAGAGAAGTCGTTCCCCTGCTGCATCATGGGGTCCCTCCCACAGGAGACAGTTCTCCACGAACCTCTCTGACGTGGCTCCATCTCACGAGCACCAGTCCTCCCCCAGACTGCTGCAACACGAGTTCCTCCCACGGGCACACCATCCTCCCCAAACTGCTGTGGCATGGGTCACTTTTCCATGGAGTGTGGTCCTCCAAGGACAGGCTGCTCCAGCTTGGGAGCAACGCCCCTCTCTCCATGGGTTTCCTACAGGCTCACAGCCTCCTCCAGGCATCCACCTGCTCATGGGCTCCTCCATGGGCTGCAGGTGGATCTCTGCTTCCCATGCCCTCCAGGGGCTGCAGGGGCACAGCTGCGTCACCATGGTCTTTGATGCCTTTTCCTGGTCTTAAAATCAAGAGTCATACACGGTTAGAAGGGGAAAAGGGATTTTACCTTGGTGTTTATTTTTAAGGATCCATAGGTGTACATGTCCAGGTCATATGCATCCAGATGCACCCCGCTGAGTATCTCCTCCCCCCAACATTGGGTATAACATTATAGGCTTTACTAATCAGCACATCTATCAAAGATTCCCCAATGAGAGGCTCGAGTGAGCCCCCCTCCCCAAGGAACCTTCCCCTGGATGGTTCTGAGTTTACAGAATGTGTTCTGGAGGGGACCTTGTGGTTTGGGGCACACTGATCCCTGGCTACGAAGCTTCTAAAATGTTCAGTCTCTCAGCTTGACAAACAAGTCCAAGAATGTAGGCAAAAAGCACTGGGAATACAGAAGCTGTAAAAAGGTATAACAGGGGTATAAAAGAAAAGGCAAAAATCTTCATGGCATCAGCTTCACCACGGCCTGCAGAGGAATATTGGCTTTGGTACCTGGAGCACCTCCTTGTTCTTCACTGACCTTGGTGTCTGCACAGTTGTTCTCTCACATGTTCTCACCCTGCTTTTCTCTGGCTGCAATTACAACTGCACCACCATTTTTTTTTTTTTAATCTTTCTTCTTAAATCTGTTATCACAGAGGTATTACCACCATTTCTAATTGGCCCAGCCTTGACCAGTGGCACATCTGTCTTTGGAGCCACCAGGGACTGGCTCTGCTGGACATGGAAGAGGCTTCTGGCAGCTTCTCACAGGAGCCACCACTGTAGCCCCCCCTGCTACCAAAAACCAGGCCATACAAAACCCTTACAATGCTGTTTGTTAGGAAAAAAAAGTGCTTTTTATTGCACATCCTTTTCTTTCTTCTCTGTCTAAGCTACAGATGTCTGCTCTGGCTGGCACTCGTATAATTGGCTTTTATTTATAATAGAGAATAGGACTGAAGATTATTTTTTTTAATGCTAATCAAAATGTTTAGCAAAGCACTCTTTAAATCCTCATGTTCTACTCTAAAGACTGTTATTATACACTATGATTAATTAATTCAAGTTTTGTAAGAACCACTAAAATAATTTCTTCCTGCATCTAAAGGCTCTGAAGAACAGATTATTGTACTTGGGTCAGTGTTTGAAATTTGTAACTACATTTAAACAGATTTTTCATTATGTAGAGGGAATTATGTGTATCATTTAAGCTGCTATTAATAATCATTACTCATTGTATGTCCCTGTCTTCTCAGATGTGATTGTGTTGTTATTTTTGAAGTTTTTATGTTGAAAGAAGTATGTTCAAATGTACCTCTGTATCTAGAGCTGGGCGATTCTCTGACATCTATTTCTGGTTTTCAGCGAAAGAAGATTGGAATGCCAAGATCACAAAGCTAAGAAAGGAAGTAGAAGATATATTTAATATAAAGTTTGGTAAGTTAAATGCTAAATGAACTGTTTTGTTGTGCTGCTGCATTTTAAAACTCCTCTGTTTGAATGTTACTGTATTTACTTAAGCATCAGAAGTATACTAGGACAGATATGGAAATCTTGACTCCTCTTACGTATGTTTTACTTACTCTTTCCTAAAACTGACATAAATGTTTTTATAACAGCATCCTAGGCCCTAATTTTTCCAGTTGTGTGACAAGAGATGATGCACAAAAGCTTTTGGATGAAAAGAAGTTCTCAAAATAAAACATTAGGTACTGCAAGCCTATATTAGATATTATCTGTAACAAGATGGGCCAAGTCCCCATTTTTAGTTACTCCACAGAAAATAATAGGGAATCTGTTTAAATATATTTAAATATTTCTGGGTTTTTTGGGTGGTGGGGTGGGCATTGTTAGCTTTGAGTAGCAGAGCTTCTGTAAGACACTTCTTAAAATCACTTGAGATAAAGTTCCACCCATTTAAGTGTGTAATCTATCATTTATTTTTTATTTTCAGCCCAAGCTCTGGGGCTTTCAGAGACAGTGAAAGTTCCCTATTCTGTATTTGAATCAAACCCCGAGTCCTTGATCGTTGAAGGCTTGCCAGAAGGAGTCCCCTTCCGGAGTCCCACATGGTTTGGAATTCCACGCCTTGAAAGAATTGTCCGTGGAAGTGGCAAAATCAAATTTGTTATTAAGAAGTACGTTTGTGATTCAGTTATTTTTACCTCTGATTTTGAAGTTATTTGACTCCATTCCCAGCAACTCTAGGCTTTAAATGCTACCTAAATTCTGCTTCCATGAAACGCAAAGAATATTTTGCACGTATGTTTTTTCTTATACAAGGACATACATTCCTCATTAAATTTCTGTAGATGTATAAATTGTGTGTTTCATGCATCAAGAATTGAGAGGGGAAAAATGGTCTTTGGACCAAAATGGAAGCTTTTTTCCGTCCTTTTTTTTCCTTTTTCTGTATTTTTTTCCTTGAAGTAAACCCAGAAGAAAATTGCAAAATAGAAAATACAGCTTTATGTTTTCTACTTTTTTTCATGCTTATAGTAGATGGAGAGCCATCCATTCTTCTAACAGAATTTCATTTTAGAGAGCTGATGTTTTGTGAATTGGAACTCAACTGAATTCCAAAAAATTTGTAACATTTTGCTGTATTACTTGTCTCGCAACTGATTGGGTTTGTTCTGCTCAACTTCTAGGCCTGAGCTTATCGCTTCCTATTTGCCTCTAAGACTGGCTAATAAAATAAAGACAAAAGGTAAACAATTAAGTATTATTTGCTGCCATCAATTTGTAAATACTTCCTTTCTGCTTCCCTAGCAGACTAAGAGATCTCTGTGGTTGAAAAATACAGGTGTTGTAAATAAAAGGCATTATTTAAGATGATCTAGCATAGTAGCCTCCAAATCTGCTATTATTTGAGAACGACACTCAAACCATAAATGTATCTGCTTTTTTTCCTTAACTATTCTAGTACAGAAAATGGAATTTACTCAATTTTGACAACTTTTATTTCACTTTCAATGGCTTCAACCATTTAACTGAGAGCTGTGAACTGCAATAAATAATAATGATGTTTTCTAAGACAAGAGTAAAAAAATATTTTGTCGGTAGAAAATTCAGATGTTAGTCATGTTTTTGTTATTTAGATAATAAAAAGTACCAAAACTCTCCTTCACACTTAGAAAAAACAAAGTCTTTTGTTCTGAATTAGTGGGAAATCTAGGTGTGCCTTTTTCAAGAGCACTAAACCTACTTTTTAAGGTTGTGAGCATCACTGTATTGTTCAGGTTCTACTGTTCAGACTGTACTTAGTTCAGTTTGTTAGAATTCTCAGAATACAGCTGTTTTTGTTAGCTGTGCAGGATTTGTGCTTTACATTTTGTGTTCTTTTGGCTTCCAGCAATTAGTCCGAGGAGTTCAAAAAGGTCACGAAGTTCTGCAGATAATTCAAGTGTCCCAGAGATTGAAGTTACTGTTGATGACAGTATGGAAGAAATATCCTTAAATATTCTTCTGATATTCTTTTATTGCTCTGATTTTTTCTGTTCTTCTAACCTTTCATAGCCCATAAGTAACGTACACCTCATGTAGCAAACTCTGTTCCACTTCAAGACTCCAGATGCACTTCAATATAGAAACAGTTTTATTTTTCATTTCTGAAACAAACTGGATACTGTGTAGATTATGCCTAGGTAAAATGCTGGAGTTTGACAGCTTGCTTGGGCCCATTATTCCAAGCAGAGATGTGGGAACTGATGTAGTCCTGAGCAGAGAAATAACAGACATGATCAGTAGTATTAAATGCTTAAATACAACTCTAGAACTTCTTAAAGGCTTTTTTTAAATTCTACTCTTGATTCAAAATTGAAGATTTCTCTAGTAATCAAGTTTGATGTGTTCTTCTTTTTGTATGATGTCTTGCTTCTGCTCTCTGCGTTATTTATGTAATGTCTCTTCATAGGTCCTAATAAAGCACAAACAACAGATGCTCAAACTAATTCTCAAACCAATGGATCCAATACAAATTCGAAGCCACAAGGAAGAGAGTTTTCTTTTGGTAAGTGTTGGGGGAATTAGCACACATGCATTCCTTTAATGTTGGTGTGGAACATCCTGATTACATATCAGATATTTCGAGTTCATGTTCTGTTGTACAGCTAATGAATGATTGAAGTTCTTGCTTTTGTGTACATTCAGTTCTTCATTATGTGGAGTAATCAGCATTAGAGAAATCCTGGATGATATAGGGAGTATGCTGTACAAATGCAGCAAAGATCCATTAGATCTTACTGATTCGGGTGCAGAGTCAGTTCTAGATTTTTGCTGGTGTGTTACTGCACAATGCTGCAGACCCTTCAAGGACTTTTCTGGTGCAAAGTATCACCAAGTGCATAAACCTAGCTGAGATGTGATACTGTGCATGAATTTCACAAGCCCTCCCCAGATTTGAAATATTGACATCACTGTGCAGAGATATCTAGGTGGGGTGTAGGGACCCGGAAGGATTTGAACTAAGATTAGTAAGCCATGATCTATCAGAGCTGATTATGCATGATTACCATGATTGAGCTCTCCAGTTCTGGAAAATCAGTAAAGGAAAGGATGGACAGGACTGAAAGTCATGTAGTCATGAATCATGAATGTAGGCCAGAGCTTTTTGGCCATGGAGGCCCAGGCCTGTCTGTGCAGTGCTCTGGAACAGAAATCTCTGCATTGAAAGCAAGGTCAATTTGCAGTCCAGAAAAATTCTTCATTGTCAAGTGAGATGAGTGACTGTATTCAAAGTAATTGTAAGTAGTTCTGTGTCTCAGTAAACCTTTTTTTCAGCATCCTTACATTCTGAGTTTATTTGCTGATGTTTGTATAGGAATTGTAAATTTATCTTTTTTGTCCCCTATGCTTTCTTTTTTAGCTGTATGGTCATAAAATCTATAAGAAAGGAACTATCTATTCCTACTGAGCTAATTGAGAATGAATGAGATACTGATTTGGCATGGGTGGTATTCATATTCAGAGTTGTGTACAGTTTTCTTGGACTTGCCTGTTGTTGTTAGACCTAGGCTTTTTTTAATCTGCAACTTTTTTAAACTTTTGACTGAGGTTTTAGTTTCATAGACCAGCCGTGGCCCACTTAGTGCAGGCACAAGTAAATCGGTTTAGTAATTGCTCTGATGGCTGTCAGAAACAAAATGCTGATCTAGGTGAACATTTAATCTCACCACTAAAGTAGAAACTGTGCTAGAGATTAAAGTTCTCAGGAGAGAGGCATGTTCAGGGCTGTGTCACTGAACATACGAGGAACTGTCTGCCACTATTTTGGGTGCCAGTTCAGATGAGTAAATTTTATGCGGATACTGTAAATTTGGATCACTCTTGGATTAATTTTGGTTTTAATCACCCTTGCTTTATCCAGTGACAGTATCTTTCAAAGCTTCAGGAAAATGAGGATTTATGTGAATATTATTTTGCAGAATGAAAGCCATTTTGCACATTTTATTGCCATAGTAAATCAGTTATCAAGCATAATAATTTATTAAATATTTATTAAAATATTATTCAAAGACTGATTCATTGTGTGAGTGTTGATCTAATTCTTCCAATTTCCTCCTGGCAGAGGCATGGAATGCCAAAATTACTGACTTGAAGCAGAAAGTTGAAAATCTTTTTAATGAAAAATGTGGTATGTTTATTGATTCTTTTTTACTAAGATGCCTTTCTTATGAACATGCAGTTAGATGTATGAGAGGTGTTAATATGTTTATTCCAGAAGTCCTGCAAACCTTGTGTAATTTACAGTTTCCCATCTGAATTCTTAGATTTCATTCTCATGTATTTGCAATCCAGTGTCACATTTCCACTAGTTATTTTATTTGGGTGTGAAAATGGAGAAGTTGTAGTTGGATTACAACTTTTTTAATGACCCACAGACAGAGTGATTCTGCATACTAGCACATCATTTTAAGCTTTCATCACTCTGCATATAAATGGGACTTCGTATGACTCTGCATGACTCAAAATGGGTTATGGGTTATGGGTGGTATCTGGAGAAATGTGTTCCATTATATTCCAGCACTTCTTCTAGTGCAGGCTGTTTGAAAACTACTGACTTTCGGAAGGAGTGGCTTCTCATTACTTTTCTGAGTGCGGGTTTTTGAACAAGAGCACTAATCTCACCTCCCCTTGGTGGTGTTCTCTAGAAGAGACAGAGGCAGAATGCATTGCCTTCAACAAAGTGGCATACAGATGGGATAGTCTTGTATGCAGACCAAGCCAGTGGCATGAGCTGTCTGCAAATTACTAATTTTCAGCCAATTATGGTGAGATTTACTGCAATGGAATGTGTTGCGTTTGAAACTGTTAATTTTCTTCCTGCATACTCATAGCTGTCACAAAAAAAGGCAAAGCCTGCTGGCTCTACCTAATTGAGTATGTATGTGCCAACTACTCTATTTCATTTATACCAGGGGTATTCTATTTCTGTACACATCAGTCATCTAACTGGTACCTTATTTGCTCTGTTGCATTTCAGGGGAAGCTCTGGGACACAGTGAACCAGTGAAGGTGCCATATGCACTGTTTGAATCCTTCCCAGAGGTTTTCTACGTGGAAGGACTACCTGAGGGGGTCCCGTTCCGCCAACCTTCAACTTTTGGGATTCCAAGACTTGAGAAGATCCTGAGAAATAGATCCAAAATAAGATTTGTTATTAAAAAGTAAGACTCCCATATGTCTTTGATAATCTGTTCCATGAGAATTGAAATGTGGACCAAAAATGAAATTTAGTTTTGCCAAGTTGCTAAATTACTCTATAAAATACATAGTGGAATATTTTTAGTACTTGGGGAAATGGTTGGAAAGCTCTTGTGCAGGTGGAACAAGATAAAATAATCTCTTTGTTCTGAAAGACTCTTAGAGTCTGTTGTGAGAGGAAGAGCGAGTCCATATTTCTAAACCCATTACAATTATCCTATCACTGGTTTAGTTCCTACTGCAAGGAGCACTTACAGGCTACTCAAAAAGCTTGTTGGTTGTGTACTGAGAGCTGAGGAGTGGAGATTTGTATAGTGAGGACTGTAAGAATTTTCTTTCTCTTTCCTAGAACAGGTTTAGATACTCCTGTGCCAGTGCAGAAACAGTGGCAAGAGAAGTTACAAGGACGTGTAGTGATAGAACAAGGGAGAATGGCTTTAAACTGACAGAGAGCAGGGTTAAATTAGATGTTTGGAAGAAATTTTCACTATGAGGGTGGCAAGGCCATGACCCAGGTTGCCCAGAGAGGCTGTGGCTGACCCATCCCTGGAAGTGTTGGAAGGCCAGGTTGGATGGGGTTTTGAGCAACCTGGTCTAGTGGAAGGTGTCCCTGCCCATGGCAGGGGCATAGAACTGGACGGGCTTTAGGTTCCTTCCAGCCCAAACCAGTCTGGGATTCTGTGAAGTTATGGAGCCTCTCAGTCACTGCATTCTTGACTGTCTTTTTGGCTGAGAGGATATCACTTAGTTACCATTTTTAGAAAATGGGATTTTCTTTAATGTTGATGTTACAATTTTTTTATTGTATCTAAAATGTTCAATCTGTTTGCAGGCCTGAGATGTTTGAGGCAGCTGTCAAAGAAAGTTCTGCTAGAAGCCCCCAAAGTGAGTTCTGAAACTGCTTAACTTTCTAGATAACAGTTTATTTCAAGGGTTAAATATTAATTATGGGAGCAGCATGGTGTTAATAAATTCCTGAAAGATTTATTCTTCATTGCAGTTGCTTGGTTTGTTTGCTTGCTTGTTTGTTTTTAAGATGGGAAAAACACTTACCGGTTACAGTTTAAATATAGCTCTTAATAAGGGAGTATTAATTTTTTTAAGTTATTCACAAATAATTGTGCCACTAGCATATTCTTTACTACTTTCTATCAAAATATAGCCAGTAATGTAGGATTCACAGGAGTTATTCAGGTCTAGAGATTTGCTCCTAGTATGTAGATCATCTAAATGACACATGTGCCAGAGACAGGAGCACAGATAGCCGGTCGAAAATTGTGTCAGGTAGGTAGGTCATGGAATAAATGCTCCCATTTTGAAACTGGAACTAGGTCCTCTTTGAAAACTTTGCCAATATTTGTTGTTTTGCAATATTTTCTTTATAGATGAGACTGAAGATTCTGAGCTCTCTATAAATGTTTTCTAAATTAATCCTCTTAGGAAAAAATAATTCATCCAGTAAAGCCAATACAACAAGGACGACAAAAAACACAGTAGAGAACACAAGTGCAGGTGTTGAAGACCTAAACATCATTCAAGTAACCATACCAGGTGTGTATACTGGCTGGTTTCACATCATACTACTTGTGCTTATATTCTTCATGATATTTGTTTAGTTTGATGAAGTTTTTTCTTACAGTCAAGCTAGTTTGCTGAAATACAGTCAACAAAGAACATAATTTACCTTTTTGGTTTTGCTGAGATGTTAAATATTATCTAACACTCATTACTGTTTCATCAGTGACATCTCTAGAATATTCTTAGTTCAACCACCTGTTAAGAAGTATCCACATTTTTCTGATGCAATAAATTAAATATTGATTTGCAGTTCTTGACAACTTCCATGTGTCAGTACTTGGACTGAATTGAATGACCATGCAGGCTGAACTGCTTTGTCTTAACACCAATTACTGCTTTCTCAGGCACTTACTACATCCATTGGAATTCACTGGAAACCATGAGGAATGTTGCATGCTATGGCCATCTATTGAATGATCACTTTGCTTTTACCTTTACATACCATTCTGTGTTCCGTAAGAAAGTAAAATACAATTTGTTGGTTGAAATTACTTTACAAAATCATCTCTAGACAGTAAACCTAGATTCATCCCTGGAAGTGTTCAGGGCCAGGTTGAATGGGGCTTGGAGCAACCTGGTGTAGTGGAAGGTATTCCTGCCCATGGCAGAGGTATGGAGCTGGGTGATCTTTAAGGTCTCTTCCAAACCAAACCATTCTAGGATTCTGTAATTTCTTACCAACCATCTATTTTTGTGTATTTCTACAAGTCTGTGTTGCTGCTAAAATGAAGAACAAAGACAGTGTCTGTTTAGAAGCTTTTGGGTATACCTGCTTTGAGTAAACATGCAGGGATAAACAAGCTTCAGGGGGGAAAATCTGTGCTTAATTCTCATGCTATTCTAACAATTTCTTCCAGATGATGAAAGTGAGCGACTGCCAAAAGTAGAAAAAGCCAGACAATTGAGAGAACAAGTAAATGATCTTTTTAGCCAGAAATTTGGTAATTGCTTCTTACTCCCCATTTTTACATTGGTGTGGGTGCAATTAATGGTGTTCATACTGAAATTACTGAATGAATATTCACTCACCGTGAGTTATATACATGGTCATTAAAATGAACAAATTCGAGAATTATATATGAATGTTGTGCTTTGACTTCAAAAAGAACCTTTTCTAAGTGAAGTAGGCAGTTTGGTGTTTTAAACAAAGTCCTAAGAGTCTAAATTGCTTCACAGTTCCCCTTCCCTTTTCCTGTTTTCTGTGTCAACATGGATGAAGTATTTATTTTGCTGGCAGTCCATGGTTCTTCTCAGGGCTTCATAATCCTGACCTCTTAATACTTGGGATTAATTTTAAAAATGCAATTTAACCTTTTTGCTGTGTATAGTATTGTTTGGTTTTTTTACTTTGCATTGTACAGTAGTAATGACCTGGTTTTCCATATCTGAAGTTCCTTCACTTGTGCTGCATTGAATTGCTTTTCATAGCATTACAGGAAATGCTTTGTTTTCCTTCGTGTAGCTATCTCCTTTTTTATCCTGTTCTGTGCCTTTTTCTAAGAGCAGAATCTGTGTTTTTCACATTCTGAACTGTCAGAATTGGAGTTGTGACTAATGCTCTCATAGTAATGTTCATGAGTGCAATCCAGAACCTCATTTCCAACACTGTAATCATTTCATTGTCAAGTGAATTGTCATAGTTTCAGATCTGATAGAAAGCATGGTCTGCATTTTGTTTCTTAATATCTGAGGACTTTTACTTCAGTGTAATTATAAATAATGTAGACTTGAAAATAAACACGACCTCTCTCACTTAGGTGAAGCCACTGGTATGAATTTCCCTGTGAAAGTTCCATACAGAAAAATCACTAACAACCCTGGCTGTGTGTTGGTGGATGGAATGCCTCCAGGTGTGGCATTTAAAGCACCCAGTTATCTGGAAATCAGCTCAATGAGGAAGATTTTGGAATCAGCAAAGTTTATCAAGTTTACTATCATTAGGTATGTAGTTTCCATTAATTAGATTGTGAGCACAGCCCCATAGCTGGAATAAATGTGAGAGAATAGAAGTTGTAGTACATCTTTAAATACGTGTTGGCTCTTTTTGGGTAACAATATATCAGGTCAAATGAAGCCCAGATGTTCCTAGCATGAATGAAGGAGGACATGTCCAATTTACTATGACAAAGGGCATATTATTAATACTGCATATTACAGCGAGCTGTCTTTTGAGTTTAAACCTAATCATAATGTGTAAAAAAAAGTCCTATAGTTTTCTGGGCCTTGCTCTCCCAGTCATAATATCAAGTTTTGAGACAAGTCCAGAGCTTATTGGTTTCTATTCAATATTTAAAAATACAATATTGTCCAACTACAGTATAACAGAATTTCATTTGTATGTGTATATCTCCCTAGACATATATACACACAAACATATATATACAATGTTAATTTGTGTGCATGAAGCAGAGTCGATTAAACTTTGGAATCACTCTAAGGAGGAGTTGAAAATAAAAATTTATCAGTTTCTGTAACTTCTCAAATCATAGATTTGAAACTTCACAGGAGTGTAAAAGCTTCAGTTTATCTTCAGAGAGAGAAATTTCTTAAATAGATTTTACTAAGGAGTCTGAGTTCTCAACCCTTAATCATGACATATTCTAACCAAAAGGGCTTTGATGTGTGTTTTTGAATTGAACCCTGAAGAAGAGGTGACCCCTTGCTAAGTAGCAGTGACCAAGGGAAGGGTTTAGCTCTCCCATATATGTTACTTTCCAAAATGCGAGTTTGGAAGAACCAAAGTGCCCAAGAGCTGCTATTCCTTCTGTTTTACTTTATTTTCTTTTCATTTTTTAGCCTGACCTCTGTTATAGAAGGTATGGGGAGGTTGCATTGGTAGGAAACGCCATGCAGTGCATTTTAGAGTCAATAATTTTTTTTTTTTTTCCAGACCATTTCCAGGACTTGTGATTAACAATCGTAAGTATTTATGAGACACTGATGACAAATGTATTTTTGTAACCTACCAAGACTCATTTTCTACATTGTGTTTTAGTGGCAGAGGCCCCAAGTTGTTAAGGTCTCTGTATAACTCTTGTCTGTGTATTTCTCATTAAGATTTCCTGACTAAACATGTATATTCCGTTAACTTGAGGGCAGGGGGATAAATTTACGTTTAAACAGTATAAGATTAGCATTGACTTGATATGAAAATGCAAGACACCGATTTTGTATTTTTCAGCTGCAGAGTCCCAAAGAAATTTAGGATCATGACTGAGCAACAGACTTACATGAGAGTTTCTACATTGTAGGTTTAAATGCATCACAGTAGCAGTTAGTAAGCAAGAGCTTTCCAGTAGCTGCACAACTGTGTTCCAGTGAAAAATTCTGCATTCTGCTGAATCTATAACTGTTTAGAGAGGCAGACTGTAGTTAGCTGAAGTGCCATGGCCAATTTGGCCCTGACAATGAAATTGTTTGGGGTAGCGGGAGGGAAAGATACAGTATTTTTGGTTGCTAAAGTAGTTGTGACCTGGTTGTTAGATGTAATTTAGGAGAAAAAACAAACCACAAAGCACTGTCACTACAGTGTCCCTTGTGTCGTGTTCTTTGTGAGCCAATGTCAGATTAGAAATTCAGAGGCCAAATAAACTGTCACAATTTGGCCTTACCCAGCTTGAGCCTTAGCAGACCAGTGTTTGTTCAAATACGTTCAGCCACTGGTGTATTCCAGCTAACAAGCTGAGGCCTATGCACTGCAAGTATGAGGTGTTCTCAAGAAGATACTGTAGCCACTAACTCCCACTGACCTGCTCACCAGACCTAGGTGCAATTCTGAGGTGGGAGAGAGGTCTGTTTGCACGGGGGAGCCTTCCAGGCAAGTAAATGTGTAGTAGTATTTCCAGGGAATTCAGTTAGAAGTGAAAGAATCCATTGAACTGTTGTCAGTTCAGCATAAGTTGTCAGTGTGTGTTGGGACTGGGGGAGCAGATTGGTCATGGACCAGGTTTGGCCATTATCTATGTCCACTAATTATGATCAAAATGATCTGATACTGATGGATACCAAGGTGAACGACTGAAAGGCTCTGAGCCTACTAAGTTATAAGTATGATGTTTTTTTCTTCATCTGAAGAACACGTGGAAACTTAAGAGGAAATTTTTGGTGCTTGCAGGCAAGACAGGGAATGTTTTTCCTGTAGCAGAAAAATTGGAACTGCATCTCAATCACAAGTGTTAGTAACCTGTTATGTGCCAAGTTTCAGGATTTGCAGTTTCAAAGGTTGTCCTTGTGTTGCATGTGAACTGTTTTCATTGTGAAGTTAAACAGTGATCATGTCTAATCTTAGACCTGATAGAAGAAGCTGAAGCAGATGCACCACCTACAGCACCAGCAGCAGCTGCAGTACTACCAGGTGATGCAGAGTGTAACACATGTTCTTTCAGGAGGGGTGGGGTATGCATCTTATTGGCAGATGTCATTAGGAGTCATGTCCTAGGTATAAGCTGCTCATGATGAGCCATTTAATTTTGAGAAATGGTGTGCAACACTTTTATAGCTGTTAAATATTAATAATTTAGTGGAAAGTGCCTCTAGTTTCTTTGAGCTGTGTCACTGGTGTGTTCCTTGATTTGATTTTTGCAGATGATGAGTGAGCTGGAAAGAAAGATTAGTAGGGGCAATGTATAAAGCCAATTCAGTATCCAATTATTGATGTCTGCTTAACTCAGATGTGTGCATGTCTGCATGTTCAGCCAAGTGAATTTTGCCTGCATAGCTGGCAATGGGGTCTGGATGGAATTTCTGCTTGCTCTGTAACCTCTGCTAGACTATGTCTGGGACTGCACACACATCACCTTAGTCTGATCGGAGAGCTTGACTTTGTGCTGTGAATTAACTAAAGTAAATGTGGTTGGGCAACTTCACTTTGATCCAGTACAGTTTCTAAATGTTCATACATCTTTTAAAAATGTGTATCCTAATTTGGTGTAGTGCAGGGAGAACTTTTGCAATTGACTAAATAAATCATTACACAAAGAAATTGGAAAATGAAGAGAAAACATCTGAAAAACATTTTAAGAGTAAGGGACACTTGTATGATGAAAATTATTATAAAGGAAACTACTGGCTCCTCTGTTTACATGTGAAAGTGTGGGAGGGAGGAGATCAGCTGCTGATGGTCTGTGACCTTGCTGCAGTCTGTCAGTCCTTAACATCTGCAGTGTTAAAAAGGTTAAATGGTTTTTCCCAGAACATGTTCATCTACAATCCATGTGAGAAAGTAGAAAACTCAGCATGGAATTAAAACATACTTCTTGTCCTCTGTTATGCACCTTCCACTCTTCCCCCAAAGTACACATACTTGCCATCAAAGACAATGCTTAGGAGAAGTGGCGACTCTTTCTTTAAGCTGTTCCAAATTCGGTGTATTCTGTGTATGTTACGTTGTTCTGGGTCTTGGTGATAGGTCTGCCACAGTGAACCATTCTTGGAAGAGAAAGTGTTGCATAGTTGAATGTAATAAATGTTTCAGGTTTTTTTATATTTTGTTGCAGACTATAGAAAGTTATACAAATTTATCTCAGACAAAGAGATGTGACTCTGATTGTTAAAGAAAAATGAGGTGCTTTTTTCAGAGAAAATTCCCCAATCTGATTCATCTTGTTGAAACTATATTCATATTCATTTGACTGGGTTTTTTTTCATTTAAGAGCCAGCTGAACCAAGCCAAATAGAAGTATCTCTAGAAGGTAAGTGTTTGTCTTCAGTTATTATCACCAAATTTTTTTAAGTAATGCTGAACAAAGTTGCATCTGTTTTTAAAGTCAGGTCAGTCAAAACAAAAAAAAAAAGGTCTTTTATTGGTTCCTGGCACATTTCTTCATTTACAGTAATATCATGCTGCACCATGTGAAAAATACTTCACAGCAAAAGTTACTATTTAAATAACTTTACAAAGGAGTTTTATGAATTATCTGTGGTTGGTGAGTCATGCCTATACATAGGCTCTGAGTGACTCTTCATATCCTGAATGATGCACCAGTTATTCAGCGTGGTAGTTTCTACAATTGATGCGAGTGATTGCTGTCATCTGGAACTCTGAATGCCATGTTGGCTTGGATGTACTGTATTGTGGGCAAGGGAGTGGAGTACTGTTGTTCTTCTAGCACTTAAACTCTGAAAAACATCCAACTTTCCTATTGTCCAAGAACATACTTGAGTTGTATCCTTTTCAAACAGAATCCCAGAATCATTTTGTTTGGAAAAGCCCTCTAAGAACATCAAGTCAAACTGTTGTCCCAGTACTGCCAAGCTCACCACTAACCCATCTCTTCAAGTGCCACATCTACACAGCTTTTAAATCCCTTCAAGGACAGTGACTCCACCACTTCCCTGGGCAGCCTCTCCCAGGGCTGGACAACCCTTTTGGTGAAGTGTTTTCTAGTACGTAGGTTTCTGTAAGACCAAGGAAGCTGTAGGTTTTGTGTCCCCCATGTGTTTTTGCACATGGTCTTGGGGCATTAGGAATACCGAATTGACCTGAGAGCTGGGATGCTACTGTCTCCTGTGTGCTCTGCTCCTGTAAATGCTGCCTCTGCTATACCCCAGCCTGTCAGCATGACCCTGGATGGCCATAGCTGTCTTTGCTGTGGCTCCAAGGTGATCCAAGGTGCTGTGGTAGTTTGCTGGGGTGCTGCCTTTGTGTCAGGTGGTCCCGAGAAGGGTTCGCTGATGTGTCTGTGGCAGCTTGATGGCAACATAGCCAACAGCCCTGGGATGGCAGCTGCTGTGCATCAGCCATTCTCAGCTTGAGACTCTCAACTTCAGTTCATTCCCTAATCCTGCTTACATTGCCCCCAGAGAGAAAGCAGCAAATCTCAATGCTCCTGTTCTTTTGTACCCTTTTCCATGGCAATTCCCTTTCCAGTCTCCATTGCTTCAGTTTCCCTGTCATGTCACTGAACTCTAAGCCAAGCCAACATTCTCAACTGGAGTGAATGTTACAAGCTGAGTTATAGGTTCACTCCAAGGGTTTTAAGTCAGTCTGTCTTGGAGTATGGACCGACCCTGTTGCAGCAATCAAGACAGAAAGAAGGCAAACGTTAGAGTGAGTCACAGCAGAGCTGAGCTGCAGATTTTAAGCTCACAGTTGTGAAGGCTGGAACATCAGATGTCTTTATCATGCCAAAACTCTGTGGGATTGCTGAAGCTAGATGATGGAGGAGAAAGACCGTTGTTCCTGAATACTGTCATGTGGAGGAAATTTAACTGTGAGCCTTCAATGTGATGGTTTGGAAGAGATAGAATAGTGTAGTTACGGATTTGTTATCCAAAACTGGCTTCAGACACTGTAACTACAGAAATGTTTTTGTAAAAAGGCACACAGTGGCTAAAGAACCCAAAATGGTTCCAGAACTAGGCTGGAAGGTATAAAATGATCATGTGGTGAAACAGCTTGGCTCTGTAGCGATGAATGACTCTCACACCGAACCTTCCAAACAACTTCAGGGAAAAACCAATTTCCTTCCAACATCATATTCTCTGTAAAAGGAACAGAATCAGCCTCTGGGTCATATGGACAGTGCTATACAGACACGAGATTCCTTTGATTTACCTCCAAGCATCCCTGCAATGAATAAAACTGTATCAAAAGGTGATGAATGCTTTAGCCAATATGAATTTTTTTTTTAAACATATCATAATGCCTTCCTGTGTGATACTGTGCTTTGAAAATTAGCTAGGGTTAAAATTTGTTTTGGACAGACTGAAATAGAATAATGCAAAAGTCTGTATCTAGTTAAGAGAGAAGCAGTCCTACTAATGGCAATTTTATTTCCATTCATTAAGAACTAGAGTGCTCTTAAGATCCTAAGCTGCTTTACATTGCAGTGGAAATGGTAATTTCCACAGAATCAGATTGCTGTGAATATGCTTTTATTTATCATTAATAGTTGAAAAAGATAATTAATGCTTTTCATGTTTTTATAAATTTTTACTTAAGTACAACAGTAACAAAATTGGTGGGGAAGTTCCACTTCTTTTCACTCATTACTACTTTTTTAACAGATAACACAGAAACAGAAGAAAATTCTCAAATAAAGCAAGATCCAGACCTGACGTCGTAGATCTTATCAATACTAGGTAAAAGAATTTAGTGTTTATTGAAGTCAACACCTGTCAAGGAATAATATTTTTGTATTTTTGGCTGGGGAAAAGAGAGAGGAAGTATAATACTGAATGTCAGAAGATGCCAGTACTTTAGTTGTGAATTAGTTTATGTGTCTTAGTTCTCACATATAAAATGTTGGATGTTTTGCACTTTCTCATCTAAATACAATATAAAGCACACTGTGTTCAAATTTGTGAGGCAGTCAGTCCTAGAAACATGTGGCCTAAAAATTAAAATGTGTGATGGTAATCACATACCTCAGAAGCAGAGCAACTGAAAGCTGAGCTTATTAGTGTTTATGAAAAGCTCTGGTATGGCTGTGTGAAAAAGCATTATTATTCTTGGTAACACCCATATATTTCCAGATTGTAATTGAGCAGGAAAGCTCTTCAATATGATTGCAGTATTGTCTGAGCTGGGGACACTCAGTAAAGCTATTAACTGTGATGAGAAACCAACCTCCTTTAAAAGTTTTCTTTCTTTTCTGGTAACTTTTATGAACAGCCTAGTTTAATTTACAATGCCCAAATGTCCAAATCTTTCTCTTACTCTATTTTTAACTTCACTTGTTCCTAAAAATTATGGTTTTGTGGTGGTGGAGAACAATGATAGCAATGCTATCACATCACCAAGTCTAAAATGCTGACCCACATGGTTTGGAGTCCCTGTGCTTCATTCAAAGAAAATGGTAGTACTTCTTCCCATTTCAGTTTTTTGATAATACTGAAACCCAAATATTTTCCTCATTATGCAGCATTTGATAATTCAGCAATTTGATTTGATTGGTAAAGTTAGATGAAGCGTTGGCTAGTGGAGCCTGGGGCCTGTGGGTTTCATTCCTGGCACCATCTAAGGTTTTGGAGCCGAGGGACAGCTTTGGCCAGGGCATGAACACAGCCCAGGACACAGAAGGTGGCATCGGGACAATGAAATGATGTGGTAGAAAGTTGCAGGAACTGACAAACCAGCATCCCAACTGTCTGTGCCCTGAGCATTACAGGCACAGCAATGGTGGTCTTATGAAATCGATGAAGTCTGTGTTGGAGGTATTTGTCATAAAATTGAATGTGGCAGGATACAATATACTACAGAAAAACTTTGATTCGTCATGGGAAGCACTGCAGCCAGTGAGATGTAAAAAACCATCTCACTTGTCAATTAAAGGTCACAGAAATGTTGTCTGAGCAATGGCTGCACAGTTTGATGCTGCAGTGGTTCAGAGTTGTAGATGCTTTAGGCCATCCACTGAATTTATACTAAAATAAAAATTTGTTCTAAATTCTGACAGAGACCACTCGAGCACACATTTAATCTCACTATTTATTGAGAGCAATGTTCAGCTTCTGTATACTTGCTGAATCTAGGCCTAAAGAACTGGAAAATAGACTACAAACTGCTCATAGTTGTAATAAGACACAAGGCTTCAATGAAACTAACTTATTTTTGTAATTTCTCTTACCTAGTCAGAAGCATCCGGTTCTGAGAAGAGCCTGCTGGGCCTGTCTAGAGCTGTGTAATATAACTGTATAAGAGAAGAATCTTCTATATGAACCTTTTTGTACTATTAGATAGAAATGTCTACTTTTTCAGCAGTTCTGTGAATTGACTTAAAGCAAAGAATGACTGTAGATTTTGAATGTCTGAGTTTACTTTGGAATATATTTTAGGGACTAAATTTGATGCAGCAATGCTGGGGAGATGACAGGGATTAAAATCAACAGGGACTTAGCTGAGACTGTCTACATTTTCCTATAAAGCTGAATTTCACTGTACCTGAATGCTTTTTTAATGAAAAAATCCTGCGAAGAGTTCAGTTTGTATTCTTTGGGGGGAAAAAAACTCCACATTGATTTTCAGCTATTACTTTAATGGCTAATTGAACAACAGTATCTGTATATTTGAGCTAATTTTTCTGATTATATTTATCACAATTCATATGTTTTTCCTAAATAAAAGATAAACTGGTTCACTTGATGAGTAGTATGCATTAATGAGATGGACTGTGAAATGGTCGGTATTCCAGTGTGTGGATTGGGAAGCAACTGAAATGAAACCCCATCACAGTTTGTTCTGTTAATTCAAAGTAGTAAGTGCATGTTATATCAGAGTATCACACAGTTATATATGATGGGTTTGGTCTTGCAGTCCTACCATAGACAATAGTTGTGTGGACTCACGTGAGAGCTTTTCTGCTGAAGGCTGTGGGAGATGCCCATCTGTTCATCCAAAACTAGTTACAGAAAGATGCTACAACCTCCTCTAAATCCTATTATGTCAAAAACTTAGACTATTTGTGATACAATTAAATTAAGTCCCCTGTGGCCCTGGTTATGCCTCACAACCTGTAACAGACTTATGTACACCTTTTTTTTTTTAAGTTTCACAAACCATAAGAGATATACAGTTCTGGCTATATGATAATCTCTAAAGATGCAGATTACTTGTAAAGGTATCTCTTTTACTGGCACGAGTTTGGGATGATTGCATAATGCACAAATGGTAAATCATATTCCCTGATGAAGAAATAAAGACCTTTCTGATGTTTTTCATGACTGTCCGTGCAGTATACAGTTACGCCTTTTAAATCAAATCAAGTCCTAGCAGTAATTCTGTAGGCAGGTAGAACACGCTGTAGCATGGTTACTTCCTGCCAGCAAAGAATTAAGGTTCAGTCGTGCCTTTGAGACAGAAATTCAGCTCTGGGTGGGTGAGGTGGTTGTATCTTCAAGGAAAATTTTGAAGCCTTAAATTCAATTAAGTGCAGTATCTATTCCCTGGGAGCAACCTGCAATACAGCAGGTAAATTCAGAGCAGCACATCTGTGTCATTCTGGAGATAAGGGAGACCTATAGGACATCTGCTTGTGTTTCACAATTGCTCCACACAGATCTAGGTGCTCTCACGTCAATACTGGGACCTTGTGTTGGTGATGTCAGCAGGGGCAGGGTTAGCTCCATGCTGAGGCATTTTGAAAATGCTCATCCTGGTCCTACCTTCCTTCTCTCCAGATAGGAGCTGGTGGAGGTTGGTGCCATGCTGCCTTCCTGCCTCAGCAGCCATTCCCAGCCCCATGGAATGTGACCACCTGCCATACCTTACCTGTTAACCCAGCCATGTAGGCACTGTCCACATTATAACCTCCAACGCATTTGCCTGCTGATCACTTGAACAGACATGCTCAGTTAATAAACCTCGAGCAGTAGTTTGGGACCAGGTTTCACTCTTGCTTCTGGACGTGTTTAGAATGGGGAAATGAGCTAATGCAGCTTTCTCCAGGTTTCAGCTGGCTTGACTTCCTCTTCTGAAAAAGCAGGATGGTTCATCCCTTCTTTACTTGCAGCCTTCTTTAGGAGGCACTTTTTGCACAGCTGCCTGCCCAGCTATCTGTTGCTGGTGAAGTTGTTAGTGCTCACTCAAAATGAGAGCAAAGGGTCACAGCAGAGGAAAATAAATAATTCCAGGGTTTTGCCTTGTCAAGTGTGTAACAGCAGAGTGGCTCTACTGAAACTTTGTATGCAGGAGCTTAAAGAAAAATGAAGTGAAAGTGATTGCAATGGTTTTACTGGAGGGACTGAAGTCCTTACATGGTGTGCATCGTGTCTGGCCCACTGCTGGGTGGGCAGTAGTGCTGATGGGTGCATTAGCACTCAAGGCTGAAGGCTCTTTTTGGTCTCAGACATTTTGAGTTATATCCAGTAGAGAGAAATTAGACCAACAAAATAATTACACCAATATTTATACCTTCCAAATACCAATTTTATATTAAGAAATTATCTACCTATAGTCCTAACAATTAGCAGACTTTTGAGATGTTGACCATGTATGAAAATCTCACTCATTTTCAAACTAGTAGTACATGAGATGTGCCCTAAAAAGCATTGGCTGTACTAATAAATAAATAAATAAATAAATAAAATTCCAACAACTTACCAGAGCTCTGACTAATTTTTGTCCCAACAGAGAAGGTTTGTGGTGATGAAGAAGCAGACGAGTATTTATTTCTCATGTTTTTACTGAACTTTAAAAGCCTGTCCTGTGCAGTGGACTGTCTCCTTTCTCTTAAATGGGAATTTTGGATCCAAGTAGTGTAGGATTCAGGGTGTCCATGGTGGAACTGGGCATTCCTTGGATATGGCACCCTGGCTTTTCTCACAGCATAACCACCAGCTGACGTCCAATATCTCTGTGGTGCAGTTGCTGGCCAGTGTTTTTCTCTTGGGATTTGAAGTTTTCCACATATAAAACTCGAACCTTTCCTCTTTTGTTTCTTTTCATACCTGTCCTGTCAGAGACCCACAGCCAAGGAAGAGGGCAGGCTCTCATTTCTGTGATTGTTTAATAGCTGTCTGCCATCAGTGACATAAGACAGGCCTCCCTTGGCTCTGTAATGAATTAAGCTGAAATTTAAACTACTAAAAATCAAAAATTTTATTTTGAACAAAGATTAGGGTGGCATTACTTCCATCAACTCTTATATCCTAAGAGGTTTTGGTACTAATTTTGGGTGGAGCAGTGCCAAAAAGAGGATAGTCCATTTGCCTGAGAAACTCTTAAACTTCAGCACTCCATCTTCAACAACCTTGACTGAAATCTATCCTCTGAAGTCCTGTGTGTGCTGTTCCCACTCCAAAGCAGTGAGGCCTTGCTGAGAGCGCTGCTACCAGCTTGCTCTGGAGGACATGGATCTTCTCCATCTCTCTCAAAATGGGGTCCTGTGTTCAGATCCCAGCCTTGTTTCCCAAAATGTGAATCAGTTCATGAACTCAGTAAACTTACATTGTGGTTTGACACTGGCCAGATGCCAGTCACCCACGAAAGTCGCTCACTTGCCCTCCCCTGCCACAGCTGGGCAGAGGAGAGAGAAGAATTTAATGAAGGGTTCATGAGTTGAGATAAGGACTGGGAGAAAACACTTCAAGGGCAAAACAGGCTCAGCTTAGAGGTACAAAGTGAATTTGTTGCTAACAAAATCAGAGGGGGATAATGAGAAGTAAAATAAGTCCTTAAAAACACCTTCCCCCCCCCCCCCCCCCACACCCCCTCCCTCCTTCCCACCAAGAGTGCAGGGAGACAGTGCAGGGGGTTTGGTCAGTTCGTCACTCGAGATCTCCTCTGCTGCTCAGGGAGAGGAGTCCTTCCCCTGTGAGACAGTTCTTCGTGAACTTCAATGTGGTTCCAATCTCACGAGCAGCAGTCCTCCCAAAACTGCTGCAACGTGAGCCCCTCCCACGGGCACACAGCCCCCCAAAACTGCTGCAACGTGGGCCCCTCCCACGGGCACACAGCCCCCCAAAACTGCTGCGGCGTGAGCCCCTCCCACGGGCACACAGCCCCCCAAAACTGCTGCAGCGTGAGCCCCTCCCACGGGCACACAGCCCCCCAAAACTGCTGCAGCGTGAGTCCCTCCCACGGGCACACAGCCCCCCAAAACTGCTGCCCCGGGGGTCTCTCTTCCACGGGGTGCAGCCCTCCAAGGCCAGGCTGCTCCAGCCTGGGAGCAGGGCCCTCTCTCTCCACCAGGTCTCCCACTGGATCCCAGCCTCCTCCAGGCATCCACCCGCTCTGGCACAAGCACCTCCCCCAGGGGCTGCGGGTGGATCTCTGCATCCCATGTAGACCCAGGGGCTGCAGGGCACAGCTGCTCCACCATGGGCTGCACCACGGCCTGCAGAGGAATCGGCTCCAGCGCCTGGAGCACCTCCTCCCCCTCCTTCTGCACTGACCTTGGTGTCTCCATGTTGTTGTTCCTCACATGTTCTCACCTCCTCTTCTCTGGCTGGAATTAAAACTGCGCCACCACCTTTGCTTTGATTTATTCTAAATCTGTTACCACAGAGACGTTACCATCATCTCTAATTGGCCCAGGTTTGGCCAGCAGCATGTCCATCTTCAGAGCCATCAGAGACTGGCTCTGCTGGACATGGTGGAAGCTTCTAGCAGCTTCTCACAGAAGCCACCTCCGTGGCCCCCCCTGCTACCTACCAAAAACCAGGCCGTGCAAAACCAACACAACTTAGCTTGTTTGGATGGGATGTTCCTCTTGGAACAGATGGAGGACTCTTCTAAAATCATGCTTCTTGACATGTATTAGCTGTGAGACATTTGATGGAACGCTCAGCAGTGTATCACACGGAGTTACAGGTGGCGTTTCGCTGTGAACTTCACTGAAAGTGGCATCTAAAACCTCTCATTTCTCACATCACAAGATGAGAAATGAGGAAACAGGAAGAAGCATGTGAATTAAGTGGTTTCCAGTAATATACTGTCTGTAATGCAGTTTTAAATTTAGTACAAACAATTGTAATTATGAAATAAGCTTTTATGACAAAGATTATGGTGTTCTGAATAAGTAGCAGTTATCTGGTGACTAACAGAGCAGAATCCAAACAGCCCTGGATGGATCTTTTTTAATGTCTGTGGTTGTGTAATTTTGCCTTGCATATAGGGAAGTCCCCATGTTAAAATAATAAGAAACAGAATGTAAATGACCATTTACTATTGCGCAGCTGCAAGTACCACACCCAAGTTCCAGGGGAGGGCTACGGTTAGTATTTGATGTTTTTAATGCAGCCAGAGCAAGCTTTTGTCTTTACAGTCTACTAAGGGCATTGGGCTGATGCTGTGCTGGTGTCAGTACGGAGAGCCCCTGTGAGCTCTGTGGTGGTTTGGGACTGCTGCCTCTCTGCCCAAGGCATCTCTGCTCCTGGCTGAGCATGGGGCTGGGTTTGCTCTAGCACCCAGCTCATGGTAACGTGCTGGCCTGCTGGGAACATTAGCTGCGCTCGGGCACAGGCTTCCAGACGGGATGGAGCACAGAGTCAGGGATGGAGCTGAGTGTTCACAGCTGGCTGGAGCTGGGCTCCTCCAAGGATCCTGTGGAGAGCAGGTCCTGGCTCTGTCAGGTGACTGCCCACCTCTGGTGCCCATTGTAATTGAGGGTGCCCTTTGAGGGGACAGAAGTGCTCCTGGGTACACCTTTGATGGCAAGCAGTGTGGGATTGATCCCTGCAGCTCTCACATCCCTTCAGGTCTTTCTGCTCAGGACTGAGGATGGAGAATGAGAAGGAGATGGATGCAGTTGGTGCAGTGGCATTTCAGAAGGGCTTAGCAAGGGACTCTCCTGCTCTCGCAGCAGGACGCAGGGGTCTGTCTCTAGCCCACTCTGGGGTTTCCCTATGCCTGGAGTCCCCTCCCATTCAGGCCTGTGCCCAGGTAAGGTGTTGAGCAGGGCTGGGACTGGCTGAGGTCCTCGGGGGCTCCTCATGGGAGCCTTCTGGTGGCAGATTTTGGGGGAGCTGCAAGTGACTGAAAGGACATGGTGATGCAAGGGGAGGAGCTCTTGCACGCTGAGCCCATGGCTGCCCCATCCTGCCTGTGCTGTGCCCCAGATTCTCGACCTGCCATTTCCAGCCTCACAGAAGACAGTATTGCCATTCCTGGGGCTCAGGGAGTGCGTTACATGCTTCATTCAGCCCTTCCATCTCTGATAGAGAGGGTAAAGGTGTCTCTGGCTGTCACTGCCAAGGCACTTGTCCTTAACCCTCTGCTGCAGCACCCTGTGCCTTCAGGGGGCAACATCAGCAGTCAGGAGTCCTTTGGATATCAGGGCAGCCAGCCTGGCCCTCAGCCGTCACTGTCCTCTGATTCCAGAGGTGCCTTCAGGTTATCCCAGAGGCCTCCCAGCTCACCTCCTCCCCAGTCCTGGAGCCACTGGAGGGGCTGAGCTGGGAACTTGCCATGGGAAACACCGACTCAGTACAAACCACAGCGGGTAAACGATTACGGGTGCGATTGCAGCGGGAGTTCCGCTTCCCCAGGGCTTTAAGACAAAGCAGAGCTGTGCGAGGGCAGAGGGGAGGGGAGAGCACCCAGACACCCAGACAGGCAGGAGCAGGGTCTGGAGTAGAATATTGCGGGCAGGAGGAGCAATGGGGGACACCTTCATCCGGCACATCGAACTGCTGGGCTACGAGAAAAGGTTTTTCCCCAGCCAGCACTATGTGAGTACTCAGCAGCATTCTGGCAAGTGAGGACTGTGGGCTGGCCAACAAATTTCCTTAGACAAATGTGACTGAGGGCCTAAAAGCTTCCTTTTTGGGGGTCATGGCTGATACCATGAGCTGGAGGCAGCCAGAGACTAAAATGTACTGAACATACAAGACTTCGGGCACCTCCTTTGCAAGCTGTTGGTTACTTTGCAGGCTTAGAAAGGTCTTTTTCCTCTTTGTTTGCCACCCACCTGCATGTTTCCATCCCCTCTCTGTCCCTGCCAAGCTCCCCTAGTGCCCGTTTGCTTGCTGGCAAGTCAGAGCTACTTGCATTGGGGTGGTGGAATGAAAACATTCAATTTTATCTGAAACTGGACCATCCACAGGGCTCCCCGGGCACAGTGGGGTGTGGGGTCCCACTTGCCTGCAGAACTGCAGCCTCTGCTTTGTCCCTCAGGTCTACATGTTCCTGGTGAAGTGGAATGACCTCTCCGAAAAGGTCGTCTACCGCCGCTTTACTGAAATATATGAGTTCCACGTGAGTCCTCCCGGGACACGTGGGCCAGGGGGTGGGGGGGTGGAAGGAGGGTGAATTCCATCTGAAATTGCCTTAAAGCAAACCTGGTTCAAAAGAGGCTTCTGGGTCCAGTCCTTCAATCTCTTTTGCCCCTTGAAGGTGGGAGCCATTGGCTCTGTGTCCCTGGGCAGGTTTCTCCCAGTGCCGAGGTGTGGGATCCAGCCAACACATGCTAGTGGCAGCAGGGCGAGCACCAGGAAAGGAGGCAAGCTAGGGGCAGAGGAGTGGATGTCACAGAGTGTTCCCCTGGTGCCATCCTCACTGTCATGCCTGGCTCTGCTCTGCAGAAAGCGCTGAAGGAGATGTTCCCCATTGAATCCGGGGACATCAACATAGAGAACCGGATCATCCCGCATTTGCCAGGTGAGGGGCAAGCACCGTGGCTGGGGGGTGA
This sequence comes from Corvus hawaiiensis, assembly GCF_020740725.1. Taxonomy (NCBI): domain Eukaryota; kingdom Metazoa; phylum Chordata; class Aves; order Passeriformes; family Corvidae; genus Corvus; species Corvus hawaiiensis. The sequence goes on from NC_063232.1 coordinate 8,283,861, forward strand.
ATAGAAATTGCAGCTAGCTGGGAAATTCCCTGGTGGGTTGAGCTGTGCTGGCTGCCTCCCATCAGGTGCATGGTGCAGTATTTCCTGTACACCAGGCTTGAAATCAAAACCCCAGAAAGGTCTGAGCAGTGGCGGTGGTTCCTCCAAACACTCAGCAGCCCCGCAGACCCTGTCCTTCCTCTCTAAAGACGGCACCCCAGAAGCACGTCCAGAAGCATCCGCTGTGACCTCTGGCTGGTGCAAAGTGTCTGGTTTTGGGGAGGCTGAACTGAGTGGAGCTGAGCTGAGCCCTCCTTTGGTGACACCATTACTGGGGTTGGCTTAATGTCCTTATGGAAACACAGATACTTTGTAAGAGGAAACAATGCAATATGTCTTCAATGACAGGGAATGAACTCCTGATCCAAACAGCTGACACTTTGTTCCCAAACAAGGTGCATGTCAGAAAACTTCCCCATTTTATTTAATTTCCTGCTTTAAAGGAGGCAGAAGGGAGCCTGAGAAAGAGCTACAGGTGTGGTCGACATCTCTGGAGGAGGAGTAAGCCTGCGCTATGCAGCAGTGTGGGTGCCACTCTGGGGGGGCTCTGTTGCAGCTGGACTAACACCACCACCGTGCTGAGCCTCTTCCAGCGTGCTGCCTCCACCATGCTGGGGTTGTTCATGCTTATTCCATTTGAGGAACTGAGAGCACTGGGGACCAGACAGCTGTCAGACTGCTGGGGGGGCATGGGGTGCCACCGACTGCACAAAAGCACCCCCATCATGCGGTTCAGTACTGCTGGGGGTCAGGATTGCCAGCAGTATTTTAGAGCTCTGGGGTCAAGAACACCATGACCAGTGGGATGGGAGGATAAGCATAGCTCCTCAGCTGCAGGCTGGTTCCCGAGCCCCTTCTGGTGCCCCGGTGCCTCTGCTGTATTTGTGGCCCAGCAGTTGGGCTTAGTCTGAACACACATGTAGGAGTTACCCTAAAACTGACGTGGGGTCAAACAGGATCATTTCTGGGCTTGCATGAGCTGTGCTCCCTCAGATGTTCACCTTATTGGCACAATGCAGCCATGCAGCACCTTGGGGCCAGACTCACTTGTTTTCAGGGCAAAATTAATGATTCAGAGCAGCATGCTTGGGAAAGTACTAAAAACAAGGCTCTCTGTCTGCTTTTTCTGAGCCCTTTTTCCTCTCCCACAGCCCCAAAGTGGTTTGATGGGCAGCGCTCAACTGAGAACAGGCAGGGCACACTGGCCGAGTACTGCTACACACTGATCAATCTACCCCACAAGATCTCTCGGTGCCTTCATGTGGTCAGCTTCTTCAAGGTCCGTCATGATGACATGAACCCTGTCACAGACAGCCAGTGAGTCCAGCTGCATGCTATTTTGAGGGAAATCCTGCATTCCTGGCCTTGGGTGCTGGCAGTAGCCTGCAGGAAGGGTGTCGCTGCTGATGGATAGAGGTGGTTGGCATTGAGCTGCCTTTGCTCTGACCTGTCTAGGATCAAGAAGCCTGAGGTCTTCCTCCTGCCAAAGGATTCCAAGAAAAACCCCACTGGTAAGAGGTCTCAGAGGGCTGCAAGTGGCTGCCTTGGCAGCAGCAAAGCCTGCTGGGGATGGGGTTGCCATCCTATGGCAGATACCCTCATCAAGGGCATGATCGCTGTCCCAGAGCTGCAGCTGCGGGGAAGCCAAATCCTCAGGGGGAATGAATCTCTGTCCTGAAATCCAACTGGTTTGGGGCTGAAAGAGGCTGGGAAGGCAGTTTGGGCTGTCCTGGGGCTGCTTTTGGCCTGCCTGAAATAGGGTGTTTCTGGGTTGAGGGCTGGAGGAGGGAAAATCCACCACTTCTCCCGTACAGACATCACGGGCCCCATTGTCCTGCAAACGTACCGAGCCATCGCTGACTATGAGAAGAGTTCCACATCTGAGATGTCTCTCAAAGCTGGGGACATGGTAGATGTCGTGGAGAAGAGCGAGAACGGTATGTGTCCATCCCTCTGGAGGGCTCCTGAGGGCCAGCCTCCTCCCTGCGACAATTTCAGCAGGAATGAGTACTGCCCTTGCATCTTGTGTCCCAACACAGCATGTGAGCTAGTTATGGCAGTGAAGGCTGAAGGATGAGGGGCAGTTCTAGAAAGCTGTGCAACATCTTGGCCATGCCTCAGCCTGTGAGGCTTTCTGCCCAGCAGGAACAGGATGAACTGGTCAAGTTCTCTGGCTGCACCATGTCAACAGAGACTGGCCCCAGCACTGTCCCTTCAACAGTGACAGGACATGGAGATGCCTACACCGGCCCTGGCCGGGACAGGCCTGGTGCCAGTCCCCACAACACTCTCTGCTCTTGCCCATGGGTGCTTTCCTTGCAGGCTGGTGGTTTTGTCAACTGAAGAATAAACGAGGCTGGGTCCCTGCTGCCTATCTGGAGCCAATGGATGGTCCCGATGAGTCTGAAGAGCAGGAGCCTAACTATGCAGGTAAAAATTTGGGGTGACCAGGGTGTGTGTCAGAGCACAACCTGCTGCAGCTCTCCACTGAGCTGGCTCACTGCAAAGCTGGGCAATTCAGACTGAGCAGGATCACTGGGCAGAGAGATGCTGCTGTAGGAACGGCCAGGAGGGATAAACCTCATGGTTTGGTGCTTCAGTGTCAGCCTTGGGAGCTTCCCATGACCTGCAACTCAGCATTAGATTTGTGTTTTGGCAGATCACAGATACGCATCTTTACCCAGTGGCCATGCTGAGCTGGCTGGGTGAAGGCTGAGGTGCTGGCTTAACAGAACAGCACGGTGCAGCATCCAAATCAGGGGCAGGCGTTCTCGAGGTCTTCGCCTCTGTGCTGTCCTTGTCAGGGCCCAGCCCCACTCCCTGCCCCGTGCATTGCCCTGCCATGACAGCAGGGCTTTATCATGTGGAGCAGAGGGAGGATCCTGCAGACTTGTGCCAATTGCTCAACAGGCTTCAGCTTTGTGGGTTTCACAACTCTGGAACGGGCTCTATTAGCACAACACTTCCTTCTGCCTTATTTCACCACTCACATTCTGAACACACTTTCCAGCAGAGATAGGTGTGCTTCCTCTGCTTACACCCAAAAACTTTCTTCTGGAGAGATGGTGAAGGGGCTGGGATGAGCCATAGGCAATGTCAAGACTGGGGGAAGTCTGAATCCAAACCTGAAGCACCCTGAGCCTTGCCTAAAATACAGGGTGCTTCCTAATGCTCTGGTGCCTCCTCTTCTCAGTGGCTGGGGAGGTTGAGCCCCCGTTCCTGGGGTGTAATCACATGATCCACCGTCCCCATTTTGTGTGTAGGTGAGGCATACATGGTCGGGAAAAGCTACACTGCTGTGGAAGAGGATGAGCTGACTCTCAAGGAGGGCGATACCATTGAAGTCATCCACAAGCTTCTTGATGGCTGGTGGGTCATCAGGTGAGAGCTGCCAAGAACGAGTCAGGCAAGCAGCATTCAGGCAGAGGGACGGGAGCAGCCCTGGTTCTCCACATCAGGGCCTTGAAAGCCATGGCCTCTTTGGTGTCACTGCCCAGCACTTCCTTTTGCAGGGCTGCTTCTCACAGCCTGTTCTTTGCCAAATATTAAACATTGCAGCTGGAGATTCCTCTGCTGAGACCTTCAGAAATATCCAAGAAGGAGGAAGATGGGGGGAAAAAAAGCATGTTATTTTGGCTCTAATTGTTCTGGCACATTTTGCTTTGCAAAACCTCAACTTTCATCCCAGCTGCGAGAAACATGAGAGGTAACCCACATGGCACCAGCGGGGGACAGGCATGAGCCATGGATCATGGAATGTCCTGAGTTGGAAGAGTTCAAGGCCAGGTTGGACGGGGCTTGGAACAACCTGTTCTAGGGAAAGGTGTCCCTGCCTGTGGCAGTGGATTGGAATGAGGTCCTTTAAGGTCCCTTCCAAACAATCCATTCTGGGATTCTGTGACCACCCACCAGAATGATCAAATCTCTCTCCTGGATTGAGGAAGTGGTTGCAGAGTCACGACTGCAACTGATGTAGCTTTGTGTTGCACTTCAGGAAGGATGAAACCACAGGTTATTACCCTGCCATGTACCTGCAGAAAGCCGGAGAGGTGAACACCTCTGTGAAGAATGAGCAGAGGAACCGGAGTGCTCCTCCACGGAGGTAGGAGAAGCTCTGTGTACAGGGCAGAAGAACATCTCCCTCTTCCTTGAGAGAGATGAAATTAAATCAGACAGGTTGTTGTGGTGCCACCTGCTTGCCCTGTCAATGAGGAACTGCCTGGAGAAATGTAAGCAGGGCAAAGACAGACCAGGACTGTCCTTCTACCAGCTCTGTGCTCCCTAACTCCCACAGGCACCCCAGCATTGCTGATGCAGGGCTCCATGATCCTTGCTCCAACAGGTCCTCCCATCAGGTGTATTTCTCCTTGTCCTTCTGCAAAGTTTCTTTTCTGGGCTAATTTTGTTTAATTTTCAAATTGGCTGTTTTCTTAAGTGTGTGCACTGAATCTTTCAGAGGCAAGGAGAGATTTGACTAAATGGAGCTGCCAAGTGGCCTAATCTAATGGGAGGATTTGACCTAATGTAAGGGATTTTATTTTGATTAAAAAGATAAAAAGCAATAACTCATGAATTCCAATGCAAAAAGAATGGCTAAAAAGGGCAGATCTTGCTGCTATCTCTTTTTTCTGCAAGAAGACACATCAGGCTTGCTATAAAGTCTCTCCAAATCCAGTTTTGCTGGAGCATGGATTGCATGTGAGACAGTGTAAAATGGTCCAGATCCATCTATTTGAACACAGTGATGGTTGCTGATAGCCTTGGGGGAGATGAGGTGGCCTGTTCCAAGGACAGTGGCTTGTCACCTTGCCATGGTGACTGCTGCCTCTGTGGCACTGGCAGCCAGGCCAAGCCCTGTTGCAAAGGTTGCCATAACCTGCTGTTACAGGCAAGAGCTTTGCTATGACATGGGGTATGTGCTCAGACCAGGAAGGGGCGGAAGGAAGAGAGGCACATTTCTTTGAGAAGAGCAGGAGGACAATGCCATGGGGAGGACATCAGGAGCCACCTCACCCCTGCCATGGTACTGAAGACAAAGCAGGGGCCTCCGTCTGCCTGCCCAGGGACGGTCCCCAATGCTGGGAGTTCCCCTGTAGCAGCCCCATGCTGCTCAGCCCTTCACTTCTCTCAGTAGTTTCTCTCCTGTGGGTTTAACACTGCACATCCAGGTGCATACTGACACACGCCCCATACTCCATTCCCCTGTATCTCACCCTTGAGCATCAGGGAGCCGTGCCAAACCCCACACCAGAGACCTCAGTTTTGTAGCCAGGATAGGTGCTGTATGTTCCTTCATCAAAGAGCTATAGATCACGCCTGGGGCTTTCTTGGATAAAACTCATGCCCATCTCATCCTTCCAGTCTTATGCCCAATCTTCCTCCCTATCATTACTTTCCAGACTTGTGCTCAGGGTTTGCCCATCAGTGTTTGCTTCCAAAGCACCATCCAGCTGCCTCTGAACATGTTGTCTCACTGATGGCTGCCCTCAAGGGCTGGCATCCACCAGGCAAAACCCAAAAGCAGAAACTGGGGTTTGGGTGAAGCAGAGGAGGAAGTGTGGGGAAAGAAGTGTGTTGTGTGAGAGCTGCCAGCATGAAAACTGCAAGTTTTGTTTCTCACTCCTCGCAGATCCACCATCCGAAATGTGAAGAGCATCCACAAGCAGGGCCGGAAGCAGATCAGCCAGGAGACCTATAGGAGGAACAGCAAGAAGTACATCCAGAACCAGCGGAACCTGCGGGGAAATTCCCAGAACAAGGCCAATGTTATTGGTAAGTGTCAATGGAACTGGAATCCTGCAGGCATGGCCCGTGCCCCCCACCAGTGCTGGCAGCTGGAGCAGGATGGCACGCTGAGGTCGCGCCATGCCCATCTGCCCTTTTCCTATGGGGAAAGTCTGTGCACGGAGATGTTTCTTTCAGTGAGGTTTCTTACTCCTGGCTATAGGTGAGACAGAGCAGAATATGGTCCTGGAAGGAGGTCAGCCCACATTTGGGACCTGTGCTTTCCTTTGTGCACCCAACCTCCCCCATGGTGCCATTACCATTGCAATTGCCATGCATGTTAGCTGTCAGCAGAGCCCCCAGAAGGAAGTGTTGCATGAAGAATCATAGAATTACAGAATTTGGTTTGGTAGGAAGGGACCTTAAAGACCAATTCATTCCAAGCTTCCACTTGATCAGGTTGCTCCAAGCCTCATCCAACCTAGCCTTGAACATTTCCAGGCACAGAGCAGCCACAGTTTCTTCGGGCAACCTCTGCCTCACTACCTTCACAGGGAAGAATTTTTTCCTAATACTTAATCTAACCCTGGCCTCTGTCAATGTGAAGCCATTGCCCCTTGTCCTGCCAGTTCAGGCCCTTGTAAAAAGCCTCTCTTCATGAAGAAGGAGAGGGGTAGACATTGAGGTATACCCTTTAGATCTGGTAGTCCCCATGACCTTCCCAGACCTAAAGATTGGCTTCCCCTCAGCAGAGTTCCCAGCTGGGCACTGGTGGGCCCATCCTGAAACCATAACCTGCAGGAAGACCATTTACATGCAGCAGGGACAGGAGAAGAGGCAGGAGCTTTGGTGGCCATTATGTAAGAAGCTGCTGAATGTTCATGAGGGTGGTGTGTGGTGAAGAGCTCTGACCCATCTGGACATCTTCTTTACTTGCAGTTGAGAAAAATGAGCCAGAGGGCAACAAACCCAAGGCTCAACCTGCTGTTCCTCCCCGTCCCAGCAAAGACCTTATCCTGAACCGCTGCACCGAGAGCACACGGAAGAAGATCCTGTGAGGATCCTGTGAGCCCCCACACCATCCACCCAATGCTTCATCTCCTCCAGCTCCTGCGCAGCTAGGGCTCGGAGCCAGACCAGGGATCCAGGTGGTTCTGGCAGCCACCACAGGCCAGGGAGGCTGCTGGCCGTACCAGCCCAGCACAACACCCATCCTCATCCTCCATCTCGGCCAGCCCAAGGTGGTGTCCTGATGGCACTATAAGGAAGGACCAACCCTGCTCTACCATCTCCTTACAGCCACCAAGAGTCCTCATCTCTAGATGCCCTTCTATCACCTCTTTATATTTTGAATTATTTTTGTGGTTTTCATCAATAAAGTAGAAAGTCTTGGTAGACCCTGAGGAGCAGTGTGGGCGTGGCGGCGGGAAAGGTGTTTCTCCTGGGCAGATCTTGCAAAAGATGCTGGCAGTGAGGAAATTTAGTTTGGGGGATGAAAGGACAGCAGCTTCCTCCTGGAAGTTGGTTGCTTGGCTCCCTCAAGAGGAAAGCGAGGGCTCGATGTTGGGATAGGGCTGCTTCACACAGGGAGTATGGTGGGACGGCAGGATTTGGCTGCCACCACACCCAGCCCTGTCATCGCTGTGCCAGATGGGGCTGGGTTTGGGTATGATCTCAGTTTGGGTTTGGAATGGGTCTGTGTCTACATGTAGGTTTGGGCCTGAGTTTGAGTTTTGATCTTAGTGAAAGGAATGAGATAGATTTGTCTTTACAAACAAACTGTGGGTCTGCTGGTAGATAAAGCCAGATACTGAGAGGTGAAAGAAGCGATGGGAGGAACCATAAATTCCATAGGAATTCCACTAATTGACACAAACTGTTACTCACTCAAGGCCGAGCTAGATCCCTGGACCTAGAGAAAAAGAACAGAGACACAAGGAAGAAGAAAAGGGGGGCGGGGATACACATTAGAAAGGGGGTTTGTGTTAGGTGGTTCAGGAAGCCTGTACCTCTCAAGTACCTCAGCCAATGGGGGAAGAGAGAAAGAAATGCAGCTGGAATATTAGGATAAAAAAAAGGCTTTGTCCTCCAACAACTTGAGAGACCCCATGGGAAATACCCCATGGCCTCTCCCTTTATTCAAATAAAGTTACAGGACTCCTCTGTGTCCTTTTTGGACATAAACCTCTGGTGTTTCTGGATTAATTTTCTTGACAGTGGTTTGGCTCTGGGTCTAAGTCCATATTAGGGTCTGGGGGTGTGTTTAGATTTAGGTGTAGGTCTGGGCGTAGGTTTAGATCTGAGTTTGGGCCTGGCTGCAGGCTCCGGTCCGGCGGCAGGTCCAGATCTAGCTCAGGCTCTGGGGGAGTGTGGGCCCTTCAAAGGGCGGTGTGGCCCCTTTAAGAGAAGCGCGCGGCGACGCCGCCGCCGGTCGCGTGCGCGCTGGGGCGGTGACGCTGCGCGGGCGCGCGTGTGGAGAGAGGCAAGATGGCGGCGGCCTGAGGGAAGCCATGGCGGGGGTGGTGCGGCGGCTGCTCTGCAGGGGCCTGGGCGTGGCGGCGGGGCCGCCGAGAACCCGCCAGCTGCGGGAGGCCGAGGAGGCCGCCCCGGTGTTCCAGTACGCGGGGAAGGCGGCCAGGCGCAAGGACCGCGTGTTCGTGTGGGGCTTCAGCTACTCGGGCGCCCTGGGCGTCCCCAGCTTCGTGAGGCCGGACGCGGGCTGGAAGAAGCCGCGGCGCATCCAACCCACGCCGTACCGCCTGGAGACAGAGGAGAAGGTGGGCTTTCATCAATAAAGTAGAGACAAGGTGTCCCCCTCCCCCGGCCTCCGGAGCTTGGTCAGGGCTTAGCGCAGCCGAGAACGGCGTTAGTGGATCGGGTTTGAAGGCTTTGCCATGATTCAGTGTTTTTTATCTATATAGTGGTATTGCTTGGGATGATTACTGTTTTAACTGCAGCAGCATATAGTTTAGAAAATATGTATTTGTAATTTTGTCAGAGGCATTAGAGAGCTAGGGTCTGAAGAGCATTTGCCAGATAAAATGGGCCTCTTTCAGTGGGTCCGTGGCTTCTCCCACCTGACAAATGGGAAGCTTGTGTTGAAAATCATGTTATTCTTTTGCCTACGTGTTTCACGCGTGTTCTGCTGTCTAGTGCAGAGAAAGTCAGAGCGTTCGTAGAGTATCTTGAGTTGGAAGGGACCCGGGAGGGTCATGAAGTCCCGCTCCTGGCCCTGCTCAGAACACCCCAGCGATCCCACTCTGCACTCGAGAGACTTGTCCAAGCGCTCCTTGAGGCCTTGGGATCGTGACCATTCAGTGCCCGACCACCCTCTGGGGGAAGAGCGTTTCCCTGATACCCGATCTAAGGCTTCCGTGGCACAGCTCCTGCGGTTCCCTCGGGTCCTGTCCCTGGTCCCAGAGCGGAGATCGGAGCTGCCCCTCGGGAGGAGCTGCAGGCCCCAGTGAGATCTGACCTCGGTCTCCCATTTCTCCAGGCCGAACAAACCAAGTGACCGCCGTTGCTCCTTATGTGGCTCTTATTCTGGGCGCTTTTTTTGTCAAAAGGAGTAAAACATGTTATTCTCTTAGTATCTCTATATCTTTCTGTGTTTGGTTTGGTTTGGTGTTTTTTTTTTAATCTGTGGATGCAGGTCAGCAAACAGGTCTTTCTGTGGTGTTGTGTGGGCCAAGTTAACACAGAGATAAAGATGTATGCACACAATACCAAAGCTGTAAGGCAAAAACGTTGGACCTGAGTTTTCACCATTGTGCTTGTCACAGAAGACTGTTTCTGATAATTTTTGCAAGACCATACATGTAATGAATTTGGGCTACATGTGCATGTATCTTAAAGAATGAATGCTGATGAACAAGTAGCGTGGAGTGAAATTTGCTTTTCTAAGCCACAGTTTCTAACTGAATAGTGTGGGTTTTGTCTGTCTTCAAAGATAACGTCTGCTGCCTGCGGTTATGGGTTCACACTGCTGGCTTCTAATACCAGAGACATCACCAAAGTGTGGGGCATGGGGCTCAACAAGGACTCCCAGCTTGGATTCCAGAGAAGCAGAAGAGATCAAAGTAAGGATTTAAGTGTTTTAAAAACTTACAGATTGGCACTGCTGTATGCCTGTGGTACAGGAAACTTCATGTGTTTGGAAGTGTGAAAAACATCAGGAGGCTTTGATACAGTCCCAGGCTGTGCTTTATTTTTTTAAGCAGATCTTTTTCTGAAATTTATCTGTGTTTTTGTGTGCTTTGTAATTGGTCAGTGTGTGCCTCGGTTCTGTACGCTGCACTTGCCAGTTTCATCCAGACAGGAATGTAGCTATTTATTCTGCAAAGTGTGATGTTGGTTAATTTGTGGCTTTGAATCTATAGTTTGATAGTAGACGCAGTCTAGTTAATAAAGGTATTTTGACAGGACAGTTTGCTCACTTCTGCTGCCTTTGCACTTAAAAACTAAAGTCCTTTAGTCCTCCTTCCGTCCCCAGTTAGTTTTTTTTATACAGTCAGTGGGGTTTTTGTGGAAGCTGTAGGGTTTCTTTTAAAATTATTTTAATAGCAAGTTGCATTTTGAAGGAAAAATATGTTTTCGGTCATTTTGTCTTACACCAGGCTCTCAGACTCGTTTAAGATGATGATTTCTGTGCAGAACATTGCCACCTTCCACCAAAGACAGATAGGAAAAACACAAACTTTCCTCATAGAATGGCTGACTGTGTAGACATTCTTCCATAAACAGTTGAGGAAAATCACCATAAAAGCAGTTTTTCTCATTATGGTGTATAAGCATGTAAATCTCTGAAGTTAGGGTGTGTCTGATATGGGCAGAAGATTGAACTTTGTGGAGAAGCAAAAGAAAATTTCAGCTACAGTGCAGCATGTTGAGGTTTGAATGGTGCTGCTTTGTGCTGGCACACTGGGTAGTTCTGTAAGAGTGTGTACACATAGCAAGTGTGTGCTTAAACAGCAGCTGCAAAATGCAGGGGCTGCAGAAACTTGTGCTCACTTCTGCTTTTAAAGGTTTCAGCTCTTGGTGGGTCTTAGTTCTGTACATGCTGATGTCTCAGGAGTGTCTTGCAATTACGTTGTTTTTCTGACCTGGAGATTATTTTTGTCAGAGAATCCAGAAATAGGTTAAATAGTTTTGCCGTTCAAGCCGTGTTAAGTAAGAGTGTGTGTTTGGCAAGATCGGTTGAAAATGTGCTGAAGATCTTTGGGATTGCTACTGCTCCATGTTTAATGTCCCCCAGGCAAGTTTTCTTTTGAGATGTTTCGCTCATTGCTTTGGTGCCTGCTGCTTCCAACACTGTGTTGATGTAGGTGCTTCATTTTCAAGGGAATTTGCAGCCTTCTGACTTTGAGATGGTTGTATCCAAACTACTGATATTTCACACTCACCCCCATGTTCCTTAGCCACCTCATTGTCTCTTTTCTCCAAATCCCCTCAGCTGTCAGTGATGGTTACTACAGGTCCCAGTAGCTTGTGTCTTTCTGCTGAAGGGAACAGAGAGAGGAAAAAGTTTTTTTGCTTTGTGACTTCCAAGTGTTTCTAGACATGTAGAGAGTTGGCTGCCTTTTAGCTCCTGCTCTATTGCATGGCAGATGCCCACCTTTGGCAAGCTACCTGTCCTCACATCCAGTAGTGTCTTACTGCAAAAGACCATGTGTAGCTTTTTTAATTTATTATTTTTTTTAATTTGGGTGGGGTTTTTTTTGTTTTTATTTTTATTGAAGGCAATGAGAACCAGTAAAACACTGCTGCCTGTGTACAATACTGCTTTGGGTCCTCTGGGATTTGATTTCACCTATTGCAGTGACTTTGAGATCAAGGCTTTTTATCTCCCCTTGAACTTTTCCCTAGCATTGATTTATGTTTTACTGTTCTTCCCCCTCCCCCCCTGTCCCAGTTGACTGTAACTGGTTAAATGTTCTTCAAGTTGCTAAGTCTTTTTAAAGTACAGCATGTCATTTTTCATAAATGTTAGATGTCTCATTCCCTATGGACCTAGCCTGTGTAGTCTTTCTTGCATTCCTTATTTCTGAAAGTGCCTGTAATCTACTGTTCTTTAAATACGAAGTACTAAGATTTTTTTGTTCACTTTTCCTGATTTTTGTGATTGTTGCTCTTGTACCTTGTTTGCAATATCCCCAGCTGCACAGAATACTTGTTCATGATGTTAAGCTCTGGTAATCCAGCTGTATTCACCAAAGTGGTTGAACAAGTAGATGAAAGCGTCAGTTTCACAATTCTGCTACCTGAAGCCTTAATAACATTCACCCTCTAGGTATGGTGGACTTTTGTTTAGGCGGTGATTATTGGCTTTAGCTGTCTCCATGGCTTTCACCTTCTCCCTCCCTCTGTGATAAATCCCTGTCAGCCTCTTTGGTTAGTATCTTGGCTTTCTAAAATGCATCTGCTTTTATAACAAAGCAGAAGTGAGTGTGTGAATCTACAACAGGATCAGCAAATATATGTTGAATTTACTTTGTGGAAGCTACTGACTTAAAATTGTTCTCCCTTTCTTAAGCTAAGGGCTATGAATATGTCTTGGAACCATCTCCAATTCCATTACCGCTGGAGAAGCCGCAGCAAACTCGGGTCTTGCAAGTGTCCTGTGGGAGAGCCCATTCCCTGGTCCTGACAGATAGTGAAGGAGGTACAGTGTTGTTTGTGCTGATGATGTCAAGGGATGCCTGGCTATGCTTTTACTAAAAGCTTGAAAAAAATTGTCTTCTGTCCTTTCGAACTAGATCCCAGGTGGGCTGTCTGCACTGTAAATGGGATGCAGGCAGCTGTTGGCCTTTGTGGGATTACTTCTGCGAGGGAGAGCTATGAGCTCTGCTTGGCTCAAGTTGTAAATGTGCTGGGAGCTTTTTTACTGCAAGATTTGTTTCTCTAGCCCCAGGCTTGGCTGATTGCAGCTTGTTTGTCTTGTTCACTCAGATGTGTTTTTGAACACAGATTTGGGTGACTGTGCTCGTACTCCTGTGTTACTTCCCCTTGAAGCCCCAGAGTGCTTTGTTTATAAAAACAATTAAATAATTAATACTCCTTTATAGAGAAGATTCTGTTCGTGGATTGTCGCTCCACATCTCTGGGACCTCTCTGGTGCAGTGGCTTCAGTGCTGCACCGAATGATCCAGTGTGGCTTCTTAGTGGGTTAGCTGGTTGGTTGGTTGATTCTCACTCTTGTGGAAATGCTGATCTATTTCTGAGTCTCCTTGACAACAGCAGGATGAACTAGGCAATTCCTGATAGACATTGGGCTCCAGGTACTGCTGCTGTGCCTGCAACAATAGTGCTGGGTGTTGTTGGTGACAATGGATTCAGTCACTTTAATTCGAGTGGACTTACTTTGAAAAAAGCTTGTGCCAATTTTTACGTTGCTGTGCTCTACCTTTCAGACTTAGAACCACATGAAAATATTTTGTGGACCTGAAAAGAGGCTTTCAGGGGATTGGGCAGTAATAAAACTAGTGTGTTTTATCATTGGTTTTCAGTTTTCACAATGGGAAACAATTCTTATGGACAGTGTGGCCGGAAGGTTGTTGAAGATGAAATTTACAGGTGAGAATTCAAAGATCCTGAACTTTGTTAATGTTGAAAACATAATTGCAAGAAAACAACCCTGCAGAAAAGCCTGAAGGTGGAAAAAGTCTAGTAGTATAAGCATGCCATTTAAGATTAAGGAGTCTGAGAACAGGCTTTTGTGCTGCAGGTGTCATACAAGCGGCTTGACTTTGAACCCAGGCTGGGCACTAGCACTCTGCTGACCACATTCACGAGACAAAAGAATGTCAGCATGGGACAGTTCTTGCAGGGCATAGTCAGAGAACCCAGCCTTCATAAATTGCTTGAGGTAATTGGTGTTATAGTTGGGCTTTCTCCCTTTAGCTGCTCAGAGTGCATGTGCTGTTCCTCAGGGTATTAGAAGTGCCATTTAGGAAAGAGGCATCCTCTTGTTAAGTCTCTGCTGCAACTGCCTCTGAGTCTGTAGTGCTTTTCCTTGATTGGGTTTTTTGTGGGTCTCACCAAAGCATATGCTCAAAGTGCTCTGTGTGATAGAGTAAGTGAATAGTGGGAATATATTGAGTTTCTGATTGCCTAGCAGGACTAAAAAAAGCCTCGTTCATTGTTCTGTCTGTAATCCAGAACACTTGGTCAGTAAAGTTTGAGAAAATAGCTGTAATTAGGTAGCATTTGTTAGTCTTGGTACTGGAAGTCAGTCATTGCATTATTCATAATTCCTGGTATTGTGAAAAAATGACAGGGATGTTAGCACTACACTGTACTCTGGGATATCTGATTTATCTCTAGTTAAGTGTAGTGTTTATGTGGGTACTACAGTATTTCATAGTGTCTCTGCTCGTTCTAGACTAGGGACTGTCTTTGAGAGTTCCTCCTACCCCCAATTCCCACAAGAGCTTATATTTAAAAAGTGACAGTTCTTAACTTCCTAAATAAGAGAATGTAGAATTATGTTCCTTCTTCGTGCAGATATTTTGCAGTGAAACTATATGTGAACAAATTTCTCTACTTGTGATAGTAAAGTGGCTTTCAGTAGAGGCAGGTTACCTTTGTGTTTTTCAGTTGCAGTCTTCTGAAATCCTCTGTGTTGCCTTTTCTCTTCTTGGTGGTTGTTTGGTGTCCAGTGGAAGCCATCTCATTCATCAGCTGAAGGAATTTGACAGCAGAGTTGTCCAGGTAAGAGGATCATCTGAACTCCTGAAAAGAATTGAGAAAGTCCTGAAAAGAATTGAAAAACAGCTGAACAGCTGAGCTCAGAGGGTGGCAGTCATTGGCTCGAAGCCAAGTTGAAACCAGTAACAAGTGCTATACCCCAGGGATCCGGGATCCAATCCTGTTTACATTTTCACTAGTGATCTGGATCACAGAGTGTTCCGTCAGCAGATAGCAGATGATGTACAACGCTGAGGAGTGTCTTTGAACCGGTGATAAACCAGAGGGTAGTGCTGCCATCCACAGGCTGGAGAAATGGGCTTACATGAACCTCATCAAGTTCAGCAGTGGAAAGGGCCAGTCCTGTTGCTGGTGAAGAGCAATTTCAGACACCACCATGGGCTGACTTTCTGGGAGGCAGCTGTGCAGAAAAGGCCCTAGGGTCCACCAGGTTGACCATGACCCAGCAATGTGCCCTTGCTGTAGAGAAGGCTAATGGTACCCTGGGCTGCATTAGGAGGAGTGTTGCCTGCAGGTCAAGGAGGTGATTCTTCCTTTCTGCTCAGCTACACTTAGAGTACTCTGTCCATTTCTGGGCTCTCCACTCCACTACTCTCTTCCTGTCGTGATTTCTTGTTCCCCTTTGTCACTTTTATATTGCTTAGGAGATTGAATTCTGTCTTTGCCATTTCAAAAATGATGAGATGTGAAACCATCCACTTAGACTAGCCGGCATTTCTCTGGGTCAGGTTCCTAGGAGAGCAAGAGACTGCAGGGCAGCAGAAAAACCGGCCATGGCTGCAGTATTCTCAGGCACAGGAGCAGTTTCTTGGTATGTCTGTGGCCCTGTAGCCATACTCTGTGGGCAAACAATGCTTCCGTTCCAAGGAAGGGTCATTGATTTATGTCCACCTGATGAGACTGTGCTGTGGTTCATCCTGAAACTGTTTTGAATTAGGCTTGTAAACTTCTGTTTGGGCTTCTCACTTTTTTTTTTTTTTTTCAGGGGTGTTGAATACTCTGTACCTGTTTGTAGTTTGATAACAGCAGTTATGTGCTTAATATTGTTAGTCACTCTCTTAACTTGATGATTAAATCCCTTTAATCTTTGGTTAATTTTTAATGGCTGCTTTTGAATGGCTTTTTGCTTGGCTTTAATGCATGCCAAGCCTATGGCAGACATGATGGCTAGTTCAGCATAAATGTAGATTTGAGAACAGCTGTGTGCCTAGAGTGCTTACATGGCAAAGAATCCATAGCAGTTCGTATCTGGCATCAAGAATTGTGTGGTTAGCATCCTGTGAAGGGAGAGCTCTTACTTACTCTTTTCTGTTTCATTGTGTTGTACTGCTGAATCGAGCTTTCTTTCCTTGTTTTGGATCTTAGAACAAATTGACTGTAGCATCACTTTCCATAAAGAAGATTCTGCTGTTTTCTGTGTTGTATCTTGTAGTTCTTGGCCCTTTCTCTAGAGCCATTTGATCGGGAGAGAAAGGTCAAAATCTGAACTGATGGACATTATAGAGGTTCATTGCTCAATTTATCTGCTGGTAACGCTTCATTAAATAGTCTGAACATGTGACCTTTCCTGACTAGCTCTGACATTTTGTTTGTGTGCAGGTTGTGTGTGGGCAGGACCACAGTCTGTTTAGAACCAAGAAAGGTACAATCTATGCATGTGGATGGGGAGCTGATGGACAAACAGGTAGGAACTCAGCTCAGCTTGCTTTTCAGGGAACTGATGAATAGAGCAAGCTGTCCTAATTGAGAAGTTGTGATGTGTATTTGTCATGCATGTGTGGACAGAAAGGGGCTGCTATGTTCCCACGTGTGTAGATGTTTTCAGTACTCTTGTGTAACCAAACTGAGACAATCCAGTTCAGTTTTTGAAGACCTTTAGGATGCTGCCCTGGCAATCCAAGCATGCAGTCGGAGGAGGGTGTATCTGCTGTTTAAAGCTTCTGACAGGATGTGGAAGTGGACATGGGCAGCTTTGCTCTTCAGTTTGGTGGCGGATTTGCCTTCTTGATTCTTGTTTCAGGGTCTGTTCTGCTCTTTTGAACCGATGAGCCCTTTGGTAGCTGCTGCGTGTTTTAGCATGGGATTCTTGGGCAGGCCCTTTGCGGTGGCTTTTGCTTCAGAGAACTTCCTCCTCACAGTCATTCCTACTGTTTATTCCTTTTGCTGCTCCCAAAGCTGAGTTCTTCCCATGATTCTTTCGTACCAATATACTGTAACCCAGCTTTCTGTCACCTACATTCTGGTCTCTTCTCCAGGCAGCAATTTGTCATGTAAAGTATTTGCTTCCCAGCCTCTTTTGCCATCTCCCCCGCTGTTGTCTAACTGATTGCAGTGTGCTGTCACTCATGGCTCTCCTTGCAGAAGTCAGGATGCAGCCAGTTTGTGAAACTTCATCTCTGTTGGGATATCTGCCTGGATTGGTTATTGTTCTTCAAGCACTTTGGTCCGTGCAGACAAGAGATATGACACTCTTCGGGGTGTGATTGTGTGAAGTTGTTGTGTACTCCAGAGATGTGGCTTTGGCTAGTGGAAATGGTGTTTGTGGCTACTTGTCTGTTGCAGCTGGTAATTAAGGAGTATGGACAGAAAGATTTATTTCAGAGGAAGGGTGATTTTGTTTTAACATGACAAAAGTGGTCCTATGCAGGCATTAAAAGTGTGTCTGGAAACAAATTCTTCATAATCTCTACTTTTTTTCTTTTCAGGTCTTGGACACTATAACATCACCAGTGTTCCTACTAAGTTGCATGGTGACATTGCTGGAGTAAACATTATCCAGGTCTCTTCCTATGGGGACTGTTGTCTGGCTGTTTCAGATGAAGGAGATGTCTTTGGTTGGGGAAATTCAGAATACTTGCAGTTGGCATCTGTCACAGAAACCACACAGGTCAGTTGACCTGAGGGTGTGTTTTTATGTGTTTCAGTTCAGCTGCTGTACACAGAGTTAAAAATTACATGCTTCTCCCTGTTCTGGATGCTTTTGACAGCAGACACAAACATCACTGGCAGGCTGCTTTTACCTAATCTTACAAAACCGACCTGACACTTTTGTGTAGCTTTAGGGGCAGTATGTTTCCCTGCTTTGATAGACAAAGGCTTGTGTCACCTCACCCCAGTTTGTTAGTCCAAGAGCTCCATGTTCTTTTTCTCCATCCCATGGACTTTGCACCAAATTGAGACCCAGCTCAAGTACTTTGGCTAATTTCAGGACAGGAATTAGTTTTTTGGCTGGCTAATGTAGGATTTCAAGTGGTCCTACTTTGAGCATAGTGCTGGCCCTTGGAAGTCCCTTCTAGTCAACCTGTACGCTGGTGAATTTTTCATGGACATCGTTTGTGGGTTTATAACTGAGTCCTAAACAAATTCCAGTGTCTCACAGATAAGAGGGTTTTTTTGAGTAAACTTACATGGGGCATTGGTAGAGTGCTGACTTCACACTAGGCATTGTACTGCTGAGGTAACTAGGCAGTTGGTGTCATGTTGCAGCTACTTTAGGAAATGGAGTCAGGAAATTAATCAATACTCAAGCTACTCTTGGCAGATGGCTAAGAGCAGACAATTGTATTAGAATAGCTTTAGCAAAATTTTAGAAAGCTTTATTTCCTGTGCCTCTCCTGATGTAACCTTAATGTAAGGCTAAATGCCGAAACCCATAAGGCCTGAGGACAACAATCAGGTCATGCAGTGTAGCAGTTTTCCTGGCTGGGTGCATGATGGAGGTCGGTGGCATCTGAAATGGATGAATGACATGTTTGCCAAAAATGAGAGTCTTAGCTAAAATATAGATGCAATCCAACGTGTAGAATGGCAGAGCTGTGAAATCAAAGATTGCTCTTTACATGTGTCAAGCTGTGTATGTATCTGTTGTGTTGGACTGTACCAAATAAGTGCAATTTGCTTCAAGTGATTTTTCCCTAGTATGTTAAAAAATGCCACTGCAGACTGAATTTTAGTGATCTAATCCACTGTGAAAACTTGAAGACACGCTCACCTATTGACTTCCCCATTGTGTTTGACTTTAAAAGCCAGGGATAAGAAGCAGATATTAGTCATTCCCAGCCTTGTTGCCATGCATATAAGCTTTCCAGTAGGTAACTTTTTCTACCTTGTCCTCGCCTTAATGAATTTCCAGTAGGTTTTTTTTTTTTAATTTTGGGACATGCACTCATTATTCAGGCAATAAAGGTTGTATCAGGAATCCAGTGTATGTAAGCTTTAACCAGAACTAGAGAACAGGTTAAAATGTATGTCTGGTTTGCAGTTTACCTTGTCTCTAACAACTCTTCTGCAATCTTGTACAGGTGAATGTTCCCAGGCATTTGCCATTCAAGATTGGGAAGATAAAGGAGGCTGCCTGTGGAGGGACTGGCAATGTTGTGCTAACAGGTGAGTTAGTGCAACTTTAGTGCAAGGCTGCGTAACAGGTGGATTGTAACATTATGAAACAAGTATCCTGTTTTCTGGAAACGGGGAGATACTGGATGTTACGTGGAAAGCTGGGAGACTGAGAAATATGTGATTTAAGAATGTACTAGAGAAGTTGTTTTCACTAGTGCGGAGCACTGCTTCCAGTGTGTGCTGTTGTGAGTGCTTCTGCAGACTAGAGCAAGAGCATGGCAGCTGTTTGCTCTTCTGATCTCTTTTGCTGGTCATACAGGCCTATAATGAGTATGGATATAGGGAGGAAGTAGGGCAACACTTGAGAGAAAGTAGAACCCTTCAGACTCCTTATGAATCCGACATGTTTATAAATCATGAACTACGATGGAAAGTAGAAAGTTCTGAGAACAGTGAAACTGTGCAGCAGGTCCTTAGTGACTGTTCTTTGGACTGTTAGTGGCTGGGGAGCATAGCTGGAGGGTTGCTGCATGAAGGAATGAGGGAAGGGATTGTATTACTTTCTTGAAGGATTATCTCAAGGAAGATGTTCATATTTATAATGGGATTATTGTGATGACCAGATACTTGAGCTTCTAGTATGAAAGGAGCAGAGCTAGCTGACATAGAAACTTACTCTTTCTTATGCTGTCCCAACTGCTGCCTTTCCCAGGCACCCAGCTTAAGGCAGAATGCCAGGCAGAGTGACAGCCAGCTGCTGGTTTGGGCATGCGTCAAAGGAGAAAGCCGTGATTTGCTTGCATAGCTTAGGAAAAAGTTGAGGCATTTGGATGGGAATGCATTATTTGCAGATTTTAAATAATCAAAAAGTGTTAGACTGAGCTGGAAGAAAGGAAAATATCCCTTTGGTTCTGATTTAACTCTTGGTCATGGCATGAATTTCACAAGCACAGACTTTGTTACAGAATGTGTTCTTATTGTAATACAGAGGAAGGAAATGTTTTTGTCTGGGGATATGGAATTCTTGGGAAAGGACCAAACCTAACAGAGACAGCAGTGCCAGAGATGATCCCACCCAGCCTTTTTGGCTGGTCAGACTTCAGTCCGGACATCCGTGTTGCTCACGTTCGCTGTGGACTCAGCCAATTTGCGGCACTTACAAGTAAGTTTCTCGTCCTACTATCATGGAGAGGTCATGTTGCTGTGTTACTTGCAGAAAAGAAAAAAGAAAAAAAAAAACAAAAAAAAACCCCCCAACCAAACCAAAACAAAAAAAACCCCAAACAAAAACCCCCACGCCATAGAAAGTGCACCCATCTTTCTTGAAACTGAAGACACACTGGAATGCAGCATCAGGGAGCCAGACAGCACATTTACAGGTGTCAGCATGGTTTCTGGCCTGTGTTTTGTGCTAACTTATGCTTTCATTAAGAAAGTGTTATTTGTCCAAGACAAAAAAAAACTTTTCTCAAACAGAAAATCCAGAAGGTTTTTTTCATTTCCCTGTATAGAATCAGGGAATAGAATCAGTCTGCTGCACTTTAGCAGCAGCAGAAATTTATGTGATAAATGAACAAACTAAAACTGAGTCTAAGTGAAGCTAGATACCAGAGTTTCTTGGCATTTCTGGCCAACTGAGTTAGCAGCCGCAGGTGGGCAGACCCAAGCATTTAATATGCAAAGGGTATGATACTGTGCTCTGTGCACCCTGTGTGGGTTCCCAGCCTTTGACGGGTTTGAAATTTGAAAGTCATTTAACATCAGGCAGCAGTTCAGAGATCCAGCTGCCAGCAGGGAAAAGTGCCAGGGCTGGATCCTTTGGGGCAAGTGGTATGTGTGACACTGTCAGTTTGGTTGCAGGGTGCTTGTAAGTGGGCTCCCCTTGGTATTCAGAAAGAGATAGAAATGGTGCTCTGATTACATTGTTATTTATATAAATTATTATATGTTATGTTATAGATTGTGTTTTGGTTGTCTCTGCTGTGGAGCTGATCCAGACACTTCTGAGATGTGTGTGTTTTCCTGAGGAGCTTAAAACTCTTTGACTCTGCTGAGCACAAGTTTTTGCTTTTCTCTAGCTGTCATTAGAAGGTCACTTCTGTCAGGCAGTCAAATAAGCAGTCCCTAGGTGATGGCTTGGGACAGCTCTCACTGCCTTGCTTACTGGATTTGCTCTGCTGATAGCTGATACAGATCAGCTGCAGTTGTCTTAACTTTCAGCACAAATTATTCACTTCACAAATGATTCCCTGGAATTTCTGCTGCTGCACTCTTTCTTCAAATAAAATTCCAAAGCAAGTGTTGTAAGAGGGGGAAACAAAGACTT
Organism: Corvus hawaiiensis; assembly: GCF_020740725.1. NCBI lineage: Eukaryota > Metazoa > Chordata > Aves > Passeriformes > Corvidae > Corvus > Corvus hawaiiensis. The sequence goes on from NC_063232.1 coordinate 8,304,994, forward strand.
GTGCACAGAACTTGCTTCTTGTATTGCTCATTAGGCATCATTTTCTCCAAACACAAGTACATTCATTGTACCTTGAAGCAAATCTAGTAGCTGTCATACTGCTTGCATAACCCTGTGTACTCCCAGAATCACTGTAGCCACATTTGCCAACATCACAAATAGAATTCTTCCTTTTTAATGACTCAGTTCTTTTCTATTTTTTTTTTATCCTGTGTAGACAGAGGAGAATTGTTTGTATGGGGGAAGAATCTAAGAGGGTGCCTGGGAACTGGAAGAATGGAAGACCAGTATTTCCCGTGGAGAGTAAGGATGGTGGTATTAAGGCCAAGAGTACATTCTTTGGCTAGTTTTTGTTATCCTAAGGAAAAGGACTATCATTTGCTATGTGTTTTTTTGCTGCAATTTGCTGTGTTGAGTAATTCTGAAAGAAGTGAAAGCCTAAAATGACTGTAGAAGTGCTTTGTTTTCCAGAGGTCCTTGTGTAGCCTGCTTGGGGATGGAGGTATTCAGTAAACCTTTTAGTCTGCTGTGCCAGTAATGATTTCGAATCCTAAAACAGCATCTGGTGCTGTGCCACCACATCTAAACAGTTCTCATCTCCTTCCTGTCCACTGTCATCTGCCTGCTACCCCTACTGCCTCTTCCTTCCCCTTCTAACCTGTGCTTCTCTTTGTATGTGCTGCAAAGAAAATCATCAGTATTGGTCATCTGTCCGAATCATTACTCACCTAAATTAGGTGAAAATTTTGGTCTGTAGTGGCTAGAGGTCCACATAGTGGTGGGCTTCCTTCCCACTTGTGGTGGTGGGTCATTGGGCTGACTGTCAGCTTACAGTAGGAGATCCTTACTTAACCATATTTGTAGCTGTTTCACAGTGCTTCCAGTTCCACTGCTTCCTCCCAGGTGGCTCTGAGAGCCAGACTCATTGGATGTAGAAGAGTCTTTGGCTCTGGAGTTCAGCATTCTCCAGATCCAGACCACAGATGCTCGTGGTCTTCAGGAAGGCCGAGTAGGAGATGAGGGAGGCAATCAGTTGGACCACCCTGGAGTCCCTGTCATTGTATCTGAACTTGCAGTAAATGTGCTTCTGTAGTATGCTTTCTTATTTGTTTAAAAATGAACAAAGCCAGACCAGCTCTTGAACATTTGCCTAAAATCACAGTGCTGTAGCTGAGTGGAATCTCTGAATTCACTTCCCCAAATGTGAACATTGGGGGTTATGCTCTTTCAGACAGCCAGCTCCTGTCTGACAGTACTGTGGCAATGTGCTGGGATCCTTGTCTGTGACCTCCTGCTCTAGAACTAGCTGCTGTCCTCTCTCTTAGCTCTAAGGAACATCTCGCTTTTTTAGACTCTGCTTTCCTGAAGTTTGAAGTCACTTTTAAGTGAATAAGCTGTAACTTCAGGAGTGAGGTGCTGCTCTCTTAGCATCAAAGCACAAACTGCCTTAGGCTGAGTTGAGCCTTTGCCTTGTTCCAGTTCTTGCTGATGAGAGAATAGGCAAATCCCTGTGGTGTTTGGGCAGATCCTCTTCCTAATGTCTAGATTATGCTCTGTTCAGTCGTGCTGCTTCTGCTGCTGAACAGATGGGCTGAGGCTACAATCTCCTCACTGTCTGCTAGTGAGCCTGCTCTTCTTTCTCCTTCCAAACCTTTATGTGCTTCTGTGAAGGAGAAAGAGGAATATTTCACAGCTCAATGCACAAGCCTGCCTGGTGCTGAATCTTGCTCTTTCTGTGCTTTTAAGTTGGCACTTGCATTGGTACAAATCCCTGTGAAACTAGCTGGCATGTTGAGCAGGGGGAGGATGAGAAATAGGAAGTATCAGGTGCAAAGTACCAGCTTGATAAATAACCCACTCTCTCATGTGTTTCATCCAGGTGACTGTACCCGGTGAGGTGGTGGATGTGGCATGTGGAGTTGATCATATGGTAAGCATGGTCAGGTCTTTTACCTAGGAATGCTGCTGGGCCTCAGCACTGTACCAGGGCGATGCAGGGACTTGGTGACGATCTTCTTTGATTCTATGAAACCAAGTGACTGTGAGCAGAGACAGCCATACCAGTGTCTGGGTTATTGTCATCCCTGCATCATCGAAATGCTCTGGCCTGGCTGCAGGAAAGAAGCACATTCCCCGAGGAGTGTGGAAATGCAAGGAGTGCTCTGGCTCGTTCGTGATGAGCTCCCAGAGAACCTGAGGCCCAGCCCCAAGCTGGTGAGCCCCTCTGTGCATGAAGAGCATCTCCTTTAAGGAAGACTGGCATGGGGTGAAATCTACAGCACAGGACATTGACATGTGGACATTTCTTGTCACCAGCTCTGGAGTGTCAGTGTTGGGCAGAGCCAAACTATTTCTCAAGGGAAATGTTGGGTGGTTTTTTATTGCTATTTTTTATGTGGAAGAGAGGTCATGCTGGCTGTTGAAGCCCAGCACAGCTGTCCTCAGTGGCCACCATCAGCTGCACTGTGCCCAGGCTGTTGTCCTCTGCAGAGACTGGATGCACGGGTGGTTGCACAGCCCTGGCCTTGAGGCAGTGATGTTTCTATGGACTGTTAAAGGCTTTCTGTGTTAGTGCTAAAGGCTGAACACCAAAGGAACACATTCAAAGAGTAAGAACCTGTTTGCAGGGGTAAGTACTGTTAAATAGGACAGCAGGCTCTCTGTGGTGCAGGAGAGCAGATGGATGGTGATGGAAGCCCATCTAGCCTATTGAGGGAGGCTGGAAACAAAGTCCCAGTCAGCTACCTGCAAAATCAGTGCTCAGGCATGGATGTGAGCAGTGCTCACCGCCCCTCAGGTACCTTTGTCTCTTTGTGCTGATCACACATCACTGCCTTTGATTTTTTTGGGGATTCCCTACACTCTTTCTGTTTTCAGTGGTATGGTGGCTCTCAGTTACAATTCGCTAGGGTTTTCAGGATTGCTTAGCAGGAGGAGGAGTCTTAATAGGTAAGAAGCAGAGCTTCATTCCTTGGTACCTTCTCAGCAGTAAGCTGATAGAGGTGGGATGCAACAGCTGTGCGTATCTGAAGCAGGCACTTACCCAGTCTCACACCCAAGCATGGGAAACTATCTCCTGTGAAACACTCCAAACATCGGGCAGAGTTGTGCAAACTATTTTGGTGAAATCCAAGCTAGTAGATTTTCAATTAAGTGATTATAAAATCTTTATCAGTAGTAATAGGAATATTCTTGAACATGATCTGCTCATGCATTGATCAGATCTGCATTTAAACTGCAGCATTTTGGTTCACACTTACATGACAGGAAACCACTTCTGTCAGCTGAGCCACCTCCATACCTGCGGGACTGATAGTGTTGTAGTCAGGCATTGCATCCATGGCCCCAGGGGACACCACATACATTTGGGCTTCATTAGATGAAATTCTGTGCCAAGAGTCTGTGTGTAAACTTTACCTTGATTAAATAAGTTTTGAAGGGCTTTGCATAAAATACAGGAAAGGTGAACCAAAGTACAGGGAAATAGAGACACATCTCTTGAGTTGTTGTTGATGTTCCTGTGTAATAGGTATTTCTGGGTGGGTTGAGGCAGAACAGAAAGCTACTCTGAAACTGGCAGACCTTCACTGCTCTGAACTCCCATTTGGTTGGCGTTAATTTGTACCCGATTCTACGTGTGACTTGGGCAATTCGTGGTGCACAAGCATGTCTTGTTGGCCTCATGGGAGTAGCTATGCCCTTTCAACTTGAGGAGGCTTATTAAACCATGGAGAACAAAAACTGGTAAGAAAGGTGTTGCAAACAATTCTTTTCATGGATGTTGCTGTTGAGGTGGGCTGATTAGTGCTGGGCTCTCAGCTGCTCTCATTCACAGCTGTTAGACAATGCACCTTGGGGCTGGGCCTTCTGAAGAGCTGGGTTGAGTCTTTGTGTTGCATTCTTGCTGTGCAATAAATTGCAAATTCTGTGTGTTAATGAGATGCCAGTGAGGTCTTCAGCCCTAAATAGAAGTGTTGTATGACTTAATGCAGGCAGGGTGTTTGTGCCTTCATTATAGTGGTTGTGGGCATTCTCAGACATGTTGCTTGGTGGGACCAAGGTCAGTGGCAGTGAGGGCAGTCTGGCAAGCACCAGCACTTACCCATGTTTTGTTCACAGTGCGGGGGGAGCATTTTGATCTTGGCCAGGTGCCCCCCAGCCTGCTCTGTCATCCCTCCTCCATCAACAGGACAGGGAGAGAGAATCTGAAGGAAAGCATATGGGTTGGAATAAGGGCAGGGCCTCACCTGTTACCATCATGGGCACAGCAGACTCATGTTGGGGAAATTGTTTTATTGCCAATGAAACAGAGCAAGGTAATGAGGAATTAGTATGTCTAAACAGAACTCTAACAGTACCTTTCCCACACCTCTCCCTTCTTCCCAGGCTTAATCCTGCTCCTGACTTTTCTGCCTCCTTCATCTCCTCTGCTGACCTTTGTATCTCCATGGTTGTCTGTTAGAGATTCTTATTCCTTTCTTTTCGCTGCTGCTGTGCAGCAGTTTTTTCCCCTGTCTAAAATACACTTCTTACAGAGCTGCTCCTGCTGTTGCTGATGGGCTCAGTCTTGGCTCAGAAAATGAAAATACCCTATTCCCCACCACACCCCTTGCCTGTTGAAGGCAGATCCAACCTGTGTGGCTTGTGCTCCTCCTGCAGGACCAGGGCCATACAGGAGCCCAGCCATGCAGGGGTAGCTTCAGGTCACTAACATTGTGAACTGCAAAGCAATTTTGCATCATTTTGTCCTTCGAAGTATGGCAAAGTAGACAGCCCAAAATATACCTGCATCCCTAAATATACCTGCAGTGAGGGAGTGTATGGGCCAAGGATGCACATGGGGAGCAGCTCAAATTAGAACTAGAATAACCTACTTGATTTGGCATTGATTACACAAGTGATTTGCACTCAGATCAGCACTGCACCAGCGTGTTTGGCTTAAAATAGCCCAAAAGGGCTTCAGGACAGTCCCCTGGTGCAGAACCTTGTGCATGAACAGCTCCAAGCACTGCAGTGGCCGAGCAGGGTTGCCACAGTGGCTGAGGACTGGAGGAGCTGTGGGTGAGAGGTTCAGGCCCAAGTGCACCTGCGCAAGTTCAGGCTTCCACATCCCACCATCCCAAGGGGTCCTGGCAATTCCCTGCTGCAGAGCTGAATGCAGTATGGCCCCTGGGCTGCCCTGCAGCCCCCACACAGCAAGGCTGGTCTCATCTGTCAGCAGACTGCCGCACTGGGGATAAAACACATGAATGCCTGTAAGAGAAAGATTATCTTAGGCGCTGCGTTACAACAGACTTTTCTCTACATGGTCCTTCAAAAACTGATGAGTCAGAGAACTAATAATTAGCCTTCAGCATTCAAAATACTCCTGAAACAACATTTCTTCACCATGCTTCATCATGACTCACAAAAATACATCTTTGTAGTGTTTTTTGCAAGGGGCTGGAGTCTCCCTCCCTCTCCCTGCAGTGCCTCAGCACCTCCTGCTCAAAGGTGTGAGCCTGGGCAGGTGAGGTGAGAAAAATACACGAAAAGGCATCAGTGTCTTTGGGGTTGGCACCAGTTCAACAGCTTCCATCCTGTTACTTATCTTGCCATTTGCTTTTGTGGGGAGTTGCAGGCAGTTCTGAGATTGTGTGGCAGTGTCTGTGTTGATCTATTTGGGTTTTTGTTTTACTGGATTAAACCCTCGAGGCAGCACTCTGCATTAAGACTTCATTCCAGATTACCACAGTAATTTCTTACATGAACATTTTAACACTTGAGCACAAGAGTAAACAATGGATTACACTACACTAAAAAGGAGATGCTTTTCTTGACTACAGTTTATGTAGATGGGCTGCTTCCCTTTAAACATCCACTATAAATGGTTAAAACTGTAATAGGGTGATGATTCATCCGATTTCGTGGTTTTTCTTGCACACTTCAGACAGGTTGTTCACCTGTTTCTTGCAGACCATGTGGCAATGGTGCTGTGCAACCACGCTGCTGATTGAGACTCAGGACCCACAGTGACTGCCCTAAAATAGCCCATGAGGAGGCTGAGTTTGCTTCCCTGCCACTGCTGGGGTGCAGGGCTCTGGGGGTGCCCTGCCAGGATCTCTGCGGGGGCTGTCCAGACTCCTGGGCATCTTGCACTCTGCAGTGAGCAGGTGAACCTAAGTCTGGCAAACACACTAGCAGCATCCCACTGACCTCTTATTTTAAGGGAAGAGGATAGGGCAGGTTTGGTGGTTCCCAGGAAACAGCTGGAGGATGGTGATGGGTACTGTCTGTAGGGGTATGGTACACCCAGTGACAGGACCTGGACACCAGAGAGCCTCTGGGATGTCTGCTGGCCTTCATAATTGGTGTGTGTGTGAGTGACACCCAACATGGCTGTAGGTGAAAGAAAGGAGAGTTATATCTTCTAGACAATGCCAAGCTCTGCTTTATTTTCAGTTTGATCAGTACAAAAGCAGACAGCATAAGTTTCACTTTTTATTCTTTTTCGGTTTAATTACTTTACAAAGTACAAAATATACTGTGATTTATTTTGGAACATTAGGATTTTTTCTTTTTTTCTGTTTCGTTTTTCTCATACAGTACATAAATCTCAGCTTTTCAGCATAAGACCAGCAAAGAAAAGCAGTGTGTGCACTTGCTGGGAAAGCAAAGCAGCCACTTCTTAGCTCCACGCCATGTCCAGCACATGATCCCAAGCTTCTGCCACCAGTCCCTGTTCCCGGTGGTGTAACATCCCCCCTCGTGCAGAGGCCATGAAGGCAGCTGACGCATTCAGGCTCCCTTGTGCCTTGTACCCCCAAGCTTGCAGGAGCTGCTGCCCACCCATACGTGCAGTGCCTGGCCTCACTGAGCCCACAAGCACTGCCCACATGGTAGGTGCAAGCAGCCTTTCCCTGACTGCAGCCCAGAGCAGAAGGTGTACCAAAGGCCCCTGCACTGGGAGGATTCCCCACCCTGTCTGTTTGCATCAGACCTGGTAATTAAAGGGAAATAAATACACATCTTTTTTCCACCCTCCCCAATGGAAGGCTGCTCTGAGGTGAGCAGGGAGGAGAGGCTGCAAGAGTTTGGTCACTTCAGCCTGCTTGGTGTGTCTGAGGCCAAAAGTGGTATTTCACTTGCAGAGCAGAAGTCCTAAAGATTTGTGTTTCCTCCCCAGGCTGCCCAGCACAGCTGTTCTAATTGGCCAGGGAACAGAGAGACAGACCCTGATGCAAGTTGGGCAGCTTCTGCACCAGGAGCATCTCTGCTCTCTTGGTTAATGCTGTAGCCGTTCTAGGTATCTGGAGGGAATTTGGGCTCCTTTTTGAGTACAAAGGGGAGAAAGAGATAAATGCCCAGTCTTGTTCAAGCCACTTGAGGCACTAAAAAAGTGGTGTTGCATTATGGCCCCAGAAGGGTTGACCCCTCATAACAAGCCCTGAACTTGAACGGTGCAGTGGGGCTGTAACCCTGCACTGTGCCCCCATGAGGCGATGGCTCGCTGAAGCTCAGCCCAGAGGAACCAAACTAAAAATCTGCCTTAAGCGCTGATGAGGACAATGAGGCTCCTCCTTGCTCTGTGCAATGCTCCCTCTGAACTAACCCCTCTGCCTGCCCTATGGTGCCCAAAGAGCAGGAGACAACCAGTGTGAGCCAGTGCCGTGTTGTGCAGCCATAGCCACACTCATTGCAAGGTGGGGCTGCAGATGGTCCCTGGGCACTGTGCCACCAAGATCCAAATCCCAGCAGTGACAGGACCTGCTGGCATGGCTTGCTGGTGGGAGCAGGTGAACATGTCAAGCAGATTGAGATGATCATGCCCCCTCTAATTCTAATGAAAACAAGGGGAGAATGGGCTATGTAAGGAGTTAACAGTAAGGGAATGAGATGGGCTCTTCCAAAGGCTGAAACAGAGCTTCTGAAGCTGCATGCTACCATGAGTTACTGTCCAGCAGCCTCCTCTTCTGCCTGTCCCAAGAGCCATGGTTGTCCCTAGTACTTGGGTCAGCAGGACCAGGATCACCTCTTTGTCACTGCCACCCCCAGCTGCTGCAGAGGCAGGGTGGAGGAGGATGCATTGGCAGAGAACATGGCTGCCACTGTGCTAAAATGAACACCCTGCTCAACTTCATGTCTCAGAAGCCCCAAAGCCAAGCCTGGAGCCCACACACAGGGGAGGGATAACCGAATGCACAGCCACAGGCAGGGGACACAATCCTGCTGGCTGTGACACCACAGTCCTGGGCTGGAAAGAGGCAGGGTAGAGTTACTACCCTGTGCGTTTCCAGGCATTAAACTGGGCACTAGTGGCTCTTGGATGCAGTTCTCACACTCCTAGAATCAACAGCCATTGGATTAGTAGGATCATTTTTAGCAGCAGTTGCAGGAGGATTTTGGGTGAGAAGCAAGGGCAGCCCTGGATCCAGCACAGCCAGAAGCACCTAGAAAAGACTGCTCTGGGATGCTGATGTTCTGCCATGATATCACTGGAGCAGTTCACAATTGGAGAACAAATAAAAACTTGGAGGAAGTAAGCACTGAGACATAGGACTGGCAAGAACCCCAGTTTGGGGGTTTGGGGGAGAGTGAGGGCATGACTAATAAAAATTATGATACAACTAAACAAATGGCTGAGGTTATCGAGCTGGACCAGACAGTTCTTAATGGTTGAAACGGGGTGCTTCTCCTCCTGCAGAGCCACCTTTGTGGTCTGAACCTGCAGCATCAGCACCAACCCACTAACACGCAACGCTAGGAAAAACAGGTTTGCTCCCAGGAAGAAAATGTTAAAACTGGTGGATTTCTTCAAGAGCAGGCCTGGTTCAATAGCCTGTCTGTCTGCACTTACTGCTGCCCAGGGCTGAGCATTAGTGGGGAGGGTCCTGTGCTCTGTGCAGGTTGGTCCTGCCTGAAGGCAACACTGCCAGGTCTGCAACTCCCACAGTTGTAACAGCACCACCAGCTCTTTAGGTAATACCAGTGATCTCAAAAATTCAACCCCATCCCACGGCTGGCATTAGAAACAACTGCAAGAAACAGCTACAACAAAGGCTGCCAATTTTTTTCTCCTTTGCACTACATATAGGAACCCCTGGCTCCTTCCTTCAATGTCTCACATGACAAACATTCTTTTGCTTTTGCCACCGACCACAAATCCACAGAGGAGACTGTTGCTTTTCTTCAGCAGAAGGGAAATTCCTTTGTATTCCCTTCCAGCTGATGGGAATGACTGCAGGCAGCAAGGATACAGAGGGTGCTCTGTTTACCGGGGCTGTCTCTCCCCTGTGACCTGGCCCAGAGCAGCATCCTGCTAGCCTGAGCCTGGGGCTGCTTCAGCATTTCAGCAGGCAAATTGGGCTGAACTCCTCTTTTGGGGCCCAAAGGAGCAGTAATGCTTACAGCAGCCAACCTGGCAAGTGTGTGCTTCAAGCAGCATTCCCACAAGGACCAGGAAATCAGGTACCTCTAAAATGTTTTTCAAGTTACAAAACAGCAAGTAGGAATCCTTTGGGAATAAAAAAAATAAGCTTATTACTGTAACTGCAGAAAGCTGGTTTAAATCCTCAGGATGCTGAAATAGAAGCAGAAAGCCAGCCAGAGCAGGGGGCTCTAAACAGCAGCCTCCCATGGCATCTTCCCAAAGGTGCTGTCCAACAGACACTGCCTCTGCCACAGCCACACAAGGAGGGAAGAAGCAACCAGTCCCCCCCAAAATGAAGGATGCCCTATTTTTAGCATAATCTAGGGTTGGAAGGACTCCAGTAAAACCACTGGGTCTGCCTAGAGAGGAACATGGCACCTGGTCAGCTCTCCTACGGTACAGGCAGAGGACAGAGCCGGACAGAGGGGGAGCGACATGCTCCTGCTCTGCTCTCACACGTATTTCAAAATTTCAGTCCTGCCAGATGCCTGATGGGCATTTCTGTCCATGTCTCCTCCAAAATCCACCCACATTTCATTTACAGAATTTTGCAGAAAGCTAAAAATGGATGAAAACAAAACCCCAAGGGAGCCCAGGGCATGAACCAGCTGTTTTGCAACTCTCCTGCTCTGCGCAGCTGGGATGGTGCTGAGATGGGCTGGCCGTGGCCATACTGGAGCTGTGCAGGCAGGGGAGGAGGTGTGTGGCTGCCTTTCCTCTGCCACTCCTTGCACCTTGGCTGCAAAACTTAACACACTCTCAGCTGGGAGGAGATGCCAGGGGTTTGTGTTCCCTTGTGGCCAAGCCCTCCGCAAAACTCGGGGCATGCAGAAGCCCAGGTCATGGCTGGAAGAGAATTACGGAGCAGGGGGAAGCTATTCCATGTAATCTGCAATAACAAGGTAACATTCATGCCCAGGCTTTGAAACTGGTATGACCAATGCTGTCTAGAGAGACCAAGAAAGGATCTTAGCTTATATATGTTCCAAAGAGGTATAGAACCCTAAAATTCTTACCTTAAAATGAGAATATACTTTGATACATACTTCATCCATTTCCCCCTCATACAACAGGGGCTGTGCTTTGGTCTGTGCTCACCAGGGTGTCTGCAGAGCTATTACTGCTGCAGCCAGGATTTGCTGATCAGCCTCCAGTGCACATCTCACACTGCAGAACCCTGTTCTTTCCTTCACCTTTGCTAACTGGAGCTGGTAGTTCAACCCAGCTGTGCTTCACAAGGATTAAATAAAGGAGACCAAGGACAGTAGAGTAACTCAAGATTATCTTCACAGTCAAGTGTTTCCCTTCCAGGTACCCTGGGAAGGTCCTACAGCCTTCCTGAGGATGCACACTGTTTCTGTACTGGTTCAGTGCTGCCAGGATGCCTGAGGGATATTGCTGGCCCCTGACATATGGTAGGGTACAGACAGACAAGACAGACAGATGCACTCATGGGGAGAAGGTATGGAAATCTGGAGGCAGGTTTGCACATTTCAGCCAACGTTAACACACCTCGGTGCATGCTACAACATGTAAATACTATTTGGCAAAGAATTACTGGGTTTTACTCTCCTGCAGATATAAAAGTTTAATCCAATCCAATGTTTGCAGGCAGGACTGGAACAGGTAAGTTATACACCTTAAGCTGCTTACTGGAGATGTCCACAACAGTCAAAGTAACAGAGAGAAGAAATCCTCGTCAGAAAATTACTTCTTGTCCATAACTGAATGCTGCTGGGGGACACCTTCTCTCAGGAATTAGCAGCAATGCTCAGCCTGAGGCCAAACAAAGAATTTCTCCCTTGTCATTATCAGAAAATACCAATTATCCAGTGCTGATGGGAACACTTGCGCTCAGTGAACACTGACTGTGCCAACGCAGGACCCAGCACCTCCTATTCAAGTTGCTGACCTCTAAATTAAGGAGTTTGGACGACCTGGTGCTCTTGAACAGTTATGTGGGTATATGGATGGCGAAAACCACAAGGATGGGACTAACCCCTCTGGCCACAGTACCTGATACCACCATTGCATCAAAACACATGGTGATTCTTGGGAGCCTTCCCCAGTGGAGAGGCGGAGCATCAAAAGATTTTCTAAGTACTGGGGGTTTGGAGGGGTCATGCGACCCACCCTTGGTGGGAAGGTATGACTGGGACAAATGCATCCCCTGGGATACTGGGCTGAGCATGGAGGCTGGGCAGGGAGGGGTGTGAATCAAAACGAAGATGAAAATGCTTTGGTGTTCACAACAGCAAGCAAAACTTCAATATATTCATATGTACACAACTAGAACATATTAATTCTTTTGCATCACTCAGCACTCCAGCTATCCCTGCTTTTCCCCTACCTTTCCCACACCTGTCACTAAAAGGGATCTCTGCAGACCCTGCACTGCCACAGCATGGATGTGTGGGACCCAGATGCCAAGTCAGACCCAGATGCCTTCCAGAATAGAGGAGCCTGGGCTCACCCCATGGCTGTTGCAGGTCAGCACGGCCTGAAGCCCGGGCCCTCTGCAGCCAGGCAGTCACGGCAACATCAGCTCACACCAGGGAGGGGCCCCCTTTGTAAGAAAAACAATTCAAGCTTTGTATAGCAGAGCTGAGAAAAGATGGGAAACCGCTTCTCAGAGCCAGGCCCTGATCAAGCACATGCAATTCAGCCTTTAATGTCCCAGACAGCTTTCCAACCTTCACAGGATGTCAAGAGTCAAACTACTAAACCCTCACCTCACAGACACACTGTGAGACTTGAGGGGCTGCCGGTGGAGGAATGTGTCAGGAGCTCATGCCTGAGGACAGCAAATCCTGCAAACGTAGCGCAATGGCAGAGCTCTGAGCAGAGCTGCTCCCTGCCTTACCTCGCCTCTCTCAGGGGTCTACACATACCAGAGAGCATCAAGAGCACCAGGGAAACAACTGGGTACTCAGGGAGCTATGCTGGAGTCTGAGCAACCTCCTCTGCCACACACTTCCTTATGTTGCACTGCCTTATTTCTTCCCAGTGCCGACAGGACAAAACATGCTTCAGAAAAATAAAACCTGATACACTTCTGTTGGATGCTTTGATTGGCTAAAGCAATCAAGACCTCGCAGCAATCTTTCAAGTGTCAGTCCTAAAAGTCCCCACACCCAGCTCTGCATGGCAAGTCTTAAAAAGTAAATCCCTGCTCAGTGTCAGGTGCTACCCCACAGCAGGACCTGACACCAACAAGGTTTTCGTGGGAGAGGAGGATTGATTTATCTCTGACCAGTAGCATTCCCTGCCTGTGACCTGGGAATGGTAACAGAGAGCTTGGAGTTTAAAACACATTTTGAAGCAGCAGTATAATATTTGTATGATGAGTATGCTTTATAAATGGCATTGTCATTAAGTGAGTCTTAATACTTATGTTACCCATTGCAGGTGCCACCATCTCTGTGCTCCAGCAAAACCAAGTATTTCCATTAAGGCCTCCCCATGAGAGAGGCTGATAAATGCCATCTAAAGCACAGCATTGCAGAAACCCCAAACTGACTTCAATGCCTGGAAAGAAACCGAAGGCTGCACAAACTTGTGCAAGGGTGCATTTGGGGGACAGCTTGAAAAATCAGCAACCTCAAAGTGCCAAAAGTGGCAAGGCAGCACCCCATTCCTCACCCCCCTGCCCCATCCCACCTTTGGTGAAGTGTAACTGAAATAGGAAAATGGGATGTTTCCCTACAAGGACCCTAACAGCGCTCCTGGTCAACAGAAATCTCCAATGGCGAGATGAAAAGACCACATACTTCCAGTGACTGGGTTCAAGCAGCCTCTTCTGCTTTTAACAGGAAAAGGCCCTCCAACACTTCAGTCTATTTAAAAATAAGCCACTGATTTCAGCTCCTCACAGACCAACAAATGTGAATTCCCTAACAAATACCAGAGCCCTGCACTAGCCATAGCCTGCCACTGCCGGCCAAGCCCCGAGCAGACACATCACCAGGAAATCTTGCACTTGCCCCCAGCCTCGTGCAGAGATGTTGGGGAAGGCCACCAGGAAACAGCTCAGAGGGAATGCTGGTGCCTAGCCCAGGCCACCCAGAAGCCCCGACTGCAGAGAGCCTGGAGGAGCTGCTGCCTTGCCTGGGGGAAGGCGGGCAGCACTGGCACCATGCTCTGTGCCTGCAGGAGCTGGAAGCCCCACTGGAAACCTCCAGCTAGGGTCTGGGCAGGAAGACCAGTCCTACTTACAGGCTGAGGCAATTTAGGGCAGCAACTAAAACACATAGAAAGAAAAAGGAGTGGATTTCCTACAGTCTCTGTGCTTGAGGCACCAAACTGGAGAGGAACCTAATTTTCTGAAGCAGGGATGAAAATCCAATGCTGCTCCCAGCAAGCAGAGGAGCCCCAGCTTTGCTCCAGGCCAACTCCACTGCTGGTCTTCACTAAACATGTGTAGAGAAAAAGCAGGAGTAGAACTAATATTCATATTGCCCATTACTTGAATTAAAAATACATGGTGAATGAATGTGTGTATACAGTACTCACTACATAGACACACACACAGAATGTGTGCCCAGAGTATACACACATATACTCACAAATATGTATGTGAACCTATATTGCTTGAGTGCCCATAGCATGTACAAGATACAGACACAAACACGGGTATTTACAGGTGTGCAACAGAGACACATGAAGGATTTCGGTGGAAACACTATACATTAAGATGAACATATGCACACACTTGCTCAGTAGAAAGGAATTTATAATCAAATTCTAACTGGGTTGAGGGAAAAAGACAAAACCCTATTTAATAACACACACAACTTGGAAAGGTTGAGGCTTCTAAGAAAACAAATGCCCTGGAGAAAGACGGAGGGTGCATGAGGGCCATGCTCTCTTCCCCTGCCTACCCCTTTCTGCAGGACTGGAAACACTTTCACATTTTGCTGTTTGGTGAATTTTTGTGCAATGAGAGGAGAGAGGGCACAGAAAGCAGCCTGCAGCATTGAGGCAATCCTTCATTAGCAGCAGCCATGGCCAGGTGGAACTGCCCAGAGAGGTGAGCAGGGATGCTGAGGGCAGCACTGGCAGCTGACAGGTAATCCAGGCACCCAGCCCAAGAGCGTCCCACGGAGGCATGTTCCTCCTTTATCCACACAGTACTGAACAGCATAATGTCAGGGATACTCAGACATATTATCATAAGGCATTTTAAAAAATGGAAAAGACTCCAATTTTTTTCCCATCCCAAAGGCTGGGTGCCGAGAGAGTGGGAGCTGTGGAGCAGCTTTAAGAGCCCCCTACTTTGGGTTCACTAAGCACTGTGGTGTTAATACTGTGGTGGTATTATTATTACTACAAAAATTTTTAACACAGCCCCTACAGACTCCTTCCTGCAGTGTAGGTCTCACAAGCAGCAGTGCTGTGTAAGCTTGCATTGATCCTGACTTCAGGCATGGTGCGGGGACAAGGGTCTACCAATTCTAGCCACACTTGGAGTATCCCAGTTCCCACCAGCAAAAAATATGAAGGGAACACGAAAGGGAAAGCATCAAGTTGTCTGAAACAATCTCCATGGATGTCAGGACAAAACTATAAAAGGAAATAAAAAGGTGAAGCCAAGGATGGTGGCAGCGTCAGCGTCCCTCAAGGGCATTTTGCATCCTGTGAATTTTTCAGGCCAGCTTTCCCGTGTCAGGACATCAACCTTCTTTTGGAAGGTTTGAAATACCACAAAGCCTTCTACAGATTTCACAAATAAAAGGCTGACTCCCTTGGGAAAAAAATTTAAATTAAAAAAATCAACCTGAGTACAATGCTAGCAAATTAAAACAGATTTTTCTTGCTTTCATTTAAGGCTCAGTAAAGTTGTTGCTTGTTTCAAGTTAATTCCTTCCTATCCATGTCGCAGTCCTTTGGAAGCAGCACTGGTATGTGCAGAGCAACACAAGGGTACTCTCTGATGCTGAAACTGGCATTTCCCAAAGGTTCACAAAACCCTAGAGCAAAAAGAAGACCCTCTCATGGTGACTCTGTCATGGTGGCACCATCCATGCACACAGCAAAAACTCAGGCTCAACTCAGCTGACCAGAAACCGTGGCTGGCAACTCAGTACCTGTACAGCAACTCAACGCTCCGTCACCGCCTGCCATGCCACCAATCTGCCATCCCAAGGAGTAACCCTCTGACAATATATGGGGTGAAAAGCCACTGCTGGCCTTGCTGCCCACCCCAGCCCAGCTCAGTGCCCACAACAGTGGGCAGAGTCACAGCAAACATCTCTGAGTGTTTTCAACACTGCACCACGCAGCCTCAGCCCGTGCCTGTGTCCTTGCGGCAGGAAACCAAAGCGTCTTTCCAAACATCCAGAGATGCACAGTGCCACATCTAGAATACACCTTTAGTCCAGAAATCTGGAGTGAATATAAACATATCAGGGGACAATTCTGAAAACCCATGTAAAGGAACAGCAAAACATCCTGTTTGGTAGAGCACTGAACATGTGCTCCTCAGCAGGGATGCTCCAGGAGGGCCAACCAAGGAAAGTCATCCATGCTTTTTCCCATGGATGCTCTGACTCCTTGTCTAGATGCCACACAACATCCTACTGGTGAAAAATCAGATCTGAAACTCCATGTTTGAATCCAGCAGCATCAGAAACCCTAACTGCTTCGCCCTCCAGTACTGTGAATGCAGAACTAATCAGCAAACTGTGTCTGTGTGTTTGCATGTCCTACACACCGGTACAAACCATGCCCATGGCATGATCCCAGGTGCTTGCTTACTGCCTCCAGATTAATGCAAAACCCTGGCTCACGGCTGTATATGGCACAGCCTCAGGAAAATCCTGCTAGAGGCTGTCCCTGAAGCTTGCTGGAAAGCCCTCAGGAAAATGGCAAGATCTGCAATTTCTTTATGTCAAGACTGAAGTGGAAGAAGTCAAGAAACACAAGATATACTGGGGCTGCTAATCACAAAAGCACCGTCCTCTGCAGACGGCTTCTCCTTTCACCAGCCCTTGCTGCATGTGGAGCAGACTGCTAGCACCCCTGGCTTGGGCAACCCTGGTCCCTGCTGTCCTCCATGGTGCTGGCAGCAGCCGTGGGCACAACCCGGATACAGGTGCCACTATGGGCCTTGATGCCTGGCTCCTGCTGGCCCTCAGCTGTGGTACAAGCCAGAAGCAAACACACTACTGCTGCCCCATGGGAAAAGCCCCATCATCTTCCTGTGACAGGACCAGACGCTAGCAGGTTTTATGCATTCTCAGCACTGTTCTACTTTCCCCAGTCAGCAACAATTTCCACCTGTGTGATGGAGAAGCTGATGAAAAACCGCAGGAGGGTGCCCACAAGACTCAGGCATCCTCTTGGCCCTGGCAGGGACAACCTGCTGTGGCTCTTGGCTAAGGTGACCTGGGATGTGCAAGAGCAGCTACCCTACCCAGGGAGCCTGAGCAATATACTTATTTCCATATGTGCACAGTGGATGGGAAAAAGCCTGAGGGGACAGGAGAAAAGAGGCCTCTTGCTGGCCCTGGGGCACAAGGGCTGGAGGAAGGCTCTGATGTGGGGTAAGGGGACTCCATGTCCTGGAGCAGGGGACATGGCAGGAGAATACTGGGAGCAGTGAGAGAGTAACTGGAAAATATTGACCAAAACTGGCTAAGTTTCAATGCCGATACAAGTCTGGGTGACACCACCCGCCAGGAGCTGGCCAGAGCTGAGCTCCCCCTGCCCAGGCTTTCTCAGAGCAGCCAGGCTTTCACTGCAGGGAGAAAGAAAAAGGGGAAATGTCAAACAACTGGATATTTTCCCTTTTTCCAATGCCAAACTCTTCTGTCAGGGGAAACAGAACCCTCTGCATTCTATCTCAACACAGGCAACGAAGGACAGTCCTCAGAAAGTCTGATGTGAGGAGACAAGCCAGCACTGTGTGACTTCTTTTCTGTTTAATTCCATATTTCATTTTGTTTCTGCTTTTCAGGGCTCTCTGAGCCAGTGGCCTGTCCATTTGCTCTTGGCCCATCCCACTGCTCTCGGCAGCATGCCCACAGCCATCCATGCTGCCAATGGGTGTCCCCGGGCAGCTCCTTCCACACTGAGAGCACAGCCAGGGTACACTTCACCTTGGAGCTGAATATCAGGAAACCATATGAATTCCCTTTCCTCCTGCCCTTCATTCATAAATTTAATAAAATAACAATAACAATAATAATTAAAACAAAGCCTTATTAGAGCTGTTTCTGCTCAACTTTCCAGTCTCTTTTCATGTTACTCTCTGTAATCAGATTTTTCAAGAAATACTGTGAGAAAAAAATTATAATAATAATTATTATAATAATAAAAAGCATCTGGAACCAACTCAGAAGATTTCTAATGCTTTTCAGCTTGACTGACTTGGAGTGCATTGACCACACCATTTATATTTTCTTCAGGTACCTGCAAGAAAACAAAAAGAAAGGTCATGTTCCAGCAAAAGGGACGACAAGGAAAAGAGAGGCAAAAGAGAGACAAAGCCAGACCAGTCCCAAGGAGGCAGATACTTTGCTGTTTTTTACTGACACCTGAACTCCACTGAGAAAGGGCTCTATGTACAAGGACACCCCTGTTCACCCATGGTAGCCCCGGAGCAAATACTGTGAGATCCAGATGGTTTGCTGTCGTATGGTGGGTGCTGGTGGGAGGCAACTATTTTGGGATTTCTCTCTCCTCTTCCTCTCCCCTCCTTTCCCTTCCTTTTGTTGGTGAAGCACTTGTATGCCAGGAGGTCACTCATGCGTAGTACCCACGCTGATGGATTTATGTGGCTGCCTAAGGGCTCCATGAGGCTCTCAGGGGCACCCTACAGGTTTGGGACCTGAAAGTGTGGATGGGAAGACCATGGTAGGTGACAGGAGAACATGCCCATCAAAAGAGGAAGAGAGCTACCAGTCTGCTTGTGGTGCATCTGTGCTTTTTTATCCAGTCTTGTGAGGAGACTTAACCATAGAAGTCCATATTATTCATGGGTGTCTTTTCACACTTACTGCAAGAAAAACCTCTTGTAACAGAAGATGCAAAAGACCTCAGAGCAACTGTCATCAGTAGAAAAGAACATCACAAGTAAAGTTACATCGGACAGAAGAAGTGTTTCTGACTACTACCTAAACTCCAAGACACTGTTCAGGGAACAGGCAGCTCTTGAAAAATGGAAAGAAGACTGAGGGAAAAAGAAATTATCTGTAAGTTGCTGCAAGAAGCCAAAATAATTTATGTCAAGTAAACTGAAGAAGGAACTGTTTCCTCTACAAGGTATTTAAGGCCAGGAGTACAATACCTGAATTCACTGGACACTCTCAAGAGCTCAGACAGTGGAAATACAACCAGACTGTGTCTTTCTGCAAGGCTTTTAACAAAACTGAGGAAAAACCCCAAGAGAAATAACAAGAAAAACATTCAATTTTCCAATAGAAAGATGGAATAACAGCAGTCAACTCTGATGATGTGTGAACAAAAGTCCTTTGGAAAGGAAGAAAATAATCTTAGAACAAGCATACAGCGAACTCTTCTGGTTTAGAAGGAAAACCCGAGGACACATCTACCATAGGGAGCAAGACTTTGAGACAGGACTCTCCACTGCCTCCCCTTCCTCATTTTTCCCAGTACACCGAACACTGCAGCGGAAGAAGCTGTTTGACTTTTTTCCTCTACATAACATAATGAGAAAAAGCATAGGAGCCAATTTTTTAAACCACGCTCCTCTAGTCAGCCCCAGCAATGCTCAGTGCTGTGGGTCTCTCCATATGCTTCATCAGCACCAGACAGAAGCAGGAGGAAGCAGCACCAGCCAGCTCTGGCCAGCTGTCTTTGACCTGCACAGATGCATCTCCTGCATGAAACACAGTGGTCCTTCATTCCATGCAAAATGCCTGAACCCCTTAACAGCACAGAAATGGTATCAATCACCCCACAAATGTTTCGGCAGGGTTTTCTCCAGGACAGGTGTGCAAACAATTTTGCATTGTAGGACCCATCCTAGTTTGCCACCAGTGGAGGAGTCCTCCCCCTCCCTGCCCCTTGGAAATGACCCCTGTCCCAAGGCAGCTGGTGCACTGTGTTCACCTCTCAGGTAGTGTGCAGATCAAAGCAACAACCATGAAGGAAGAAGCAAAGCTCCAAATTACATCCCAGACACAGCTCCAGCCTCTTCAGAAGCAAAACGCTGGTGAAGGAGAGCAAGACACCTGTGAAAATGAGGCAGCAAGAGCAGAAAAGGCTCTCTCTAGAGGGAGCTGGTAACTGTGGCTCTCTCCAGCCTGACCTTACCCAGGGGACATGCCAGAGACCTGGAGGTTCCAATCTCAGCATTGTCTCCCAAAGGGATTTCGTCTCAAGCACATCCTGATTACCAGGGCAAATGTCTACAGCTACAGCATGGTAGGAAGACTGGAATATTAACACCCAGGTCAAATAAAAATTAAGCAACGAAAACCACCTTAAGATGGACAGGAGAAAAAAGGGCAGATCAAAGGGAACAACAAGCTTTTATACAGTGCTCTAAATTGTTGGCAACAGGTACTGAGCTTCCTTAATTAAAGGGAGAATTTAGAGAAAGGGTTCAAGATACACTTAGACCTTGAGAAATGTCACTATAAGCCAAGGTATCTGGGTAGCAAGGTTAGGGAAAACATGACCAAACCTAGGTCAGGGTCTTGGCCAACAAAACCACCCTAGGGCCAACAAGCATCCAGCCCAGCCAGCACACCTGGAGCAAAGTCAGGCAAAACAGGGCTTGATATGTACCTTCCAAAGGATAGAAGGTTTTGACAACTAGAACAGCACTGTCCAGGTGAAAAGGCTTTTAAAAGCATACATAAAGAAGATAGCAAGTAGCAAAGAAAAACACTAAAATAGTGCTTTAAGTAAGGAAGACCTGCAGACCTGCATGGCCCCCATAGCACCCTGCCAGCTGCTCGGAGGCAGGATCTGCGGGGCCTGGAGGCAGCAGGATGAGGCACTCTTAGAAAGTGGAGCTGCCTGCAGAGTCATCTCAATTGTATGGCATAAGTTTTCAGCTAAATATCTATTTTAACTGACAGGGCTGAGATCTCCAGATATGGCTTGACATGTAGAAGCACTCTCTGCACCTTGTGCTCTGCACAAAAAGTGGGTACCTGGGGCCACACAATGGGCAGAAATGTGAGGCAAAGATAACAGTATTGATTTTTAAATGGTGTTTTATTAGCTTATCTTTTCAGCACAGTTAATATTCAAAAAAATAAGACAAACATATATAACACTTTCACCTTTGCTATCTGAAATAATATTTACTTTTACTCTTTACACACATGACCTATCAGCTGTGAATGGTTCACACCAACTGTGAAAAACCAAAGTAATTAAAAAAACCTCCAAACCTGCTTTGATCTCACTTGAGCTTTTACAGGTCAAAGGTAGGACCTGAACAGTGAATTTGCAAGTGATGGAAAGAGAAGTATAATGCAATAAAGGGCACATTTAAGAAAAAAATTAATAGCATGAAGCAGCTGACTCTCTCCTTCAGGACCAGGGAAATGGGTTCCAAGAGAAATGCCATCCTGTTTGTGGCTACAGGCATAGCAATTTTCCCTTTCTAGGGGAATTCCTCATTTTTGAGGGTGTCCTCTTTGCAAAGGAAGAGCAGAGGTAGGCCTGGAAAGTAAACTATCCATCAGTATAAAAAACGAAGAGAATTCTCCAAGGATAGCAAGACCCTCATGATGATGACTGTGTTGCAACTGCTTATGGGCACTCATGAGAAAAAACATGGGAACAACCTTATCTGCTTCAAAATTGCCTTCCCTTGCTATGCTGGCAATTATTGCTTGTTTATCAAAACCCAGGAAGATGCAGGGACAGCAGAGCTAATAGATGGGTCTCAGAAAGCAAAGGTTAGGACAATGCAGGCACCAAGATATGAAGGCAGGGGTCTGCTACTGGTAGACTGTCCAAAAAGTTCCCTACACACAAAGGCACCTATGATGACCCACCCTTAAGGGGAAGGAAGCATCTAAGGAAGCACTTTCCCCTTAAGGTTGGGTTGTCACAGCACTGTCCTGAGAGTCTGGAGCCTGCAACTGTTTTTGGAAGCAAATGGAAGGGGTGTGTGACCATTTCTAATAAAAGATACAGATGCAGTGGAAGAGGCTGCTCAGAGAGGTTGTGAAGTCTCCATACTGCAGGTCTTTAAGGACTGAGACCAGCCTTTTTTGAGAACAACATTCACTGACAAAGCTTTGCTTTGGGTAGGGCTGGGCTTGGTTCAGGAGCCTCTGACCCAGGAGGCTGGAGACAGGAGTTTGCTGGGCTACACTGGAGCAAAAGCACTCCAACAAGTTGTCCAGATAAGAAGTGACATTCTCATCATGAGTTTCCTCACAGGGAAAAGATCTCCCCTGCTCCAAAGAAGCTGTATTCATACTCACCAATGCGTGATCAAACTTAAAAGTACTGATGTAGTAGGCTGGGATGTCGGCTGCGGCCAAAGGCTCAGAAATCTGAGCAACAATTCCACATTCATCTGTGGGGAGATAAAAAATCAAACGTTGTCTGGAGGGGCTTGCAAAAGTCTCAGGGCTCACCAGTTCCATGCCTACATAAGGAGAAGTTTGTTTTCACAAACCCCAATCAGAAGGAATCTCTGTAAAAAAATGTATTCTTTTTCACAGAATCAAGCTTTTGGGTCACAGTGGTACATTGCACATTTAGTTTTATTACCTTCCTTTTGCTACAGAGAAACGCTGTCTTGGGGTGTCTTTATGATGTGTATCCCCTACCGCTGCTCTATGCCCAGAAATTAATTTTGTGCCTTTCTGTGCCTTTAAACTGAGCCTGAGAGGGGGGAGAGGAAAAAAACCGAGTGAACTTTTCAAAGCAGTTGCTCAAGGACACAGACACACAGTCCTGTGTGTTCTTCTGCTGCGGCAGCGAGAAGAGCGGAGGAAGCGCCCTGCTTGCTTTTCAGCCAGCTTTCGGCTCCTTTTCTCTGGAGGGAGATGGAGAGTTGAACTTTGTTTTCCTGGGACTTTGGTTTTTCCCTTCTTCTCTTCTGGACTGTTTCAACATCAGAACACATTGGGAGCATTTTCCACCACAGCCCCGGAGGTGGGCCCACGACCCAGCTCTGAGGAGGAGGAGAGAGAGCAGACCGACAGAAGGACCCTGAAATCTTCCCAGGTTTCTCTCCACAGCGAGAGGTTTCATTATTTAGCATTATTATTCTTTTCCTGTATGTCTGTTAAATAAATAGTTTTTTATCTCTTTCACTTTCCTCCAAGGAAAATTTATTTTTTCCTGAACCTGGTGGGGGAGGGCTGGTTGTAACCTGCCTTCTGTCAGAGGATATTTTCCTCCAAATTTGTCCAAACCGGCACAAACGCACATTCTCCAATAGCACAAAACCATTATAACTGGAACGATTTACAGAGGTATAAAGAAAGGCAATGAATGATGTTCAAGAAGAAAGCACCAAACCCAGCCCCATATATCTTTAACATCCATTTTTCTGTTATTGAACACTTGGCCCTGCATCTCTGAAAGAGCATGGACACATGGTTCCTAGGTTGCAGCCCACCACAGCCCCTGAAACAGGATTTCACACCAGTTTCACCACAGAATCATCACAGAATATTAAGGGGTTGGAGTGGACCTTAAAGATGCTCTAGTCCCAACCCTATATATCTATAAAAAGTCTACTAGAATCACAGAATTACCCAAGCACTGCACTGGAGTATGACAGTGCTTTCTGACCACTGATTTCAGTAATCTACAATGCATTTCCATGCCACCTTTTTGTCCAGCTTTTCTCTTTAACCAGAGCCCCAGCTGTAGCCACCTCTGAAGTCCAGTGGACGAATGCAATGTAGCTGCAACTGTTGAGCATGTAGCACTTTCAGGAGTATATTCAGAAGTCAAAACTTAATAGAGTCAGACTTCTGTTTGAAAATCTCAGCTCACAAAGTCATGTTAAACTGCTGGCTCTTAAAAAGCATCATCCCCAGATGGATTTTTCCATACCCCTTGAAGGCCCTGAGGTGACTGAGTGCCTGCACACCAACTGATCCCCCAAATGTTACTTACCAAAGCCAAGAGGCTGCCCACCAATCCGCACCATCTTCCAAAGTTCACCAGATGCACTTGTAAACAACAAATTATTAGGAAATCTGTAAAAAAAAGGAACACCAAACATAGCAATTAAAACACAGCAGTGTGTCAGATTCTGCCTGTGAGGGATCTGCTTTTCCTGCATCTTTGAGATGTTTGAAGCCAACTATAATGGGGTGGTAGCTTGGGCAAACTGGGAAAACTCAAGGCAGGTGGGGCAGATGCACCTGCCTGACCTTTCAAGTGTCCTACAGCAAATCAGCATCTGCTGCTGGAGGTGGGCACAGGTACCCAGAGAGGCATGGGAAAAAATTTTTAAGCAACAGGCTGTGCCCCAGCTTTACAAAAGTTGAGACTGACGGTTTGATTTGAGCTGCATTTGGAAACACCTAGGGATGGAATATGTTTCCATACCTGCTCTCAGGGATGTGAACGGTAACCACTGGTTTTGTGTCTGAGCACCATCAGTGCTTTTTTCCCTACCATCTGGGGAGGTCCCTGGGACCACTGCAGAGATCTTTATTTCTTAGCAGGGGAAAGGAGACTGGAGGCTAAGAGACTTGCCCAAGGTCAAGCAGGCAGCCTGTGAGAGAGATGAATTGGCCCCCCAGGTTTCCCACACCCCAGGCTGAAGCTCCAGCCCTCTGGCTCCTCTTGAAGACAGACAAAGGTTTACTCCAATAAGGTCAGAGAAACATTCAAGACGGCAATTTATTAATTTGAAAAACAAGTTGCTGTGGCAGGGAACTTGCCCCCAAGAACCAAACCCAAACTGCACTGTATGTCAAAAGCAAATCTCAGCAGTACAGCACCCTCTCTAGCCTCCAGACCTCAGAGCCTCCTGTGCTGCAGAGCTGCAGGAGCAGAGACACACACACACACAGAGGCTGAAGTTTTCTCACCAGTTGACTCCCTCCTTTGCTAGATGAACAAGTCATGGGTTCCCACTGCACAGGGATAACTCAGGACATTATCATCATAACAAGACTCCGAACCAAGCCCATCCATGTGTAAAAGCAGTGCAAGAGGACTGCATCACTGACATCCCCATCCTGATTTTGGCCTTTAGCAGGAAAACTTCAAACATCTACACCAGGTTTTCCTTTTGGGTTTTGCTCTTAAATGCACAGCTAATGAACAACAGAATAAAAATGCCAAAATCACTTTGCTCCAGTGTTCCTCTTTTGAAAGTGAGATAACTCTACATCACGTTGATCTGTGATTTCACTGAGGGGTTGGACAGACAAGTCCAAAATTTGTCCAAAGAACTAACATGCCAGGTTTTACTCAGGAAAGTATCAGGGTGTACAAGGCCATGACACCCATACAAAGACAGTACAAATAACTAACATGGAGGAGTCTAAGCTGCTTCCTGCTCCTTTGTGAACATCCCTTTTTTTCAAGGTCCGGGTTACTCTAAGACCAAAGCTCACCTCTGCTGTGTCTGGACATCCATGACCAGGGAGATGTAACCCTCAATGAGAGAAAAGGAGAAAAATCGAATATGTCCCGAGTCTTCGTTGCCCACCACTGAGTCTTTTACTCTGAAGAAACAGAAGAAAATGACATTAACAGTGGCTAGAAGAGCACAAAATAAAGGTTCTTAAAGCAGATATAGCCGGTGAAACCAGAAACGTTCATACACTGACTTAAGGAAGTGACACTGAGTCCTGCCATACTATCCTGATTTTATTTTTTTTTATTTTGCAGGTGGAAAACCATCCAGTCCCCACAATTGACAAAACTCTCCATCTCTGCCTCAAGGTCCCCTCACAAGAGGCTGTGGGCCAGGAGCCACAGCCACCAAGGGGCAGCAATCCAGCCAGCCGTACATGCTCCGGCCCCGTGCGGATATGCAGCACACTGACCACACGGCTACTCTCACCTTCACTCTGAAAATGCTCAGTTTTCCAAAGCCAGCAGATGTCTTTGGGCACCCTCAATCACCTGTTGGCTTCCACCTGTTGGGACAACCCTCTTGAGCCTGTGAAACCTCCCTCCCTCAGTGCAGAGTACTGGAGCAGCACAAGGCCACAGCAGATCCCAGGGCACCCCAGAGAAGCAGTGGAAATCTGTGCCTCCAGACTCTGGGCACACCTCTCCTGGAAGCCCATCTCCCTGCAGGACCTACCCATTGGAGTAAAACATGACATCCATTAGGAGTGTAGCAACAGTGGGAAGGGTATCTGGATCCAGGCTGGTGACGCAGAACATATTACTTGGACTGGAAAGGGGATGAATGACAGGCCTCTGAACTGAAAGAGACACACACACACACAGACAACTATGAAGCCGCATCTGCAGCAGACTCCTGTCTCATCAGCTGTGTTATCCATGCACTGGCAGCAGCCACAGAGAAAGCTGCTGTATTTGTAACACAGTATTTATAAAGCAGTGCCTCATTGCTGAAGCCCTGTTGGCTCTCAGGGAATGAGGGGCCTGTGGACAATCTGCTCCTGTGCTGATCTCCCTGTGGTATAGGGTGGTATTACCTTGAATACCCTGCCCAGCTCTCTGCTCCTAGGGGCTTTCAGGCCATTGGGTGCATCCACATGAGTGAGGGGCAAGCTAAAGGAAGTGCCAGGAGAAACTGAAAAGTGGAAAAAAATACAGGCTTCCACCATTTAAAAGGCAGGGTTATGGAAGGCATTTCTCCAGCTGTGGTTGTTAGCAGTCCATCCGGTTTTCCCTCATTTCTGGGGACCTATTTTGCCATAATATCTTGAAAAATTAAAAACCAGCTGCCACACTGCAGTTTGTCTAACACATTGCAGCCAGTGGCTGAGAAGCAGCCAGCATTTAGACATGGAACTAGTAAACAGAGCAACACAGCAAACTGCATACCTGTGCATTATCAACATGTGCTTCAGTGTGCCCTTGATGCTTTTTTTCTTTAAGACTCATTTTTTTAAACTAGGTGATTGTTAGCTCTTGAATGATGAAAGTGAGTGGTATTTCATAATAACTGATCCCTGCTTTGGCTGGTTATGGGCAAAAAATTACACACGTGTCTGTAGGTAAACATACGTATATAAGTTGTTCCTTTTCCTGATTGTACCCTTTGGCTTGATGCTTGTTCCTCTAGCCTGCAAACATCCTAAGGTTCTTTACAGCCCTGGACTCATTGTGGCCTTGATCCTCACTGGCACTGAAGTATGAAAGTTGAAAAACAATCTTCTCTGTGCACCACTGCAATATTTAAAACAAGCTTTTAGAAAAGCCATTTTCCTTTGGAATGTTGAAGCGTGGAAATATGGGCTACAGACAACATTATTTTTGCAACTACAATGAACTATACTTTAACCTTCTGTCCTACAAAAGGCATGTCTCCTCTAGAGAAACTAGCATTAGAAGGCCAAAATTCAGCCAAACTTACCAGCACTGCTCAGAAAGTTAAGAACCTACTCAAATCCTTGGTTGTACTGGGATAGGCTTGTAAGATTATCATCTTACAACAGTATTCATCCAAATGTTGAAGGAAGCTAGGAGGCAGGACTTCCACCCCACCCAGGGAGACCAAATCACTGGCAAGCTGAGCCTGTGCTGGTCCTTACCTAGTTTTGGTTTGACAAATCCATTTGTTATCCCAAAGTCATCGGCAGCCACTGTCTCCCCATTCACTACTCTGAGGATGGTGAACTCGGCAGCCAGCGTGTGCATCACGAAGGGTAGGTCTCGCTCACGCACCTGAAGGTGACAACAGGATTATCTGGTGATGGCGTGCACCAGAAATGACAAAACACTGCAGTGGAGGGTACATACTTTCAGTGCACAGCAAAGTGGACACATGACTCCTGCTTGAGCCAGCAGATAGTTACCATCTAGGTGTATCTTAAAAGAAGCACACCTGGTGATATCACTGGGAGTATCAGTAGGATTAAGCACCAAAGTGCTTTTACGACTGTAAAAAGAACGTGGAGATTTCTAAGCAGGAGATGCTTCACCTGTTTTTCATCATTCCTTCAACAACTCAGCACTGCCTGTTCTTCAGTCTTGTTTCCTCAGGAAATAAGGCTATGTCTTGTGTGCATGCACACACACGTGTGTGTGAGACAGAAAGACTGCCTGTCTGTACCCAAAACATGGAGCCTCTTGGCCATCACCAGCCAACCTGACAGCAGACACTGTGTTTCTCTAACCTCCAGAAAACCAAAGATGCAGAGCAGGCACAGTATGCATCTGCGGGCTCCTGCCTCCATCTCTAAAGCATAAGAGCCACACAGCTCTGCAAGGGATGGATGGTATAACACATATACTAGGATTGCAATGTCTGAGTGATGGTGGGAAGTGCTACCAATATCTCCATTGCAAGGAGACTGTAGTGTGGGCTCAGCACTCTTATTAGACACCAGACAACCCATGACAACAAATGCTTCATCCCATAGCAAAAGCTCCTCCTGTCAGAGGGCCTAACTACAAGGGACAGAGCTCTGGGGAAAGCAGACTGGTACTTCTGCCACTCCCCAGACAACTTGTTCCCAGAATTGCCCAATTGAACTTTCATCTGGTGGCAATAACTCTGCCTGGTTCCCTCACGTCCTCTTACCAGGATGAAGTCCGTCTGATAGGTGGAGAGCATAAACACTGAGATGTTTTGGTCAGCTAGAGGTGCTATGACTGACTTGGCAATTTTGGTCACTCCGATGGGCTGGGAGCTGGAGAAGCCACCTCCACCAGACACCACGTTGAGGGCAAGCCATGTTGCATCGGCCACGCTCAAGTGTTCCGAGGAAGGAAGCTCTGCAGAGATAGAAGCAGAGGACAGAGGTTTGTTTTAGAGGCAGAGAGAGCCAGGTCCACTATCTGCCAGTATGTGCTTAGCACAGACCTCAGCACAAGGAGTGAGATGAGCCCCCTTATCCAGCCAACCTCCTGGGCTTCCCATGCTGCTCCACAGGCTCATACTGTGACACTCTTTCATGTACTGATTGCATCAATTGCCATGGCAGGATTCATACAGATTGTCAAGGACAACACAGAGAACTGCAGGAGACTCAGCAATTCACTTGGATACCAGCGACCAGCTCTGTTGACCTTCCCAAGTGGAAACAGCCTGTGGTCGTCCTGGTTACAAAAGGAGAGTGCCAGTGTGGGCAGTAACAAACTGTGTATTCCACTTCCCTCTACATCATTCCTGACAAACTGTTAATGATGGGTCGTTTGCAGGAGCTGCCCAGCACACTCCTGCACACCTGACACCTCAGGCTATCAGCTGGGTGTTAAATGAGATAAGGGAGAAGAGGCAAATCCTTCGAGGCAGGGTAGTGTTTCTTCTTCACACCAATGACTCAGCTGTGGTAACTCCCCTCTGGGGAAGTACCAGCACAGTCACACCCATCCTGAAGGGGGTCATCTCTGCTAATGGGCCTCAATGGGCACCACCAGAATAGGAGCTGTAACTTCAACCATCAAGAACTCTCAAAAAATATCCTATGACTCACGGTATGACATCATTCCATTGTGAAACTCCCTGCCCTGGGGGAGGTACTGAGCATTCCTGCCTGAACCTGAGCGTATATAATCTTGAGGTTTGTGGGCTTGGGACACCAGCATCACCACCACTGAACGGATCCAGAGGATCAGAACTTCCAAAGGACCACTGCTTTTGACTGCAACCATCACTTGAAAGGACTGCAATCAGCACCCTGACCAACAGGGTGCCAGGTTGTACTCTTTGTTGAAGTCTTCTGTGTATCATTGCATTTATTGTAATCTTTCTATTAAATTATAACTCCAACCTGAAATCGCTCTCAAGGTAATTCTATGGAGATTCTCCCACTGGTTTACTTTCAAAGCAGCACATTGGTCTTTGATTTAAATCTCTATCATACAATTTCTCCAAACATTTTACTCAAGCTGTTCTGTCCTCTTTTGTTTCCATTTTCCCACTCTAATCTAAACCCAAATTTTGTACTCCTGGACTTGAGATGAGGTTGACAGAGTAGCCTGGGCACTATCACTAGTCTTTGAAGATGCAGAGCAGGCACAGTATGCATCTGTGGGCTCCTGCCTCCATCTCTAAAGCATAAGAGCCACACAGCTCTGCAAGGGATGGATGGTGTAACACATATACTAGGATTGCAAGGTAAGCACATACTAAGATAAAGCAAATTACTTTGGAAATGGAAAATACTAAGAATAATTCCATTCCACTTGCTTCTAATCTGTTGTGGTTGAGTAGTTAAAAATCTGCAGCTAACCATTTAATGCAAATTATTAACTGTTTTAAAAAACCCTTAATCTACTGACAGCCCAGAAAACCAGATGCAGACTCTGGAATGAAGGCATACACTGCTCTAGGATTCTCTGGACTTCAGATTTTTGTTTGGCAAATTATAGAAACAAACAGGTGAGATCCAGATCCCAACGAACAAATGCATAATCCCAGCTAAATCTACTTGGTGTAAGGAACCTGATCTCAGATGCAGATCCAGCCAGCAAGGACACAGTAGACATCCTAGGGGAGGCCTATACACTTAGCTCAGAGGTGAGATGCAGCCCAGGAGTCTGAAAGCATAAACCCCAGCATCACTGCTCTCGCAGTCAGCACTCTGGTACTGTAGGCAAGTGCTCACATGTCCCCATGTCCACACACTCTTGGCTCCTCCATGCAGTATCCTTTCTTTCTCCTTCAGCGAGACCTTTGGGAGTTGTTTCTGTACAGCCTCAGACACCGTGTAATAAATTCCTAACCTCACCCTCTCTGAATCCTCAGGCACCACTTCCCTGAGACACTGACAGCACTGAAAACCCAAAATGAACTGAATAACAAACACTATTCATTTTGCTCTCCTCAATAACCTCAATTGTGTGTGGCATGAAAACAACCCTGAGCAAACACACTGCAAACAGTGGGGGTACTGAGGTTTCTGCTTCTGTATTTTGATGTTTAGCTTCATAAGCCAATGTTTCTTTTTTAATAATCAGAGCTTACTGGAATGAAAACTAGACACCAGGGAGAGGGGGTGAGTTTGTACATTAATCACCAGCATGTTATGTCAGAGAGACCAGTGCAAGTTACTTGCAGCAAATTATTGCAAAAAAATACCATTTTCTCATCAGCCCTTTGCATCAGAAAAGCACCTCTAAACCCAAGCTTCCTGCATCACCTGGCATGGAGAAGCTAGGGCTCAAAACAACTGCTGCTGAGCTACATATGCTTCAGGGTCCTGTTCTCACCAACTGATCCCACCTGCAGTGGGCACATCCCAGGTGTGCTCAAGTCCACTAATGACTCACTAGTGGCAGTGAGAGCAAAACTCATTTCCCTTTCTATAAACACAGTAGATGACATTTGCGCTTTGTACAGGTGACAAGGACTGCAGTTCATTAAATATCAGTTCAAACACAATTTTGGGCCAGGGATGTGATGGAAGATGCAGTATTTCATGGTGGACAGAGGCATTATCCCGTTTCACTCCAACAGCAGCCGCGCTGGATGAGCTGCCCCAAGAAGACCTCATCAAGCTCTCCTCAGGGGGAAGGCAGGCTGATTTGCTCATTGCACTTGTAATTACTCAGAAGTGTTAATAAATTTTGGGTTTATGTGTTTAACAGGCCCTATGATGTGTGACAAAGGCCACTCCATTCACTTAAGTAACCTGCTTCTTATGATTCAATTAACTTGGAAAAATATATAGGAAGTGATTGAAATACCAATTTTGGACACTGTTTCCACTAGGCAACCAGATGGAAAAGTACAGCCCAAATTTTAATGAAACAAACCCAGGCTGAAGGTTCAACAAATTCATCTAAATAGTGTTCAATAAGCCATGTGGGATGGTGCTTTGCCAGGAAGCTGTTGAATGCTGTAAACCCAAAGAGAGCCAAAACCACCAGTTGTAACATTAGCGCAGACTCAGCGAGGCAGAATAAGGTAATAAATAAAGAGCAAAATGAGGAATTGCCCATGTTTCAGTACCAACTCACCACTGACACCACTTTCCCCACAGGAGAACAGAGCTCCAGGCCCCCACAGCTTCAGCATTGTCACATGCCTTGTCCTCCCACCGGACAGAAATTTCTCTGCTGGGCTCTCAAGATTCTCTTGCAACTGGTTTATCAGAGTGCAGTCACTCCCACTTCTGATCATGGAGGATATCTCAACTCTAGCTGAGAAAGACTCCAAAAGGTCAGAGATGTGGGCTTAGTTTACTATAATCAGGGTTTTCATTTTGACCTTTCATTGGGATGAAGCCCTAAGATTTTTCTGGTTTTGCTGTGTAAGGCTTTGCAGAGCTGGTAGCAGAAGGCACCAGCTGCCTGCAGGCTCTGTAACCATCATTTGCTGCCCAACATGACAACTACCACAGTCTGGAAAAGCAGGCTTCCAGACTCAAGCTGTCATTCCATCCATGGTCTCTGGCATCGAACACCACAGTCTCAACAAGATGTGATCATTGTGATAGTCCAGGATGATTTGCTCTGGCAATGCAGTGCTGGGTACCAAGTGCTGGTGGGCTCCACAAACTGTGGGGCTGCTCTCCATTGGCACAGGTATCAAACTAATGCCAGTCCCTGTGCAAACCAAACCCAGCCAACATGTCAAATAACACTTAGGGCGTAACTGCTTATTCACAGCACAGGTGACTTACAAGGTATGGAGTCTGTCCACAGCCTCACTGGCCCATTTGGCAGCCCCAGCTGAAGTAGAGCAGCCTCCCTAACACATGTCAGCCTGGGATGTGAGGTAGTGAGTATCATATCGGCCATGATTGGCTCCTGAGCTCCAATAATCAATACCATTGCCAACGAGGACAAACATTGGCTGAAACCCAAATACGATTGAATTGCTGCCGCTGTAAGTACTGTGAGCTGGTGCTCCATGTGACACTCCTAAACTATCCTTGCTGGGATGATGACGACATTCCAGCTCAAGGGTCTCTGCAAGCAGCCAAGGAAGTCACAGAAAAGCAGGGAAGGAAGATCTCCTGGTTTACAACCCTGACCAAAGAGTCAGTCTGACAGTACCAGTCTGCACAACATTAGGAAAACAACATTTTTTTCTGTCTACATTTTCTACCCTGAAGACCCCTCAGTTTCAAACACCCTGCACAGCAGGAGGCACAGCACTGGGAGAGAGCCCCACCTCCCCAAAAGGACACTGGAAAACGTGCAAAATGCTCTGAAAAGGGCAACACCACCAGAACTTTTTTCCCCTTTCTGTACCTAGTTTAAATGGGTTCACACTTCTCATGAAAAAGTTATAGTTAAGGGGGAAATAACTGGAAAATGCACAGTTCCACAACAGAAATGCATTTCACCTAGCCACACTGATAGCTGGATGAATCCTGTTCAATGCGCTGCTAACTCCCTTCCTCCACAAAGACACCTTGTGAGCTGTTTTCTGTGGGCTCTTCCAACTTTATGGCAATCAGATACCCACTTCAGGACACCTCTCAGCTTCCAAGTGAAACTGTAGATAAATGATGGATTTATCGTAGTGCTTGGAGAGAAATGAAGACCCTCAGCTGGTTTGTTCCTTCGGTGTGGTATGTTAGATCATCTCCTAAGCACTTATCTTCACCCAGCACACAAATTTTTACATCACAGCAGAGTGCTCTGAGTGATGTGCTACTCCCCAGTTTGTTCTGGTGCTCTGAATGAACCAATTGCTCATTTGATTCATCATCATTATGAGGCTTACATTTGCATCCACAGTTAACTCCGAATATTAAAAAATAATGAAAATAAAAAATATTGTGGATTTTCTGACCAGCCTTCTGGCTTTAGAAACCTTACACTGTTTTAATTTCAGCTTTTATAGTTTCCTTCTGCAAAAATGGCAGCTAGACTCTGGCTTGCATTTAAAAGATAGAGGAAGAGGCTCCTGCAGTAACAGGACTCCAATGGTAAGTCATTAAAAATAAAAGTGCTGCCAACTGCAGAAGTCACAATAAACTGGGAGAGCTGTCACCCACTGCTGCCAAGTGGCAACACAGTTTATGTGTATATGTGTATTTAATAGGATCTTCATGTTTATTAAAGGTTCTCTTCCCACTCCCCAGTCGAAGCTTTTCATTGCTCTGCAGTTTTAAAATCCCATCTTAAAACGAAGCGAGGGATTATCCGAGGTTGTAAAGCCTGATCCAAAGCCTAGGCATCTTTCTGACTTCTCTGTCAGCCTCACCACACTGGAGGGCCTGGAGAGGCCACTGGGTGTGGCAGGTGGGAGCTGCTGGGTGAGTGTGCCATGCCCCAACCACCAGCAGGGAGCTAAGATGCCCAGAGCCCACTGCCAACACCCAACTGGTGTAGTTTCCCTGACATCTGCATAAAACACACGTGTTTGACCTGGATATCTCTGCTCAGGAAACTTTTTATTCTTGCAGGCACTGTGGAAACTGGCTACATGAGCTCAAAATCTTGAAGGGAGAGTGGGTGGAAGGTAACACCTGAATCTCGTTTCTTTTGAGAAATCAGGCGAAGTGAACATTCCTTTAATGTTGGGAAATTGAGTACTCTTGCTTCTCACTTCCAGAAAGCTGTGTGAAAGGGGTTAAAGCAGGATAAAGATATTTATTTATCAGTTTCAATAGTGTGCTAAAATCCAGAAAGAGCTCTAAAGTTGGTCCAATGGCCCAATGTCCAGCTTTGTGTGTTCTGGTCCTTGCTACTCTGGAAGCACAGAAGTTTTTCCTGCAGAATGCCACATTCCTTGCTTTTACAGGCCATCTAGTGCAACCTTCCTGCAATGGGTAGGGATGTCTTCAACTAGAGCAGTTTGCTCCAAGTCCTGTCCAACCCAACTCTGAATGTGTCCAGGGACGGGGCATCCACCACCTCTCTGGGCAACCAGAGATGCTGTGCCAGAGGCAGGAACAGAAGTCAGCCCTGCAAACATGACTTGTGACATGAGGAGCGCAGTGCCTCCAGCACTGCCTCTCTGCCTGCAGCGCCTTTGGGCTCAGGCTCACACACATGAGCCGGCAGTGAGACATCCAGTGCATGGCAGGGATTTTTAAACCTCCACATGTCCATTAGATACCGAGTGCTATCAGCAAATATGACAGCAGGTTTCTCCAGGATCACAGCGACAGGGACAGAAGACAAGGGAGTCCTCTAAGCCCTTTACTGGAGGGAAAGACAAACAGATTCATCCCACCTTTATTTTACAAAAATTAGTAGACTCAAACTTTAATTTATGTCTCTTTTATTGCTCTTTGTGCATCTCAGATTTCCTCCTGATGCACCTGGGCATCTGCCTGGGCACCTCTGTAGGACTGGATCCACAGGCAGTCGGAACCTTGCCACCTCTAACTTTGTGCTTCTGTGCTTCTGACACTTTCTCCTAACAGAGCATGCAAAACTGAGAGGTTTTTTTTATTCCAAATACCCTTAACATGGAAGCTGTGAAACTTGTCATCTCATTTCCTATTTAGGTATTATCCTACTCACACAACTGTCAAAAGAACATTGTTAAGTTCATAAACTCACGCACTCTGTAGTGAGGAAGTAACAGCTTGACATTTTATATATATCTGGCCTCAATGTTTCTGTGCCTCAGTTTCCTACCCATAAAGTGGATACAAACCACCTATTTCTTCTAAATCTTGCTCTCAAGAACCAGCTGACCTGTTCAGCGAATGTTTATATACATCTCACAACTGAAGCATTTCACAGCTAACTCAAAGCAGCATAGAAAATTCCTGCCCAAAGATTTGAATTTCTAAAAACAGGTTAGAATGGAAGGGACTGGGAAGTTTTGTTCTGGCCTCTTTGAGCATCTTTGCTTTGACTCTAAGGGAGGAAGCTGTTTGTGCTAGTGCTATTCCAGGGATAATTAGGTAGGTTTGAAAAGCAAAGGTCTCTTAATTTCCACTATCAAGAACATAAAAGGCAAACAGACAAACAGACAGAGGAAAAGAAAGAAAATGAAAACCAGAAGTAAGCAAACAAGAACGCACTCTAGGGAAAAGCAAGCACCCTGAGTCTGTCAAAGTCCCTCTCCCTGAGCTCTGAGCAGCTGTCTCAGAGCATCCAGAACAGACCAGCTCTCCCCAGACCCACGCCTCCTAGGAGCATTCCCAAAGCAACTTCAAGCAGTGCATCTTCCCTCACTTCTTGCATGACATTTATTTGTACTAGTCCTTGTCTCCTGTTACAGATTTTCTTTCAATTTATGGAGTAATTAACACTAAAGGCTATTTATGGATTTACACTGTAGGATGGGTGAATGTACTCAGTGCAATTTTCTCATGTTGTCCTGACAATTCAATTCAAGCTCCACCTGGTACAATAACCATTTTGAATTTTCAACTATTCATGTGAATAGGACATATTACATACACAGGGAATTACACATGTGGCTCTGGGTCCTATGTCCATTTAATGGAAACCACTGTTATTAATCACACAGAAGGGAGTCCTCTAAGCCCTTTACTAGAGGGAAATCATAAACACATTAATCCCACCTTTATTTTATAAAAATTAGTAGACTCAAAAATCTGCTTCAAAGAGCACTTGAGGTCAATTGGGGCATTTTTTCAAGCCCTGTTCTCAAAGAGAGAGAAATGACTGCTAACACATCAAGGGATTTAACACTGGGTATTTACAGCCACCTCAGAAGCTACAGCAGACACTATATAATCTCAGCCATCTTCATTGAAGCTTCACTGTCCATGTAAACAGTTTGCAGGAGCAAGTGAATATTCTGAAACAGATGGAAACGTTTTATGTAAAGTACCTACTTTTCCTCAACTATCCCATTCACTATGCCCCAGACCACAACTATTTCTGCAGGCACTATGATCCAGCAGCTCCCAAGCAAGGCCTTTATAAAAAAATTTAGGGAAGGGAGACTACACTGCTGTAAAGCTTCTCCACTGTTATACATCTGCCCATGTATCTGCATGAGATAGGAAAGTCTGACAGGAAAGCACTGGATTTGTCATGTTCAAAGATGGAGAAATCTGTATTTTTACCACTAATGGTACAATTACAAAGACATCCCAGGCACAACATCCATGCCTTGGGATAATGGAGGAGGACAGCATGGTGTTGCTGCCTGTTCCGAGCTTTCCTTCCCCCTCCCCAAGACAAGCCAGGCCTTGCCTCTGCCATGTGTTCTGAACTCCTTTGTTCCAAGCGCGGGCAAAACCGAATGTAACTCAAACTCTCCAGCAGTGTCTGACTGGCCGCTCACCCCGGGTCCGCCCCCAGTCCGCCCCTTTCCCTTCTCCGAATAAAAGAAGGGCCCAAGAGGGGGCCTGCCCTCTTTTGGCTTTGCAATCCTTCTGCGAACATCTGTGTGTTCTGTTTCTGTTTGAAAGCTTCTAATTGCGGGAATTAGGCAAGCTGAAGACTATATTTCTCCCTCTTTGCTTCTACCACAGTATGGTGTTGGTTCTCTTTACCTATCTAGGAACACAGGCACCACTTTCTCAGTAGATGCTAAAGGGATCCTCACCTCTGCTGGCATGGACACGCAGCCTTCGTAGATTTTGAGGAATGAGATGAGGCAAATCCTGAGGTATGGCACTGTCCTAGAAAGTTTAGTAGCTAGTCTGCTAAAAGCAGCAGAAGTGGGAATGTATTTATGCTAGTTCCAGAGCTGGCGAAGGAGCATGTGCTAATTAAATTTTTTTTTTTGCTCAGCATGTCCTCAACTGTATTTGTACAGAGCAGAGATGACGCCATGTGGCTGACTGATCTATTTACACGTCTGGAGTCCCCTGCTCATCCCCATCCCTGTTTCCCAGTTAAGGGTGCAGACAGGAATTTGGGCTAGTTCCAGCAATCCAAGACACCTGGCACACCACTGGGATTGGAAAAACCAGTGACTTTTACCTAATAGAAGCTGTTCAGGATCTCTCTACTGCACGAATACAGGCAAGCAGAAGAAACTGAAAAGCCTATTTCTGGAGAAGAGCTAAAATAAAGTGAATATTATTGTTGAAGCCTGTTGTGAATGCAAAAAGCAGCAAAAGCCAGATTAATACTCTCTGCTGCTCTTGCTGACTGTAAGCAGCAGAGGCAAGAAATGTGCTGCATTCATAAATGCACAATTTCTGTGCAGCCTTTCTCTCCTTCCTCCAGACTTTTTTATACTCCTTGCCCAGCTGGCTTCTGGCTTTGATGTTTAAGTAGAGCTGCAGGCTGTTTCACACGTGCCTTGTTTCTGCCAGACAGACAATCCACGTGCAGGAATGTTGGGGCAGTGGCAATGGCTGCAAATGGATGCTCTGAGTCCATCACAGTGGTCTGGCCCCACAAGATATGACTTACCTGTCTTGAGTGTCAGTAGCTTGTGAGGTGAGACCTTGAGCATATCACATCCTCTCCCATAACTGTGCTTCCCTTTCACATTAAATATTTGGTTGCCAAAGTCCTTCTCTCTTGCACTAAATAAGTATGTGAAATACTGGCATCACAGAGCATTGTGGCTCCTGGGTGTTACAGTAATAGCACCAAAATTAAGCTCAGGAGGTGTGATCTGGCCAGCTACCCTTGTGCACTTAAAGGAAGGAGCTCTGCTTTACTTGTGTGCTGGTATTTCCATTTCACACTGTTTTCCCTAAGCCTCCTGTGTCTGCAGCAGGGTGGCACCTCAGAACCATCCCCAGCAGTGCCTGTGACAGTGAGCTGAGGGGTGTCCACACCTCTCCTATCCCTCTGAAGCAGGAAAACCAGCAATGGCTGCAGAAATCTAAGCAGCTGCTTTTTTCTCCATTAGGTTCCAACCTAAACCCAAAAAAAGTGACTCCTTGGTCTTCATCTGGACAGCAGCCAGATTAAAGAAAAGCCAGATATTCCCAAGGGGAAAAGAATGTGTTTGAAAAGCAAGTTTCCCTTGCAGGAGAGAGATATTCAACCATATGAAACACAATGTATTTCCTTTAAAATCAGCATATATTCCTCCAAACCTCAGCTTCCCCACCTTCAAGCAAAGAATTAGCATCCCGGTGTTGACTCAACAAAGAGCTGAGTTCAACAACCACCAAGTGCTGCACTATTATAGGCAGAGGCCAGAAACACCACCAAGAGTCTCTGCCTGTCCTGCACTAACCCCATACCCAAGCAGTGGCATGTTCTTCTGCACATTTACCAGACCTGCTGCAGCTGAAGCTGCTTCATCAGAGGCACCCAGTACAAATCTCTGAAGACCCACAAGAACTGATGTGCCTTCTCCCTTTCCTTTCCTTTCCTTTCCTTTCCTTTCCTTTCCTTTCCTTTCCTTTCCTTTCCTTTCCTTTCCTTTCCTTTCCTTTCCTTTCCTTTCCTTTCCTTTCCTTTCCTTTCCTTTCCTTTCCTTTCCTTTCCTTTCCTTTCCTTTCCTTTCCTTTCCTTTCCTTTTTCCTTTTCCTTTCCCTTTCCCTTTCCCTTTCCCTTTCCTTTCCAGTATTTAGTACCCGATGAGTGTATGCGTATCGGTTTTGCAAGGATTTTGCTGCTATAATTTTCTCCTGGCCTTGTGGAAGCCTTCCAGACTCTCTGTGGTCCTTCACCTGGGACTGATATGAAGGTTGTGGCAAGCAGAAAAGTCAGGTGAAGCTGTGTCCTGGGTGGGTACACAAGACTGCTGTTCCTGGAAGTGCTGCTG
The DNA here is from genome assembly GCF_020740725.1 of Corvus hawaiiensis. Taxonomy (NCBI): domain Eukaryota; kingdom Metazoa; phylum Chordata; class Aves; order Passeriformes; family Corvidae; genus Corvus; species Corvus hawaiiensis. The sequence continues at coordinate 8,344,038 of NC_063232.1, forward strand.
CAGTCCTGTGTTCCGCCACAGTGAGAGTCCTGTGTACATCCTAGGTCATGTCCAGAACCACGGGCAGACCTCAGGCAGGGAAATGAATAAGAAATGTCATTTTTAACATTCATTAACTTTACATGAAAACATCAAGATCTCCAACTTTTGAAGCTGTTTTGCTTAAATGCCTGCCTGCCCTTGTTCCAGTTAAAGGATGTGGAGAAGAAGACTTCCCTCCTGGAGATGTTCTTGGATACACAACACTCACCACACCGAGTCAGACCAGAGGCAGTTCCAATAGTGTCCAGTAACAGCTATCCATTACAGGTCCATTTCTGGGGTATTCCCATCTTGCTCTGAGACTACAGAATGGATCCATAGCACCACTCAAATAATTACATCAGTTTAAAAGGGACTTTCAGGACAGTGCAGACATATTTGCACATCTGTGGACAAATCTGAGAGAAATCTGGGCTGGCTACCCAACCCATCACCACCACAAGAATTACTCCTTTTGTCTTCTTGTCATCTGAGCCCATCATCATAAAAAACCAGGACCCTTCCCAGATGCCATCTGTGCAGGCCAGCTGAGCTCTGATGTGTTCCCATCCCCTGACAGTGCCAAGCATCCAGGTGACATGGGGTGATGCTGGGAAAAGGATTCACAGCAGCTCAGTTTCCAAATGGTGAGATGTCTTTCCACTTCCCTTTTCCTACTCTATCTGTGAATTTGTGGATGGACAGAGGGGATATTCAGTACTGTGACTGAACTGGGAAAATCTTTCCTTGGCTGGGAGGTGCCAAATTATTCCAGAGGTGTCATCAATCTGCCATTTCTGAAAAGCCAAATATACAACTGTAAGGGCTGCACACACTAACTCAGGCAGATCCTCCTCTTCTACAGATGAAGTCCTTAACGCAATGGCTGAGTTACTCCAGCCAGCACCCCTTCAAAGGCATGGTGTGAGAGATGTTACTGGGAGTGAACCTTCCCCTCCTGCCAAAGCATCAGCTCTGTGAGACAGACAGGATCTACCAGCCAGCCTGGAAAGAGGCAAGGACTGCAAATAATGCCACTGACTCTCTCTCCCCTCCAACCCCTCTGCCTGGTTACATGCCACCTTAAAGCTGTCCCTTCTGACTCAGCCTGCAGCATTTCATCCAAAGGGGTCTGAGGCACAGGCAACTTATCTGACTCTGTGAACAGGCTGCTTTTCTGGAGGGAGATAGGTGTTATGTTTTTCAAAATCTACTTGTAATTCAGGGGTAGACAACTACTACTCATTTCTACTTACATGCACACACCACCTGCAGACAAGACTGCCTCCAGAAATGGGATTGCACAGCTCATCCCGCCCCTGCCCCAAAGGGCTGCATGCAGGGTGCAGCCTTGCCAGCACGGGAGGGGGTGCTCCCTTTGGCCCTGTCCTGCTCTGCACCAGTGCTGCCACACCAGCCTTACCCTGGGCAAGAAAAACAACCACTGATTTTATTTAAAAATATGAAAGCAAGTCTTCCAGGTAAACCGAACCAGTGCATACAAGCTGGAGAGAGAAATGAATGCAGATGAGTTTATTTTTTACCTCACCTCCTCCCACCAGCACAGGGAGTTGGTAACATTACATCATCACACACCCCCGCCCCTCGGATCAAACCCTGCAAAGACACAGCTTCTGCTGAGGCTGCTGGAAGCAATGGCCATAGGAAAATTAACTCTCTGCTGTACAGGATGCACTTCCCAGCGGCCAGTAGTGACCCAGTGCTGGATTTTGTGGTCAGCTGTTTTGTGATCGGGGATGTCTGAATCCTCAGAGATGTGAAACCCCAGCAACCTCTGCCTCCAAGTATTTATCTAGCAGAACAAGTATTTTTATAACTGGACAAAGAGTCTGAGTTGCTCCCTGTCTGTCCCAAATGCAGGACTAAAGATGGGCAATAAAGCTACCTGATATACCTCAAGGACTAGGCTGACAGTTTTGATAGAGGGACACAAAATGACGGAGCAGGATTATCAATTTCCACCCACAGACTTCAATTACACAGAATTGGGTACTGTTAGTGTCAATTTTCCTCAAGCCCCACGTGGCCTTACAGAGCAGCCACTGGCTGAGCCAGAGGCACAGGCATCTTGTGGAGAGCAACACAAAAGCTTTTCTTTGCAGGAAATTAAAAAAAAACAAGGAAACAAACATCAGCACTTGCACAAGCCCCAGACTGGCTCAGATGGAAAATTACCTTGAGACTGTTTGTGTTCCAGATCAATGGATCAGCCGCAGTGCAGGGCAATTAGCACTTTGAAATTATTCAGCAAGCTGAGGGGTGGGAATTTTAAGGGAGATGGTGAGGGAAGGGTGAGAACAAGCAGGAATAACAATAAATCTTTCTGGATAGAAAAGTCAATGCCTGGCGCTGGCTGAGCCCAAGATACCGTGTGAATGTGGCTGTTGGATACTTTTGCAACCACGCAAATGGGGGACAGAGGGAGGTGGAGGGGCTGAGACTGCATCCTGGGAATGGATGTATGGCCTGAACATGGAAAGCAGAGCACACATTTTCTTTTCAGCAGGTATCTCCCTAGTTATACTATCAGCCTATTTTCTGCTGTACCCAGCACTCCAAGCAAGGCAAAAATACTCTGTAAGCCGATCCTCCCTGTGAGAGGTGGGAGGGCACAAGGTGCAAACTGGCCACTCAACACTTCAGGCAGGCATCAGCTTGGTTAGGGCTGCGTCCAGGTCTGTGACCAGGCTCAGGACCAGCTCCCTTCAGAGGAGTGAGCATCCTCACAGGGGCTGGGTGGCTGTCTCCAACCATGGTCTTCAGCAGCACGCACACCTTTGTCATTTGGGATGTTATGAAGATACTGGTCTGCTTATTCCTATCAGGAACAGGAAGATCTCATTGTTTCCTGTGTGCTGACATAGCACTCACATACATGCAGCATGCTTTACTGTTGCTCTCAGAGAAGGAGGGAGGCAGGGAAGCAGGGATGACGGTGGCTGGCTCCAGTGTAACCTCTTTCACAGCCCTTCTTTACACAAATCACATCTCCAAACATCCAGGAGAAATGAGACATTGCTCAGATGGGCCTTTTTCCCCAACCACAGGAGTAAACAGGAATGCCCTTCTCTTCCCATGACCTGGAGAAGCACATGTGGCTTTTGCTATGGGATATGGGGACTTTCTCCGCTGCTCCTGAACGTGAACCCATGAAAGAGTCAGACATCAGAGACACAGCTAGGATTAAAGCAACTACATGAGAAAACCCTGCTCCTTTCCAACAGGTCTCCATGTTTCTATTATTAATCCAGGAAGAAAAGAAAACCATCTTTACCCAAACAGTTTCCTATTATTCTATATTCTATTTTCTGTTATTATTATTATGTCTGCATCTAATCTGAGGCCAAGGCAAGCTACTGCAAAACTCTTTGAGGCACTGATGCTCTTAACACTTTGAAATCATGCTAATCTGATGAGGCACTGAGAGAATTATGCAAGCAAACAAACCTGGAGCCGATAAGGAGCATCAGAGATAGAGCACACCAGGTATTTAGTGCTGGGAGCTGGGGAAGGCAGGAGCAATGCCCAGCACAGCTCCCCACAGCCCGGTGCCAGAGCTGTGGCAAGGCCTGCAGAGCAGCTGGCATGGGAGGGAAGGGAAGGCAGCTTGCCTCAGCCACCGAGCACTGCAGCCCATGACAAGGAACATTACACAGCAGGATGTAAGCGCTGCTGCTCACAGCTAGAATCTGAGCATTAACATTTCATCACAGCGCTTCCTTCGTCAGGATACAGAGAGATGGAGGTGGAGCACAGGCTAGAAACCACGGATAAAACCAACCAGGATAGAAGGGTTAGCTGCAAATGCAGCAAACGGGACACAGAAGGGTTTCTTCTTGCCTCTGCAGAGTTGGATGAGGCTTGGGAAAACCTGAGTCCTCTCTGCACTGCCTATGGATAACACTGGTGTTCCTGAGACAGCCAGGCTTTTGGGTAATCCAGTGCTAAGTGCCATCAAAACAGCAGCATTAGTAGTAATTAAAAATGAGATGCTTTTAACACCAGGCAGCGTACTTTGGAGGCAGCCAGTTCACCCAAACAGGATTACGATAGCTCAGGATCTTACATCTTTATTTCCACCCTGGGATAAGTGCAAACAGCCTTGGAAGAAACAGGCACAAAATCCACTTATGTCAAGATGGTTCTGAAGCGAAAATGTATTTTCCCCCCGTTTCTCCAGAACAGTCAAGATAAATACAAATATGGAAAGGGACTGACACTGGAAAGCAAACAGCATTTAGTCACCCACACAGACCTTTGAACAAGCACTTTACTTCGTAAGTGAAAATAGCCTGTGAAAGCAGTTTTGTTCAGGGGAAGGAGAGTGGTAAAGAAATCCCTGATGGCTTATTTGTGGGAAATTAGAGCTAAAACCAAAATGTAGGAGGGAAAGCAGAATGATCTATAGTGGGAAACCTCCAGATGGAAGAAGCAGCTGGGTTGTGGTGGTCTACTAGCACACAAACGTGTAATGTAGCTGTGTGCGTCACCAGACATGCTCTTCTAGAGAGCCTGTAAGCACACAGCTATGCACTCTCCTCCTGACCAGCCCCATTTCAGGGAGTAGCAGGCTTATCAGACAGACAGTTTGTCTTCAGGCCACACATGTGAGTTGGCATCGGAAGCATTTGTCCCCTTTTTGACCCCAGCAAATTGGTTTATTCTACTTACACATTTTTGATCTGTAACCCACAACAGGTTTTTGGCACTGTTGCTGGAAGGTCAGGGAAGGACCACAGAAGAGGAAGTCCCAGGCACAGAGCCCTCACAGAGCATAATCCATCAGCTGCCTCCGCCAGGAATTTGCTATGTTTTGAATTCAAAGAATCTCTTTCAAAAACAAAAAAAACCCACTCTGGCATTCATGCCAAGATGGCAAGCTGGTGGAACAGCACACGGAGGATCCTATGTTCAGACAAGGCAGCCAGGCTTACAGAGATGCTCAGCTACAAGAGCTGTGAGGAGAAGATGGGGAGAGGGATCGGATGGGATGGGATGGGATGGGATGGGATGGGATGGGATGGAAAAGGCAGATTCATGCATGAAGAGAAACACCCTCTGAGAAGGGGCTCTGCTCCTGCCTGGCACTAAGCACACTGCTGGGCAGCCTGTTTATCAGCACTCCTGCCTCGGGCAGGACAAACTGCCTATAGAGCTGATGGGGAGCCAAGAACAATTCCCTGCATTTCCTTCTCCCTCCAAGAACTGTAAAAGACATTTCAAAACGTAGACCCTTCTTCCATGAGGTGCCGGTGAACTGATGATTTCTGGCACAGTTTTGTTGAAGGATTCAGCAGGAGAGTCCAGGACATGTACCAGAAGACAGGAGATTCAGCCAGGAGGACAACTTTGGTCCTGAGCTGCTACAAAACAAGTCAGGTGATATTGAGGAACAAGAGACAACTACATGAGAAAGAGCTACGAATATCAACAGTATAGGGAAAAACACACCAGATGATGCTACCAAATGCACATTCTCTTCAAGAGCTCCCAGGTAAACTCATGTATACATGCTGGATGTCCAAGAAGATGCTGTGGAAGGAGGTGGAGGAGAGCTATGGGGATGGGTTTTTAAACAATAGAAGAGCACCCAACTGGAAGAGATGGCACTTAAGAGTTTCCAGCAGTGCTATTTCTAAAGACTTAATTCCCAAATGTCTGAAGAAGATGAATACAGGGGCCAGGAGCTTCCCCTTGCACAAGGCAGGCATATATTTAAAGAAGCAATAGCAGAGAAGAGATGGGCTGGATATCCCCCACTGGAGACAAACCACAGCATTCTGTTTTTCAGCACTCAGGTTTAAAAAAAATCTCCCAAACACGACAGTTCATGACTACTCATCTCACTAAGCAGTACCAGGGGATTTTATCATTACAATTACTTCATCACAGGATCAGCTCTCCTGCAGTTTCCCACCCCATGGTGAAGGACTGCCTTTCCTGGGAAGGGGTAATCCCCACAGGATTAGAGCATTTCGGAGAGTAGGCACACACCTCCCAATCTTCTCAAAGCACACTATTTATTGAACACACACAAGTGACAATACAAGAAATAAGTATGATGGTGATTTTCCCTGGATGGACAACAGCATCTCCCCTCTAGAGGCCCACCTCCAGGCTGTGCTGGATATAAACAACCATGTACTCCTCTGGCTGTCATGGGTGCAACATCACCCACTCACATTCTGGCACGTGAATAAACTTCCCTGCAGTTTGTGTTTCTCAGTAACCCTGCGGTAGTAGTCATGGTGACAAAACTGGGGTCCTTGGCAACACACCAATGATGCTGCAAATCTATGATGACTAATCCTAAAAGCCTAATTTACAGAAGTCATTTAAATGCTTAAAGATATGCAGGTCACTGCAGGGGGCGATTTAATGGCTATGGCATATTTAGTGGTGAAACAGTTGTACAGGAGGAACAGCCAGGACATCTTCTCTCCATAAAATCAAGTGGATTTTTAATGCAAGATGTAGACTAAAGATGTTTAAAGGAAAGCACAATTAAAACATAGGCATAATAACAAACCCAGCTGATTTCCAGTCAGAGACCTGGTCAGAGCTTCCAGATGAAACACTGTTTTAAGTAATAATCCCACACAACAATACCACTGATAAAGTACTGCCTGGTTTATTTGTGCCTATCCAGAATGTAATGAATGCTTTCTTCAATACATCTTGCCCATAAGCATATAACCATGATGCAGGAGAGCCAACTCCCCAGATTGCCCCCATTAAAAGCACACTGAGGACCTTCAGTGCAATGGTTTCCAGCTTTTCAAGGAGAGCCAATGGTCCAGTACCTGCTCCATGCTGGCTGCCCCTGTTCATTTCCCACGGGGGAGCATGTGCAGGACAGTGAATCTTGTTACCTATTCAAGGTTTCAGACCTCCAGCTTTTTCCTGGCACTAAAAAATTTAAGGTCATGTCTTCAGTTAATATGCTGCTGATGTCACCAAGGGAAGTGCACCAAAGTGAGTGTACTGCTCTAACTGTGCTTGGCTGGACCAGCAAGGCAGCAGTAAATCCACTGCCTCTTTTTACGAAAGTTTTTACATTTTTCCTCTCCACCTGTCTGCCACCTGTGATCCAACACACAAGAAAATGGAGAGTGGTTTCTACTCACATACACCTCACCAAAAAGCCTTGGTATAGGCTCTCTCTGTCTTTATACAAATAAAAGAATAAACACTGTACACCATATCTTACCCCAGAGAAGGCAAATCATGCTGGCCTCAGTCTGTAGAGTCCTAAATCTGTATCCCAGAGTGCTAAACAATTATCCCTCACCTAATTTGCTGTGGTTTTCAGTAAGCATCCACAGCACTCAACAACTGCCAGAGACAAGCATCGACACACAACCAGGTTAAAACACCTGATCACACATGATATGATTTCTGTGTCCTGATCCACTGCTTTAACCCAGTACCCCCTGCCCTTCCTGCATAGGCATCTTCCAGCAGAAAGGCTTCCTTCATGTGACCAGGAGTTAGGACACGAAGCACATTCATGTGGCAGAATGTAGGCTGCTTCAGTTAAAAGCAAGCAGACAAAAATACTTGTTGGGTAAAATCTTAGTTCTGCTTACGAGGATTTCCCCCTTATTAACACTTGACACAACATAACTGCCCTTGTCATTGCAGCTGAATTGTAGCCAATGCACGCACAAAGCACCATTGGTTCCCGTCATTAGTTTGTCAACATTTCTGTTCCTGCAGAAGAAATCAAGTTTAAATAGAGTTACCTGCACTCCCACTTCATTCTGTTCCTGTAATAAAGCAATAGCAACAACAATAACTATGATAGGTACTAATGACTTCTTCTGCAGTTTAAAGGATGTGTCACTTGATGTACATAATGCTTGTGTGGATGTAATCATGAGATGCTTCTCGTGTAAATTAATGCAAAACAAATACTCTGTAAGTCTTGAAGACAGGCTAAACCTTTGCTCTTGTGAAAAACAAAACCCCTTGCTGATCCCATTTGGGGGTTGAACAGTGATTTTGGAGGGTGTGGACAGTTGTTCTTTCCTGTTATGCCTGCAATGGAGCCATTAGTCTCCTTGACCATTGTTCATTACCAGGATGCATCTACTATAGTAACAAACCTGAATGTAGATTTATGCCATTGATACTAGCATCACAGTCTTAGTGCTTAGGTACAGAACAGTACCATGACTTATCAATAATGAGGGAAAGAAATGGCAATGCTTTACATCAATTACAGCACAAGATGGGAGTCTAAACCCTGCTTTCTGAATCCCTGTGTGAAGTTGCTTCAAGCACAGCTCAGCTTCACCTCTGGTGATAACACGTCTACTACCCTCCCCCAGTACTACCATGAGCCTTTAATTAAACCACTCACACAATTCTGTGATACATTGTGTTATTTACAATGCTGTAAGGCTCTGTGCAGACTGAAATCCTGGATACAAAGATTTTTTTTGCTCATGAATTTTTCAGCCAGGAGTATTTAGGCTTCTGTTGCTGAAATCAAGAAACCTTGCACGGTCCTTATTAGCGGTGCAGCTCACTGCTGCTGTCTGGGTCACCTCCCTGCTGTTCCTCCTTGGGTCACTTTCAGTAGCCTGTCATGTTCCCTTGTATCAAGGAGACCATAGCTGTGTAGGGCACCATAGCTGATGTCTACTTCCCTCCCCAGAGAGGCTGCCACTGCCCTCAAGCCCTAGCCAAGGCACTTCCATCGCACAGCAGTGGTCAGCCCGGGCTGCCCACTCTACCTCTGGAAATGGTACTCCAGGTTCTGCACTGCCACATCGACGTTGTGCTACAGAGAGGAAGGGCAAACCATGGTCTGCATCACACCTGGGCCGGGTATGGGCATCTTGGGGTGCCCATTTCTGCAACTGTAGCTGGAGTGAGCATTTGGGCATGATGGCAGGTCCTGTTGGCAGTTCAAAGGAAGGCTTAAGGATGGAAAAGGCAAGGTACTTTTAGCTGCAGCTCAGCTACAGGAGAACAACTTCCTGTAAAACACTACCTATGACGTTGTTGAGTTTTCAATGGCTGCTGCAAAATCTAATCCCTGCTACACTTTATGCTCGGCTTCTCCTGAAACCCAGTATCTGCCATGGCCATTTAAAACTCAGCTGAACAAAGCATTAGGAGACAGGCTGTGTGGACCGATGGCATGGTCAGTGGGGTGTGCAGAGAGGTGACCTGAAGAGGGATTTACCATTTCTAAAACTCCAGTTAGAAGAAAAAAAAATGAGAGTGGACAAGAAGAAGAATAAAAGAACAGGTTGCTGTGCTACCTGGGGGACTTGCAAGCTCTTCTCAACATCTGCAGAAGGGGTTGAATCCAGAACCAGGAACCCTGGGATGATGCTAGTTAAATGCTTCAATGGATTGGAAGTTATCTTCCAGTATATTTTTAGTTGGCACCAACAGACATTACATAATGGCTATTATATAACAGCATTACAGCAACAAATACTGTCTTTTGCGCTTTTTGTTTTTTTTTTTTTCTTTCTTTCTCTCACTCTCTTTTTCTTCAAGACCTTCTCCTTAGTGGAGGATTGATCAGTAACTGCACTTTCCATCAAATGAGGCAGGCAAATCCTTAAGATAAAAAACAAATGGAGTAAAAATATTGCTACTAAGCCTGTGAGCACTTCTCTCTTGCCCAACCTCAAACAGAATTAACTATTCCCAGAATAGAAATTCCACTAAGGCTTCTCTGAAATTTAAAGGGACACGCTGTGATTCTCTGCAGACACTAAATTTCTCAATATTGTTTTTTTCTCTATCTCACAGTGATAGTTCAGAAGACAAAAATAAGAGGGTGGGGGAGAAGCACTACATAAGAGATGCTGAGGAAAAACTGAAGGGTTTTTTTATCTGCTGGTAAGATCATTGCTTGTTGGTGCTCCTTCAAAATCTTCTCTGGCATATTTTTATCTTTTCTTCTTATCAGCCATACTGGCAGAGCAACAAAGACTTTTGCTTCCAAACTATGTGCTACATGAAAGAGAGAAGAAAGTTTCCAGAAGCCAGAAATATTTCCTTTCCTACATTTCCTATCTCTGAACCTAAAGAGAGGCAAAGCAGGCACACTGCCTCTGAATGCAGAAATAAAATCAGTTCAGTGGCACACCACAAGTTCCCATATCACGTCACCCTGCCAACTCAGGCAAGGGCCCTCTGTGCTTCTGTAATCCCAGCACAGAGCCTCCCTGACAAACACAGCACTCCCAGGACTTCTGCCTTTCTCATTCTGGCCCTCTAAAACAAATGACCTGATTCCAGGAAGAGCAAGAGACATAATCTGACAAATAATCTCTTCTTAGCTAGCAAGTTGCTCCCTTCTGTTGTTTCTCTCTTCCACCTCCCTAAACCTGGAAATGCCATTCATGCTCTCCATGGTTTATAAATAAACCAAACCCTGGACTACCTAGATGGGAAGGCAGTGTGCTGTGCACTTCACTGGTGTCACACACAGGAACAAAAACAACCCTGGGAGAGTGGAGAAGGAAAAAACACAAACAAATGCAGCTGCTTGGAGAGCACTATGTCAGCTCAGAGAGAGACTTCTTGGCTCTAAATGCTATTGCAGCAACAGCAGACCCCACTACTGACAGTGGGGCTCTGAAGGTAGCGATTGCAGCCCAGCGTGGAAGCACAGCCTGGCAGGGCTGCTCCTGTGAACATGAGCAAAAGCCCAAGAACGCAGGACAAAGAGGAAGCAGAAGAGATGAAAATGAATTAGCTGGCATGACAGTGTTAGGTCTGGACTAAAGTAGTGCAGTTAGGGGACAAGAAACAGCATATAAAAACTTACCAAATGTACTAAGTTTTATTATTACATGGGGAATACGGCCTTGTTTTGTGGACTTCTGCCATCTAGCTATTATGATGTTCAACAATTAACTTCAGAAAGAGGAAATTTGCTGGAAAAGCTGGCTTGAGAAGTTGTTTTGAGCTGTGAAGACATGAATGCATGAGACTTCCTCTGCAAGTAGTCTGTGCTAACCACAAAGAATACAGTCCATTTGCCATTCAGGACTGAAAACACTAAGAGAAACAAGTGTCAAAAGCAGTAGGTGTACTTCCATTTGTCATAGATTTCTCCTCAATACAAACCACTAAGGGATTTTACAATAACCGACCACTTGTAGCACTGGAAAATAGCAAATACACATTTAACTGAGACAAAGGTTCATGGTTCTCAGGAGAAAGATTGCTCGTTCATTTCAAAGCTCCTCCCTGCTGAGCCTCCAGCCCCAGGTGCTTGCGATAAAGGCCCCTGATATGGCTGCAGTGGTGTTGCTGCTGTTGAGTGCCCTTCTCAAGATCAAAGCTCTCCAGGCAAACAGCACAACTGCTAAGTCCCTTGTTAATGAACCCTGCGACATGGCTGTGCTTAGATGGCGCTTCCTCATGCACGTATGCAAAGCAGGGGGAAAAGGCATCCTCAGGAATCCACAGCTGAACAGATGGAGGGGCACTGTTTATCCAACACCGACTGCAGTTGCTGCTGCAGCACTTGTGCCGGAGTCGCAGCAAACAGCCTGTCCCCAAACAGCGCAGCCACAATGGGAGCGCGCCTGGGGGTTTTCCTGCCTGGGGGAAAGAAAAGGATGTTTAATTTAAAAGGAAGGGAGCAGCATACAGACTGTGTGAACTTGTAAAAATCAGGTTTCACTCTGACATACTCAAATTTTGGCCAAGGGAAACCAGCTGGACTCTACAAGGTCATCTCAGTGGACCCAAACATGCATTCCCATTCCCACCCAGCCTCTCTGCACATACCTTTGCGACAGCCTGATATACCAAACCTCTCTCCTGGGAGAGCAGCAGGGTTATCCCTCATAGCCTTGCGGCATAATGCACTGAGGTTCAGTTCCATGGTGTTTCTGAGCTCTTTGGTTTCTTACTTTTAAGAGACTTCCAGGGAAGTGCATACAACAGGACTGTGAAGAATCCTACTAACCAGCTGCATGTCCAAGCACGAGCCTCTGCAAACATGCTGCTGCTGCTGTGCAAAAAAAAAAAAAGCCAACTCCACTGTAAAGATTGTTCCACTGGATTTAAGATGGAATTAAAACATACTTAACTTTATAAGTAACATGTATTAAATTTAAGAATAAAATAAAAAGTTTCAGATCAGCAAAATATGAACCATTAATCAAACAGACACTCTGAAAGATTTCACTTTGAAATCTCTATAGTGATTAGCTATGGGCACTCATCCAAGGAGGCCTGTGAGCTCTGTTTCACTGACATGTATTTTTAAACAACCTTCAGCAAAGAGGAGCTCCATTTGGGGCACAGAATACCAGCTTTGGGGGCTGGGACCAGTGTCTGCCACAGATCATCTTGCAAAGCATCTCACTGGATCCCAGTTCTCCATCTAAAAGATGGAAACAATATGCCCTGCTCCTAATTCCTGCATAGCTTTTACAACTGAATCTGCAGGGAATAACCACCTGTTCCTACACTCACATAGTGCACTGCTGTCACTGTTTGGTGATGAGAGCTGTGTACATCTGTAATATATACCATGCAGACAAAAAAAACCACAGTTGAAAGATCTTCAGATAAAATACAGCCAGTCTGTGACAGGACCAGTTAGCCCTATCATTCCCAATTGTATTTAATGCATTATCTGAAATCACCCAGCAATACAAAGCCTGCAGCCTCTTTAATAGAATATTGATTGCATGTTTTGCACAGTCCATGATGCAAACTGCTAGAAGCATCTCTCAGACTGCTTTAACATCACCTGCAACTCCAGGTATGCTGAAATTTGCCTGGGCTAGGTAAGGAGAGGTGACATTCCATCAACCTAGTGGCCCCTGCCTACTTGTGCTGAGCACAACGTGTATTAACTTCTCTGTTTGCAAATTGCGCAGAATGCTCCAGAGACAAGAGTTTACACTGGTAACAAACACAGAATTAAACTGACAGTTTTAAAAGATTAGTAAAATGTTGCTTTCCATTCAAATTGGGGGAATAAATGATTATAAGAAAATAACTTCTCCCACAGAACGTTTACTCTATCCTGGAATGCATCAAGACATATCTGCATTACTGCAAATCTTCATCAACAGAAATGCAAATGTTTAGAAAGAGGGAGAAACAGAGGAACAAGATGACCTGTTCCTTCCAACCCAAACCACTCTATAATGGAAAATAACACAGTTAAAAGGTTTTTCAGATTGGTCTGTATGAAAGAAAATGGGCAAGCAGTGCTCATCTAAACTCTGCCAAAGCAGTAACCACTTAAGAAGTGCAAAAGCCCTGCAACATGGGAGCCAGGACAGGGGCCCTGGGGGAGTAGGCTGCCCAGTGCTGGGCCCAGTGGGAGCCCAGCAAACCAACTGCTGCTCGGCTGGGAGCAGGCAGCAAACTCACTCTTCTGTTCTGTCAGAGCCACCACTTCCCTCCCCGACAGTACCAGTGGGGGTTCAACCCCACAGTCACTTCTGCAGCTTCTCGAAATCCTCAAGCAGAACAAGGCACAGTCCAGAGAATGGCTGGAAGGGCCTATTCTTGAGCCAGAAGCACCACTATGGCTTGGCTTCTACCTGCCCACCCTGCAGGACATACCAGCTGGAGAAAGGAAAACCCTGCAGAGGAAGGTGAAGTGCTAATTATAAAAAACAAAAGAGCAAGCAGAAAAGCAGCCATCAAGATGTTCAGTGTGCCTCATCAGTTGAGAGTGGGTTGATATAACATGCAGTTTGGTTTTAAATGTTTGCACGACGTAAGTTTTTAATCTAAGATTTTACTGATCACTTGCACTAAATGGAGCAGAAACAGCCGTACTCCAAAGGGCCCTGCACTTTTTTCCAAGAGGTGTTTCTTGCCCCCATGAGTTTACATTTCCATCTAATCCAGAGATACCATGGATATAAGCAAAAATGCATTCTGTCTGCTTTCACAGCATGAGAAGCAAAGGAGAGCAAAGAAGGTAAGTAGAGACAAGAATAGTTTAAATTCATTTCAGACATAATCCAAGAAGTCCAAAGTGGAACTTCACTGTACACTGCAGGCAATCAAAAGCAAAAGTCAGTCCCATGACAGGGCTTAGCAGAAACTCAGTACAAGCTCTCAAGCAAAGAAACAAAACAGACATCTTCAGAATAAACACAAGTTCTGAAAGAACTGACTGAGAGAGGTGATGGATGTCCCAGAGAAGGAGGCTTACAAAGTGATGCAGACTAAAACCCTGCTCCCCAGCTTTACCCTCTCCTTCCTTCTCACAGCTGGTCAGTCTGTGGGCAGACAGGCACACAGCTTGTCAGGGAATGAAACGGTTCATGCCTTAAACATTGTTATGAAGTAGTTTTGCCCATTATAGCAAAAACTGTATAAAGAAGCTACAACCACAGAAGCCTCCTTGAAGATGCCTGACTGGAACTTAGGATGGTGAGTTAAGCCACCTAGATAAGATAAAGGGGACGCTATTGTACAATCATCTCAGGTCTGGGGAGAAACAAACAGGGCTGAGGGAAAGGAATGCATCCACAAGAAAGCCAAACCCAGCAGCTGCGCCGAAAATCATCTCTGGCTGTGCTTTGGGTGGGGAGACCACCACCCACAGAAGCCAGATTTACACCATAGACTTCCCCCTCGAACAAGTGGAAGGGGGGAGGTTTCAGGTCCATGGTGTGACCTCTGGTCAGAGGCACAGAACACCCATCCTCCCTTACACAAACTGGCCCAGCTGGGGAACCCCCAACCCCACAGGCCACATCCACAGGACATTCAAGTGAGAGGCAGCTGAGGGGGTGTCATAATCCATCAAAGACCCCCCAGAGCGCTCCCCAGACGCATTCCTAAGGCTTTGCACCACAGAACTGCATGTGATGCAAAATGATGCAACAGATCCAGAGTCTGCTGCAAGAGACTGGCCCCCGCCCCGGGGGAGGTACCTGGGCACTCCCACCTGGCCTGAACATATATTAATCCATCGGATTCTATGCTTTTTGAGGGACCTTCACCACCAAAAAGACCAGCTGGAGAGGATCAATGGAACATCTTTGGGATCCATGGAATGGTGATATTTTCTTTATTCTGTCTCTCTTTCTGTCCCCCCACCTCTTTTCTTTCTCTTCCTTTTTCTCTCTTTTCCTCTCCCTCTCATATTTACTATTAAAGAAAACCCTTTCTTTAATTTACTATTAAATAAAAATACTATTGACTTCGGCATATGGTCTTGTTTGCACCTTAAGTCGGGCAGAGGTATTTCTAATAACTTGAAAACCGGATCATGACACAGCCCCAGCAGCAACCTCACACCTTGGCATGCCTTCAGCTTAGACTCCTGCCTTCAGGCTTGTCCTCCCCAATTCTGTTCCCGAAGTGCTGCCTTGACACAGCTAACCTCTAATTTGTAAGAATTAGAGCTGGACCTCCAAATCTTGGGTGCTAGAAACAAAAGGATAGATAACTTTTTCAGCTCTGCTGTGCCCCACTGTTGTGAAAAGCCACGGGACAGCATGGTATGAAAGAAAACATAGAAGAGAAGCATCTCACAGAACAAAGCCATTGTGTTTGCACTGGATTTGTATGACCTCTTCCTTAGAGTAAACAAATCTAAACTTCTGAACCAGACACAGTTAGAGATGACTCTCCACTCCCAGAACTCCCCACTGATCCTGAAGATGAAAGAGAGCAAGAAAACACTAAATATGAGGTTGCTGCAGCCCCATCTCTTCCATGTGTGGAATGGATGGCCCTTCAAACAGGTAAAAGCAATCTGCACTTGAGTTAATCATCAATAATCTACTAATTTATTTATTAAGCTTTTATAACTTCCCTATACCTGTGCCCTTGATGAAAAGGGTGATCCTTCTTCTCAATATAGCTGGACATTATCTGTACATTTTCTCTATAGGATCAGTTTACTGCAGATCCCATGACAGCATGGAATTTTGGAAAGCAATGCATTCATCATCTGTCAGGGATCATGCTCCACAGTACTGGTCAGTCCCCAGTGGGAACAGCTCATCCTGCAACGCTGCAAACCAAGTAAAGCACTAATGCACGTGCCCAAGCCCCTCAGTGAAGGTTAAAGACTCATTTAGCACCTGGTGCTGAAAATGGTGGTTCCTTGCCGACAACTCACAAATCATCATCCTGCAGCCTGCTTTACTCAACCACTCTGGCATGGTAACTGAGGATTTATCTTACACATGAAAATGTTTAAAGTGGTGCAATGTTGAGTGCTCTGCTGGTGGGAGGCTGCCAAACAGAGGTTGTCACAGGCAGGGACACAATCCAATTTATCATCAAACCAGTATTTCTATTCCTGCCATTTTGCTTTATTTAGTCTCCAGCTTCCCACAGTGGGAAGGACAGGGCTGTCTGCAGCCCCAGCCACATTCACCACTGAGTCAGGTGCCACCCCAGTGCCAGAGCTCTGGGTACTGTAATGGAGCTCAAAGCAGCAGCCTGTAATGATGCAACTGAATGCCTCATGCCTCATGAGACACATACAAGAGGAGGTAAATTTGCACAGGCAAACCGAGTTTTTTAATAACCACAGACCTTAATAACCACAGGCACTTTCAGTAATAGTTAAACAAAACGCTCAGAAACAAAACCAGTACAACTACCATCTTGGGTACTGAAAGCCGCTGAAAATCTGCAATCATATCATTCATGGCCTGCTGCACATGCTGCTGCTTTAGTCAGCCCATCCTCCTGCCCCATGCACTGCAAATGTAGCTGGCGTCTTCCACTGCCCTGAGGTGATCTGCAATGAAAGACACCCTTTGTTGTCTGGCAGGTACTTGCTGCTTTGAGCGTCCTCGTGGGCAGTTCAAGGAGCAAGTGCTCTAGGTGGCCAATTTCTGCTCACCCACAAACCCAACGCCCACCAGTCTGTTCCTCTTTCTTCTCTTCCCTCCTCCCACCTCCCCCCTTCCCAGTTACCCTCTACAGCTCAAACCCCATACTCTATTCCTATTCTCCTTGTTCCTATGTCCATCTTTTGCTCTTTTTTGTCTTTTCTTGTTCTCCCCACTGACCCTGTACCCTATCTTCCCTGACACTAGATCTATCCCCTCACCCAACCAGCCTGTCCGTATCTCCATCACTGCCACTCTCACAGATTTGTCCCCAACAATCTCAGACTAATTATTTATACCTTTATTCCGGTTCGTCCTCTGATTTGTATTGGTAACAGCAGGGTCAGAAACCTCCTTTGCTCCTGCACACCCCCGAGGATCTCTGCTCCCAACTGCACCACTGAGGCCTCCCCTACAACCGAGGGTACAGCATCTCCTGCCAGCATGAGCTGCACTACAAACTGCAAAAAACCCACCAGACTTGATGTCACTCTGTCTTAGTTTAAAACAGTCTATTTTTTTTGGTGGGTGGAGAAAGCCACAGAGGCAGCTTCTGAAAGCGAAGCTGCTTGAAGCTTCTACTACATCCAGCAGAGCCAATCCCCTGAAGACTCTGACGACGGACATGTTAATGGCCCAATTAGAGGAGCTGGTAACGCCTCTGTGAAGACATATTTAAGAAGGGAAAAAACGCGTGCAGAGTCTCTTTTTTTTTTCTTATGAGGGGCGGGTAGGTGCCTCAGCCAGGGCCCTCCCGGGGCCAGGGGCGGCCACACGGCTGGCGCTGGGAATGGCCAGGGCCATGAGGCTGGGGCCGAGTGGCCGCGGCCCTCCCGCGGCCGGCGCCATCTCGGCATGGCTCACGGTGAACTTCTGGCATGGCCGATTTTAGCTAGCCGTGCTGCCAACAGAAGGGCAGAAGCGGCGACAAGAGCTTCTCCTTTAAACTGCGCCCTGCATGAATAGAGGTGCTGAATTGAAAGGGTTAAAATAATTGTACTTGGGCGTAATTGGGCAAGAATAAGATACATTGTAACCAATGTAGAAGTTAGCAAATAACTTGGCAAGAGATAGGGAACAAAGCTTGCAAAAATGAAGGACAAAGCTTGCTAAAACCAGTGAAGAAACTGCTGAAACAGCTAACAGGAGACTGTGCATGCCTAGAGAAGAAAGGTGAAGAGTGCAGAGCGAGGAAGACGTTCAGGCTTCATCAAATGCCCACCGAGCCTTCCTGAGCGCGACCACCAGGGAGCCCCTGGGCCTGCGCTCCGCGTGTGCTACTGATAATAACGAGTGCTGAGAAATGGTTTGCACAACCACACCTTTTCTAGGGAAAACAATGAATATGCATGAAATGGACCATATATTGTAATCTGCCGTGTGCCTGGGGTGTGCGTGTTAGGAGGGTCGATCTCCCACGCACCCGGCGCGCTGAGTAAAGCAAATACCTGTTTCTTGGACTTTGTCTCGGAAGCTTCTCTTGGCCCAGTTTGGGGCGATTCAGAATAGAGCCGGCACTGCAGCGACCGGCACTGCCCATGCGGTGCCAGTGGGGACCACATGGCTAGCGACGAAAACATAGCGAGTAATTCCCCCACACATCTCAGCGCTGCAAAAATCCTACAGAAATCTTTGAACTAGTGGAATTTCTTGACAATGGTACTTACGAACAGCAGGTTTTTTTCTTCTTAGTAGGAGAAAGAGGAGAAAGTGAGGACATGTGGAGAAAACCAACATAGCAACACCAAGGTCAGTGAAAAGAGAGAGGAGGGGGAGGAGCTGCTCCAAGCATCAAGAGTTGAAATCTCTCTCTAAGTCGTGGTGAGGACTATAATACAACAAATTGTTTCCCTATAATCCATGAAGTCTATGGGAGGATGCAGCCCATGAGAAAGAGTACTCACACCGGAGCAAGTGGATGCTACAAAAGCTGTAATCTAGTGAGGAACTTGAACAGAGAGAGAAGACCCTTGCTTCCAGAGACAGAGAACCCTTGTTTCCAAACTAGAACAGCTTATCCTTAAAAAACGACACCCCATGAACTAAATGACCCACAGTGTGCAGTTTTGGGAAGACTGCTTTGCTCATGGGACTGACTCACGTTACAGCAGGTCGGGCGGGACTGCTATTCATGAAAATTAGAACCACGCTAGAAAAATTCACAGAGAATTATCTTCTGTGGGAAGGACCCCACGGCACAACAGAAGAAAGACCCTTCTTTCCCTGAACGAACTGAAGAAAGATTTTTAGAAAGTGAAAGACTGACCAAAACCCCATGTTTTGTCTCCCTGTTGTTGTCGGTGGGAAAGAGGGAAGGACTGGGAAGAAAAAAATGTTCTAAAGGTTTATTTTAGTTCTTACTACCCTTTTAACTCTGTTAATAATAAATTTTCTTTATACTGTTTAAGTTTTGAACCTGCTTTGCCCTTAAGGTATTTTTTCTCCTAATTCTAATCTGAACTCATGAGCCCTTTGTTACGATTCTCGTGGATGCCTGGCTGTTAAGCAGTGTAAAACTGTGACACACTCCTGACATTGCGGCTGAAAAACTCTGGGGTGCACAAACCTCCACCTGGGCTGAATGACTTTAATAAGTGAAGGGACTTTCTCACGCAGCCACCTCCACCGCCATGGCATGAGAGGACTAAAGCTCTTCAAAAAAAGTAATTGTCAATATTTTGCAGTATTTCCTTCCAAGCTTCTCCTCCCAACGCCTTAAACAAAATAAAAAATAACTGAAGAAAGTCACGGCATAATCTCCCTCCAGATAACTGAATGTCACAGAGATTTAGTCAAAGACCATGGGCATTTTACTGAGAAACACTGGCAAAGTTACCAGAAGGCTGAACTGTGAGCCCCACCTAGAGCAAGTGTTAAACTTTTGCTAACACAGTTCATTATCTTGCAAAACAAATTATCCCAAGTGAACTGTGACATTAATGTGTGTGATTCTCCCTCCAGTTGTTCAGGCTATTAATGTATAAGATGTAATTAGAAGTAAGGGTAGAAAATAGCCTTTGCTGAATATTTTTCAGACCATTAGTTGACAGAATTTTCTACACTATTTCACTCTCGCATTTCTGAGTACAAGTGCCTTCTCTTTAAGTGCTTCTCAACCTGCTAAGCTCGATGTGTTTTCAGTGGTTGCACTACCCACGCAAAGTGTATCAGTGACTCCAGCTCTTACTCCACTATTTCACCCAGCTGGAGAAGATCAGGTCAAATTAGGGTTATATTGACAAGCAGCTGCCTTGTTTCACTCACCTCAAAGGAAAAAGGCCAAATCAGTCTTACTCTCTAATCCACGAATAGCCACTTTGTTAGAATTGAAGAAAGAAACTGGGAGAAAAACAATAGAGTATTGCATATCTATCCACTGTAGAAATCATATTATTGTCACTATTCAGCAACTGAACTTAGTCACACACTTTTGAGGTGCAATAGACGCTTGGAAAAAAAGTACTTGGTAAACACACAAGAGCCTTTCAGATTTTTGATTCTTGGACCACATGACTATCATTCTTTATGCTGTGGCAGAGGCTAGGAGACCTAGCCATGGACCAGAGATCAGCTGCCTTGAGTTCCGTGGAGAAAAAAAAAAAAAAAGAAACAGGAAAGTTCAAACCCACATAAAGCAGCAGATGAAAAGAAGTATTTAATTCGTTTCCTTCACCCAGTTTTCCACTAACTGCTTTCAAAGCATCACCTTTCCAGTTTCAAACAAGGAAGCAGACTGCACCCTATGTCAGGAGCCCAACTAACTAAAACTGACAACAAAAGCGTCCCAGTCTAGAAGAGTCCATCAAAGCCCTACTGAACTCAACCACAGGAATCTCTATAGAACAGGCTGTTTTGTCCCTAGTAAATTTCCCTCCAGAAACTTCTCAGCTGAAGCGACTTTTTAAAGCAGCTGGGTAAGGACTGAGAATCAGTGACAAACACCATCTGAAACTCTGCAGTGAGTACCCCAGGCACATGCCTTGTGTGAAAGAGCCCTGCTCCAAATCCAGTGTTCTGCACTGCCAACAGAACATCAACGCCCTTTGTCAGAGAACCCAAGTCAAACCCAGCCACCCAAGGAGACTCCTATGTGGAGAAGACATCTGCTGATACCCTTCTCCTCCCCACTGTGAAGAATCAGGCTCATCCACCTGCCTTGCCTTTCCCCACTTCTATGGGGCAGGACAGGAAAGGGTCCTCATCTTTTGGATATTTAAGCCATGTTCAGCATGCAAGTGGCTTGCTAAAACCCAGCTTAATATGCTTAAAATTAAGCAGGTGCAAATGCCATAAAGATGCAGCCATTACTCCACGAAGAGCTATTAAACCTCCTGTTCTCAAGAGCATTTTCCTTTGGGGTCAGTGAAGTACACTCTGCAGTTCCTTTGAACTTCGTGTTTATGAGATGCACAGATTGCACTTTTGAGAGCAAACTGGTTTCAACTTGTGGTTTCCTTTTATCCAAATGGGTGGTAATCTGAGACAATCTGAGAAGCTTGCATGGATTGTCCTTGATTCTTGGATACATAAATACATTTCCTTGTAAAGAAAGGTACATACAAGCCACTAAAACCAGGCACATTGTGGCATGTTGGGAGTACTCATCTAGGTCAAGAATTTGTTTATACAAATTCTAAAAATGAATTTTGGGGGGAAAATAATCTCTGCTCTGTTTAGAGCATGAACAGCCATGGTAAACATCCATCAGAGCAGGCACTCCTGTCTGCTGCAAACAGTACAGAGCTTGTTCAAGAAGCTACTTTATTTTTGCTCACTGGCTAAAATGCAAGAACAGGCATCCAACAGAGGTCTACCCACATGATGGTCCACATAAATTATCATCCCATTTCTCCAAAATCTCAATTCTAACTTTTCAAAAGAAACAAAATAAAACACCTAATTCACCAAACTTAAAAGCTGAGGATTTTAGCGGTACAACAACAGTACTCAAGAGGTCAGGACACAACCTGTCATCTAGCTGCTGAAGATTCCCTGCACTACTGAGCTTGCCTCACTTATGGATGTCAGTGTCCGTGTGTGAGCTGCTTTTTTAACTCACCAACTACAGAAAAACTTGGTTTGGTCCTGGAAGATACAGTGAAAATCCAATATACTTTTCAGTTTTAAGCTAGAGTTTAAGGACAGGTTTCTGAAAAAGAGGAGCTAAATTTTTTTTCTCTTAAACCTCTTCTGTATCCCTGAATATATAGATACATATACAAATATAGGTATATACACCAACATACACAGGCTTTATATATATATTTATATATATTTAAATTGGCAACTCTTAAGTATACAAGTTCAGCTCAAAGCATTTCAGTAAATAAACATCTTAACCAAGCCCAGGTGTGGCAGGGCTTATCACCCCTCTCCCCACCACAGGTGGCTGGTGCAGATAGGAGAGAAACCCAGGTGGGCAAGGCCCAGCAGGTATCTCCTGGCACCAAAGGGTCTGCCAGCCTAACCAAGAATTAACACCTTGGTATGGACAACATATATAGGAAGAGATAAAAGAAAAAAACATAGGTGACCAAAAGGCCTGCTTTACATTATAAAAGCACTACAGATAGCACAGAGGCCGAAGTCTCTTACACACTCCCTGGGAACGTGAGGGATGACTTCTCTCTGAAGCTTGGATGCAACTTCGGAGTTACTTTTCTGGAAATTGAGGGAAAGGATTTTGATGTGTGCTCCCCATCACAATTGGATGGTAAGAAACATTGGATCCCGTTATATTATTTCTTCACTAGCTGTAAAATTAATGGTACCTTTAACCCTGCATGTAATACTAGTTGTCTATTTTTGTCTTATTCCTGTGTAGTAGTAGTAGTCTGTTTAAAGTCTTATGTCTATTAGTTTTGTGTCTATTAAATAAATAATTAATTATATAATAGACTGAATCAGCCATTATTAAAGAACTTGTGAACGAGAGTGGGTCTTGGGGTGCCACCTCAATAAAACTACTGCCTGCTGCCAGAGGCCTGGGCAAAAGGCAGGGAGTTATTTAAACCCACATCATCCATTCATAACACCAGGGAAGCAGGAAAGAAAAACAACTGTGAAATAAATACCTTGCAGATACAGTTACTTTAGCAGGGCTCCAGAGATTAACAGTTACTTAGTGCTTGCAATCTGTTCAGCGATGTGAAAGACACAAAGATTAAGAAATCAGATTTCTGGGGACCCTCCAAGGGCTTGTCAGCCGCAATGCCAGTGCTGCTGACACTGCCAGTCCTTGAAAAGTCACCTCTCATGTTTTATCAACCTCTTCAATTTCATGTACTCCAAAACCAACTCAAACAATAAATGCAGACTGTGACTGTGGAGATATAGTTCTTTCCAACTGTAAAAATTCAATAAATGTGGAATTAGGAAAGTTGGAACCCTGAAAGGGGGTTGGTAAATCTTGTCAAATAAACATGAGAATGTTTTGGTAAAACACGATGCTGGAAATCCCAGAGGGAGCAAACCCAAAAGAAAAACAGACAAGCAAAACTGGGAACGCGTTTACTACTGTGCCTAGATGGTCTGCAGAAATCTTGGAGAAGGATTATGAAGGAAAATATACCTGAGTTTTTATGCTACTCTGAAGGAAGCTAATTGCATCTGTGAAGAAGCATGTTGCATCTTACACCTAAATTTGATTCTAGTCAGGATTTAGGATTTATATACTATGTGATTCAAACTGATAAGCACATTCATAGAGAGGGAGGGGGAAAGACAGAGGGAGGTATGAACCCAAACATATTGTAATTCTTTTGATTTGTCTTCTGGGGATTAAGTGTTCTTATTTTAGAATTTTATTCTTCTCTATCACAAGAAAATCAACTGGATTTTTTCTGTCAAGAGTACTATAGCTATAATACAGCTGTCAGAGATGGGATTTTAAGGGAAGATATATTGTGAAACAGCTCATTAAAAGGAAGAATTTGTCTTAGCGAAGATCTTCCACTGGACTTTTAAGAAAAAGAACAGTAAGCAGTCAGTTCTCAATGGAGGAACATTTGCAGGATAACCTGGCACAACCCATGTTATTTTGTATTTTTATTACGGCTCTGTTTATCCTCTTTCCTAAGAGTCTTGGAGACACTGTGGATAGTTCATTGAGAAACAACAAGTTGATGCTCAAAGATCCTTAAGAACTGTTGGGAGGAGAACTGAGTAAGACCACAGACATCATCATGCTACAGTGCAAACAGACAACAGCTAAAACCAAATGAAATTATCAGAGTGCTGACAGA
The DNA here is from genome assembly GCF_020740725.1 of Corvus hawaiiensis. Taxonomy (NCBI): domain Eukaryota; kingdom Metazoa; phylum Chordata; class Aves; order Passeriformes; family Corvidae; genus Corvus; species Corvus hawaiiensis. Next base: position 8,368,144 of record NC_063232.1, read on the forward strand.
AGATGTCATGGAGACCAAAAGAATGAAGAGGCTTCATAAGGGGTTAGACAACTTTGTGGTGGATTGGTATACTGATAGCTATTAAATATGGTACTGCAGATTTGACCTGTAATTCAGGAATCCCTCAGTTATTGACTGCTAGGGAACTGTAGTAGGGAAAGAAGAATAAAAACTTCCTGCTCATCTTCTATCCCTTCTGATCTTACACAGAGGACAACCCATGGGCACTGCTCATATAGCCACCTGAGCCAACATCCACAGCACCTTCAAACAGACCAGCATCTCAAAAAAACTGGGTAAAGCCAGATTATTACAGAGAATAATTTTTCACTGTTATTTACACTGCAATTGATGCAGTAATCTCTCTTTCATTGTATTACGGTATCTGAGCATGACCAGTCACCTAAAAGCAACTGGCTATAGAGAATCTATACAGAAATCTTCTGAAAAGCCCCCGGTCAGTGGTATAGGACATGATGTAAATAGTCCTCAGCTGAAAGGCAGGGATGAACTCTGACTGCAGGTTAGCAAATGCCTAATTGAAGTTGCAAAACTTTTAAGTAGGCATTTGATTTATCAGAGTGCAATTTTGCATCATGGTTATATGAACAGGATCTTAAACAAAGAACTTAAAAGTTCTGCAATGGTAAGAAGTGTTATGGAATGTAAATGGAATTATGAGCTCTGGAAAAGAATTAAAATAGGGAGCAAAATGGCAGAAAAAACTTACCTATTTTCTTTTAGATTCAAGACTTCAAGGGATGTCTAAGAATTAAAGGAGGCGACAGACCCCCCAACAGCCAGTTTTTGCTCTCACAGGAGGGAATTTAGAGATCATCAATTTGTACAGTCCAAAGCATAAACCTTTTACAAGCACAAACGATGTCAGGATCTAATTAACATAACCTGATTCTAACACCCTTTCTAAACTGAATAAATTATTTGGAAGAATAGTTGACTTGTATGTTTATTTCTATCACTGCCTGATTGTGTACTAAGTGCATGAGCCATAAAAGCAACATCTGGGCAGCTATGCAGTGTAATAGAATCCCCAAGGAGCTACAACCCTCAGCTACAGGTATATCTCACCTGCTTTCTTGTTGTCTGTGTGTCCCTGGAATGCTCTGGAGCCTCAGCTATGCAAGTCATGTTAGTCCTGCTGTGCTGATAAAACATATTTCTGGAAGGTGGTTCCAGCTGAAAGGCAGATTCACAGATGACACAGTCCAAAACAACGAGAAGTGTTTGAAGCGCAGGGGCAGAGGAGCAGGCATGCCTTTAGCATTATTCACTGGGGATCACAAGAGAGACACAGCTCTGCCAAAGGAAGCTGAAAGTCCAACTTGCTTGACTTTCTCATCTCCAAGCTGCATACAAAACATTAGTGTCATGGTCAAATAAAACATTCTACCATTTTAGGCACATTGCCTAATTAGAAGCCATGGTTATCTGAGAACACTGTTTTTGCAGCTGTCAGGAAATTAAATAACCCAAAGGTAACTTGGAATTAAATAAAGCTGTACAAACACATAGTCCAGCTCTGAAATCCTGACTCTGACAAGTATCCCCTCTGCTTTCCAAGAGACTCATCATCTAACTAGGGCATGCAACTATTGTTTTCAATCAGGCTATAGGATAACAAACACTGGTCCTTCTTGAGGGACTGATGCTGAACTTGCAAATCCATATATCAGAAGGCTGTCCTCTCACCACTTAAAAGCAGCAGCACCTCCTGAGGAAAGAGCTCCATTGCAAGTGTCTACTAAGAGAGCAATCAAGGACTGATAAAAGGAAATGCTTATATAGAAATCCCTGCTTTCATCTCATTTTCAACTACTTCTCCTCTTGCAATCCTTGTAACTTTGTCAGCAATCTAAAAACTAAGCTGGTTATACTTTTACACTGACTTTTCAAGAATTAAACAAAAAGGAGAAGTGGATTTCCAATGAGATTGGTGCAGTCTGTGAAATGCACAAAAATGTCCACTTGGAAAATCCGTTTCTGATAGCCTCCTTTCTTAGCTTTCTACTTCTGATTTCTGTTGCAAGAAACAAAAACCTCAGACTATTGCCAAAGTCTAAGAGAAAGAGACAAAGTTCTTGCCAGGCCAGACACTGATCCAGCAACAGAAGGTATTGCACAGGAAAGTCAAGTCTATATACAAAAGCTGTTGTAATATAAAAGCACAACTCCCACCTGGCCATGGACACAGAGGGATGATGGACTCGCTACCGACTACCTGGAGGATCATGAGGAAACTACAGTTTTACAGTAGTGTCTTAGAACTGATATTCAGGTTATTGCAATACACTGTAAATAAGGTCTGATTTTGAAGTGCAGATAAGCAGATGCCAGTTTGGGCTTCCAAGTTAAGGCAAAATCTGATTTGTCCCACAAAGTATGTATGTGACCTGAAACAAATAATTTGGTCTCCTTTTTACCAGTTTCCTCATATGTGGGAGGAAATAATTCTTACCTCACAGAGGTCTCGTAAGAGAGGAAGTATGAATACACTCCAAAAACAAAGTATCATTATTATGTTTGGCTAAAAACGTGGAACACAGTATGGTAGATTCCAAAAATAATCATTATGTCCACTCTCACTGGAGAGCTGGGTTGGGAATACAAATCCAGTTTAGGCTCTGGTCAGTTCTCAGGAAATCAGGCTACTCTTTTTCTTCCTCTTCACAGGATAGCACACCACTAATAATACGCAAACCTGGAAAATTAAAACCAGATCCAATCTCCAAAAGCTCACATTTTCTCATGAAAATGAAGAAGGGAGCAGAAATTGGCTTTTTTCTTTATTGACAAGCAATGAAGATTAAAAGTTTGGCTCAAGATGTGTTCAAAGCATGGCTGTGGGTGCATCTGTCCTGAGTAGGATTGCTTCTTGAGTGTAGGGACCTTGATGCCCTCTCTGTGCTATGATCAAGAGCTAGGTCCTTCCCAATCTGTCATCCATGGCTTTTTGCTCCCAGTCAGGAAAGCACCGCCATGGCCAGCCTCTCTTCACCTTGCTTCACGAGCAAATGGAAGCCACAGCCCAAAAGAACTGAGGATTTTGTCTCTGATAGTCCAGTAACAGGAACTGCGGAAATCAGCAGATTTCCCACTTCCTGACAAAACTTTCCCTGTGTTTCAAAAACTCCTGACAAAGGCTTTGCTCACAGACTCTGTGTCTTGGTTTGAAAGACAGGCATCTGCTAAGGAAGGCAGAAGCCTCCCTTGGAATGGCAGATGCAACCCCATTCCCTGTGAGTTATTATAATTTTGAAATCCAGGGGGCTTTTAGGCAAAGATGTGGGCAATAGGAATAACAGTTCTTTACTATTATATATCTCTATGTGTATAACCAGTCAAACAAACAGCAATAACTCTGGCAGTAACAGCGAACAATCCCAAACCCAGTGCCAGCCTTCTCGGCTGTCAGGCCCTTTCCCCTCGGGTGCAGTTCCGCTCGCAGCCGGCAGGGGCGCTGGCGGCTCCCGGTGAGCAGGGCAGGTGCGATGGTTCCCCCGCGGCTGCAGGGGGCGCTCCGGAGCGAGCTCGGGGAGCCCGCGGCACCGGTGCCCCGGGATCCCGGGAAGGGATGGGACAAAGGAGCCTCACAAACCCCTGGGCAGCCGATCCCGGTGTCCGGCCGGACCCTTGGGAATGGCAGGCTGGAATGGCAGGCTGGAACGGCAGGGACGAGCACAAATCCCAGATGGCAGACGAGGTGTATCCCAACGGAGAACCCCCCGCAGGTCTGGGCAGGCAGGGCGAGCAGGGCTACAATGCAGCGAAGGCTCGAAGCAGCGGCGGGGCAGGGCGGTCACAGCCCGGCCTCCAGCGGGGCAGGGAAGGTGGGCTGGGGATTCTGGGGTCTTTCTCCGCAGAAGGAAAAATGGCTGAAAAAGAACAAGCGGCTTCTCTCTCTCCGAACACTGAGACCAACTGCCCACAGCCCCCAGGTGAAACAAAAGAGCAGCCAAGTCCTTTGTTTTCCTGAAGTACTCAGCGATTTGTTCCCCTACCAACATGTATGGGGGGGAAAATTCCTTTAACAGAAAAAAACTAGGACTAAACTAAAACCCCAACATTCTGCAAGCCAGGGGTGGAGAGGACCTAGCCCAGACAGTCGAAGGCAATGTTGCTGGCTCTGGTTACTGCCAGCAAGGGGACGCAGGTAGCGTGTTCCACTGAAAAGCCACACCCACAGAAATAAAAGAATAACAAAAGAAGAACCAATGCAGTTGGACTCAGGTTTACAATTCCTTCTGCATTTTCAACCAAAACAGCAAAAATGGTATTTTCTTTTTTTTTTTTTTTTTGAAAAGACAGTATTTCAGACAAGATTTCACTGAACTGACAGAGTAGAGCAAATAATTACATTTCAAACAAGACTTGAAGATGGAGCCACTAACTTCCCAACTGTATGACTGTAACCTTGATGTTGTGCATCTTAATCCTGTGCAAGATTAAATGCTAAAATATGATATTTTTAAAAGATTATGTAACTTTTCCCATAAAGGGTATTTTTTCCCACCATAATCTCCAGTCTGTTCCACTACAGACCTGATTTTTCTGTAGGCTGAAAGTGCACCCATTGTAATAGGGAATCCTGAGGGACAGAAACTACCTCAATTATTATTATTTATAATGGCCCTTGCCTGTTACATTATCAAAGCATTTCCACATTTACTAATTAATCTTTACAAGGCCTGTTATGAGGTGATTTAATTGGATTATCCCTGTTTATCAGATGAGGAAACTGAAACACATTGAGAGACTTGTCCAAGGTCAAACAGAAAAGCCTGCAGCAGACCTATGAACTTCACCATGGTGCTCTGGTTCCCTGTGTCTTCACCTTGCAATTGCAATAGCAAAGCTGCTCACTTGAGAAAGGCTTACTTGCCCATGGAGAAGCCCTTCCACAAACCCAAGATGACTGTGACTGTTAGGCCAAAAGCCTGAAGAAGATGATGGTTGGCCAGTGTGCCACCATCAGCTTAATACTGCATGCAAAGTAAAATCATCCCCCCTTTAACTGCACAAGAATTACATCAAAGCATCAAGCAAATTCTCCCGAAGAGAACTGTTAGTTTGGAGTCATGCACGTGCACCAGTCTGCATTCTAGAGTCAGATAGAAGGATTTCAACTGATTCTAGCGAAAACCAAACAACTAGACACATTGCACTGGGATTATGAGTTACCCTTGATCCATCATTAGTTCTGGAGACTTTGTACCTGGAAAGCTGGAAAAGACTGATCACTGGCATCAGGAAAAAATAAAGTTGATGAAGTTTTTGGGCACAAAACCTGCAACCTCTGCCTGAGAGTCTCCGTCTGGGTACAGACAGCATTTAAGTTTGTTTGGCTTTCCAATCTCACTTGATCAGGACAATCCTCCAAGCCTGTCAGGAAAAGAAATTTTCTCACCTTGATGAATGACTGGTGATCCTTGGGAAACCTGAGTCATCTCCTGCACTCATGAGACCATCTGGCAAACCTGCTCAAAGACCAGCCCTGGGGAGTGCTGCGCACTGGCATTTTGCAACAATTACCACGAAAGAGATGTTTTCTCTGTTTGCAGATGATGACAGACTGGTTTTTTTCATGGGTTACTGAAGATTCCATTTCTAGACTGAGGTCATAGCATTTATGAGATGCCAAGGTGGAGGAAATCCACTTCCTTGTTCACATTATGAACTTGAGAAAAGTATGGCTTAAACCTAAAGTAGATTCACAGCTAGCAAAGATTGGGAACTGATGGTTGAATGTTTTTAGCCATAGGAAAAGGGACTCATTTTGCTGCTTGTATCATTGATTCCTCAGCTTTCCTTGTGCTTCACTTCTCAGCCTATGACAGGGGGCAACAGCACTTACCCATCTCTCACAGGGTGCTCCATATAAAGTTCACTTAAAAAGCAGGGAAAGATGACAAATCACAGTCTTACCTGCACTTGCAACATATAAATGCTTCAAAAGGTCTTAGAGCATGTGTTCAGCCTTGGCCCTTCCTTGCACATTTAGCACCCTGGCATCTCCTCACAGCTGGCAGACTACAGCCAGCTTCAGTACAAACAAGGCAAGCCACCCTTTCCCCTAAAGCCCACCCTTCAGAAAAAACCAGAAATGCACCAGTGGAAGACAAGCAGATGGTCAAATGCTCTCTAGTGAAAAAACGTAAGGAGGGCTGCTACTTTTTTGTTGAGCTGCATCCTGATCTTAGAGAGCAACTTAAAATTTCAGTGAATTGTTTCATTGTTTCAGTCAGAAAAGCTTTGTAGGTCCTGCATTTATGAGAGGGATTGGTAAGAATGAGCCCTGGTATCTATCCGCTCATTTATATCGGACCTTGGAAAGTGCTAGGAAGCAGCCAAGATGTAATAAATTTAAGGAGGAAATCATGGCCCGTCAAGTGGTTCAGGAAGAGAAGTCTTGGCTTTCTCACCACAGGCTGTGAAACAAAAATAGATATCAATACACACCCATCTGCTGGAGGAAACAGTGAAAAATGTGTATTATTTATGCAGTACTTCTTTAAATAGGAGTGAGCAGAGAAACTGAACCAGAAGACTTTTTGTGGCAGGTTACAAACATAAGGAATAATATATGCTGTCAAAATTTGCAAACCCACTCACATACAAGCTTTAAGAGGAAGATAAAGTGCTCCTTTCCCCAGGTGACGCAAAGCAGACCATGGAATATTATATATTTCTCATTTCCCTTCCTTCCCCCAAAAGTTTTAACCACCAAACCCTACTGCCTCTTGGGAGAGGGCAGAAATCCCATGTAATCACAGACCCCCAAAATGTTTATTGATCTATATCAGTAGAGATGCATTGCAGGAAAACCCTCCCCAACCTAGCACATATTTCTAATTAGGCAATAGTCAAATCCCCACATTTTAATTTGAATTTAGGTAATTAATACCACATTACTTAAAAACCTGAAAACCTCAGACAAAGCATAGTCTAACCATTACAGAGATCAGAAGAGAATTATTGTACATGGGTTTAGTAGAGAAAAACATGTTCTGCCTAGCAACCACAGGTGCTCCTGGCCATCCAGGGGAGGAATCTAGCATTATAAATGTCAGAAAGTAAATTATGCCACTGTGCCTCAGATACAAAGGCCTAGTTACTGGTCAATTAAAAACTAAAGAAAAAATAGTTATAGAAGGAATATTCAGAAAACCAGATGCAACTATTAGTTTGCTTCCCTCTGTATCTTTAAAGAAAGTTAAAGATTGCTCATAGCTAGATGGGTTCTGTGCTTGGACTTATAAATAAGCTGTTTTCTCAGGAAAAGAGGACACTTTATATATATACAGTAAAAGTTTACGTTTAGGAAAAGAGGACACTGAAAGCAATTCACCATTTTGATGTTATTGAAATAGGAACTCAGTGTGCTACTAAGTATATGATGGCCCTGAATCCAAGGTCAGACAGGGTTGTCTGAGGATGATGGTTATCAAAACAAAGCACTGCCAGCAAGATGGCTTTTTTATTTTTATCCTTTTCTTAATAGAATGAAAATTTTTCTGCCACTCTAACTAGCTGAGATTTTTCCATTATTCTTAATGTACTGGGCAATTTACTGTGAAGTATGAGCTGAGATTAAGAACCTCCTCCTTCTAGAAAATGTGTCAATGAATGGATTTCTGGCCTTAGAGAAGTTACTAGCCATATCAGGCAGCCAAAGAAGGTTTAAGGAAGGACTGTCACGTCCATCTTGCAGATGAACCTCAGTGTGAGAAGACTAAGAGTCTTGCTTTGTGTTCACGGATCTGCACCTCAGAAGGATGTTTCTCACAGCTGCTTCAGTGCTGAAATGAAATGGCTTCTCCTCTCTGGTTCTGATCCAGAAGAGGTCAGTCAGGACCTAAGGTCTGCTGACTGCAATAATCTACATGAAATGGGCTTGCCAGTTCTAGGAGAAAGAAGACCAGAGTACATGAAGGTGATGTGTGTCCCTCACCCCAAATTTCCCTGAACCTAGAATATGCATGTTTACAAATTTGAAAATCACAGTGATTCACTCCTCCCTTGACCCTATGTGTTGGTTTAACACAGCCTGGTTTTTAGTGGGTGGGAAAAGCTGCACTAAACTTCTGCTATGTCCAGGACAGAGCCCATCGCTGAAGGCTCTGACAAAGGGCAGATTGCTAGCCCAATTAGAGAAGTTGGTAACGCCTCTGTGATGACATATTTAAGAAAGGAAAAAGTGCGGGAAGTTTCTTTCATCTTCCCCTCTGAGGGGTGGCGATGGGGCTGCCGGGCCCTCAGAGGGGGCTGCTGGGCCTCTTTGTGGCGCGGCCGCCGAGGCCCTTCCTGGCGTGGCGGCTGGGGCCGGTTTTGCCCTTAAAATGTTTTTCCCCTAATCCTTATCTCAACTCATGAAGTTTTTTGTTTTAAATTCTCCTCCTCTGCTTAGCTATAGCAGAGGAAAATGAGTGAATAGGTTTTTTTTGTGGGTGCCTGGCGCTTAGCCAGCATCAAACCCTGACACCCTAGCACTTGATTTCTTTTTCCCTACTTCAATACCTTCAAAGTTCACTGCCTATATGAAAGACTGGACGCAAGGGACATCAACCAAGTGCCAAGGCCAGGAAGCCAGTAACCTCACCTTGAAAATGTTAGCAACATGTTGCTTTACAATAATCCATCTTCAGAGCAGCTTCACCTGGTTGACAGACTGTACCAGGCTCCATTTATGCAGATGTTCCCAGTGCATATAAACAGGGTTTTCAAGATGACAGCTATGTCCAGGTGTGATGGCATGTGTTTCCTTTCAGTGTGTGAAAGCTAAAACCTTTGATGAACAGAGACTACTGGGACCAGCAAGACCACACACTAGAAGCTCTGTTCATCCAGCTGCCCAGAGACAGTGAGTCTGTCCTTGCTGCTCTCTGAAAAAGGAACAGACTATGCAGAGAACACAGGGATTATGGCATATCTGCAAATGCACAAACAGCTCCTGCTTTCAGCCAAACTTTTGGGAAAAAGGCAAACCAGCCAAACAAATGTTCCTGTATTTCAGGGAGCAGCAGCCGCTCCACCTTTCTGCCATGTGCTGGCTGTGCAGCAGGGGGATAAATGCCAGGACCGCACATGGCTGTTCAAGCACCCCACTAGCTGAGACATTTGTCTTCATGCAGGAGGGCCCATGACCAAACTTTCTGCTAGTTCATCTCAGTATCAGCCCGGAAAAGAGCTTTCTGAGCACAGTTCCCTGTGTTATTTGCTGAATAAAATTCTTCCTCATTAGCAGGCCAAAGCCCAAGAAATGGCCACTGGAACAAACAAGGTTCTGTGCAAATGTAATCCCCACCTCACCACCAGGGAATTAAAGCAAAAAATTAGGCTGTAGCTGTTCCCCTTCAGCATGATGAATGCTTAAGCAGGTTACAGCTTTGCACTGTGGACATTTTCTGGGGAGAAGAAATAACAACTTCTTTACCACCCTGACTCCCTTGCTGCTCTCAGGGAAACAAGCCTAGGGATTATTTTTTGACAAAACAGTTAAGAATGTTTACTGCATGTCAGTATGTTTTAAGTGTTAACCTCAAGGATTGATGAAAGTGCCAGTATTTCTTCGGCCTGCTCTTTTCCCATCAGTGGTATTTGTGATGTGCAGGAGAAAGAGCCTGGCTAACATGGAAGATGCCATCTAACAGGACAACCTTCTCATTGCTGCTGCAGCAATAATTCATACAGGTGCCTGAGAAAGAAAGGTTCTCATTTTCCATACAGAAAAACCTGTCCTTCAGAGATTTACATTGAGTTTGTTAAGTGTTGCAAGAAAAAAAGTTACCTGGAAAGAAAAGAAAGTCATTTACTGTTGGACTTGCTATCTGAACTGCTCATCAAAGGTGATGATTTACCCTGTAATTCTTGAGCTGAATTTGGCACTTCACTACTCAGGACAAGAAGCAGCTGATGCACTCGAGGCAGACATGATTGGTACTGTTTTGCAAGAAGGTGGGATGCTGGAACTCAGAGATTTTGATTCTGTTCAAGCCCGTGTGCTGATTACAGGCTATACAATGGGAAAGTGAACTTTATCTTGCTGAGACATTTTTAGCTAGACTGTGAGGGAAAGCAGGGAATGAAGCAGAGTCCTTTCACTGTAACTATATGTTAGATCCTGGACTTCTCCAGACTATGAAAAATTTACACCATACTGAATTGAGGAACAGGGATGGAACTGCACACAGGGCTAACTCTGAGATGAAGCTTTGGATGTGGTGGTGACAATTCAGAAAGAAGAACATGGGCTGGATACAAACCCAAAGGATATGGGGCTGTGGTAAGAGAGTTAGCAGGATGTGGTGTATACAGGTCTTGCCAGAAGATCATCACTTAAAAAGGAAAGCACAGAAAAGGTGATGAAGCCAGCAGCTCTGTGACACTACTACCCAGGTTGGGTTTTGCACCTGGCTTCCACACCATACTGTAGCAGAGGATGGCCTTAGCATACTCCCTCATTCCTATGCAATGTCTGGAAGTTTATCTTTTCTCCTGCAAAGCCCTGCTTTAGCACCCCAACTGCACATGGTGTATTTGAAAAAAACAGGGATGTTATATCCCAAAACCATGGCCCAATTGAAGGTACATGGGCACTGTGACTATCAGCACTAAATTCAGGTGCCAGAGAGAGCCAAGGTAGCAGAAGATTCAAACAGAGAGGACTACTGCTTGAATTGCAGCAGCGCTGCCTGGTTCACAGAGATAACCTGGGCACCAGTGGGACATGCAGCTTCTTGAGGACAGTGGTCATGCCAGACCTGGGATTTGCTCTGAGCACAACCAATAGTGCACAGTGCAACAGTCCCTCAGTACGGATGAGCAAGACCACTGCTTGAGCTCACCTTTGTTTCAAGCTAGCATAATTTCTAGAGAGATAAACAGCAGTGTAGCTGCTGGAGACTGTACAGGGGTGGCTGCAATTCAGCTTGTCACCAGTGACCGAATTGAAAAATCTGTGTCACGCCAACTGGGCAGAGAAACGAGTGCCATAGATGTCAGACAGACATGATGCTGGAGATGAGCATGCTCCAGGCATGCTCAGGGGCACCTGAACAGCTGGTGCCCCTGGCACCTGCTGGCTCAGTGACACAGACTCCCTCCTAAGAATGAGAATCTCTGGGTTTCTTGCTCTGCTACGTGCTGTGCCCCTTGGAAAATAACCCAGAAACTTTCTCCTCCTTTAGTGAGCGTTTGCTTAACATGAAGCTCTTAGAGGGAGGCTCTGAATCCTACTATTATGGTAAAACCAAATTAGAAGTAATTTTCCTCAATTGCCACTGATAACAAAAAAGCTGGTGCTACCAATAGTAGTAAAATTCTTGCACATATGCCCCTTTAAAAAATACAACAAGGGACACCGGGAGCAGAACTCTATGTCACCTCCTCTTCTGGGAGCAAAAGTACATGGCATAGACTTTCAATCAAACCCCCAAACTACCAAATTATAAACATATATAGCTGTAAAGATCCATTTAGCATTCTCAGCCTAGTGATTAATTTATTAAAATCTTCAGGTACCACTGTACTGGACTAAAGTGTAGCTTGTTCTATTACATGTTTGTGAGTATTCCTGAAGCAGAAAAGGGCCTACTTCAGCAAGGCTACTGATCATAAAACTGTACTAAATAAAGATGGTGTCGTTTCAGATTTTCTCCTTGTGGTTTGGATATTACAAAACCATTGAATTTTACAGTGTAACAAGAAGGTTCTCAACAGTTAATTCCTATTCAGGAACAAAATCCTCTTTTTTCATATTTTAATGAATTTTCTCTGACCTCAAAATGAGACTTTTAATTCCAAACACAGAAAGAGCAACTGAACAAAAATAATGATAGCT